>NW_028259149.1:1250000-1875000 GCF_977971745.1 Zootermopsis nevadensis | reverse complement strand
CTGAGTGAGAGACCAAGTTTTGCATCCATACAGCATAACTGGCAAAATTATTTATTTGTACATTTTAACCTTTAGATTTTTTGAAATGAGATGGGAAGACAAAATATTTTGAACTGAATCATAGCAAGCATTCTCTGATTTTAATCTGCTCTTGATTTTGTCATGAGCCTCCTACTTTTATGTAGGCTATATGCATGAAATTTGAAAGAAAAATAGATGAATATTTTAATACATTTGTGTTTCTCAACCAGTAACATTTAAATAAATTAGAATATCGTGTATGAACTCGGATATGATTTCTCTAAATCATGTTTGGCTCCAGATCAGATTTTTCATTCCCCATACTGGAACACGTATATCAGCGTAACACATGCTGAATGGGGCACAGCCAAGAGAGAAACAACTGTGCTGGGGGAAAGATGTAAGGTGGAAGCCTCTGGTAGAAGAGGGACCCTCATTGTACAGACCCCTGGATTCGCTTCATCTCTTGGGGAATACCTAGGGGTTCTCCAGTTTTTGGACGGCAGCTGACATAGCGTCAGACATATGGATGGGCCCATTACGTGTTGAAGTTGTTGCTCTAACTTCTGACCATGATTATGTTGCGCATGATAATAATAGAACTTGCAAATCTAACTGCATGACAAATTTAATAAAAAGTATGTCTAAAGGTTAAAATGTAAAAAATCAGAGCATAATAGATGATTTGGATTATAATTCTGTTCAGTTTATATGGCTGTAATATAACTGCCATTATTACCTAATTAATATATATTAAATGTGTTGTTACTGGAAATGATACTTTAAAACTATTTATTAGTCTATATGAAATTCCATGACACAGAATTTTGTTGTTTAAAACACGCATTTGTTTCATCTTTGGAAAATTCATGTTTTACAGGAAAAACATTAGAAAACATCACATTCATGTTTGAAGTGCATAGCCAGCCTACTCTACTTTGTTGTTGCTGGTTAAGAGGGTTGGTGGCATTGCAGCTAGTTCCCTCCTTGCTTTATCCCTAAGAATCTAGGGAGAATGTCTGAATGATGTAATGAAAACACAATACAGTGCAACAAAATATTTAATCAAGTCACTGTATCTTATAATTACAAAACCAATATTTTTCAGGGTTCACAGGAGTCGTACACAAACTGCTTTCCACTTCAAGTCAAGAGCGTTGCCTGCCGCTGATGACTCTATGTTAAGATGTTAAAATCTATTTATGATTTGAGGTTTTCACAGCGACGAGTATGAAGATTTCTGTCTTCTGGGTTCTTGCACCATGTAGTACGGCAGATGCTTACCAAGTTTCAGACGTCATACTGACCTCTGAAATGTTGGTAAACATCTACCAGACTACACGGCACAACAATCCAGAAGACAGAAATTTTCATGTTAAAATCTGTTGCCTCTGGGTCAGTGAGCGTAATTCCCATCATGGAGTTGGTCACAGCCAGGATATTTGTAGCCTCCGATGCAGCACCCTCACTCAGTCCAAAGATCATTCTGAAAATAATGTACCTTATTAGCTACTGACCATTAAGCTTTTAGAATACGTTCGTCATGAATGGGGAACCATGGACTTATTCAGCCAGGTCTGGCATTAGTTTTACCAACGTTTAGAGGTCCTTGCTGCCTCCATTGTTCTGATGATGGAGACAGCAAGGACCTCTGAAACGCCAGTAATCTTCTACCAGATATTTGGAATTTGTGATGGATAAAGTGGTAATGGTAGAGTTTTTTCTCACTATCCTATGATTTTTCACTGTCGTCATTCTACCATTGCTCCATAATTACTCATGTATAATCTGTAGGATGGAAAACATCTCTGTAAGTGGCTGCAGTTCCACAGAGACATTATCACCCTCTCACAAGAATAATTACAGCTCACCCAATTGTGTTTACTGATGATAAAAGAAGGAAGCTTGGGTATGTTCTCAGTTGCCTGCCTACCCACTACAGTTCACAGAGGCATAAACTATGTCTGCATTTCCATTATTTAGCCTCATCAATAACAGGAACTTGCAACACCAATAAGTGTAACATTGCACATAACACTGTCATGCAAACACATTTTATCTTGTTACGTTTTTATACATCGCACAGCATATGAGACAACTTCCTTCTTTTTCATCATTTCTCTCTGACGAGCCTCTTCTATTATCTATATAAACATAAATTTGCATTCTGTGTAGCCTATCACATAGGCTGCAAGCCTATGGCTTAGATCTTGACCACACAGACACTTTGATTGTTGGTTGAAAACCAGTTTTATGCATGGATGTGTGATCATTGTTCACTCACCAGTCTGTAACAGAGATATTTCTCGACAGTTCCTGTAGTCAGAAAAGCTGTTAATTTGCTGATCAAATATATAAAAGTCAGTGCAGATAATCCCAAATAATGTTTTCTGCATATGGAGTACTTTATTGAGAAACACGGACACTGAAAGGTAAAAGTGAGCAGATATTGATCAAATTGCTACAGTACTGATCTAAGCAGAAGGTGCTACATTACATCCTGAGATTTAAACTATTGTTAATTTTATTTCAAATAAAGAATAACTACCCCAGAATCAAAGTTGTCCAAAAACCTATGACTCATAAGTGGCAAACAGTATTTTCATTGAATTTGGTATAAACAAATATATATTACTTTGCATATAAGTAAACATTTATCTCATTCATTTTCGATTCAGTATGGTCTGAAACTAGGAAATGCTTTACCACCATTTCTTTTAAACTCTCAACTCGGCACCGAATGTCATATTTGAGTGGTTAGCATTTATCATGTGTGTTTGGAAGGGCCCACATTCACATCTCAGCTCGGAGACAGATATTCTGATTGAGGGTTTTCGTGATTTTTCTCAGTCCCTCCACACAAATTCCATGATAGTACCTTAAATTAGGCCATGCTACTTCCTTCCACATCCTTTCAAATTCATTATTCACTGTCATCTGCTCATTCCATTATATATAGCCTGAGTTAATGGTAAAGCATCTTTAAATAAACTATAAATAAATATTTTTAACTTTGCTTTAGAATACATCATTAAGGTAGACAAAAATCAGGAAATGTCATAAGTTAATGAGACACAACTGTTTCTGGTCTTTTACGTTGCTTTTTGATATGAAAGATTGGATATAACACATAGTTCTGTTCTCTGTTTGACCTGTATATTTTAATGACATGGTCTTTCTATTATTGCAAGCTACTGCTTGTTTGTTGTGAACAGGGAGACTCTCTCTATAGAAATGCAGCAGCTAATGGGCCCAGTGTCAAGCCTTGAGATGATTCATCAGTGGCTGTGGGGCATCATTGCAGTGATATTGAGAATAACTCTTTCCAGTGCCATATTGTCCACTATTCACTACAGTACCACATTGGCTGCCCTGGGTGTGAATCTGGGCCCCCACAGTGACAAACCGTCAGCTAACCCCAAAGCCTGTACATGTCCGTACCACCTATGACATTTTGTAAAGTGTATACCGCCTCTCCATTACATAATAATGTTTTTGGGAATAAGCTGAAGGTGGCCAAATACGTCTGTCAATCTAGCATTTATAAAGTCACATAATTCTGTTGTATATTATTGTGACACTCCAGTGATGACACACGTAATGTTGTAACAATATTTCATAATAATATTATGGTACAGCCTGTAAATGGCAAAAATTGCCAAAATACATAGCATTTTATTAAATAATTATTATATCTTCTTATATATGTTTAAAGACTGAATAATATAATATATTTTATTGCATGAGACAAAAACAAAAGCAATGGCTGTTAATTTTATAATTTGCATATACAGGCATACCTTGTTTTATTGCGCCTCGCAGATATTGCTTTTTTTTCTTCAAATTGTGGCAACCCTGCGCCGAGCAAGTCTATCGGCGCCATTTTTCCAACAGCATGTGCTCACTTCGTGTCTCTGTGTCACATTTTGGTAATTCTCGCAATGTCTCGCATTGTTTTCTTAGACATGATGCTATTGCACACTTAATGGACTACAGTATAGAGTAAACATAACTTTTATATGCGCTGGGAAACCAAAAAATTCGTGTGACTCGCTTTATTGCGGTGGTCTGGAACCAAACCCACATTATCTCTGAGCTATGCCTGTATTTGAAAGACAAAAATTCTGAAAAATTAATGCAGCCAAAATATCACTTACTGATCTTGGGCGCTAATAAGAGGTTTCTGTGCCATGGGTCTGGATAGGTATCAATCCTGGTGCGATATATGTGCAGATCTGCAAAACCAATTTCAAAGTCACAATGTAAGCAAATTCAGTTGTAGAGGAACTTATTTAATATGGTGTTTATAAGACACAAAATTATGTTTTGTTGAAACTTGATCATAAAAATGTATCTTCATTGTAGATCTTTGACTAGGCCCATACAAATTAAACATGTCTCCATTGTATTGAGTCTGAATGTTAAATATACCATATGTAAAAGTCCACCAGTAAACCCAATCCTGAGTTAGCTCAATGAAATCCACATTACAAACACCAGTTTATTTATATCAAATCTAATCCGGAGATAGGGATTAGCTCTATCTAGTGGGCCCAACTGTGTAGGAACCTGAAGACGGAGATAGAGTCCCATCTCTGAAACTTCGTTTTACGTTTTATATTTACTAGACGATGGATAATATCCAAGAAAATTTTTATTCAATTGACCAGTTTATTTAGCTGCTTTACTGCAGAGCCCTTGTCACGACTGCATGTAGGGTAGATGGGGATTGGGTGGGATGCTAACAACTCTTGTTAAGAAAAGTTACAAAAGGCCAGTTTTTTTTAACTAGCTTAGCATACTGTTAGCTTCTCAAAAAGACTCTGCTCCACGAAGTTCAATATTTTATGCAAATCTTCAATTGCATTTTTCAGTTGGTTTCCTTAACAGAATTCTCTATGTACATATTTATGTGTTTAGAATATGACAAAATGAATTAATCATTGCAAATGTGCATATCCTAAGAGGAAAAATAATCATGAGGCCTCACTCTGTATTCATGCCACCTCTTGTCTGCAGCCAATGGCTAAATGATCTCTCTGCCCCCTGAACCCCATTTATAAATTTGACATTCCTGATAATTGAATTAAAGTCATGGGATCTGCCAACATAAAGCAGGTATATAAAGTGAATCTTTCTCCTATCTATTCCATACACAGGGTGAATGTTTGGTTACACTGAATTATATGTTATGCAGTCCTATATAGTCTCACGCCAATCTTCTTCAAGCGCTTGGTATAGAAATACAGTGCTGCTGCTATATATGCGGTGCATGAACAAACAAGAGCTAGTTGCTTATTTGATTGTGTACAGCCTTTGTAATAGCATTTTAATGGTAGCCCTGTTCAAAAAAGGGTATGGAATGAGACATGGGATTAAGCAAAAAAGAAAGAAAATGAGAAATAAAGAAAGAACACCTTCCCTTAGGATGGCTGTCTTCTCATGACTCATAGCCATGAAAACCTCAAATTCTACAACACTCACTCTTGCATGAAACAGAATCTGATCTGTAAGATTTGAGGTTTTCACAGCGGTGAGTATGAAGATTTCTGTCTTCTGGGTTGTTGCGCTGTGTAGTCTGGTCGATGTTTACCAACGTTTCAGAGGTCATACTGCCTCCGTCATCAGGGCGATCGATCCCCCCCGATGACGGAGGCAGTATGACCTCTGAAACGTTGGTAAACATCGACCAGACTACACAGCGCAACAACCCAGAAGACAGAAATCTTCATACTCACCGCTGTGTAGTCTGGTCGATGTTTACCAACGTTTCAGAGGTCATACTGCCTCCGTCATCAGGGCGATCGATCCCCCCCGATGACGGAGGCAGTATGACCTCTGAAACGTTGGTAAACATCGACCAGACTACACAGTGCAACAACCCAGAAGACAGAAATCTTCATACTAATCGCCCTGATGATGGAGGCAGTATGACCTCCAAAACGTTGGTAAACATCGACCACACTACACAGCGCAACAACCCAGAAGACAGAAATCTTCATACTCACCGCTGTGAAAACCTCACATCATAAACAGAATCTGATCTATTCAAGTAAGAGTATATAATCGATGTTGCACATGACTACATACCAAAAAATTAGACTGCAGCGAACATTTATTATGCATAAATTATATTTATCCTCATCTTTTTCTTCATTATGATCATTATCAACAAGAGTAGCAAAAAGTTGTTGAAGCAAAATTTTCTTCATCGTCTAGGATATACTACAAATCTGTGACCAGTTGACTTGCACATTTATAAATTCTTTGAGTTATTCTGCTTTAGTAAATTCACAGATGATGTGCAAGTTATTCTTATAAATGTTTTGTTAGTCTTTGTTAAAATTTTCAAATTCATTGTGCACTGTTTGGTTTTAGAGGCTATGCGATTAAATTAATTTCAGAAATTTAATTTCTGCTGTTTCTGTCTGACATCTGTCAGCTGTATTTCAGTGACGCAACACCAACAACATTTTTGAAATCTTCATTCTTAGACTCATGAAGCATCAGTTAATTTTTTCTAAGTGGGTTGTGATTTATGGACACATTCAGTAACATTCTTTGGTTACTGCAGATAATTCTTAGGACTGTCATAATAAATAAGCAACTCAATTATTTGAAATGAGGTTACTTTAAGGAAATGCCAAGGTTGAAGTCGGCTATCATAACACATATTTCTAGGGTTGAAAACTTTTATCTAACTGTTATTTTATATGCAGTTCACCCTAATGTCCACTAGTTTGGCAGTAGTTGGTATTAGTACTCATAAAACTCCATGAATGTGATAATATGAATATTACAGTACCAAAATATTTGCTAAGGACAGCCACAACATTCTTAATTGTTATAATACCTTCAACACAGACCTCAGCTTCTAAAACCTGTTCTACAGGTAACACAAGCAACAGAAATAACCCCTATTCCTATGCATTACTATATACTAAAACACCAGAGTACTACTTGTACTGACCTCAGTGTTGTTGCCACTGGCATATAAGTGGACTATACATTCCATTCTCAGATCTTTGTCAACAGACTGAGACTCATTTACACAAGATGGCAGACGTGGCATCGTCAGCAGTTTCCTTGACACATTATTCCAGTTTATACCCTGCAGGATGAAGAACAGGCATTAGTGGTATGCCAGACCTTGAATGCAGAGGAAAGTGAGAACACTTCAATTTAAAAGTTCCTTAAATTGTACATAGGGTACAAGGATTTTGAAAAGCAGTCTTCTGCTTGGCTTTAAATTTTTGTCTGTCCTTGAAGTTATTTAATGGTACTGTGAGGTACATTTGAGGACACCTAATAATGTCTTCAAAGTTTAAAGTAAGTTGTTGGAAACTTTATGGCATGTACTGAAATACTGATCTGACAGTACATTCTGCACTCTTCCCAAAATATTTACTGTGATCTTGCTACCTGTGTACTGATAACGTTAAACGTATGACATTTGTTACATGCAAGTTGTTTTGCTGTGGATGTAAATCACACTTTTAACATACTGATTTCTAAAAGGAATTATATCTTCTGGGAACAGTTTCAGAAATCTCAAACTTGCAACTTGCACTGCGCTTGGTTTTCTTAGTGCATTACATAGACAAGGAACAATTCAGAACTGGACCATGTTTTTATAACCATATATATATATATATATATATATATATACACACACACACACACACACATATATCATGTGGGAATGGAACTCACATTGAAAAATGGATGTTGCTTGATATTCTGAGAACCATTTTTTCCTGTTCCTAGCCGTTCTGATGGGTTCTTCTCCAATAAACTTGAGATAAAATGTCCTGCCTCAGCAGAAAGCCAATCCGGTATTACCGGTGACACCGATGTAATTTGTCTGCAAAGGAAAGGTCCATTCTTATATTTACCATTAAAACATACATCTTAGAACCTTGCATACCATGTAGTGTACTGGAATATAAAACATGCATACAAACAAAACTGTTTACACTTTGAAGGACACTAATGCCAAACGCGTTTCGACCTCAAGAGGTCATCATCGGTGGCAAAAAAAATTAATTCATATAATACAAATCAAAAAGATTGCCAGTGTTCATCTGCGGTGAGCCACGGTTGCATCATCTGTCTCTGTGAACTTCAACGATGCATGGGCGTTAACAGCAATAAGACCAGTGGACATAAAAGCCAAGTGTTCAATTCAATACACCAACTCTTGTGCAATCAATGTCCAGTGAGGTGTTACGTAAGTACGGTTTTGTAAAGTACATATCTTTTATGTTGTTAAAAACTATAAACTTTTTGATTTGTATTATATGAATTAATTGGTTTTGCCACTGATGATGTGTTGAAGTCGAAATGCATTTGGCATTAGTGTCCTTCAAAGTGTAAACAGTTTTGTTTGTATGCATGTTTTATAAAAACATGCATGTTGAATATGACCTTGGAATTAGTGACTATGTCTTGCAGAGTTATAAAATGCCTGGTCAGTGTCTGATTTGCAAGGAGATCAAGGAACATCATGCAAGAGATAGGGGAATTGGTCCATGTTAAACATGACACGGATATTATGTTTTCCAGCCTTTGGAACCCTTTTCTTTCTTAATTGTTGTGCTAGCATTTTGTTTCTTTGATTAATTCCAATTATCTGCAGGTTCCAAATGTGTGTACCTATTTTACTGCCATTAATATTGTCAAAAACTAGTTTGTATAGAACTTTCTTCAATGTGAGGTTCAGATTGAACACTTATGTCAGTTGTTCTTGAAAAAGTTTAATGACTTACTCAAAAAGTTTTTTAAAGCCTTTTTCATCACCAGGTTCAAAGGCCGAGCACCCTGACAGCATCTCATAACAGATAAGTCCAACGCCCCACCAGTCCACTTCCTGCAACATTTCAAATTAAGAACAGCTGCAGTAACTCATTTTCATTTCTTCATACTATCAGACATTTTCACAAGGGTTTCCAGAAATAGAAAAATTGTGGTATGAACTGTGTTGTTCATTTATTGCTTCCAGGTTAAAATGGAACATTCCCGTGTATGTTAAGTACTCTTTCTTATTTTATTTATTTCATGTAATGTACTTGAAGGGGGGAATATGGCTGATACAGGAGGTACAGCCACATCCTGCCATACCTGTAATTTTACAGATTTGACAACAGAAGTCAGCACCGTTAGGTCAGAAAATCAGCCAAGTGATGTTTAATGAGACAGGGGCCAACTGTGTGGAAATAAATTTAGTCAGAATCCATTTAAATGTCAGGATAACAGTGTACATGTAATTTCCACACTGCTTGTTAATCTTCATTACCTCTAAATGCACTATATTTTTAAACCTAAATTGCAGGGAAATTTCTGTATTTACATGTTATAACAATGTTATGACATACACTGATCTCCGTTCGGAACAGATAAAAAAGGTTATATGGCCAACCTTGCCCCAAAACTAAAGTGACATATTGCCAAAGATATTTAATTATTCTCTCTATCTATTCTGAATTGTTGTGATGATGGTGTAATATAGTCTGAATTTTTGAAATTTGTCCATCGTTTGATGTTATAAAATTACACAGTGTTTCAAGGGCTGGATCTGTCCTCATTTTCAAGTGTAATGAAGGGAAATGGCTCCTACTCTGTAGGGTCCATTAGAATCGGCTAATCTCAATTAATGGACAACCTACATCAGAACAACTACAATGTGTAAATGCACCTGGGATCAGTTTATGTCAACAGGAGATAATAAGATTTTTATTGTTAATTATCATTATCCCCATATTATTATAACGTGATGGCTTATTACTTTACATTCATCATAGTATTGGTTCAGTTACATGAAAGAATGGAATCATTATTTTCACCTTGTTGAGGTCTTCGATACTTACAATGCCATAGCCTGTTTCAGAGTCAATCATCTCTGGGGCCATATACGATGGAGTGCCACACCACGAGTAAGCACGATTTTTCTGTTGATGGAAAGAACATTTTAAATGACTGTGACAGGAATTTGAAACACAAAGCAACTAGGAACTAACTTCCTTGCAACAGAAATAAAACTTTGATCGTGGTTAATACCGAAGGCTAGTAGATTTTAATGGTTTATAAATTTGATAATAGCAGCTACTGTATGAAACCAGGGCTGTGAAGTCAGAGTCTTGGTTTCAGAAGCAATTTTAGAGGGAGTTGGAGTCGGTAAAAATGTACTGACTCCGACTCCAATGTCGATATAAAATCTTAAGAAAACACTATTTTAACACTTTCACTACCATGTGAGCCACCGCCAGCCTGGGAGATTTAAAAATTGAGTAGTCCGAGGTTTTGTGTACTGACTCCACTGCCCTGTATGAAACTCCAAAAAAGTTTTATGTATTATAGTTCCACACTCCTGAACTGACCCCTAGAAATTCGGAGAACTTCTGACATGATTAAATTTACTATCCATTAAATATTGGTACTAATTGAACAGCCTAAATATGTAGTCCAATTTCAGGCTCCTGAAACCTCTCCAGTCTTTATGGTTTCTAAGCCTGGATTTCCCTCACATAAAGAGTACTGAAACAGCGGTCCACGTAGCTCTTACATTTCTAACCTATGTTTTCTCTGAATATAAACTTGACAAAAGATAAGAAGGATATTAAACTTACCTTTGTGTAGGACAGGAATGACTTAGTTAATCCAAAATCAGTTATGGCTATATGACCTTCAGAGTCTATCAGTATATTGTCCGGTTTCAAGTCTCGATGGATGATTCCAAGCTGAAAGAAACAAATCAACAAATTGTTTACAAAGTTTGTGATGTAGAATATGAGTGAGGCTCTATGTTGTTGCTGATTTGTATAGGGCTGACGCAAGGGTATTAGACACCCTAAGAGAACCTTCTGGCTACTCTCCCTCCCAACCATTTATTTCCAAAAACATATATTGAATAAAAATTCTGTATTTATCATCCAAGATTTTGTTTAAATGATAATAGTAAATGTAACACCTACATTGTCATTATTCTACACTTAATACAAAATATATACCAGAAGAAATATACATTAGCATTTAGAACCTCTGAAGAAAACAAGTATTAAGAGAACAAAAGAACTAATTAAAAGTGAACCAGAACCTATTAGCATAAGATTAGTTGTGCAACTAATGGTGACTACTAGATTACCAAAGGTGCCCATTCACAAGGCACGCTGACTAGAAATGTGCCGACTAGCCACACTGTCCACTTCACTTTTGATACACTGACTATATGCATACAATACCAAGTATTGGTGGTGGCTTATTGCAAGACCAGGAACATGAGCACAGATTTCTTTCTGTTTTTAGAAACTTATTATGCGTTATTTACACTAATGTGCTTCATTTAATGATTCTCTAAATTATAGACGTTTGTTATTGTTCAGGTTTGGGTGTCGAGGAACCAGAAAAATCTAGAAGGGTCCATATCATTTACTGGCATACAGAAATGTGATTGTTCTGATTTAATGGTTCATTTCACCCTATGTTTATCATTGGTGTGTGGTCTACAGTTATGGTCAGATGTCTGTTGTGTATGTGCATTACTTTTCTCATTATGTAACAAAATATATTATAAATAATTAAATAGCAGGTCCCTTGAAATGTTTCTGTTTGAGTGAAGAATATATGGTATGACGATTCTGTCTAGACTAAGATCCAGGAGAGAAGCTTGTGGATGAGAAGCCAACTGTGTGGAACAGGTCTTTTCTTATTCAAAAGAGAAATGATCAGAATAGGTTGCAGGTACATGGACAGCAGGAGTAGTATTAGACAGAGACTGGGTTCGTTCATAATGCAACACCTGATATCAAAAATAATTCTTATGTATAAAGTGAAGCTTTCGTGGAGAATGAAGTTGATGAAAGACTCAGGCAACAAGCTGCGTCAGGTGGCTGAATGGTGAATGAACCATTTCTTCTGTCAACATTTCCAGAGCAGAGATGGCTCTCAAAACTTTGGCAGAAGAAATGGTTCATTCACCATTAAGCCACGTGACGCGGCTGGTTGACCGAGAGTCTTTTATAAGAGTAATTCTTATTTCATTGAATACTCTAGACTCCATACCATTTTCTGGTCACATTATTATCTGAGGAATCAAATCTTTACTGTCGTTATTATTACATCCTACAAGGAACTACCAGCCTGCTACTGCAGAGTATCACAAGCAAAGAGCTGAAAGCTTTCAGTGCACCTATTTTCTGTAGGGGGCACAAGAGGAGCTACTGGTGCACGACAAACAGTACTAGACAGCTTTCTTGTCTAACAGAATTATTCAAAACCTATTTATTCATATTTAAACATTATGCTGATAACAAAACCATCCCTGACTCCCACGCCACTTACAGAGAAAAACAGTAGTATGATCATGTGTGGAAGCTGAGAAGTGTATGTACCTAAATTCATGATACTTTGAGGTGTACAACAATCAGTATTATATGTAATGATCATACCAGTATCATAGCAGTGTGCTAGAAAGACAAGAGAGGGAGGTACAGTTGTAGCTGATGAGAATGTTTAGTGTGAATTTTGCTTTAAAGCCCCAGGTAGTGTAAATAGAAACACACATGAGGGTTGTTGATAAAAGTGACTGGATGGGTAACAGACAGAACTTCAAATGAACAAGAGAACGTTTATTTGTCATAAATTATTTGTGCCTACCTGATGCAGGTGTTCTACACCTAGGACTATCTCAGCTAGGTAAAGTCTAGCTGCACTCTCTCTAAACACGCCCTGTTCAAGTAGTACATGGTACATGTCGCCACCCGGATAATAATCTGGAAAAATAATAACACAACCTTGTTACTGTAAGGACACTACTTCCTGCTACTAAAGGTCACTGAATATCAATGTGTTGTATATTCAGGTCAACAACAGTGTTACTACAAAGTGACACTCTGCTAAAGACTGAAAACTGAAAGAAAGTTCACAAAGAAGCGACAAATTGTTCCCCCAGTCAGTGATGAACTAGAATCTGTTCACAAAGTTGCACTGAACATCTTCTTGCAAGACAGTAGTATACTTGATTTTTGACAGGAAAGTAAATAATACCCCACCCTTTTTCTGTCGTGGTAACTTCTTGTATTACCTGGTCTAAAGACAGTCAATTGACATTGAAACTTATTTTACTGTTGTGCAAACCTGTAGACGCACTATATACAAATATCAGTCATCTGTAAACATGACTCATAACACAAAAAGTGAGCAGTAAAACAATGTGTTTACACCACAGCACATAACACATGTTGGTCAGAATGATTCAAACTAATATATGCAGAATGCTCAGTCAGTGGGAGCATCCACCGTACATGTGTGTGTGTACATAGATACAGACATGCTTGCGTGCGCACACACATGCACATATACAGTATGAGCAGAGAATTTACTCAACCTCGAAGCTACAACATTATATTGATTGCTGCCCTGAAAACATTTTCCCTTGATAAATATTCCAACTGATATTTTATACTGTGGGTGGGCTACCAGTGACACAGCAAATATATTAAATTTTGTATAATGTATGATATATTATAAATATCAAAACAAGATAAAACACTAGAAAGCTAGAAAACTAATTAAGCACAGATTGTCAGCCCATGATCCTGAACCATGTTTTTTAAAGAACTGTGTACCTGGGCAGGTGGGTACTTGTGTATGAGGGTAGAGTTAATACTCCACTCACACACGTTTCAAGGATTCAAAATTTAGTTTAACTGTAGGATGTGGAAAAAGTCAGAGCATAAAACATACAGAAGAGTACAAGTGAAAACATTCATTAGCTTGCTTTCTGAGCTTTGCACTGTTGCAGGCCTCTTGACCAAGGTGACCGTCTCACACACAGAATGCCTGGCCAGTCACAAGTATATTAATTAAATTTCATAAACCATAAGGTATTAACGAAAATAATAAAATGTTACACTAAATCGACTACTACACAGGAGATAAGCCCCTATTAATCATGATTATTCAACATATACGTACAGTAAAATCTAAAAGCATTATGAGTCCTTTTTGAACTCTGGGGTTTCACCAACAGAATCAAAAGTGTGTGTATTTAATGCTGCTTTCAAATTTATCCTTTTAATGTAAAATAGTTTTGAAACTGATTGGTAGATTGTTGTAGATTTTGATGTCAGCATAATCGCCTTCTGAATAAACGAAAGGTTGGCAATTGGTCTACGAAAATTATTCTTATTCCTTGTGTTCACACTGTGTATAGTTGAATTTGTTTGAAAAGTTGTATGTTATTTATAATGAAGTTTATTAATGGGGAAAACATTCCAGTTACTGAAGTAGGCTTCTACATGGATTTCTTAGTTTTGCAGTAACAATAACTTTTATGATGGTCTTTTGTAAAGTAAAAATCAGATGAAGTACTACCAAAAATTATTCTTCATTATAGGTTGAAAGTAGGTGAAATAGATTAATTACTGTGTGTAAATATTGACAATATGAAGCATTTGTCTAACTGGATAACACGCCCAGCTTAACTTCAGGAATATTTGATTGATATGACTCTACTGGTTTGGATGGTTATCAACTCATGGACTATGAGAATTTGTATTTTCTGACTCTTCTACATATCTTCCATTGCATCCAATACTTAAGGCACATTCTGGTGAATCACTTGTTACAGACTTTATTAATAATTTTGTTTTATCTAGACTCAGTACATTAGTGTCTAGTGTCATCAGCGAATATTATGGGTTCTGATAAGATTCCTTATTATTGAAGCAAGGTCAGTTATATTAGTTATGAAAATTAAGGTCCTAATATTGACCCCTTGCAGAATTTCACGTATCACAATATCCGAGTTGGAGAAGAAGATTGAAAATACGTTAGATGGTTTGAGTTCCACTTTTTTCTGTTTGTAAGATTTGATCTAAACCTGTTAACAGCAGTTCCTTGAAAGCCAAAAGAATGTAATATAGATAACATTATTTTATGTTAGTTAAGCTTTCCTAAAGCCAAACTATTCAGGGACTATGAAGTTGTCAGTATGCATATAAGGGCTACACCAATTTTAGGAAACTTTTAATACTTTAGTGGAGGAGGTTAGCTGTGACATAGAACTGTAATTATTCTTAAAAGATTTGTCTCCTTTCGTACAGTTGTTTTAAGATGGTGAGGCAAATAAATACTTGTATACATTCCAAGATGTAACCGTACTGCCTGATACTTCAAAATAAAGAGAGTTATGCCCAAAGGGAATATTACTAAGCCAATGATTAATAGTTCTAATTAGTCCTGTACTTGATTTAAAGGACCTACACAAGTACATTCCTTTCTATTACGTGTAATATTTAAAACAATGAGCGTATCGTATACCAGAAACAGCCCTCTCCCACTCCATTGACCATCCACCTCTGTTCAGATGTTAAATTCACTTCTCAAATTTTGTGGAATTAGGAAGTTTTTATATACTTACCCAGCATTAAGCACACCTTCAATTCTGTCTGAAAGCGGTAATACATTCCCACCAAAAACGGATGGTCAGCTACTTTTTGATGGATGTAACATTCAGTGTTGTGCCGTTCTGGGCCGTTGTTTGCAGAAAATATTTGCGATGTATTCATCGTCTTCATGGCATACAGTTTGCCTCTATCTTTGCCATTCTTCTTTTGCACCAAGTGGATGTGACCATAGCCTGTGATAACAACCAATTATGTTTCACGTCTGCTCAACAAAGGGCTCTGATATTTGTAGACTTTCACTTTATAAGGATCAGAATTCTGTACAACTGTTTTGTGCAATATCATACTTTCACGACTGAAAGGTAAGTAATCAATATGAATTCCATACAGACTTATTATTCAAGAAGCACTAGTCACCAGTGTCACAGTTCTTCCGAACGATTACAGCATGCAATTTCCAACAGCTGCTGTGAATTGCCCTACAAGACCAAATGCCAATAAATTCTGTGATCTTGTCATAATAATAACTCTTATTTTTATAATATGTATGTGTTGAATCCATTGGAAGGTCTTTGTCCCAGTCACACCAACTCTGAAATGTTTGATTGAATAGCTACTTGGTTGTAAAAATCAGTTTTTGCAGGCCTTCACTGTTTGAATACTACTCAAGAACAAGTAAATAATTGTGAATAAAAACTACAAGACACATTTTAATCACTGATATATTAACAAACATCTGAACATCGTACTAAATATAAATATGATTTGACCAACACTGTCCATCAGCATGGGGATATAGGAACCACATACAACCATAAAAAATAAATGAAATCCAATAAATAGTAAGTTTGAATGAAAACTTTGAGCAGATTTCCTACTAATTTTAAGAAAAGACACTACACTCTTTCTCAGTCTTTTCTGAAGTGTAACATAACATATCCCAATCCACGTTGCTGCTCTGTGAACAGACACTCTAGCTTAAACTAAAAGTCTTGGCATCCGCTTTTGAATTGTCCCCCCAAGCAGCCTTATGAATAGTTCCGTTTTCAGTTTCGAGGAGTCTTCAAAACTAAAGACTGCCATTTCAGAAAATTGCAATAAAATATGCAGGAGTTGGCAGCTGCTATGTAAACCAACATTTGATAATGAAATGTTCCAGCATTGGAGCAATAGCAGCCGCAGGTGGTTCTTATTGCCCGGAATGCACTGATTGAAACCAAATAACATCTTAATCTAATTACGAAATTCAACATTCATATGTATTACAAAGTGTTGAAACTAAATTATTTTTGGTAAAGTAATAAAGATTTCTAATATATAGAATATAGTACTTACGGGGCTTTCAGTAAAACACCACTGTAATAAAGGAAACAAAGAAAATATATCCATGGCGATTGAACGAATGCCTCTAAACTGAATACCGCTTTCTGTTGGAAACTTTGTACCTCAGACCTACACACGACAACACCTAACACGCCATTTTATACTCATCTGTGCTCATCTGTGTTCTCCATTTGTTCTGTCTCCGATCCTGCTGCTACTGTATCTATTTAGCCATGGATCCAGAGATCAAATACCAACGCTTCATGTTTTATAAGCAGAGAAATGCGCAGTTAATACGCCTGTTAACACAGAATTTTACTTACCGCCACTTCCTAAAAGTTTCAAGGGTTTGAAGTCGCCTAACAGTGGGACGATGAGC
Organism: Zootermopsis nevadensis; assembly: GCF_977971745.1. Classification (NCBI taxonomy): domain Eukaryota; kingdom Metazoa; phylum Arthropoda; class Insecta; order Blattodea; family Termopsidae; genus Zootermopsis; species Zootermopsis nevadensis. The sequence continues at coordinate 1,857,873 of NW_028259149.1, read as the reverse complement.
ACTGAAACAAAATATCATAAATACAGGCATAATCTAAACAACTTACATCCATTTTACTCACAGTAAAACACGTAATTCACCTGTATGAACTGTGTCCACTATAGTTACTGACGAATGCCACCTCAAATGGCGTTATTCTTTCCGAAATATTAAATTTTGGTAGGTATGACTTTTGTGCACTTTTTTGTTCTTTAAATTTTGCCGTGTGTGCATATATACAGAGTGGGGCACGAAATGATGGCCTATTTGTTATAACGATAAATCAGCAACCACGTTACGGATGAAGTTTTCGGTCATGTGGGTAAGTGCAGTAGTTCATGGAGATACCATTAGGTGGTATATGCATGACCTAGCTAACGCGAGGTGATTATGTCGCGGTTTCCCGCCAGTATGCAGAAGATGGCAGACAAGGGAAGACTTACGGTTCAGTTTTGTTTTTTGTGGAAACAAAAAGTGTTGTGGAAACGCAGAGACGGTTTCATGCCCATTTTGGTACGCGGTGGGCCCCTTCTTCAAAAACTATTCAGACTTCATCAGCAGTTTCAACAGGGTGGTAAAGTGTTGGAAAAGAAACGTGTGCGTAGCCCACAGAACATTGAAGCTGTCAGAGTAGCCATGCAAAGAAGCCCGGTTTGCCGTTAAATACACAGTGGTTTATGCAAGATTGGGCTACACCACACACAGCAAACGTTGTCTAGGATTTCCTGCACGATACTTTCGGTACACGTGTGATTTCCCACGGATGTGGACAGAACTGGCCACCCAATAGCCCGGACATAAACCCCTGCGACTTAAGGGAAAACTGTTTCCAAAAAAAACCAGCCTCAATCATGCAACTCAGGGCTTTGATTGTTCAAATGTATGGTGAAATTACGGAGGATATGTGCCATCGAGTAATCACGAACGTAGCCGTTCGTGTTTCGGAAGTTGCACGACAGAACGGTGGTCATATTGAGGATGTAATCCATAAAGGATAAATCTCCATGAATTGATCTTTGTGTTCATAGATATATATGTCCCATTATATGAATATTAAAGCCTTTATTTAAACTTTCAGCCGGGTATCATTTCGTGCGCCACTCTGTATATGTAATCTTTATTATTGGTTTGTAATGGGACGTCTGCTGTCATGACGACTAATGTGTCAGGCCTGGCAGAATTTTGTTATTAAAATATGCTTTCGGCCTAATTTAAATCCGTTGGTTAGGAGTAGATCGGACCAATATATGAGAAGAAGGGTTAAGATCGGCACTGACAGATCGTGGGTGCCATCTGAACAGCTGTGGAAACATTCGGAAGGGATCACTTGTGCATTTGTGGTTTTTTTACATGGGCGGAACGAGATAAGCATTGTCGAAAAATGCCTCTGAAACTTAGGTCAGCTTTTACGAGACTACACGACGTAAAAACCGAGAAGTCTGTCATCTTCTTATTCCCCTCTGTGATAACCTCAAATCTTTTTCATAGAAAGTAGACCGGTTCCAAATGCTGATACTGCAATAGCCTTTCTAATCTCGTTAATGTTAATTAAGGATAATCAATCAGTTCTAGAAATTCCGGTTGCCTAACTAGTCTGACAGGGACATTCAGAGTGTCAGAAAAGAAACACAGGGGGACTGAATTTGAATGGGTCACATCAGCTCCTGGTCAGTGCAGCTTATGTCAATTTAATGTTTGAAAACGTAAACATCGTAGAGTACAATACAGTTGCTATCTATTAGATGCAGGGGAGGAAAATGGTCTAGAAGTAAAATAAGAAAATACTGTGAATTTCTCTACGAAACAAAATCATTGAATAAGGGTCACTAATAAAATACGATTTGAAAATGTGGCGAAGATAATACAGGATTTGAGGTTTTATTTAAATAAATCACAAATGAATAGATGAATGGACAGACTATAAGTGAGCCTGGTAGCTCAGATAAGAGCAGAGGATTTATCCTTCTAGCGTCTGCGTCCAGACCGGCTCTGGGGCCCACCGAGCCTCTTGACCACTGGGTACTCAGGTCTTTTCCCGGGGGTAAAGCACGGCCGGAGCGTGACGCTAACCGCTCTCCCGTATCTAGTGCCGAGGTTCAGACTGAATAGGAGTCATGACTCAAACCTTCTAAGTGTCAACATTGGCATGTAACGGGATCATTTTACTTTTTAAACGGACTACAAATTCAGGTGGCTCAGATGCGTACCATTTGCACTTCCCTTCAGGAGTAACTCTGTCCAAGGTCAAACGTCCTGCTGCCTGTCTCCCATGATTCAAATGAAGCCAAAGCAGTTCAAGGAAAACTTGTTTCTTAAAAGAAAGCAACGTAAAGTGATAACAGGTTTTGTCGCATACCTTGGGGGCTTTGTGGATTGACCCCTTCAGTGGTATAAACTGACGGTTCATTTGAAAGCGGCATGTACATTGTCCGCATTGGTTCATCGTCATTGACGGCGTCCTCGTCCCAGTCGCTGTCGTCCTCGATGCTCTCGGTGTCTTGACTATCCAGCTGGTCAGAGCTCTCACGATCCTGGAAGAGAAAAGTTATGATAGCCGCTTTAGATTCTGACAAATTGCATGTCCGAGGAGTGAAGAAAACTTTCAATGTGAATTGTACAGTAGAAAAATAATAATTATTCCGAAAGATTTATTTACGCTCAGCATGTCAACGACTGGTTTGTTAAATGCCCATTAAGTGAGGTTATCGACGACAGAGAAACTGAACGCTCGCCATTTTTGAGTCCTAATATACGCGACTATCCGCTAGAGGACTCCCAAGTAACGATCTCCATAGAACCAGAGTTGTTTCGTTTGAGCTCACAGATAGGCTCTGTGATTGTAACGAGCTCTCAGCAGGGTTTCGAACGCATGCAAAAATTGTGTCTTTAATCCATTGAAGTTTATTAATTAAACACAGTGAGAGATCTAGAGTACGGGAGGTGGCCATGATTTCTTCTATGGTTATCGAACATCAAGATGTAATAATAAAGCGTGTTCGGTAAGTGGGATACGAAAGTATTCATTTGACTTACCTGCTTCTTCTCGAGTTTCCTGTGTCCTCTGGCATTGAGATGTTCCACCGCCTCGTCAGGTTTGGCAACTGTGATGTCGCAATCCTGAAAGCGGTGCCGAAACAAACCGATTTCCTCCTTCAGCTGTTTGTAATCATGTGAAATCCTATCTACAGCCTGATTCAGTCTGTTCAGCCTGTTGACGATATCATCATTGTATTTAACTTTTCTGCAGTTCGTCTCCGCCATGTTAACATGTCTTCTCTCATTTGTGAAAGAAATCATATCTGCAGCCTCACCCATTGTGTCGATATGTTCCTGATCTTCGTTTGTTTCATTATGGCGTTGCTTCGTCAGGTCCTTTATTTTAACATTCATTTTCTTATTATCTAAAGCAATTATCTCCATAGCCTCACACAGTCTGTTGATGTTCTCTTCATTTTCTTTCTTTTCATTGTGGTGCTTCTCCTCCAGTTCTGCCATCTTAACTAGGAACTTCTTATTTTCTGAGGAGATCCTCTCTACAGCTTCATTCAGTTTTTTTATGGTTTCCTGATTTCCTTTCTTTTCATTCTGGTGCTGCTCCTGCAGTTCGGAAATTTTATCTATAAAATTATCAGTTTTGAACGTGCGTACAGCCTCATTAAGTGTCTTGATGGCCTCATTATTTTTGTCTTCATTGCGACGCTGCTCTGTTACCTCCCTCATTTTATCTAGCAGTGTTTCATTTTCGAAAGAGATCCTCTCTACAGCTTCCTTCAGTTTGCTGATGGTTTCCAGAAGGTCCTGCTCCGTTTTAGCATCCACTTTCCCGACTTCATTTAGTCTCATAGGACATTTATTTGATCCAAGTCCGAACATGAATTTTTCGACGTCGTCCAGCCTCTTCTGAATAGCTGTTAGATCACCCCGTAACTTTTTATTAGTCTTTTCTGTTACATCGCAGCTTTTGAAGTTGTGTGCTGCATCCACTTCCTCCCTCTGCTGCCCTTCAAGTTGGGAAGTTACCGTTGAAAGACGTTCCTCGTTTGTCTGTTCTGAAGATACTCTCTTCTCTTCATCGAGGTTCTTCACCTTGGTCCTGCATTAAAACAATTTTAATTAGACTGCATTTAATTATTATTTTTATTATTATAGCAACACTGTACTTTAAATTCAACACGAAAAAAAATTTAGGGGAGACCAGGGCAGAACGGGATATCGGCTTTATATCGACTGCAATTCGTTGAGATCTATCGGGACAGGGTGAAATATCATTAGCATAGAGCACAAGGTCATGTCATGTCAGTCAGCGCCATTTTGTGGATACAGTTTATGAAATAATCACTCATGCTGTAATTTTTGTTGGGGCAATCCTAATTTGAAAGAGTAAACACGGGGCAGGATGGGATAGGGCTGAATGGGGTACCCAGAGAAGAGGATAAAACGATAAGTGCCTGTATTGTGGCGATGTCTATCCGCAGTCTATTGAAGGGTGGATCCGGTATTCGTGTTGCTTGAAAGGGGCCCATAACTCAAGTGAAAGTGCAGATAGTCACGATGATGAAGAGGTGCACATGTGTGCCGTGTGTGTTAGGCCTAATTAGATATCAAATTTGTAATATTTCGACATTTTACATTGTATACTAAATCATTTTTATATCCTACGTCATATTCATTAGATAATTTGTGTCTTCTTACAACTCTTCAAACATATGTCAACCGTATTGCGTCTTGTCCTTGGCACGGGGCTGAAAGGGATAAGGTATATTCTTGTAGAAAAATTAATATTTAAGAAACTGTAACTCTTAGAACTAAACTAATGGCTCATTATAAATATCAAATAGACAAATAATACACGCAAGAATCCTCCATATGTTTAACTTTATTAATGTGCCTCCAAAGATTAAGTTCCCCGTTCTGCTCTCGTCTCCCATATATGTGCTCTTTACGTACATCACTATATATTTTACAGACGTGTGTTTCGACAAGAAACCATTTTTATTCTTTCTTCGATCCTTTCAATTGTATTACACGTAAGCCTGTAGTACATTGCCATATGTTCAAAACATGCTAAATTTATTACTCTTTTAATGCGTAGAAATTTAAATGTCATTTATTTTGTGTTGTTAAAATGAGTAAACATATTGTCGGTAATAAAGTTGAGGATATAATTGTAACATTGATAAAATGGATGTCTGTAACATGTTACAAATGTTCCCAGAAACTCTAAAATCGTAAATATGAAAGATTTTATCTTAATTTGGCATAAACGATGACAGATCAGTTACATTCAACTACAAAGATCTTGTTCACGGGGTCAAATGCAAAATTACGTATACAAAATACAAATACAAGAAAGTCATTAAACTAGTTGTAATTGCGCATGTACAATCTCAACAGAGTAGACATCTTGCCTTGTAAATTTTACTATTAAGCTGCTACAGCTGACCTCACCTATGAATAATTTGTAAATAGGTGTTATTTATGCTAATGACATTGTAAGTTCTCTTTTGGAATTCCCAGTAGGTGTCGTGAGATCTCCCTTTCTGGACACGCATGTCACAGTAGTTATTTGGGAAGGGTCAGTCGTGAAGTTCGGATTAAGTTTGGAATCAGACATCAAACCAAACTAATTATCATGATTGAGCTTTGGTAAGGTACTTCCCGGCTTGATTTCAAACAAGGGGAGACGTGTTCTCCGATTAGAACTTCTGATAGAGACCCGGCCCTAATATGATTTTGCTTCGAACCTTCATTCTAAATCGTGCCCTAAGCCATATTCAAAACTCTATGAAGTATTTTATCAGAATTAAATAATTCAATTTAAAAAGTGATGGTGAAAGTTGTAGGTGCGTCATGAAGTAATTCAAGATTTAACGCGGTCCTTCCCACACAACAGCGCGAGTTAGTGATGCAAAACTTTGTCCTGTGATTTATAATTTTAGTCACATTGAATATACATAAATTAATATGACGCGTTTCTCCTCAGTCATCAAAGTAGATACTGACGGTCGGCCCAAAAATGTCTCGCTGGCATTCTACTGAATGTTCCCATTTAATATTAACTGGGAGTAATCTTTTGTCTACAAATTCGGGCACTCAGGGTGCGAAAGGAACGGTTTTAAACATTATGGGCATCGTCTGATTTCTAACGTATGCACGAGTCGAAAATAAATTATACAATTGCTCACCGGAGACAGTTGGTTGTGACAACATCTTTGATTTCATTTATGGCATCACACTATTCCATCTCAACACACACGTGAGGAAAACTTAAAAACTTTAGTCAATAAAGAATCAGGTACTTTTATTTGTCGGATTATCTCAACAGTAACGATATTGTAAGATTTGAGGTTTTCACAGCGGTGAATATGAAGATTTCTGCCTTCTGAGTTGTTGTGCTGTGTGATCTGGTCAATGCTAAACAACGTTTCAGAGGTCATAGTGCCTCCTTCATCAGAGCGATGAATGTACCAATAGACCAACCAACCAACGAACCAAAAAGCTAACTAAGGGCGGAGGTCTGCGCAAGCGCAAGACATCGTCCCTTGCTGGGTAACACCATTCCTGCGTACGAAACGCATTGATGGAAATGGTAAACAGAGCCTTATAATTAAAACGGGAATTTTGCTGACGCTAACGGTGTCTTAGTCAATAAAGAATGAGGTACTGTCTGGATGCGTCTTCTATTTGTCGGATTATCTCAACAGTACCGATATTCTTTGAACATTCGACGTGGTTCTAAAATTTGATTTCAATGTGAATTACTGAGATAGTGAAGTGACACATTCTCCATGCGATCACAGACACAAATCACTGCTGTAGCTTATCGTAAAACAAAACCATCTCGTCTACCTTCAGTATACGTGAGCCAATAACCGAAGCAGTTGATGCACCACGTGTGCATAACTTTGAGTGTGGCTCTTGTAACAGTGAACTTTACATACCTGGCCTTGGTGCCCCCGTCTCTCTCTCCTCCCTTGGCCGTCTTGCTTTCCTTGTCACGTTTCGAACGATTCTGGAAGAGAGAAGATGCGATCCACTAAACCCTGGCAAATCGGATGTCCCGTCATAACACTGACAATGTTACAGTACTCACGGCGTCTCTACCGTTACAAAAATGAACACTTATCCTGAAATTTTCCCGTTACGGCGTACAAAATATTGGTTTGTGAGGTGTCATCGCAAGTGAAGGTGCAATTGTTTAAATTCGCTAATTGTCGCTGGGATCTACGCCTCGGTTTTTATAGGAGTTTAAGCTACACTGCAATAGAATAATGTGGAATGGATCTCGGTATTAGCATGAAAAGTCACGTCAGTTAAAAGGCTGAAATTTTGACGAAGTCTAAGCAGGGAAATTTTGTGTTTGGTCATTATTTATTTTAAACTAAAGTTAAAATGTCTAGTTACACGAGATTATAAAATTAAAGGAAATTCTAAACTCTGGATGGGTCAGATACATAAAATGTTATTACAGGCCTTTGTATAAGTAATCTGTCTAAAGCATTTCAGTAGTGAATACTAAAATTTTGCGTAAATAATCCATTACTTTCAGGCACGGTTGACTTGAGTTCTTAACGAAAATGTAAAAGTATTAATCGGTCAAACTTACAAAGTTCCTATTAACGCCAGAAATTTAGTTTTCTAACTAGACGAGATTTTAATTTCACACAGAGTCAGACATGATAATGACTATCTTTTTGGGATGTTTCTCCTTATAGACTGGTAGAATTGGACCAGCGTTCCAGATATGGTTACTGCCTCCATCACCAGGTCGATTTCAGTGGTCTCATTAGGCACCACCGATGCCTTCGTAAAATTCTACCGCATTATACGGCCTAACATCCCTCAAGACGGTAATCTTCAGCTTTATAACTGTTTCATTTAATTATTCAATCCTAGAATTGAGAGGTATTCTACTTAGTTGTACTTAAGCACACATCTACTGCAGTGTATCTAAAGCTCCTGTAAACCGACGCACGGATCCTAGCGTCAGTTAGCATAATTAATCATAAATGTATCACTATACATATCCATATAACATACCACTCAAAGCTTGGTCTTAGTACCTGAAGAAGATTTTGCTTTGTATAATGCTTAGGAAAGTCAAAGTTCTATCCTTGCTCTAATATGTACCGCCACTAATACTATCAACAATAATAATATTAATAATATAAATAATAAAGATACGATTGAATTGTGTTGACTTTAGACAGCTTATCTTGACTAGGAATCCTACTAAATGTGTTACTGTAGCCGAAGGCTTCAGGTTCCTTTTTACTTACAGGACTCTGTGCGGATTGTCTCAAAATTTTTTTCGTTAACTTAAACATTATGATGAAACAGATTAATAAAAGTATGTTGACTTCCACTTCAGTAATCGCTGCGGATTGTAAACTACGCATTTCTATGGAAACTGGAGTTGTTGTTTTCAAACAGTTGAAGATCACAGGTAAGTTGATTTCTATTGTTGAGAGACAAGATGTTTCTTGACTTCGTCTTTACAGTGATGTTCCATTGTAGCCAACTGCAATGTGTACATTGTTGTAATTGATGGTAGTTAAGAGGAAAATGAAAACATTTTGTTTCATTGTAACATACATTCCTTTCTAAGACTTGAGGTTCTCACAGCGGTGAGTATGAAAATTTCCGTCTTCTGGGTTGTTGCGCTGTGTAGTATTAATTTGCCCTGATAATGGAGGCAGTATGACCTCTGAAACATTGGTTAACATAGACCAGACTACACAACGCAAAAAACCAGAAGACAGAATTCTTCATACTCATCGCCCTGATGACGGAGGCAGTATGACCTCTGAAACGTTGGTAAACATCGACCAGACTACACAGCGCAACAACCCAGAAGACAGAAATCTTCATACTCATCGCTCTCATGACAGAGGCAGTCTGACCTCCGAAACGTTGGTAAACATCGACCAGACTACACAGCGCAACAACCCAGAAGATAGAAATCTTCATACTAAGAATCGCCCTGATGACGGAGGCAGTATGACCTCTGAAACGTTGGTTAATATCGACCAGACTACACAGCGCAAGAACCCAGAAGACAGAAATCTTCATACTCATCGCCCTGATGATGGAGGCAGTATGAGTTCTGAATCGTTGGTAAACATCGGCCAGACTACACAGCGCAAGAACCCAGAAGACAGAAATATTCATACTCATCGCCCTGATGACGGAGGCAGTATGAGTTCTGAAACGTTGGTAAACATCGACCAGACTACACAGCGCAAGAACCCAGAAGACAGAAATATTCATACTCATCGCCCTGATGACGGAGGCAGTATGACCTCTGAAGCGTTGGTTAACATCGACCAGACTACACAGCGCAACAACCCAGAAGACAGAAATCTTCATTCTCATCGCCCTGATGACGGAGGCAGTATGACCACCGAAACGTTGGTAAACATCGACCATACTACACAGCGCAAGAACCCAGAAGACAGAAATCTTCATACTCATCGCCCTGATGACGGAGGCAGTATGACCTCTGAAACGTTGGTTAACATCGACCAGACTACACAGCGCTACAACCCAGAAGACAGAAATCTTCATACTCATCGCCCTGATGACGGAGGCAGTATGAGTTCTGAATCGTTGGTAAACATCGGCCAGACTACACAGCGCAAGAACCCAGAAGACAGAAATCTTCATACTCATCGCCCTGATGACGGAGGCAGTATGAGTTCTGAAACGTTGGTTAACATCGACCAGACTACACAGCGCAAGAACCCAGAAGACAGAAATCTTCATACTCATCGCCCTGATGACGGAGGCAGTATGACCTCCGAAACGTTGGTTAACATCGACCAGACTACACAGCGCAACAACCCGGAAGACAGAAATCTTCATACTCACCGCCCTGATGACAAAGGCAGTATGACCTCTGAAACGTTGGTTAACATCGACCAGTCTACACAGCGCAACAAACCAGAAGACGGAAATGTTCATACTCATCGCCCTGATGACGGAGGCAGTATGACCTCCGAAACGTTGGTTATCATCGACCAGACTACACAGCGCAACAACCCGGAAGACAGAAATCTTCATACTCACCGCCCTGATGACGGAGGCAGTATGACCTCTGAAACGTCGGTTAACATCGACCAGACTACACAGCGCAACAACCCAGAAGACAGAAATATTCATACTCATCGCCCTGATGACGGAGGCAGTATGACCTCCGAAACGTTGGTTAACATCGACCAGACTACACAGCGCAACAACCCGGAAGACAGAAATCTTCATACTCACCGCCCTGATGACAGAGGCAGTATGACCTCTGAAACGTTGGTTAACATCGACCAGTCTACACAGCGCAACAAACCAGAAGACGGAAATGTTCATACTCATCGCCCTGATGACGGAGGCAGTATGACCTCCGAAATGTTGGTTATCATCGACCAGACTACACAGCGCAACAACCCGGAAGACAGAAATCTTCATACTCACCGCCCTGATGACAAAGGCAGTATGACCTCCGAAACGTTGGTTATCATCGACCAGTCTACACAGCGCAACAACCCAGAAGACAGAAATATTCATACTCATCGCCCTGATGACGGAGGCAGTATGACCTCCGAAACGTTGGTTAACATCGACCAGACTACACAGCGCAACAACCCGGAAGACAGAAATCTTCATACTCACCGCCCTGATGACAAAGGCAGTATGACCTCTGAAACGTTGGTTAACATCGACCAGTCTACACAGCGCAACAAACCAGAAGACGGAAATGTTCATACTCATCGCCCTGATGACGGAGGCAGTATGACCTCCGAAACGTTGGTTATCATCGACCAGACTACACAGCGCAACAACCCGGAAGACAGAAATCTTCATACTCACCGCCCTGATGACGGAGGCAGTATGACCTCTGAAACGTCGGTTAACATCGACCAGACTACACAGCGCAACAACCCGGAAGACAGAAATCTTCATACTCATCGCCCTGATGACGGAGGCAGTATGACCTCTGAAACGTCGGTTAACATCGACCAGACTACACAGCGCAACAACCCGGAAGACAGAAATCTTCATACTCATCGCCCTGATGACGGAGGCAGTATGACCTCTGAAACGTCGGTTAACATCGACCAGACTACACAGCGCAACAACCCGGAAGACAGAAATCTTCATACTCATCGCCCTGATGACGGAGGCAGTATGACCTCTGAAACGTCGGTTAACATCGACCAGACTACACAGCGCAACAACCCGGAAGACAGAAATCTTCATACTCACCGCCCTGATGACGGAGGCAGTATGACCTCTGAAACGTCGGTTAACATCGACCAGACTACACAGCGCAACAACCCGGAAGACAGAAATCTTCATACTCACCGCCCTGATGACGGAGGCAGTATGACCTCTGAAACGTCGGTTAACATCGACCAGACTACACAGCGCAACAACCCAGAAGACAGAAATCTTCATACTCACCGCCCTGATGACGGAGGCAGTATGACCTCCGAAACGTTGGTTAACATCGACCAGACTACACAGCGCAACAACCCGGAAGACAGAAATCTTCATACTCACCGCCCTGATGACAAAGGCAGTATGACCTCTGAAACGTTGGTTAACATCGACCAGTCTACACAGCGCAACAAACCAGAAGACGGAAATGTTCATACTCATCGCCCTGATGACGGAGGCAGTATGACCTCCGAAACGTTGGTTATCATCGACCAGACTACACAGCGCAACAACCCGGAAGACAGAAATCTTCATACTCACCGCCCTGATGACGGAGGCAGTATGACCTCTGAAACGTCGGTTAACATCGACCAGACTACACAGCGCAACAACCCGGAAGACAGAAATCTTCATACTCATCGCCCTGATGACGGAGGCAGTATGACCTCTGAAACGTCGGTTAACATCGACCAGACTACACAGCGCAACAACCCAGAAGACAGAAATATTCATACTCATCGCCCTGATGACGGAGGCAGTATGACCTCCGAAACGTTGGTTAACATCGACCAGACTACACAGCGCAACAACCCGGAAGACAGAAATCTTCATACTCACCGCCCTGATGACGGAGGCAGTATGACCTCTGAAACGTCGGTTAACATCGACCAGACTACACAGCGCAACAACCCAGAAGACAGAAATATTCATACTCATCGCCCTGATGACGGAGGCAGTATGACCTCCGAAACGTTGGTTAACATCGACCAGACTACACAGCGCAACAACCCGGAAGACAGAAATCTTCATACTCATCGCCCTGATGACGGAGGCAGTATGACCTCTGAAACGTCGGTTAACATCGACCAGACTACACAGCGCAACAACCCAGAAGACAGAAATCTTCATACTCACCGCCCTGATGACGGAGGCAGTATGACCTCTGAAACGTCGGTTAACATCGACCAGTCTACACAGCGCAACAACCCGGAAGACAGAAATCTTCATACTCACCGCCCTGATGACGGAGGCAGTATGACCTCTGAAACGTCGGTTAACATCGACCAGACTACACAGCGCAACAACCCGGAAGACAGAAATATTCATACTCATCGCCCTGATGACGGAGGCAGTATGACCTCTGAAACGTCGGTTAACATCGACCAGACTACACAGCGCAACAACCCAGAAGACAGAAATATTCATACTCATCGCCCTGATGACGGAGGCAGTATGACCTCCGAAACGTTGGTTAACATCGACCAGACTACACAGCGCAACAACCCGGAAGACAGAAATCTTCATACTCACCGCCCTGATGACGGAGGCAGTACGACCTCTGAAACGTTGGTTAACATCGACCAGACTACACAGCGCAACAACCCGGAAGACAGAAATCTTCATACTCACCGCCCTGATGACAAAGGCAGTATGACCTCTGAAACGTTGGTTAACATCGACCAGACTACACAGCGCAACAACCCGGAAGACAGAAATCTTCATACTCACCGCCCTGATGACAGAGGCAGTATGACCTCTGAAACGTTGGTTAACATCGACCAGACTACACAGCGCAAGAACCCAGAAGACGGAAATGTTCATACTCATCGCCCTGATGACGGAGGCAGTATGACCTCCGAAACGTTGGTTATCATCGACCAGACTACACAGCGCAACAACCCGGAAGACAGAAATCTTCATACTCACCGCCCTGATGACAGAGGCAGTATGACCTCTGAAACGTTGGTTAACATCGACCAGACTACACAGCGCAAGAACCCAGAAGACGGAAATGTTCATACTCATCGCCCTGATGACGGAGGCAGTATGACCTCCGAAACGTTGGTTAACATCGACCAGACTACACAGCGCAAGAACCCAGAAGACAGAAATCTTCATACTCATCGCCCTGATGACGGAGGCAGTATGACCTCTGAAACGTTGGTTAACATCGACCAGACTACACAGCGCAACAACCCAGAAGACAGAAATCTTCATACTCATCGCCCTGATGACGGAGGCGGTATGACCTCCGAAACGTTGGTTAACATCGACCAGACTACACAGCGCAAGAACCCAGAAGACAGAAATCTTCATACTCATCGCCCTGATGACGGAGGCAGTATGACCTCTGAAACGTTGGTTAACATCGACCAGACTACACAGCGCAACAACCCAGAAGACAGAAATCTTCATACTCATCGCCCTGATGACGGAGGCGGTATGACCTCCGAAACGTTGGTTAACATCGACCAGACTACACAGCGCAAGAACCCAGAAGACAGAAATCTTCATACTCATCGCCCTGATGACGGAGGCAGTATGACCTCCGAAACGTTGGTTAACATCGACCAGACTACACAGCGCAAGAACCCAGAAGACAGAAATCTTCATACTCATCGCCCTGATGACGGAGGCAGTATGACCTCTGAAACGTTGGTTAACATCGACCAGACTACACAGCGCAACAACCCAGAAGACAGAAATCTTCATACTCATCGCCCTGATGACGGAGGCAGTATGACCTCCGAAACGTTGGTTAACATCGACCAGACTACACAGCGCAAGAACCCAGAAGACAGAAATCTTCATACTCATCGCCCTGATGACGGAGGCAGTATGACCTCTGAAACGTTGGTTAACATCGACCAGACTACACAGCGCAACAACCCAGAAGACAGAAATCTTCATACTCATCGCCCTGATGACGGAGGCGGTATGACCTCCGAAACGTTGGTTAACATCGACCAGACTACACAGCGCAAGAACCCAGAAGACAGAAATCTTCATACTCATCGCCCTGATGACGGAGGCAGTATGACCTCTGAAACGTTGGTTAACATCGACCAGACTACACAGCGCAAGAACCCAGAAGACAGAAATCTTCATACTCATCGCCCTGATGACGGAGGCAGTATGACCTCCGAAACGTTGGTTAACATCGACCAGACTACACAGCGCAACAACCCGGAAGACAGAAATCTTCATACTCACCGCCCTGATGACAAAGGCAGTATGACCTCTGAAACGTTGGTTAACATCGACCAGACTACACAGCGCAAGAACCCAGAAGACAGAAATCTTCATACTCATCGCCCTGATGACGGAGGCGGTATGACCTCCGAAACGTTGGTTAACATCGACCAGACTACACAGCGCAAGAACCCAGAAGACAGAAATCTTCATACTCATCGCCCTGATGACGGAGGCAGTATGACCTCTGAAACGTTGGTTAACATCGACCAGACTACACAGCGCAACAACCCAGAAGACAGAAATCTTCATACTCATCGCCCTGATGACGGAGGCAGTATGACCTCTGAAACGTTGGTTAACATCGACCAGACTACACAGCGCAAGAACCCAGAAGACAGAAATCTTCATACTCATCGCCCTGATGACGGAGGCGGTATGACCTCTGAAACGTTGGTTAACATCGACCAGACTACACAGCGCAACAACCCAGAAGACAGAAATCTTCATACTCATCGCCCTGATGACGGAGGCAGTATGACCTCTGAAACGTTGGTTAACATCGACCAGACTACACAGCGCAACAACCCAGAAGACAGAAATCTTCATACTCATCGCCCTGATGACGGAGGCAGTATGACCTCTGAAACGTTGGTTAACATCGACCAGACTACACAGCGCAAGAACCCAGAAGACAGAAATCTTCATACTCATCGCCCTGATGACGGAGGCGGTATGACCTCCGAAACGTTGGTTAACATCGACCAGACTACACAGCGCAAGAACCCAGAAGACAGAAATCTTCATACTCATCGCCCTGATGACGGAGGCAGTATGACCTCTGAAACGTTGGTTAACATCGACCAGACTACACAGCGCAACAACCCAGAAGACAGAAATCTTCATACTCATCGCCCTGATGACGGAGGCAGTATGACCTCTGAAACGTTGGTTAACATCGACCAGACTACACAGCGCAAGAACCCAGAAGACAGAAATCTTCATACTCATCGCCCTGATGACGGAGGCGGTATGACCTCTGAAACGTTGGTTAACATCGACCAGACTACACAGCGCAACAACCCAGAAGACAGAAATCTTCATACTCATCGCCCTGATGACGGAGGCAGTATGACCTCTGAAACGTTGGTTAACATCGACCAGACTACACAGCGCAACAACCCAGAAGACAGAAATCTTCATACTCATCGCCCTGATGACGGAGGCAGTATGACCTCTGAAACGTTGGTTAACATCGACCAGACTACACAGCGCAAGAACCCAGAAGACAGAAATCTTCATACTCATCGCCCTGATGACGGAGGCGGTATGACCTCCGAAACGTTGGTTAACATCGACCAGACTACACAGCGCAAGAACCCAGAAGACAGAAATCTTCATACTCATCGCCCTGATGACGGAGGCAGTATGACCTCTGAAACGTTGGTTAACATCGACCAGACTACACAGCGCAACAACCCAGAAGACAGAAATCTTCATACTCATCGCCCTGATGACGGAGGCGGTATGACCTCCGAAACGTTGGTTAACATCGACCAGACTACACAGCGCAAGAACCCAGAAGACAGAAATCTTCATACTCATCGCCCTGATGACGGAGGCAGTATGACCTCTGAAACGTTGGTTAACATCGACCAGACTACACAGCGCAAGAACCCAGAAGACAGAAATCTTCATACTCATCGCCCTGATGACGGAGGCAGTATGACCTCCGAAACGTTGGTTAACATCGACCAGACTACACAGCGCAACAACCCGGAAGACAGAAATCTTCATACTCACCGCCCTGATGACAAAGGCAGTATGACCTCTGAAACGTTGGTTAACATCGACCAGACTACACAGCGCAACAACCCAGAAGACAGAAATCTTCATACTCATCGCCCTGATGACGGAGGCGGTATGACCTCCGAAACGTTGGTTAACATCGACCAGACTACACAGCGCAAGAACCCAGAAGACAGAAATCTTCATACTCATCGCCCTGATGACGGAGGCAGTATGACCTCCGAAACGTTGGTTAACATCGACCAGACTACACAGCGCAACAACCCGGAAGACAGAAATCTTCATACTCACCGCCCTGATGACAAAGGCAGTATGACCTCTGAAACGTTGGTTAACATCGACCAGACTACACAGCGCAACAACCCAGAAGACAGAAATCTTCATACTCACCGCCCTGATGACAAAGGCAGTATGACCTCCGAAACGTTGGTTAACATCGACCAGACTACACAGCGCAAGAACCCAGAAGACAGAAATCTTCATACTCATCGCCCTGATGACGGAGGCAGTATGACCTCTGAAACGTTGGTTAACATCGACCAGACTACACAGCGCAAGAACCCAGAAGACAGAAATCTTCATACTCATCGCCCTGATGACGGAGGCAGTATGACCTCCGAAACGTTGGTTAACATCGACCAGACTACACAGCGCAACAACCCGGAAGACAGAAATCTTCATACTCACCGCCCTGATGACAAAGGCAGTATGACCTCTGAAACGTTGGTTAACATCGACCAGACTACACAGCGCAAGAACCCAGAAGACAGAAATCTTCATACTCATCGCCCTGATGACGGAGGCAGTATGACCTCCGAAACGTTGGTTAACATCGACCAGACTACACAGCGCAACAACCCGGAAGACAGAAATCTTCATACTCACCGCCCTGATGACAAAGGCAGTATGACCTCTGAAACGTTGGTTAATATCGACCAGACTACACAGCGCAAGAACCCAGAAGACAGAAATCTTCATACTCATCGCCCTGATGACGGAGGCAGTATGACCTCCGAAACGTTGGTTAACATCGACCAGACTACACAGCGCAACAACCCGGAAGACAGAAATCTTCATACTCACCGCCCTGATGACGGAGGCAGTATGACCTCTGAAACGTTGGTTAACATCGACCAGTCTACACAGCGCAACAAACCAGAAGACGGAAATGTTCATACTCATCGCCCTGATGACGGAGGCAGTATGACCTCCGAAACGTTGGTTAACATCGACCAGACTACACAGCGCAACAACCCAGAAGGCAGATATCTTCATACATTTCTTTGTTTTTTTGTTCTGACCATTTACTTTGTTTAGTGATCAAATTAAACATAATACATGGAATTAGTTAAGGTGCTTTTCCTTCCACCGAGGGTTTTAACAATTTCTTGATTAAATGTGCAGCTGTAGTCAAGACTTGCGCATTGACCATTCGGAGCAGAATTTTGGCATATAATTTTCAGGATTTTATGGAACCCGATGGAACATTGCCGTGTATAAAAGCGACAGCCAAGGATCCCTTTCTGAGGCAGGTTAATCCAATCCACACCACCCTAACTTACTAGACTAATAATTATTTTAATTTTAACATGCCATCACGCCTTGATCTTACTAACGGTCTTCTCTCCCTGGGATTTTTAGCCCAATTCTTGTAATTTCTGATCACCACATGCGTTCTACATGTCCGTCCTTACTGATTTGATTATTTCAATTACAATAGCTGAATAGTTATGTTTACTGAGCCCTTATATGCAATAATTTTTATTTTATTTTACTGGACTTTTGTTGGAAATATTTTCCTTATTATTTTTATCTGAGATGATGTAAAATGTGTTATAACATGCCTATTATTTATTGATTATAGGCTATTCCAACTAAGATGAGAGGCGGTCAAGACAAATTCTTCTCTCCTCCCACTTCTTTTGAAACACGTGGTAGCAATGTTACTGTCTGTCCTGCAAACATATGCTGCTATCATTCATTAGCTTCTTCGTGATCCCACTGTTTCATCTTTTAGAACGTTTTGAAAGGTGTGACCTGCATTGATCCGTGTCTCGTCCCGGTAATAAATTGTCCATCCTTCGGCTCTGAATTGCTTATTTATTTGGAGGTATTTTCTGCGCCACAGCACAATATCGTCTTTGTCGACTAGAAAGCAGTCGATTTTTGTGGAAATATACTCGAATCTCAGAAACTTCAGTAACCGATACAGCATCACTGTTCACAACATCCAAGAATTTATTCAGCGTTTGCAGTTCATTGTGAAAAAGAAACCACGTACTTTCACCCGAATTGCTGATTTCGTTAAATCGTCATACATTTTTCAAAAAACAAGTAATGTTGCGAATTTTTCCCAGGCTAGTCTGTTATTACCAGCTTTCGAATCTCTTCGGATTCTTTACACGCTAGACTTCCCTATTCCTGTAACTTGAGATATCATTTCTGAATTATCCTGGCACTTATTATTGAGCGGGTAAAGGACACACCTTTTTTCACCGCTTGTAAGAGGTTTACTTCTTTTATGTTTTACAAACGAATTATCAGCCATCTTGAATGTGTTCTTACAAAACACTTAATTTTATTCTAATATATACACTGCTGTAACTTAAATATAAACACACAAGTCACCAGGCTTCGCGAACACAGAAACTGTTACTTGATAACTCTGACTTCACAAAAATTACTGTTACACGTCACAGAACTCACGAAAGAATGTTTTCCTCGTGGTTGTCCGTAAACGGGCTGTTCAACGAGCTGTTCCAATAGGTATGCACTCACCCCAAATTGTTTGTACAGAATGAAATTTAACAGCATGTAGAACTATAACATTTAACACTATTTATGTAATAAGTTCTTATCAAAATGACACTCCAAACCGTTATCGCCGCAAAGAATAATATAATTCCTATTGCATTTTTTTAAAAAGTAACACTGTTTGATGACGTCATTTCTTGAAGACAAATTAGTTGACGACGACGACAAATCACGAATTTTTATAATAGATTACTAAACGCAGAAAAAAATCAAATATGAGAGACAAATGGCGTATGCCACGTAACTTCGGTTTTTTATTGTAATGCAATATTTTTGTCAGTGTAGACTTATGTGGCAGGTTCGGGCAAGGGGCCCGTTTGAACGATAAAAAGTTAGAGGCCACAATTGTTAGTACGTCTTTTATTTGTCCTTGGATTAGAAATTGACACGAATATCTTGAAGCCATGTTACAGGATGTGATGACGCCATGTCTCAAAATACACAGTGAACAATTTGGTCCTCATCAAGAACCACTAATTATCACTTTATACATATATATACATTCACTGGCGTATAAGCGAGCTCGAACTCCAGTGGCGTGCCCTGGATCGCTTGGGCTTTATGGCTGCTACACTTCTGTATAACGCCCTGTGAAATTTCAAATACCAATGTATCGAAAGGGCACTCTGCCTCCATCTTCTACGTATCTCCCTTTCGGCCGCTGCTTCTCTCGGCAGGGCTGTTTATCCCCATAAATTCGCCCCAATCAGCTTGCCTCTCTTTGGGGCTCTGCCCTTGGGGCTTGCTCCTCGTAGGTTATTCCCGAGTGCTAGACCGGCAAAGTACGAGCAAACATACAAGCCCTAAGGGCCAAGACACAAACTGGGGCTAACTGAATGGGGCAGAGGCCTCGGGACAAAGAGCCCTGCTGGCGGAAGACGTAGGATCGTGATTAACAATTCTTAATTGGTGTTGAATGTGGGGCTGACAGACGAGAGACAGGCATTGACGGACCCATGAGGAGTTGAATATCGAAGCAGAATTTTTCTTTTTCAGAAATAAATTCCGCTTGACGTCGCAATTCATGGCCACTTTAATTCTGCATTGCAGCTCCCACTCGATGACGGGCATGATCCTGACCAACACTCAGCAAAGACTCTGTCGAATGTAGAGGTCTCCGCCCCTCTGTGTCGTGGTACGCGTTGTTCTCATTCTTCCTGTGGGCTCCAGTTCTTCCAATAGCAATCCAGTGATCAAGCTAGACACCGACAATACATTTCTGTCATTCGACGCTGCTGCGTGGATCAGGTCGCTCGCTCCGAAGTTTACCCTGAAAATAAGGCAACTTATTAGATACTGGGCTTCAAGCTTTTATTTTAATGTTATTTACATTATAGACCGTTCTTCCTATGTTCTAGCTGAAGGTTGTGTCTCAGATCATTGAATTAGTAAAGGCCTTGTTAACGTGGAACCCTGGGTTTGCGCTTGGGCTACTTAATGTGGAATTTGAGAAGGACGAAGTGGCACCAGGACAGAATTTTCTCCGAGTCCTTCCGTCTTTCACTGTCAATATCCTCACGCCGCTGCTTCATAATTGCTCATGTATCATCTGAGGAATGGGCTATGACCCTGTTACGCCGAAACATTGTCTCACTCTGTCACTAGAATAACTACAGGTCGCCCAATTCTGTTTAATGACGGTAGAAAAGGGAAGTTTGGGTTATGTTATGTTAGGTTGCCTGCCTACCCAGTACAATCGTGATAATAGGAAATGTATACTGTTGACGTCAGTCATAAAATACGCCCTGTATTTCCGAAACTTAACTTCGGGCAATATTGTACTGCAATGGAAACGTTATTCCATCACGTGATGTTTTCGTACATCTGATTGTAAGGCAATCAGACGTAATTTCAGATGGTGACAAACTCATTTCCAATAGGCAAACGTTTGTTGAGAATTGGATTTCTTTGTTTACCCGAAATATGAACATTAATTTGTGTACTAAGCAGCGCATGACAGAGGCTACGTGGCCTATGGTGAAAATCGTGAACATTCAAAAAATTTGGTAATGGGTTCAAAACCCATTCCATGCACGGATGTGTGTTCACGTTCTATGAGATGTATTGTTCAGCGTAGGCTGAGGTATTTTGACAGGTTGACGCCCCAATCCCCAGTTGATTCCACGACATTTTCTATAGTCAGAATATCTTGGAAGTTGTTGATGGTATATGCCAAAAAGAAGCTGATCATCGGAAATAATTTTGTCTACATGCAGAGTACCTTGTTTATGAGCACAGAAGTTGATAGTTATAAATCACCAGGTACTGACCTAATTCTGGGAATACTGAACCAGGAAGAAGATAGCATAACACTACATCCTGAGATACAAAATATTTTAAATTCTATATGGAAAAATGAATAATTAACAAAACATTGAAAACAGTCCAAATTCCTATACACAGGGGTTATTGTATTATCACTATGTATAATGTAATTTTTAAAGTGATTGTAACGTAAATTTCGTACTTTTGTTGTAGTTTTTCCCATTGCCGCTGAGAGCGCTTGTGATTTGTGGAAACCAACAAATTCTCTTCTGTAATTCCCTAAGATCGTTGAGTAAGGGTAGGTGGTAAACGTGATCCTTAATGTGTACCCACAGGAAAAAATCTGCTGATGTGATATCCGGTGAACGAAGTGGCCAAGCGATTGGACCTGCTCGACCAATCCACAGAGCTCGGAAGTGGACATCCAAACATGCTCGGACATCTGTATGGAAGTGAAGAGGTGCACCATCTTGCTGATATTGAGTTGCACCCTTCGTTTGTTCGAACCACAACACATATTGTGCTCTTTCCTCGCCACGATAAGTTTCAATTGTGTTTACCGCAATTCACAAGCGCTCTCAGCGGCAATGTAAAGAACTACAACATACAAACAAAACTTGAGGTTACGCCCTACAGATATCTGGTGATATCAGCACATTTTGGCCTAGGTAACACTGTTACAGTTCTTCAAAGTTGTGCAGCTACATTTGACTTACCCTGTATACTTCAGTTGTGCAGAAAGTACAAGAATTTTGAAATGCTGTTATCTGTTTGGCTATAAATGTTAGTCTGTGCTTTAAGTTATTCAACAATACTTCATTTGCTGGGTGGGACGTTTGACAAAACCTCATCACGCCTTTAAGGTTTCATGTCACAGTACATAATGCACTCTCATCCTAACCTTTTACTGTCCTCAGACTCTTTGGCCTATGACATTTATTACACACGAGTTGCTCTCTGGGAATTAAAATCAAACTTTTCACTTACTCAAGTTTTGAAAGAATGAATTCATCTAGAAATAGCATGAAGGGTCTCAAATTGTGTACGCGTTGCCGTTTTGGGGCAGTTTCTTAGTGTACAAGGCAGAGTTTAGAAGTGAAACATGTACATACAGCCTAGTATTCTGTGATAACAGACATGGGAAAGAACTCACATTGAAGAACTGATGCTGCATGATGTCCTGCTTGATGGTCTTCCCTGATGTTAACCGTTTTAATGGCATTTTCTCCAAAAGGCCTCTGACAAAACGTGACCCTCTGGATGTGAAATTCTTAGGGATCGCTGGCGTCTGTTGCACAATTTTTCTGTAAAAGATAGATTCATTTTGCCATTAAAACATACATTCAAAATCAATCTGTATAATGCCACTCACTGTTATGCGTTCTTTGCTCGAACTGCAAATGGAGAATGCATAATGGGCTTATCACGTGTGTCCAGTCAACGCTACTCAACCCACTGGACGGAATTGGATAAATTTATTTTGGAGGTTGTCCATTCTCCATGACCTCAATATAATACTCTAATATCCTATGAGCAGTGATAGAAAAATGATGGATGAGGAAAATCTGGTGCCTAAGGTAGGTGGTGGATTCGTTGTTGTTGTTGTTTCTTGGTTCTACAACCCAACTGAGTGTTTTTACCGCCTCCTTTTCGGAGGTTTCCTAGTGTTTGAGTGACCAACCCACTGACACTGCACAATTTCTACTCAATCATGATTTGATTGCAGACCGATCCAGCAGTGAATCGGGAGACATTGAAGTTGATTAATTAAATACAGTGGAGGATCTAGAGTACGGGAGGTGGCCATGATTTCTTCTATGGTTATCGAACATCAAGATGTAATAATAAAGCGTGTTCG
Organism: Zootermopsis nevadensis; assembly: GCF_977971745.1. Lineage (NCBI taxonomy): Eukaryota > Metazoa > Arthropoda > Insecta > Blattodea > Termopsidae > Zootermopsis > Zootermopsis nevadensis. Next base: position 1,834,745 of record NW_028259149.1, on the reverse strand, counting down.
GTAAGTGGGATACGAAAGTATTCATTTGACTTACCTGCTTCTTCTCGAGTTTCCTGTGTCCACTGGCATTGAGATGCTACACCGCCTCGTCAGGTTTGGCAACTGCGATGTCGCCATCCTGAAAGCAGTTTCGAAACAAACCGATTTCCTCCTTCAGCTCCTTGTAATCATATGAAATCCTATCTACAGCCTGATTCAGTCTGTTCAGCCTGTTGACGATATCATCATTGTATTTAACTTTTCTGCAGTTCTTCTCCGCCATGTTAACATGTCTTCTCTCATTTGTGAAAGAAATCATATCTGCAGGCTCACCCATTGTGTCGATATGTTCCTGATCTTCGTTTGTTTCATTATGGCGTTGCTTCGTCAGGTCCTTTATTTTAACATTCATTTTCTTATTATCTAAAGCAATTATCTCGATAGCTTCACACAGTCTGTTGATGTTCTCTTCATTTTCTTTCTTTTCATTGTGGTGCTTCTCCTCCAGTTCTGCCATCTTAACTAGGAACTTCTTATTTTCTGAGGAGATCCTCTCTATAGCTTCATTCAGTTTTTTTATGGTTTCCTGATTTCCTTTCTTTTCATTCTGGTGCTGCTCCTGCAGTTCGGAAATTTTATCTATAAAATTATCAGTTTTGAACGTGCGTACAGCCTCATTAAGTGCCTTGATGGCCTCATTATTTTTCTCTTCATTGCGACGCTGCTCTGTTACCTCCCTCATTTTATCTAGCAGTGTTTCATTTTCGAAAGAGATCCTCTCTACAGCTTCCTTCAGTTTGCTGATGGTTTCCAGAAGGTCCTGCTCCGTTTTAGCATCCACTTTCCCGACTTCATTTAGTCTCATAGGACATTTATTTGATCCAAGTCCGAACATGAATTTTTCGACGTCGTCCAGCCTCTTCTGAATAGCTGTTAGATCACCCCGTAACTTTTTATTAGTCTTTTCTGTTACATCGCAGCTTTTGAAGTTGTGTGCTGCATCCACTTCCTCCCTCTGCTGCCCTTCATGTTGGGAAGTTACCGTTGAAAGACGTTCCTCGTTTGTCTGTTCTGAAGATACTCTCTTCTCTTCATCGAGGTTCTTCACCTTGGTCCTGCATTAAAACAATTTTAATTACATTGCATTTAATTATTATTTTTATTATTATAGCAACACTGTACTTTAAATTCAACACGAAAAACATACACAAATTTATATGTAATCTTCACGTACAATATATTAAAGACGTGTTTTTCGACAAGAAAGCATTTTTCTGGTTTCTTCGATCCTTTCAATTGTATTACACGTAAGCCTGTAGTACATTGCCATATGTTCAAAACATGCTAAATTTATTACTCTTTTAATGCATAGAAATGTAAATGTAATTTATTTTGTGTTGTTAAAGAGAGTAAGTATTTTATCGGTAATAACGTCGCGGGGATAATTGTAACATTGATAATTGAGACGTCTGTAACATGTTACAGTTGAGCCCAGCAACATTAAAATCGTAAACGAAAGCATTTTTACCGATTTTATATTAATTTCGCAGAAAGGATGACATATCAGGTACATTAACCTTCATAGGTTTTTTTTCACGGGGTCAATAGTAAAAACACGATTTTGTAATAATATTTACAAAATAGAAATACAAGACATTCTTGAAATTAGTTTTAAAAGTGCATGTACAATCATAATTAAGTAGCCATCTTGCCGTGTTAATTTTACTATTAAGCTGCTACAGTTGACCTTCTGCCCTATGTATAATTTGTAAATAGGCATTATGCATGCTAATGACATTGTAAGTTCTCTTTTGGAATTCCCAGTAGGTGTCGTGAGATCTCCCTTTCTGGACACGCATGTCACAGTAGTTATTTGGGAAGGGTCAGTCGTGAGGTTCGGATTAAGTTTGGAATCAGACATCAAACCAAACTAATTATCATGATTGGGCTTTGGTAAGGTACTTCGCGGCTTGATTTCAAACAAGGGGAGACGTGTTCTCCGATTAGAACTTCTGATAGAGACCCGGCCCTAATATGATTTTGCTTCGAAACTTCATTCTAAATCGTGCCCTAAGCCATATTCAAAACTCTATGAAGTATTTCATTAGTATTAAATAATTCAATTTAAAAAGTGATGGTGAAAGTTGTAGGTGCGTCATGAAGTAATTCAAGATTTAACGCGGTCCTTCCCATACAACAGCGCGAGTTAGTGATGCAAAACTTTGTCCTGTGATTTATAATTTTAGTCACATTGAATATACATAAATTAATATGACGCGTTTCTCCTCAGTCATCAAAGTAGATACTGACGGTCGGCCCAAAAATGTCTCGCTGGCATTCTACTGAATGTTCCCATTTAATATTAACTGGGAGTAATCTTTTGTCTACAAATTCGGGCACTCTGGGTGCGAAAGGAACGGTTTTAAACATTATGGGCATCGTCTGATTTCTAACGTATGCACGAGTCGAAAATAAATTATACAATTGCTCACCGGAGACAGTTGGTTGTGAAAACATCTTTGATTTCATTTATGGCATCACACTATTCCATCTCAACACACACGTGAGGAAAACTTAAAAACTTTAGTCAATAAAGAATCAGGTACTTTTATTTGTCGGATTATCTCAACAGTAACGATATTGTAAGATTTGAGGTTTTCACAGCGGTGAATATGAAGATTTCTGCCTTCTGAGTTGTTGTGCTGTGTGATCTGGTCAATGCTAACCAACGTTTCAGAGGTCATAGTGCCTCCTTCATCAGAGCGATGAATGTACCAATAGACCAACCAACCAACGAACCAAAAAGCTAACTAAGGGCGGAGGTCTTCGCAAGCGCAAGACATCGTCCCTTTGCTAAGTAACAACATTCCTGCTTACGAAACGCATTGCTGGAAATGTTAACAGAGCCTTATAACTAAAAACGGAAATTTTGCTAACGCTAACAGGGATCCGTCGTGGCGGGAGCCTCGACCATTCAAACTGGAGTCTGTTGCTGCTGATGGGAGGTTATCCCGTCAGGCAATTGTCCAAAGAATTTGGTTGGTTGGTTCTCTGAGGTTTGAACCCAGAGAGGGAGGGGCCGTTTCAAGGCTTCTGCGGCTTGTGGGGGGGAGATCACTTCAGCTGAGGGCCTCCGTGATCGGAGGGGGGGGGGGTGGCGGGCAGTGCCCCTATTAAATTATACCCTGGGATTCGCCTTACAACTGAGGAAAAGCACGGAAACCTCAGTCAGTGTAGCCGAGTGGACTGACCACTCTTTGCGCCGACTAGGCCGTCTTTTGGCGACAGCCTCGGCTGGAGTGCTGAACATCAGTCCCCCTCGGTTGCCCTTGGGTGACCTCTGAGAGACCTCGTTCGGCACGAGTGCCTCCCGAGTTGCCGGACTAAGGGGTTCCCCACACCAGCTAACTTCGAGCAAACCTCTCAAACAGTGCTCAAACGTCCTTCCAGTCATCCACGTCCGCACGTCGTGCCATGTGGGCTGCAGTTGTGCAGGGCGGTCTTCTCTCCCCTGTGCTCTTCAGTCTGTATGTCAACGACATACCCACACCGTCCCGCCACGTCGAGTTAGCACAGTACGCGGACGACACGGCTCTAGTAGCCACGTCCCGTAGCCCAACGCCTGGAGACCTACCTCAGTAGACTTGAGCTCTGGCTCAGGGCCTGGAGGATTGCTATCAACGTCTCGAAGAGCACCGCGGTTCTCTTCGTTTCGGCGAGAAGACGCATCCAACAGCCCAGAGCGGTGCAGTTTCTCGGACAGCCGATCCAATGGGTCAAAACTGCGCGGTATCTGGGGGTCACCCTTGACGCCGGGCTTATCTGGTCGGCGCACGTCAACCAGGTGGGAAAGAAGGCGGCGCAACGATTAGGTGTGCTAGGCCCGCTCATCAATAGGAGAAGTGGCCTGTCCATCAGGAACGGTGTGCTGCTCTATAAGCAGCTCATCCGTCCCATGATATTACGCATGCCCGATCCGGAGGTCAGCTGCCAGCAAGCACGTCAGCAAGCTGCAAGTGTTGCAATCCAAGTGTCTTCGCATTGTTACTAACGAGCCTTGGTACGTTAGTAACAGGCAAATACATGAGGATTTGGGGATCCCGCTCTTTGCCGACCACATCAGAGCACTGACTGAGAGATTTGACTCGAGGTTAGCTGGTGCGGGGAACCCCTTAGTCCGGCAACTCGGGAGGCACTCGTGCCGAACGAGGGCTCTCAGAGGTCACCCAAGGGCAACCGAGGGGGACTGATGTTCAGCACTCCAGCCGAGGCTGTCCCCAAAGAGGCCAAGTCGGCGCAACCAGTGTTCAGACCACTCAGCTACCCTGACTAGGGATTTCCGTGCTTTTCCTCAGTTGTAAGGCGAATGCCAGGGTATAATTTAATAGGGGCACGGCCCGCCACCCTCGATCACGGAGGCTCTCAGCTGAAGTGACCCCCCAAGCCGCAGAGGCCTTCAGCCGAAACGGCTCCTCCCTCTCTGGGTTCAAACCCCAGAGAACCAACAAACCAAATTCTTTGGACAATTACCTGACGGGATAACCTCCCATCAGCAGCAACAGACCCCAGTTTGAACGGTCGAGGTTCCCGCCACGACGGATCCCTGTTACCGTTAGCAAAATTTCCGTTTTTAGTTATAAGGCTCTGTTACCATTTCCAGCAATGCGTTTCGTACGCAGCAATGGTGTTACCCAGCAAGGGACGATGTCTTGCGCTTGCGCAGGACTCCGCCCTTAGTTAGCTTTTTTGGTTGGTCGATTGGCTATTGGCATAATCATCGCCCTGATGACGGAGGCACTATGACCTCTGAACGTTGGTTATCATCAACCAGACTACACAGCGCAACAACCCACAAGGCTGAAATCTTCAGTACCGATATTCTTTGAACATTCGACGTGGTTCTAAAATTTGATTTCAATGTGAATTACTGAGATAGTGAAGTGACACATTCTCCATGCGATCACAGACACAAATCACTGCTGTAGCTTATCGTAAAACAAAACCATCTCGTCTACCTTCAGTATACGTGAGCCAATAACCGAAGCAGTTGATGCACCACGTGTTCATAACTTTGAGTGTGGCTCTTGTAACAGTGAACTTTACATACCTGGCCTTGGTGCCCCCGTCGCTCTCTTCTCCCTTGGCATTCTCGCTTTCCTTGTCACGTTTCGAACGTTCCTGGAAGAGAGAAGATGCGATTCACTAAACCCTGGCAAATCGGATGTCCCGTCATAACACTGACAATGTTACAGTACTCACGGCATCTCTGCCGTTACAAAAATGAACACTTATCCTGAAAATTTCCCGTTACGGCATATAAAATATTGGTTTGTGAGGTGTCATCGCAAGTGAAGATGCAATTGTTTAAATTCGCTAATTGTCGCTGGGATCCACGCCTCGGTTTTTATTGGAGTTTAAGCTACACTGCAATAGAATAATGTGGAATGGATCTCGGTATTAGCATGAAAAGTCACGTCAGTTAAAAGGCTGAAATTTTGACGAAGTGTAAGCAGGGAAATTTTGTGTGTTTGGTCATTATTTATTTTACACTAAAGTTAAAATGTCTAGTTACACGAGATTATAAAATTAAAGGAAATTCTAAACTCTGGATGGGTCAGATACATAAAATGTTATTACAGGCCTTTGTGTAAGTAATCTGTCTAAAGCATTTCAGCAGTGGATACTAAAATTTTGCGTAAATAATCCATTACTTTCAGGCACGGTTCACTTGAGTTCTTAACGAAAATGTAAAAGTATTAATCGGCCAAACTTACAAAGTTCCTATTAACGCCAGAAATTTAGTTTTCTAACCAGACTAGATTTTAATTTCACACAGAGTCAGGCATGATAATGACTATCTTTTTGGGATGTTTCTCCTTATAGACTGGTAGAATTGGACCAGCGTTCCAGATATGGTTACTGTCTCCATCACCAGGTCGATTACAGTGGTCTCATTAGGCACCACCGATGCCTTCGTCAAATTCTACCGCATTATACGGCCTAACATCCCTCAAGACGGTAATCTTCAGCTTTATAACTGTTTCATTTAACTCTTCAATCCTAGAATTGAGAGGTATTCTACTTAGTTGTACTTAAGCACACATCTACTGCAGAGTATCTGAAGCTCCTGTAAACCTACATACGGATCCTAGCGTCAGTTAGCATAATTAAACATGTAAGTATCAGTTTACACATCTTTATAACAGATCATTCACTTCTCAGTCCTTGTACCTGAAGAACACCTGCTTAGATTGATGTATGTAGTGCAGAGCAAGTAATTTGATGTGGGGCAAAGTCGTGAACTTGGTTATTCTCACAGGCTACATGTTTAAATATCGGGGCAGATGTTCTTTTCAGTTATAACATTTATTTTTATTTTTGTTAAGAACCATGTCTAGTAAAAATTTCAGTTGGAATAGTGTGTTCTGTTCGAGAGCTCACTCCGCCACACTTATCATTCAAGAAAGAAAACTAGAAACAAACCATAAAGCATCTTTTCATACTGCCTTAATTTTTGCTTCTACAAATCTTAAGATGTCAGTTTCACATTTAAGTAAATCAAGTCTACAGCTAATTCAAATATAACTGTTGTGTTAAGATCTTGATTTTAATTTCTTAGCTCCAAGTTTAGTTGAAATTCACTGTCATACTGAAGGATCGAAATGACTTTCGCATTACTGCCATGTTTTATTCCCTTTACAATATCACAGATAAATATCTTCGAAACTCTATTGACGTACATCGTTTCAGGATTATGTGTTAATTTTGAAAATCCTTTGATTCTTAAAGAAACTGTACGTAAACGTCCGTTAGGTGTTGGCTTCCTCTCATCAAACATCCACATTTTAGCGTTTGCATTGTCGTTCTCTGAATGTACACTTATAATTGTAAGATACGAATAGTAATGCTTAAAGCACAGGAAGGGTTTTAAAATTTTCTTCCAGATCATCGCTTCAAATTCTGCCTCTTCATTCATGAACATCCTTACAAATTTTTGTACTTCTAATTTACGTATATTTAATGTTCTTTCAAACAAACAGGGTTTAACTTACTAACGAAAAGGCTGAAGCAAAGTGTTTCTTGAAAACATGATAGTCGTTCGAGTAGTCAAGAAATCCCCCAAATTTTATGGGACTTCAGATTCAGCACCGAGGTCACAAGATCCCGTTACCTGCCCTTGTCCAATGCCTTATGAATCCAATCAACAATTTTCCATCCGTTGCTTTAGTTTCATTTTAATATTGTCCTCTCAATTACGCCTAGAAATTCATGTCGTCTTTCCTCTTTAGTCATTCCCAAGAACATTTTTACCCAGTTTATACCTGCAACAATCAAGCTGTACGTTTTCAACTAACTAACTAACTAGATGGCTTACCGAAACCGAAGGTTCATCACCGAATTAACCAAAGCCCTCCACCGGACCCTGTCCTGGGCCAACAAAATCCAGTCTCCTTCAACTCCTATCTCCCATACATCCCGCCTGACATTATCCTCCCATCTACGTCTACCACCAAGATCTGCACCGGCGGCGGCTCCAGGCGGGCTCGCGCCCTGACCCTTCCGCGCACACCGCCGCGCCCTCCTACTCGCCGGGGCTTCAGCTTACACGCCTTTGCCTTCCGGCGGCCGGGTATAGGCACGGAGCTTTAGCGCCATCCATTTTCAGGGTCTCTTCCCCTCAGGTTTCCCGATCAATACCCGGTGCACACCTCTTGTCCCATCCATGCGCGCTACATGTCCCGCCAATCTTATTCTTCTCGACTTAATCACCCTCACAATACTGGGGGAGGAGTGAAGATTTTAAGCTGATCATTATGCAGTTTTCTCCATGCCCCATCGTCTTCTCTCCTATGCCCAAATATCCTCCTCTAAACCCGATTCTCAAATACCTGCAATCTGTGTTCCTCCCTCATAATGAGAGACCATGTTTCGCACCCATACAAAACAACGGGCAAATTTATTGTTTTGTATATTTTAATTTTCAGGTTTTTTAAAATCAGACGGGAAGACAAAATATTTTGAACTGAGAAGTAGCAAGCATTTTCAGAATTTAATCTCCTCCTAACTTCCTCATGAGTGTCATTTTGATTTGTTATTGTTGTTCCCAGATATTTGAACTTTGTAACCCTTTCAAAGGACTTATTAGCTACCCTAAGATAATTTTGCCCGCCTGTCTTCTGATGACGAGATACTAACATGTACTTAGTTTTTTCTGAATTTACTTCCAGCCCCACTTGTCTACCAGCCTCTAGTAAAACTTCTGCGTTCCTCTTTATTGTATGTATATCGTCCCCCAATAAATTAACATCATCAGCAAATGCCAATAGCTGATGTGTCCCGTTCAATTGCAAACCCTCATGCCTATCTCGGACCTTCCTGATGGCATATTCTAGCGCAAAGTTAAAGAGCAAGGGAGACGAAGCATCTCCTTGTTTCAGACCGTTCTTGTTGAAGAATGTCTCAGATACATATTTACCTACTCGAATTTTGCTACAGGTTTCATTTAAGCACATTTATATTAGACCCACTAGCTTCTTTGGTATACCAAATTCAATAAGAATATTATGTAACACTTCTCTCTTCACCGAGACATAGGCTTTTTTGAAATCTATAAATAATTGATGAACAGTCCCACCGAACTCCCATTTTTTATCTAGTATCCGACGAATGCTAAAGTTCTGATCAATCGTTAATCTGTTTCCTCTGAACCCACACTGATGATCCCCAATAATTTCATTCGCATATGGAGTTAATTTTGCCAAAAGAATGTTTGATAGAATTTTGTATGAGGTTGATATCAGAGAAAATCCTCGGTAATTACCACACTCAGTCTTGTCCCCCTTCTTATTAACAGGAATAATTATGGATTCCTTCTATTGTTGTGGCATCTCTTCCTTATCCCAAATTAACTGAATAAGCTTATGGATCCTCATATGCAACCCTTTGCCACCTGCCTTAATTAATTCTGCTGGAATCTGATCGATACCTGGAGATTTATAACTTTTCAACTTCCCAATGGCTAGTTCCACTTCATCTAAGCTAGGTTCTGGCACCAACAGTGCAGCTGTATGCATTTTAATCTGTCTAATATCACGAGTCTCATGAACATTTAAGAGCTCGCTAAAGAAATTTTTCCACCTATTCACTATTTCAATTGGATCTGCAAGCAAATTGCCACTATCATCCTTTAACAAATTGGTCTGGGGTTGGTATCCTTTCTTAAAGTTATTAATGCCTCTGTACAGATCTCTGAAAGTTTTTTCCTTATTATTTGTCTCAAGTTCAGCAATTTTGCCCTTCAGGTATTCCCTTTTCTTATTCCCAAAGGTTCTACTAGCCTCATGTCTCACGTTACATAGATTATCCGCATTTGTTTTGTTTGGGTCCTGCAACCATTGAAATTTTGTTTGCTTCCTTCGATCTATTAATTTGGAACATTCTTCATCAAACCACGGTTTATTTTGCTTTCTCCTGTAGTATCCTAGTTTCTCTTTGGCTGAAATACGATTGATGCAGTTTCTGAAATTTTCCCACTCCCTGTTGATGTCCACACTTTCATTATCCTCATTTGCCTCTAAAATTTGAAACCTATTCGAAATTTCAACTTGATATTGTTCCTTTGCCTCTCCCTCACTTAATTTTTTCAAATCAAATCTTTCTGTATCAAAATTTTGTTTAGTTCGTCTACTTACTGAAAGCCGCTCCCTCACTTTTGCTACCACCAGATAATGATCAGTGTCGCAATCTGCTCCTCTGAATGATCTCACATCAATTACATTTGTCTGCCTTCTCTTATCTACTAAAACATGATCTATTTGATTGTGTGTTCTGCCATCTGGGGAAGTCCAAGTGTATTTATGAACATCACGGTGTGGAAATTTTGTACTTTTTACAATTACATCTTTTGACGTAGCGAAGGTTACTGCTCTGACGCCATTATCATTACTAAGTGCATGGAGACTCTCCCTGCCTATTGTGGGTTTGAAGACATCCTCCCTCCCAATTCTTGCATTGAAATCTCCTAGCAGAATTTTCATGTGATACTTGCCAAATATATCAAATACTGATTCCAATTCTTCATAAAAGCTATCCTTGATATCATCGCTTTTGTCCTCAGTTGGGGCACGAACATTAAGGACAATGATGTCGCACCAACGTCCTTCCAAAATTACGTAAGACAACCGGTCACTAACAAATTCTACTCTCTTAACTGCTGCCCTAATTCTGCAATGAACCCGTCCCTAACTGATGATTGTCACTTCCCTTTTCATAGAAAAATGTGAAATTGTCCACTGGGATAGTGCCCTCCCCCTCCAATCGCACTTCCTGCACTGCCACTAAGTCTAACTTATAATTCTCTAATTCCCTACTCACTGATTTCAGTGCCCCAGCCTTATAGAGGCTCCTAATGTTCCAAGTACCAAATCTCATGTCATTTTTCAATTGCCGTGGTCATACCATAAGAGTCCGTCCTGGTCCGAGGCTTAGTTAATTTTTTCGTAATGTTGCTTTAATTACGGTGAAATTTTGTTAGCCTTACGCCCAACCCCCAACCTGGAAGACCAGGGTATCACTCTTAGTCTGTCGCATCGCCTTAGACCTGTCCGGCTTGGGTGACCCTACCATAAAATAAGCAGAATATAAAATACATTAATACGGAGGACGTAAATACACAGGAAAATTGCAACTAAATACATTAGCATATTTATAAAAATAATTTAAATCAATTAAGCGAATTGTACTATTATAGAATGTGAAGATGTGTGACAATTTTCGTCTCGAATATGTCCAAGTCTCTGCAGACGACATTAACAGCTGATGCGCATCTAGCAGAAGGACTGTTTTTGATCAATGGGCTAAAACTGAACATAGAAAAATCTCTCAGATTCAGCATCAGCTTGACCCTAGGAGCCAGATATTGGATTAATAAAATGTAGACAGGTTACGAGATTAGTTACTGTAGATTTAGATTTAGTGAAGCCATGCTGACAAGGATTTAATTTAGACTTTATGTAATGTGAGATATGAACATAAATAACAAGTTCAAATAATTTGGAAGAAGTATTAAGTATAGAAATGGGTCGGTAGTTACTAACAGTGGCAGAGCTGCCTTTTTTAAGAACAGGAACTACTGCTACCTGTTTCCATAAAATAAGGAAATAATAATAATAATAATAGTAATTAAGTTACAATTGAATTGTGATGAAAACATACACTTAACTTAAGACAGTTTATCTTGACTAGGAATCCTACTAAATTTGTTATTGCTGCTGAAGACTGTTATTTTTTTACTTACAGGACTATCGGCGGTAAGTCTCGAATAATTTTTCCTAGACTTCCACATTATGATCAAAAGAATAATAAAAGTATGTTGCCTCTCACTCCAATACTCCCTGCGGTTTGCATACTATGGAAACCGGAGTTGTTGAATCACAACAATTGAAGATCGCAGCGAAGTTGATTTCTATTGTTGAGAGACAGGCTGTTTATTGACTCCGTGTTTAAAATGATGTTCCATTGTAGTCATCTGCAATGTGTACATTGTTGTAAATGGATTATTAGGAAAATATAAACAGTTTGTTTCATTGTGACATAGTTCCATTTGTTTTGTTTATTCTGATCTTTTATTTTGCTTAGTGAATAAATAAATTTACTAAAATTGAAGAGCTTTACCTTCCACGGAGAGTTTTAACAAGGTTTTATTCAGCGTAGGCAATTAATTGCGAAAAAAATCACGTACTTTCACCCGAATTGCTGATTTCGTTAAATCGTCATACATTTTTCAAAAAACAAGTAATGTTGCGAATTCTTCCCGGGCTAGTGTGTTATTACCAGCTTTCGAATCTCTTCGGATTCTTTACACGCTAGACTTCCCTATTCCTGTAACTTGAGATATCATTTCTGAATTATCCTGGCACTAATTATTGAGCGGGTAAAGGACACACCTTCATTCACCGCTTGTAAGAGGTTTACTTCTTTTATGTTTTACAAAAGAATTATCAGCCATCTTGAATGCGTTCTTACAAAACACTTAATTTTATTCTAATATATACACTGCTGTAACTTCATATTTTACACACTGTAACCGCTAATCAATCCGTGTACTTTCATATGTCAATTCTATACTTGTCAGAAAGCCAACTTTTATGTGCTACGATATAAGTTTTTGTATAATCCACTTATTGTCCTGCTTTTCTTTTCTTAGTTTATCATTCCTTTATAGAGTATTTATATTCTGGAATATTGTAAGCTTGGATCGGAAATGGACAGCCGATACTAAGTGATATAGCGAGGCTTTAGAAATTACGAGACTTGGAAATTCCTTGGTACATAAATTACCTGCGCTTAGCCCAAGTGGGTTTTGCCGCTCATTAGGGATGCCCTTTAGAACTCCCTGAGGATTGGTGGGATAGGGTAGGACTTTTCGAACCGAAACTGGACCAACACGAACAGGAGTTGATGTTACATTCCCTTTTTGGGCAAAGCTGGGAATTTTCTTTGTCCAGCCGTACAGGTGTTTCCGGTATAAGTAGGGCTTTTTTGTCCATAATTGCGCAACCGCCGCGGCCAAAGGGGAGAATCGAGCCACCGCCGGCAAGAGAAAAGCCAACGAGTTGGACTTGTCCAACTCGGGCGGTTCGTTGTAACCAGCCTCTAGGCGCCAAGTGCCCGGGCCACTGTCCGGAGCCGGGTCCTCTCCTCTGCCGGTACCGCCGAAAGTTCACCGACCCGATGGCCCTGTGGTTGCACCCATCAGTTCCACGGGCGAACAAGCCACCTCAGGTGGCCGGCAACTCAGATACGCTGAGGTCAGCGCGGCGTGCACCGGGGCAGTGGCCGGGCGACCGGGTAAAGGGGCGACTGCTGGGGTGGATTCCTCGGCACCGCTCCCAATAAAGTTGGGGCCTCGACAGAGGTTAAAGGAGCGAGGGACGTGAAGTCGTCCCGCGGACCTCCCCCCGCTCACCCTGCCGCGCTGAAACCGCCGAGCGGGACAGTCAAGAACTCAGCCAAGTAACCCGGCTCCAAGCCGGGACCCTCTTCCTCGACGGAGGAGGCACTTGGGCGCAGGTCTCCCCGGGCTTCCGTGGACCTGTCCGGGCCTTTGACTGACATGTCGTCGGAAGCCGGTTTAAACGCCCAAGTGGAGAAAATGGCTTCTGGGGAGCGCCGGAACAAAACCCCGGTGTACGTCTCTGGGGTGAAAAACATTCGCGGCTTCCTGCAGAGGATTCGCGCGAAGTCGGCCTGTGGGATCGTGGCCCAGATGAAGGGTGATATTCTGACCCTGGTCCCCGATACCGCCTACGGATTCCGAGCCACCGTCAGGGTCCTGCGATCCCTCGGTGACGGCGAAGGTGTGAGTTTTCACACCTTCTCCCTCGCCGAGGATAGGTGTGTGCGCCTGGTGATCAAAAACTTGGGCGTGCGCATGCCCGAGGCCGAGATACGCGAGGAGCTGGCCGCTATGCACATTGACGTGCAGGGGGTCATGCAATTCCGATCTAGGAGCAGGGACATGGACCGTCCTCTCACGACACACTTTATAGTGTCGGTTGCACGGGGCCCCGACGTGGCGAAGGTGCGTTCCGTTACCGAGATCTGCGGGTCAAGGTGGAGACGTACGTCGCACCGAAGGGGCCCATGCAGTGCAAGCGGTGCCAACGCTTCGGGCACACGCAGCGAAACTGCGGTTATGCACCTAGGTGCGTGGCCTGCGGGGACGCTCACCCATCCGGGTCGTGTGTCACCCCCAAGCAGCAGCTTAAGTGCTGCAGCTGCGGGGGCAACCACACTGCAAACTATAGAGGTTGCAGTAAGTGAAAGGAAGCCAAGGCGGCCGCTGCACAGCGTGCGAAAGGGGATCGCGGCAGAAATGACGGAGTCCTCACCAGCGCCTGCTAAGCATACTCCCGAGCAGAAGAACCTGGGCCCTGGCTGGAACTACGTGGTCCGCGGTGGCCGCGTCGTCAAGGCTGAGGCTGTGAAAACCCCCGCCCCAACGCCATCTGGCGCCATTGCACGGACTGAGCGGCAGGCTGTCCCTAAGGACGGCAATACCAAGCCCGCTCGTGCTGTAGTGCCGGTCTCAAATCCCACTGCACCCGCTCCTAAGAAGACCGCACCTGCTCCCAAGAAGACTGGCCCCACCCCATCCAAGGGTCAGTCTGCGCTCCACGGCATCTCAGAACTCCTGGAGAACATCCCTACACAAGCCTGCGTCGAGTTGACACGCCGTCTCCTCGCCGCGATCCATTCACTCCCACCCGGGGGGTCTCGTCTGCGAGCCCTCCTCAAAACCGTTCTCCTCTTCATGACCGACAATGACTGCACGGCCTAGAGGACACGGAGGCAAGGCCTTGCGGCTGGCTTATTGGAACGCCGACGGTGTTCGCGGCAGGAAGCTGGAGCTGGAAGAGTTCCTCGGTGACTACGGAGTCGATGTTTGCCTCCTGAACGAGACGCACCTCACGTCGGGTCGGGCCTTGAGGTTCGCGAACTACGTTTGCCACCGTACGGACCGCCCGACGCTGGGGGGCGGCACAGCGATCCTTGTCCGCAGGGGCATTGATCTTTACCCTGTGCCGGTCTCGGGTCTGCAGCTACTGGAAGCAACCGCCATTCACCTGGTTCTGGCAACCAGGAAAGTCAAGCTCGTGGCGGCATACCTCGCACCCACCCGGCCCTGGACTGAGTCGGACTTGACCGAGTTCTTGAGCGGGGCTGTCCCGGTCCTATTGGCTGGTGATCTCAACGCGAAGCACACGGACTGGAATTCCAGGCTGATTTCTGCGAGGGGTTCGCTCCTGCGTGATTACGCCAACAGAAATTCCTGCTTGATATACTGGCCGGATTCCCCAAGCACGGCTCCCTACACACACAACGGCACCCCCTATGCCCTTGATATTGTCCTCATGAAGGACTTCGTCCTACCGGTGCATTTGACTGTCCGCCCCGCACTCAGCTCAAATCACCTGCCCGTCCTCATCAACACCACGTGCCGATCGTCCTTTCAAAACCTGCCTGATCGCCCGGACTTCGCGAGAATGGACTGGGCTGCATTCCACGCTTGCCTTAAAGCAGACTCCCGGGGAACCCCGTGGTAAATGACGAGGAGGCAATCGACAAGTGCGTCGAGGAGCTGACCAGTGCTATCCTGGAAGCCACAGCAGCGTCCGCTCCCAAGATTCGACCCCGCGTTGACAGGCGACCGCTTCTGCCCGATAGTATTCGGGATGAAATACGCCTGAAGAACCGACTGAGGAGGCGGTGGCAGGTCACGAGGGACCCCGCTCTTAAGAACCAGGTCAATCGACTCCAGAGGTCGGTGACCTATCGTCTCAACGAGTGGCGGAATGAACAATGGAGCGACACGCTCGAATCCTTGGACTGCGAGAACCAGTCGCTTTGGAAGATGACCAAGCGGGAGATGCGAGTCCCCACTCCGTTGCCCCCCCTTGCTAGTGCCGGGAGGACTGGCTCTCTAGAACTCCGAGAATTCAGAAGCCCTGGCCGACAACCTTGAGGTCCAGTTCCAGCTCAGGGCTTGGAGGAATTGTATCAACGTCTCGAAAGGCACCGCGGTTTTCTTCGTTACGGCGTGGTGACGCACCCAAGAACCCAGAGCAGTGCAGTTTCTCGGATAGTCGATTCAATAGGTCAAAACAGCGCGGTATGTAGGGGTCACCCCTGACGCTGGGCTTACCTGATCGGCGCACGTCAACCAGGTGGGAGAGAAGGCGGCGCAATGATTGGGTGTGCTAGACCAGTGGTCTTAAACCTGGGGTACGTGTACCCTCCAGAACACGTGAAGACGTCTTAGGGGGTACGTGAAAATTAAAAAAAATATGATATACACTGAATAATTAGTAATGCAATTTATTTAACTTATTTTAGATGTAGATTATGTACTATGTTATTATTATTAAGTGTTCTGTCTTACGACAGGTCCATTGCTCTGCCCAAAAAGAGCTCTCCAGTTGTCCCTATTCTCGGCTTCTCGCTTTAATTCCTGGAACGTCATCTTCTTTCCTTGTTTAAGGTCGTCGGTTAGCTGTATCAGTCTTCTTCCCAGTCCTCGCTTTCCTTCAACCTGGCCTTCGGTGATATCACTCTGTAACCCATTCCTTCTCATAATATGTCCTAGCCAGTTAGCTTTCCTTCGTGTAATCGCCCGCAGAATGCTTCTTTGCTCGTTGGCTCTCCTCAATACTTCTTCGTTGGTCACTCGATCCGTCCACCTGATCTTCTCTATTCTTCTCCAACACCACATTTCAAAACTCTCCAGGTATTTCTGTTCCTTCTTCCTGAGTGTCCAAGTCTCTGCTCCATATAGCGCGACACTCCATACATAACACTTCACTAGTTTCATCTTCATCTCCAAGCCCAACTTGCTAGAGAGAAGTATCCTCTTCTTGACGAAAGCTGCCTTGGCCATGGCTATCCTTGCTTTTACTTCATTGGTGCATAGGGCGTCCGTCGTGACTATGCTTTCCAAGTACTTGAAATGCTCCACATTCTCCAGCTGTTGGTTTCCAATTACAACGTTCAATGGTTCTGCTCTCGGTGCTATCCTCATTACCTTTGATTTTTCAATGTTGATTTCCATTCCATACTCTCTACCTGTTTCCACTAACTTGTCCATCATGTTCTCTTCCTTCGCCAATACTACTAAGTCGTCTGCATACTTTACAGTCGTTATGACTCTTCCTCCAATTTTGAAGTCTCCAGAGCTTCCTTGGCAAGCCATTTCCCGTACAGGTTAAAAAGAATTGGTGATAAGCAGCAACCCTGTCTTACACCTCTACCTATCTAAACGCTGTTGGTGTCTCCTGAGTCCAGTCTCACTTTGACTTTTTGCTGCATGTACAGGTTTTCGATTAGTCTTCTATCTCTCCAATCAATTCCAATTCTCTGTAGGATCCTCATTAATTTCTTCCATTATGTACTATGTATAACTTGAATTATACACAAACAACTTTGGGGGTCCAAAGTTGAAGAGAAATTATATCTGTGTGTACGCGAACAAAAAATGTAGAATACTACTGTGCTAGGCCCGCTCCTTAATAGGAAAAGTGGCCTGTCCATCAGGAACGGTGTGCTGCTCTATAAGCATCTCATCCGTCCCATGATGGATTACGCATGCCCGATCTGGAGGTCAGCTGCCCGCACCCACGTCCGGAAACTGCAAGTTCTGCAATCCAAGTGTCTTCGCATTGTTACTAACGCGCCCTGGTACGTTAGTAACAGGCAAATACATGAGGATTTGGGGATCCCTTTCTTTTGCCGACCACATCAGAGCACTGACTGAGAGATTTGACTCGAGGTTAGCTGGTGTGGGGAACCCCTTAGTTCGGCAACTCGAGAGGCACTCGTGCCGAGCGAGGGCTCTCAGACGTCACCCAAGGGCAACCGAGGGGGGCCGATGTTCAGCAGGCCAGCCGAGGCCGTCCCCAAAAGATGGCCAAGTCGGCACAACGAGTGGTTAGACTACTCGGCTACCCTGACAGGTTTTCCGTGCTTTTCCTCAGTTGTAAGGCAAATGCCAGGGTATAACTTAATAGGGGCACGGCCCGCCACCCCCCCCCCCCCCGATCATGGAGGCCATCAGCTGAAGTGATCTTCCCCCCATGCCGCAGAGGCCTTCAGCCGAAACGGCTCCTCCCTCTCTGGGTTCAAACCCTAGAGATCCAACCAACCAAATTCTTTTGGACAACTTGCCTGACGGGATAACCTCCCATCAGCAGCAACAGATCACAGTTTGAATGGTCGAGGCTCCCGCCACGACGTAACCCCGCTAGCGTCAGCAAAATTTCCGTTTTTTAAATTAAGACCGTTTACCATTTCCAGCAATGCACCTTGTGCACAGGAATGGTTTCACCTAGCAAGGGACGATGCTTGCGCTTGCGCAGGACTCCGCCCTTAGTTAGCTTTTTGGTTGGTTGGTTCATGATGGATTACTCATGCCCGATCCGGAGGTCAGCTGCCAGCAAGCACGTCAGCAAGCTGCAAGTGTTGCAATCCAAGTGTCTTCGCATTGTTACTAACGCGCCCTGGTACGTTAGTAACAGGCAAATACATGAGGATTTGTGGATCCCGCTCTTTGCCGACCACATCAGAGCACTGACTGAGAGATTTGACTCGAGGTTAGCTGGTGTGGGGAACCCCTTAGTCCGGTAACTCGGGAGGCACTCGTGCCGAACGAGGGCTGCCAGAGGTCACCCAAGGGCAAGCGAGGGGGGCCGATGTTCAGCAGGCCAGCCGAGGCTATCCCCAAAAGACGGCCTAGTCGGCGCAAAGAGTGGTCAGACCACTTGCTTTTCCTCAGTTGTAAGGTGAATGCCGGGGTATAATAATTTAATAGGGTCACGGCCCGCCACCCCCCCCCCCCCCCGATCACGGAGGCCCTCAGCTGAAGTGATCTCCCCCCCACAAGCCGCAGAAGCCTTGAAACGGCCCCTCCATCTCTGGGTTCAATCCTCAGAGAACCAACCAACCAAATTCTTTGTACAAGTTGCCTGACGGGATAACCTCCCATCAGCAGCAACAGACCCCAGTTTGAATGGTCGAGGCTCCCGCCACGAAGGAACCGCGGTTAGCGTTATCTAAATTCCCGTATTTATTATAAGGCTCTGTTCAACATTTTCAGCAAAATTTCCGTTTTTTATATTAAGACCGTTTACCATTTCCAGCAATGCGCCTTGTGCGCAGGAATGGTTTCAGCTAGGAAGGGACGATGTCTTGCGTTTGCGCAGGATTCCGCCCTTAGTTAGCTTTTTGGTTGGTCGGTTGGTTGGCGCAGAAGGTTATTGCCAGTTTACAATATTGCAAGATTACTTTACATTGGATTATATTGCAAGATTGAAGAATTACAACATTGCGTCATTGCATTACATTACGTTAAATGTTACAGTATTAAGAAAGGAGGTAATGGAGAAGTCAAAGTGTGGTTGTGCATTAGGGAGTATTGTGAAACTTAACAAAGTGTAAACTACCAAGAGTTGGACTGCGTGAAGTGGGATCAACGATTACGCAGGTCATAAGTAATTAGTGTGTTCCATCCAAATCAATCCGAATGTTCAATCTGGCTGTTACGAACTGGCCGTGACACCGAATGAGAGTCAGTCGATGTACACCGACTAGCTGAGCTGAGGAAACAATCCTGAGGGATTCCTTCGACCCAACAATCCCTACCAGCTGGAAGCTGCGATGAGCCAGGACGGAGGAGAAAGGTTACAACATCAGTCACCAGACTTCGCGAACAAAGAAACTGTGACTTCACAAAAATTAATTTTACAAATCACAGAACTGACGAAAGAATGTTTTCCTCGTGGTTGTCCGTAAACGGGCTGTTCAACGCGCTGTTCCAATAGGTATGCACCCACCCCAAATCGTTTGTACAGAATGAAATTTAACAGCGTGTGGAACTGTAACATTTAACACTATTTATGTAATAAATTCGTATCAAAATGACACTCCAAACCGTTATCGCCGCAAAGAATAATATATTTGCTATTGCATTTTTTAAAAACGTAACACTGTTTGATGACGTCATTTCTTGAAGACAAATTAGTTGACGACGACGACAAATCACGAATTTTTATAATAGATTACTAAACGCAGAAAAAATCAAATATGAGAGACAAATGGCGTATGCCACGTAATTTCGGTTTTTTATTGTGATGCAATATTTTTGTCAGTGTAGACTTATGTGGCAGGTTCGGGCAAGGGGCCCGTTTGAACGATAAAAAGTTAGAGGTCACAATTCTTAGTACGTCTTTTATTTGTCCTTGGATTAGAATTTGACACGAATATGTTGAAGCCATGTTACAGGATGTGATGTTGCCATGTCTCGAAATACACGGTGAACCATTTGGTCCTCATCAAGAACCACTAATTATCACTTTATATATATATATATATATATATATATATATATATATATATATATTCACTGGCGTATAAGCGAGCTCGAACTCCAGTGGCGTGCCCTGGATCGCTTGGGCTTTACGCTGCTACACTTCTGTATAACGCCCTGTGAAATTTCAAATACCAATGTATCGAAAGGGCACTCTGCCTCCATCTTCTACGTATCTCCCTTTCGGCCGCTGCTTCTCTCGGCAGGGCTGTTTATCCCCATAAATTCGCCCCATTCAGCTTGCCTATCTTTGGGGCTCTGCCCTTGGGGCTTGCTCCTCGTAGATTATTCCCGAGTGCTAGACCGGCAAAGTACAAGCAAACATACAAGCCCTAAGGGCCAAGACACAAACTGGGGCTAACTGAATGGGGCAGAGGCCTCGGGACAAAGAGCCCTGCTGGCGGAAGACGTAGGATCGTGATTAAATGTTCTTAATTGGTGTTGAATGTGGGGCTGACAGACGAGAGACAGGCATTGACGGACCCATGAGGAGTTGAATATCGAAGCAGAATTTTTTTTTCAGAAATAAATTCCGCTTGGCGTCGCAATTCATGGACACTTTAATTCTGCATTGCAACTCCCACTCGATGACGGGCATGATCCTGACCAACACTCAGCAAAGACTCTGTCGAATGTAGAGGTCTCCGCCCCTCTGTGTCGTGGTACGCGTTGTTCTCATTCTTCCTGTGGGCTCCAGTTCTTCCAATAGCAATCCAGTGATCAAGCTAGACACCGACAATACATTTCTGTCATTCGACGCTGCTGCGTGGATCAGGTCGCTCGCTCCGAAGTTTACCCTGAAAATAAGGCAACTTATTAGATACTGGGCTTCAAGCTTTTATTTTAATGTTATTTACATTATAGACCGTTCTTCCTATGTTCTAGCTGAAGGACGTGTCTCAGATCATTGAATTAGTAAAGACCTTGTTAACGTGGAACCCTGGGTTTGCGCTTGGGCTACTTAATGTGGAATTTGAGAAGGACGAAGTGGCACCAGGACAGAATTTTCTCCGAGTCCTTCCGTCTTTCACTGTCAATATCCTCACGCCGCTGCTTCATAATTGCTCATGTATCATCTGAGGAATGGGCTATGACCCTGTTACGCCGAAACATTGTCTCACTCTGTTACTAGAATAACTACAGGTCGCCCAATTCTGTTTAATGACGGTAGAAAAGGGAAGTTTGGGTTATGTTATGTTAGGTTGCCTGCCTACCCAGTACAATCGTGATAATAGGAAATGTATACTGCTGACGTCAGTCATAAAATACGCCCTGTATTTCCGAAAATTAACCTCGGGCAAAATTGTACTGTAATGGAAACGTTATTCCATCACGTGATGTTTTCGTACATCTGATTGTAAGGCAATCAGACATAATTTCAGATGGTGACAAACTCATTTCCAATAGGCAAACGTTTGTTGAGAATTGGATTTCTTTGTTTACCCGAAATATGAACATTAATTTGTATGTTATGTAGCGCATGACAGAGGCTGCGTGGCCTATGATGAAAATCGTGAACATTCAAAAAATTTGGTAATGGGTTCAAAACCCATTCCATGCACGGATGTGTGTTCACGTTCTATGAGATGTATTGTTCAGCGTAGGCTGAGGTATTTTGACAGGTTGACGCCCCAATCCCCAGTTGATTCCACGACATTTTCTATAGTCAGAATATCTTGGAAGTTGTTGATGGTATATGCCAAAAAGAAGCTGATCATCGGAAATAATTTTGTCTACATGCAGAGTACCTTGTTTATGAGCACAGAAGTTGATAGTTATAAATCACCAGGTACTGACCTAATTCTGGGAATACTGAACCAGGAAGAAGATAGCATAACACTACATCCTGAGATACAAAATATTTTAAATTCTATATGGAAAAATGAATAATTAACAAAACATTGAAAACAGTCCAAATTTCTATACACAGGGGTTACTGTATTATCACTAAATGTAATGTAATTTTGAAACTAATTGAGGTAATTCGAATGTTTAAATTAAATAGGCTGTTTAGTAATTTTCACAAATAATAATTCTTCTCGTGCATTTTCTATAACCTCACTCATTTTGCCCATTGCATAACCACACCCTACATTGACTGAACTACCGCTCCTCTTGACCCTGAGGACTATTTTGTTACTCTGTGATGGGCAATAAAGTGGTAAGGTTCAAAGAGAACGCAGTCAGGTCAGAAAGGAACGAACCAGATGATACATGAGCAAATGCGAAGCAGCAGTGCAGTGATGTTGACATGGGAGAACCAAAAATCTCTGATAAGGACACATCCGAGTGCCGCTTCATCCACCATGATTCCCACCTGCTGAAATGCCATAACTATATGCTATAACCTCCACTGACATTTTGTAGAACGTACATCACTTCACATCGACGTATTAATGCTTCCGGGGATAATTCAGTTGTGTCCAAACTGTCTGAGATGGGTTGTTTTCTTAACCTGTTAATTTCAAATTTATGTCACATATTTGTCTGTATTCGTTTATATTATTGTGACAATCAAGTTATGACACGGCTGTAGCTTTACCAGTCTGTTCCATAATAAATCTAAAAGGTATGGTCATTAATTTTGTTAATTTTCAACACATCTGCCTGTAAGACGTGACCTCTAATAAAGTGTCACAACTTAAAATAATATCACTTACTTCGTTTGGGCACTCCTTTGAAGTTCCTGTTCCTTATTCATTGCTTGGAATCAGGGATGGTGCTACATATAAGCATGCCTGCGATAAAGATTACAGTCACATGTAAGTAAATTAATTTGCAGAGGAACTTATTTGATTTGGTGTTTATAAGATACAAAAATGTTTCGTTGGAACGTGGTGATAAGAATATATCTTCGTGGTTGAACTCAGACTACGCCCATAAAAACTAAAAATGTATCTTTATTGTATTAGAATCTGAAGGTAGAAAATGCCTTATGTTAAAGTACATCAGTGAACCTGCCCCTGAGTTAGATCAATGTGATCCGCATAACCAACACCAGTCTATTAAGCCGTGTGTTACTGCAATCACTCGTCTCCACCGCCTGGTGCTTCCTCTGGAGTGGGAGGAGATGTGGAGGGTAGCTGGGAATTTGACAGGATGCTAACAATTCTTGTTTAAAAAAGTTACATACTGCCAATCATCTAACTAGTGGAGTATGCTGTCAGCTTCTTGAATAGAATCTGCTCCGTGGAGTTCAATGTTTATGCAAATATTCAACTTGGTTTTTCAGTAGATTTTCTTAAAACAATTCCTTGGTAGAAGGAATGAATCACCTCAAATGTGCATATTCTTAAGGGAAAAGACTATCAGTGAGGTGCCGCTATGTACTCAGACCTTTTGTAAGTGATCTCTGTTCCCCTGTACCTCAATCTTAGATTTGATATTCCTGATCAGTTGCATAAATAAACCTAAATACTCATGGGATCTGCTAACATAAAACATGTATATGAAGCCTATCTTTCTTGAATCTGTTCCACACACAGATGGAATGTTCAGTGACTTAAAAGTTTGTGGGATGCAGTTTTACACAATCTTTTACATTCTCTTATGCCAGTCTTCTTTCAAGCGCTTGGAAGAGGTAAATTTGTAAATGTTTATTTTGTTCATGTGGCATCAATGAATTTCTTCAGTTAAGTCTCTTGTAATTTACGGATTTATCTTGTTTCTAATTAGGATAATATAACAGACTGTAGGGAACAGACTTTTTCTGAGAAACTAATAGTTGCTCTATTCTATTAATAGTTTAGCCCAGTAGCGAGTCATCGCCGCCTCCTTTTGGAGGTTTCATGGTCTTTGAAGCGTCCATTTATTAGTAGTGAGTGACCAGCTCACTGACTAATTGTTGCTAACCTAATAAATTATTTATGGAACCGGAAGGCTCTTAATTGTGTTCACAAGTCAGCCACTGGACACTGTCCTGAGAGAGATAAATCTAATCTATACACCCCACCCTCAATCCGAAAGAAAGGCTGGTGATCGGTGGTTAATAATGACTTTCGTGAATCTGAAGATCCCTGTGAGAATGAAGTAATATACATATATGTCTCAAGTACATGCTCAAAGAATTGAGAAATAGCAATGAAGATGTTTGTTTTCAATTATGTGGCAGATAACATTAATCAATACAGATGAATAAGTGTCCTGAGGTCAGCTTGTAAATGTCTTGCTAAGCTAGTGACGAGGCATCTGAATATTTAGTCTTAC
This sequence comes from Zootermopsis nevadensis, assembly GCF_977971745.1. Taxonomy (NCBI): domain Eukaryota; kingdom Metazoa; phylum Arthropoda; class Insecta; order Blattodea; family Termopsidae; genus Zootermopsis; species Zootermopsis nevadensis. The sequence goes on along the minus strand of NW_028259149.1, from coordinate 1,810,642 downwards.
TAAATCAGTCATGTAGCAATTTTATGATATATGCATTATGTCACAATTATGTTCAGACAAACTGAAATTCCCTACATCTATGGCTTTATTATAGAGACTTATAGGAAGTAATCTGAGCGTTTGCAATTATTTTTGTACTCCAAGAGGAAATTCTGAAAATGGAACGTGCTCGAACTCACAAAGGATATTTTCCCAGCGTGAAAACTTGTCGTTGCTACGATGCGAATTACTTCTTTTTTTATTTGTACTGAACTTTATGTTTATTTTGCCACAGTCTTCTTATTTGATTATGGACACGTTCAGAAAATTATTTTGGTCAGTGATAATAAGCAAGTGCATTATTTTAGGTTAGGTTACTTTAAAAAAATTCCACGCTGAAATTGGGGCTGTTTCTTTAGTCACGATATATATTGACAACCTTCATGTTGTTATTGTGTCTGCATTTTACCCTGACGACCATTATTTTGGCAGAAACTGCCATTTATTCCTATAAACCCACATGAAAGTGGCTGTATGAATATTATGCTCAAATATTGGCAAAGGACCACCTCGACGTTCTTAGTTGCTATAACACCTTCAAGGCCATGTAGAACTCAGCTTCCAACGTCTGATCTAAAGGTAACTTAAGTGCCAAAAATAACACTTGTTCCTATGCACCACATAATAAGACGAGGGTCAGAGTACTATTGGTACTGACCTCAGCTCTCTTGCAACCAGTTGTATGAGCTAGAAGCTCTATTTTCAGATTCTGGACAGGATGGACGTCTTTGCTGCTGTTATAAGGTGGAACATACGGCATCTTCAGCTTTTTGCTAGCAACTTTATCCCAGTTGATACCCTGTTGAATAAGAAGATCAAGCTTTACTAATGTGGACGATAATGCCGTTTGTGGGAAGAAATCAGAACACCCCAGTTTGAAAGATCCTTCAGTTGTGCAGAAAGTAAAAGAATTTTGAAATGGTGTTATCTGTTTGGCTATAAATGTTAGTCTGTGCTTTAAGTTATTCAACAATACTTCATTTGCTGGGTGGGACGTTTGACAAAACCTCATCACGCCTTTAAGGTTTCATGTCACAGTACATAATGCACTCTCATCCTAACCTTTTACTGTCCTCAGACTCTTTGGCCTATGACATTTATTACACAAGAGTTGCTCTCTAGGAATTAAAATCAAACTTTTCACTTACTCAAGTTTTGAAAGAATGAATTCATCTAGAAATAGCTTGAAGGGTCTAAAATTGTGTACTCGTTGCCGTTTTGGGGCAGTCTCTTAGTGTACAAGGCAGAGTTTAGAAGTGAAACATGTACATACAGCCTAGTATTCTGTGATAACAGACATGGGAAAGAACTCACATTGAAGAACTGATGCTGCATGATGTCCTGCTTGATGGTCTTCCCTGATGTTAACCGTTTTAATGGCATTTTCTCCAATAGGCCTCTGACAAAACTTGACCCTATGAATGTGAAATTCTTAGGGATCGCTGGCAACTTGTGCACAATTTTTCTGCAAATAAAGATCAATTTTTCTTTTTGCCACAAAAACAAACATTCAAAATCAATGTGCATAATGCCATTCAATCTTAAGCGTTGTTTGCTCAAAGAGCATATGGAGAATGCATAAATGGCTGGTCGTGTCTACTTCAACGGCTGGACAGGTTTTGATGAAATTTATTGTGGACTTTGTCTCATTCTACACTACCTCTGTATTGTACTTTTGAATATTCTATGATCAGCAATAACAGAATGTTGGACCAGCAAACCCATGAGTTCAACATTAAGATGCAGCGACCCGGTTGCAGACGTGGGTGTTGGACTTAACACCTCTAAAAGCATGTTACAATCATACAAACAGCGTGTGTGTTTCGGTTTAGAATGCACTTTCCTATCTTGTTTTGACGTATCTGATTTGCCTGCAAATCTCTGATTTAGGTCATAAAAGGTGTACGGAAGATGGTCTATGATAAACATTTCAAAGATGTTATGTTTCTCAGGTTTTAAAATGTGTGAACTTTCTTTAGTGTCATTAAAATGGACAGTCGTATCTTTGCCAGAAACTGAATTTGATTTATCTTTGTGCAAAGGAAAATTATGTTGACATGGAGCACATACATGGATCTCTTCTGAAACGCAAAACACTTACCGACAAAGTTTCGTCATGCTTTCGTCGCGTGCAATAACAAAGGGTCTGAACCCAGCCATCATTTCGTACGCGATGACCCCTACGCTCCACCAGTCCACTTCCTGCAACAATTAAATATGGAGGAAACAGCTGCAGTCAGTCATTTTCAAATCTTCGCACTATCACACTTAAGAGGGTCACCAGAAATATAAATATTCTTGTATGAATTGTATTGTCCATGTTTTGCCTCCCGGTTTATATGTAATTAATCCTATGTGTGATAAGTACTCTTTCTTCATTTACCTATTCCTCGTAGGTGTCAGTTTGATTCCTAGACTCATTAAGAACCTTAAAAATAATTTTATTAACTGTTGGTTACAATTTACATTATATAGTCATACTATTGCTTCATGTTACATTAAGATACATAAGTATCTGAGTCAAGATATTTAACAAATTCTAAAAATTCTCAAATTCTATAAATTTTCAAATTCTAAAAATTTTCAAATTATCAAACTATTGCATGTGGGCAGACAGACATGGTGAAGCAAATGGAAGCATTTTTTTCAAGGTTCAGTTGTGAAAAAGAGCCTGCTATTCCTCTATTTTTGTGTCATACTTTCTGTTTTCACCAATGAAGACACATTTTACTTATCGATAAATGTTAATCGATGTAAGCTAAGAATTTAAGGAAAAAGGCAATCCTCAAGAAGCTACTGAACATACGAAGACCTGTTCAAAGTTAAACTAGAACTTTGTGGAAACAAAATGTTTCCGAACCTTCATTTCTTGCCAAATGTAATGTGACTGCCACAGTGTACCTTGAAGTGTTAGAGGAATTCCTCACGCCAATTATGGAATTACAGTGTCCCGATACTGTTCTAAAAAGACAGAGCGCCACAAGACAAAATGGCGGGTGTCTTAAATAGGAAACTTCCACATAAATAAGAATGCAGGGGTGTGCCTATCTCTTGACCACATAATTCGCCTCACTTTTCTCCACTTTTCCTGAACTTGACAGGAGTATAAGATATATAGATATATAGATATATAGATATATTCTTCTAATTTACCTCTGTAATACTTGTCTTGTAAATTCCATTATCCGGCAAATATGTATCAGTCATCGTTGCAGATGACAGACAGTTGTCTGCATCAAATACAATTTAATTATTCCACCTCCTCTATCATAAAATAACCAGTTTATGCACGTGTCAATATGAACTACATGGAGTTACTATTTTTGGTTCCAAACCTTCTGATTATTGTAATTATTGCACAAGTTATACGTAAAACAATGAAATCATTTCCTTTATACTGTAAAGGTATAAGGTACTTACCATGCTGTAACCTTTGTGTTGAATCATCTCTGGAGCCATGTAGTCACTTGTGCCACATACATCATCAACATGATATATCTGTTAATAAAAGCAACATTACAGGAATTTGAGACACGAGGCAACTAGAAATTATCTCTCCAGCAAACACAAACAAAACTTTGGGCATGGCCAATAACAATGACGACCACTGGACACAGCTCTGAGCCAGATGTATTATCCCCATTCTTCACAAATTACTTCTCTCATCCATCTCTTAATGCTGTATTACCTTCTGCTTCTTGATTTTCCAAGTTGACACTTTCCAGTAGGTTTTCCCCACGTATATTTTGTAACTTTACTTCTCTCCTTACACATCTGGCCCTTAACTTGACTGCCCTAACAATAAGTGTGGAGCTGTACAAACTACATATTTTCTCGTAATATAATATCTGACATTGCCCCTTGTTTTATCCCCTTGACATTCCAGTATTGCCATTTTTTAACACTTGTGACTGAAATTCTTCCCCCAAAGTATGTTAATGGTTTCTGAATTGAAGAATAGCAACTGTTTATGAAACTCCTAAAAAGCTATAATTATTAGAGTTCTGAACTTCTCGGTTCACCCCGTCAGACTCTAAGAACTTGATTGAACGTGATTGAGATTTACTTTCAATAAAATGTTGGTACAAAAAAAAACGCCTGAAAATGTGTGGTCTAATTTCAGGCACACGAGGCCTCTCTTGTGCCTGGATTTTCCTCAAATGAAGGGCACTGTCAGACAGACAGCGGTCCACATACAAAAAACATCAAGTAAGTAAACTGAACAAAATTCAAAGTCGATATTAAATGTACCTTTGCGTCGGGTGGAAATTCTTTGCACAGTCCGTAGTCCGTGACCGCTATATGACCTTCAGAGTCGATCAGTATATTTTCTGGTTTAAGGTCCCGATGGATTACTCCAATCTAAAAGAAAAAAATAACGAGCTCCTTAAGCATTGGGTTTTAAGAACTGGGACATGTGGCGTTGTTACTGTGGCACTGAGATGTGGTTCCCCTATTTTGCTCTTCTGTCACGTGTCGCTCGCTCTAGCTAAGCTGTCGTACGCTGCAGGAGAGTTAACCGCCCGACCACGGCTCCCGGTTGCCTCTCGAAGGGTAAGCAAAAGTGTCAATTCTTGGATTTATCTCAATTCCCTTACTCGGAAAATAACTCACTTTGTGCGTGGGTATGAGTGGCCGTCGGAACAGAAAATCTGATGTCTCACCCAGGAAGAATTTCTGAGACACCTCGTAAGGAATTATTAATTATGTTTAACGAATACAACCATCTAAGTTCCCTGGCTGTCGGCTGCCATTTGCAATCAGATCTTGCATATAAAGGCCCCAGATGGAGCGGCGGTAGCACGGGGAGAAGCCCTGTACTCTCATCCTGCGCAGAGTTCTAATTTCGTCAGCGTTAGAGCGAGGGGGAGAAAGCGCACAGATACATTCACTGCATCTGGTTAGTCTTGAATCCAAGACACACATGGGATCCCACACACCACTAGGACTCTGCTGTAAACAGTCATTCATAACTGACGTGAAGAAAATGTGCTGATTGTCTGAGGGCAGTGAACAAACAAGACGAATTTCCAGAAACATTTGTTTTGGAACTGATATCTTGTGAAAGGTCTTTGGGATACGTATTTAGTGTCCAGAGGAAACGCTAACAAATACGTAGCCCACAGCTGCTAACGTCGTTTTGGAATTAGCCTAAAATGTATATTTTTATGTTAAGAATGAATACTGTAGAAGTTCTTTTGCAACCAAGATCTGCAGAGAAGAAAGTGGTCGTCGACTAATTAAATACAACAGTAATAATGAAAAGTGGTGCTAATTAAATCTGAAAAAATACTTGTAAGAAATAAGCCCAAATTATGGGAGATGCAATTACCCTTTGTCATTACTTTTGACATATTTTACAGAAATTAAAATGATTTTACTTATAGTGAAGAAATGAAGTATTGAATTAAATGGAAAATTACTGTGGCTGAACAATTTACGTACTTGGGTTTACACAGACATATTATGGAATTTGTTGGAAATTACTATATTGGGATAGTTTGATTGCCTACCTTATGCAGGTGGTCTACGGCCAAGACTATCTCAGCGAGGTAGAGTCTAGCTGTGCTTTCTGCAAGTTTTTTCTTCCAGTTTAACATAGTCCGCAAATCGCCGCCTGGATAATAGTCTGGAACAATAATAATGAATCCCTATTTGAAAATATTTCATGTAGCTACTCTCCGGCTGGCATACATAGGAAGACCTAGATCAGGATGGAAGGAAACGTAACAAATTAGACACCGGAACAGGCAATTCGCCTAATCCATGAGAGGAAATGATGATGTTCACCATAACGATAAATATGCATACGACGTAAGTAAATGATAGGCAATGGTAAACTTAGGCTTTGATAGTTTCCTCATCGGCCACCAGACCGTGCTACCTCAGTGTCCACCTCACGACTTTCCTCATTTGTAATTTTGTCATCACCGCTTGTGGGATATTCAAAAGTGCGATTTTGAGGTCGTGCAGAATGGCACAGTATCTATATAAAAAATTTTCCCAATCCGTCCGGTGGTTCTCGAGTGGAATCAACTTGACAGATAGACTGAAGTACAGACATGATTAAACCATAATTCGTTCCCGCCATGCACTTCGTGCAAAGAATGCATAATAATTAAAGTACTGTCAATGTGATCTGCTCCTGTAACACCGCTCTCACACTCGTCTGGCCGACCCTCCAAGTCGGATTGTATACGTCGCCTCTCATCATTGTGGAAATAAGAATATTTTTTTCTTCTACTTACCAAGGGCCAGGCACAGATTTGAATTCGTCTGGAAGGCGTAGTAGAGTCCCACTAGGAACGGAACGTTCGCAACTCTTTCATGAACAGCATGTTCTGTTCTACACTGTTCACGATCATTTTCTTGTGATTTATTCCCGATGATATTTATCATCTTCATGGCGTATAGTGCGCCGTTATCAACACCTCCGTTCTTCCTAACTAGGACAACTTTTCCAAACGCTGAAAAGTATAAATTTATTAAATGTAAATATATTTAGAACTGGACATAATACGGCGAGGAAGGCATGTCCAAGATATTGAAACGAACCGCCTAATAAATTTCAAGGGACACAGTCAGGTTTCACGTTGCTATCTGCTTGACAAAGGGCCCTAATATTTGTAAACTTTACCTCAACAAAGGTTAGAATTGTTTGTACTATCAGAGATTGATGACTGAAAGAGAATTTTTAGGATTTAAGATTTTGAATGCGGAGAGACTGAAGATTGCTGTCGTCTCGTTTGTTGTCCTGATGATGGAGGGAGCAAATACCTCTGAAACGTCGGTAAACTACACGGCGCAACAAACCAGAAGGCAGCCATCTTCTAAAAGAAAGTTGTCAATTCACGTTTCGTGTGGGCCCAGTATTCAAGAGGCAGTTGAAGCACACGCCACAGGTGATGGCATTTGACGTTCGAATTGATTAGAGCACGTAATTTTCTGAGGCTGCTATTAACGGCTCTAGAGCGTGACACGAACAGGACGTAATTCCACTTAACTCTGCGACATTTCATTCATAATTATAACTCAAATTGTACTTGAAACCTCTTTGGAGGTTATGTGTCAAAGTCACACGAACTCTATTCAGGATTTCGTTAATAAGCGACTTTGTCACTACACAATTCATTGTTAACAGGCTTCAGGCGGACGCGGTTCAGTTAACATTCAGATACAAAGAATTCTTTTCAACTGAATACCGTTTGGGTCTACACCAATTAAACCTCTAAGTCTGAGTAAGTTAGTTGGTTATAGACAGAAAAATGCATAACATTTTTGCCGAGAGTTAGCAGAATTTGTACTCACTTCCTTTTCCCAGACGCATGAGCGGCTTGAAGTCCCGTAATTTCGGAAGGTGAGGCCCAGAAAGTCGGACTGTAACAAAGCATCACAATTACAGACATGATCTAAGTGGCCTGTCTTTGTTCTTCATGAGTGAATGTAGCAATTTATGCAGTAAACGACGTAATTCGCCACTGAACGGATTGTCCATTTTGATCAGGGAGGAACACCGCCTCAAATGGTGGTATCGATCCCGATCTATGAAATCAAAGTCTATAGGATCTCCACGTGGTTTGTTTAACTGTAATCAGGAACTTCTTTGTCTCTCTGTTTGTTATCTGAAAACCTAATTACTGAAACATACGAACATTTGTGTTCTGTGGGTGCGAAACTTGGTCTCTCTCAGAAAGAGAAGAACACAGATTGAGGTGTTTGAGAACAGGGTGCGTGGGAAAATATTTGGAGCTGATAGGGATGAAGCCGTTGGAACTGGAGAAAACTGCGTAATGAGGAGCTTCATAATTACTTTCAATAATTAATTTTAGGATTACAAAATCAAATAGGATGAGGAGTGTGGGGCATGTAGCACACATGGGGCTATAAGAAATGCATTTAAAGTTTTTCTTTGGGAATCCTGAGGGGATAAATGGACTCATACGCGTAGATGCGGAAGATATTATTATACAGATCTTAAGGAAGGAGAGTTGTGTGGTGCAGGACAGGGACTGCATTTAGATTTGGTGAACACGACTATGAATGATCGAGTTTTATGAAACACAGGATATTTCACTGCTGGCTGAGCAACTACTAGCTTCCCGATAAGGGCTACGCTGAAGTTGTCAAATTAAACAGCCTTTTACAGCATTCACGATCAAGCATTCAATTGTACCAAAAGCAATGTAATAAAAATTATTTATGCCATGTATAAGACTTCGAGATACTTTAGAGCAATGAAGGTACCAGTGAGTCTGGGCAGTGGTAGTTCTGCGGAAGGGAAAAAATTTGAAATTTCTTAACACATAACAATAGAAATAATTGAAAAATTCAGAGGGAACAAAATTACTTAGAAGATATACGCGTAATTGGAGAAGATAATATTAAACAAATCGCTTTAGTTGAAAGTAACTCTCATGTAGTAGCCTGCAACCCGAAGATAGAACAGTGTAAATACTGACGCTTGCCTTAGGAAGCGATCTTGAACCAGTTGCATTCATGTTACAGGCTAACATAAATATTTTCCTAAAATCCGTATTTATTCTATTATCTGACGTCCACCTCGGTCTTACGTCCTAATTACATGCCCGGTCAGGTGTAACATAACCTAAACTAACCTAACCTACCTTTCAATCCCCCCAGTATACCAAGAGATCTTCATAACCAGACAAGATTTATGTTTTTTTGCCTTCTTAATTCGTTGTTCTTAGGAACAAACATTTTCCTCAAGTATTTGTTTATAAACAAATTCAGTTCACGGCCATTCCTCTTATAACAGACGAATGCTTTAGAAATAAAAAATGATGAATATGAAAATATTGCTCTGTTCTCCCACACTGACATATTTCGTTGATACTCAGTCAATAGCAAACGTTCCTAAAGTGCGTCACGTAATTAGTAGTAAGCATGTTCACGTAATTCATGCAATATAACGAAAATTAAATCTGTTATGCTACAGAGAACTGCCCATTACATAGAACACAAATGTATGTGTATAGACAAATATACTAATAGACCATAAAGCCAATTAGCTCAGGTCTTGTTGGCACAAGGAACGAAGTGGCCCGATATCAAACATCTTATTGCGTGTCTCTCATGAGTCAATTCATGCCGCAGCGGTTTATTAATACCTCGTTTCCTAGAAGCGCTCATACCTGGGGGTCTAATTAGTTTGACCTCTTCACCTTTTTGCAATGGTTTCTTGTTCAATTGATGCTTGATCAGTGCCCGGTGTTTCTGATCATCTTTGACGGCGGCCTGGAACTTCTTGTCGCCAAGCTTAGCGCGATCCTGGAAAAGAGGAGAATGTCTGGCATTAGTCACCGACAGACACGGCGCATGCGCAGTTATCGCACTGACAGAGTTACGGAATTCTAACCGTGACGTTTCGGCTGTTCAACAGTTGTGGACAACAGATAAATAGGACGACCGCCATCTACGAGTCCTTACGTATCGAAGGACGCGCTACAAGAAGTCCTTCATGTAAAATTTGAGGTTATCACGGCGGTGACAATGTTGATGGTGTTACTTGGTGGGTTCTAGCGCCGTGTGAAGCGGTCGGTAGATGCTGATGTTTCGGAGAAGCGTACTGTCTCCATCTTCAGGGCTTTTCCGAAACGTTAGCATCCACCGGCAAGTTCACATGACGCCAATACCCAGCAGAGCATCGTTATCCCTACATTTTCCAGCACTAATAACTATCCAAAGAGATTCTGGTGAACACCAATCAACACGATAAATGAAAATTCTTGGTTAGTATAACGCATATACTTCAAAAGAAGTTGAAATTTTCCCAGAAGTCTGTGAAACTGTAATGACTGGCAAAGAAACTGGAAGATTTTTCGCTTGAACTCACAGACCAGACATTGTCATTTTAACAAGCGCTCCGCTGCTTCTACATATTTGTGTCTGACTTTCACAAGTTGTGGAAGAAACTAAGAATGACTGCTTTCAAATGCACTCGTTAAAACGCTTGGTTTATTTAGAAACGATTTCTTTACCCAAAATACTTTTGCTGTCGTGTTAAATCCGTAATACTTTCCGTTCGTGTCCTTCCTCACGAAATATTTGAAATTCTCATGGCCGAGTGTATGAAGACGACCGCGAAATCTGGTAGAAGATTAGCAACGTTTCATTAGTGACTGCAGCCTCCATCAAAAGATAAGTACTTCTGAAGCTGCGGTCTGCTTCCACCAGATTACATAGCCCAATGACGCACATCACAGCCATTTTCTTTGAAGTTCTGTTCAAACTGCCTGGACTTTCAAAGGGAATAGCTTACCTGCTTATCCTTGATTTTCCTGCAGTCTGTAGCCCTGAGAAACTCCTCCTCTACGCCACTAATGATATTCGTGATGGAGTCATCTCGAAAGCAGTCTCGAAGACGATCGATTTCCTGCTTCAGCTTATCATTTTCATACGTTATCCTATCTGCAGTCTCAATCAGTCTTCTTACAGCCTCGCCTTTTTCCCCGTCATTCTGCTGATAGTCCGCCAACCATTCCATTTTACGTCGCAGGGTCGCAATTTCAGACGACATTCTGACTACATTTTCCTTCAGACATTTTCTACTTTCCGCCATTTTGTTCATTTCACCGTTCTGGCGATGCATCAGCTCCGCCATTAGAACACGCAGATTTAGATTTTCAGACGTGATATTTTCAACGGTCTTATTAAGATGTTCTATAGTTTGTTCAGTTTTCTTCATTTCATCGTGGCGCTGTAGTATCAGCCCCGCCATTTTAACATTCAGTTTCACAATCTCAGTCTTCAACGCTTTGTCTTCGTTCACTGTTTCAAGTTTCTCATCGAGATGTTCAAAATTCTCCAATCCAATTACTAACATTTCCCTTTCCGAAGTGAGTTTATCGATGTCTTGTAGCTTCTTCTGAACAATTGTCATGTCATCTGATTTATTCACAGTTAAGACTATTGTCGGCCATGAACTGCACCAGTGAGCTTGTTTCATTACGTTCGTCTGCTGTTGTTTCTTTTGAAAAGACATCACAGGGAGATGTTCCCCGTTAATTTGTTTTGATGATGACATCGTACCAGGCGGAGTTCTCACCTTGGACCTGCAGTAAAACAAGTTTCATAACATTACTTATTATTATTATAGTAGTGTTGTTTGAAATTCAAAATAAAATTCAAAGCACATTTAATTCAAATTTCTATGTATGTTGATATTTACTTTATTAAATATTTTGCTTTTCGATAGACATTATTTCGTTATTATGCGTTCTTTGCATGAAATGCTTGTCGAGTGTTTCCCAGCTGATTCTTCTCGAGAACCACTTGACGGATTGGGATGAAATTTGGACGGAGTTTAAGCCGTTTTGTACAACTTCAAAATCGTATTTTTTGTACAGTACAAGCGGTGATAACAAAAAGACGTTCGAGTGGTAAGTGCTGAAGTACGATTTCTTTCTACAATTATGACCATTGGAGAATAATGTTATGAGTTCTTTGAATGTTCATTGTGGTTGCTATGATAACCGTGGTTCGTATTAATCTAAGTGGACATCTGACGAAGAATTTGTGTATGTTAAGAATGTTTGTTTTTGTTGGGGCAGGTTAGGTTAGGTTAGGTTAGATTCTCTGCTTCGTTTATGTTAAGGCGTGTTAGGTTAGGTTAGGTTCGTTAAGTTTCGGTTAACGAAATTTAGGTTACGGTAAACGTTTACATGTTGGAGTTTCGAATATGGAATTTTTAAATCTTTATTATGAAATTCTGAAGAATTTTGAAACTGTGTGTGTACAAAGTACAAATCTTTCATTCACGTTCAGTCTCCGCAAAATATAGAACAGAACGGGAAATCATTATAAATAAAACTTACCATGTTATCAAATCTTCGATTAGAAGAACAGTGTAGGATTTTATTCTGATATTTTATTTTAACATCTTCCATTGTCCATTTCTTAAAATTGTGCCACCATTTTGGGCAGTGCTTGAATTCTAATGTATGCTTGAGCCAAAAACAATGACAAGATATATATATATATATATATATATATATATATATTTGCTGATCACATACAATTGGTTTATTGGATGAAGCAGAAGGCCACAGGGGCCGAATTAACTGTTCCATCTCAGCACCCACGTGAGACAAACTTAAAAATTTTAGTCAGAAATAATACCAGGTAGTTTCCGAATATCACAATATCGCAACAATAACTTTTCTTAGAGCATATGATGTGGTTCTAAAACTTGATTTTAATGTGACGTACTGAAACAGCGAAGTGACATTCTCCATTGTATGTGAACAAGTAAGCATAAGCAGTTGATGCACCTTGTATATATAACTTTCAGTCTGGTGTTAGGAACAGCGAACTTTACGTACCTGTCCTCGGTGTCCCCGTCACTCTGGCTGTCATGGGAATTCTTGATTTCCTCATCGGGTTCTAAACTATCCTGGAAGAGAAGATGCGATAGGCCCATTAGACACTGGCAAATCGTATTTTCAGCATCGCAGTAATAAAATTATAAAACTCATGGCGCCTATATCATTAAAAAACTAACTCTTATTCTGCTACGTGTTCTCATTAAAGCGAACCAAAGACTGTTTTGTCACGTCCCACCTCAAGTCACGTAGCAGTTGTTTGAACATGTACTAGGCCTATTTATATAATATATATATATATATATATATATATATATATATATCTTTGTAACAGACCATTCATATCTAAGTCCTTGCGCGCCACCTGTTCACGTAGCATATATTCAATAGCAACGCAAATGTTGTTTCAGTACATGCTTGTTCTTTATTAAAGGAAATAGACGTTAGAAGAGTATATTTTCGTTTGATCACTATTTACACCGTTGTTATAACTTAAAAAGGAGTTCTAGAAAGAAACCACGAAGCTTACTTTCTTATTTTTTTATGTAGTGTTCTGTCTGAGGACAGGTCCACATGAACAGGATCCTTCCATCCTTTTCTCGGACTGGGACTTGTTCATATACGTTCTTGGCAGATGATCCAGAAGTGGTTTGCCATTGCCTTCTTCTGTGTGTGAATGGAATATTTGTTGGGATGCCACGGAGAAACCGGGGAAGCCCCCGGAGGAAAACTCCGTGTTGCCTAGACCACGGCCTTGCCCAACACAAGTTATAAATTCGGGCACCGCCGGGAATCGAACCCGAGACCCCAGGATTACAAGGCCAGCGTTCTAACCGCTATACCACATCATTTTATTATTTATTTAGTGTTCTGTCTGATGACAGGTCCATATGAACAGGATCCTTCCATCCTTTTCTCGGACTGGGACCTGTTCATATAGGTTCTTGGCAGATGATCCAGAAGTGGTTTGCCATTGCCTTCTTCTGTGTGTGAATGGAGTAATTGTTGGGATGCCACGGAGAAACCGGGGAAGCCCCCGGAGGAAAACTCCGTGTTGCCTAGACCACGGCCTTGCCCAACACAAATTATAAATTCGGGCACCGCCGGGAATCGAACCCGAGACCCCAGGATTATAAGGCCAGCGTTCTAACCGCTAGACCACCGTGGCGGTACTTTCTTATTACAAATTTATTTCTTTACAAATATTTGTGTCGTTAGTTTTACACTAAAGTTATTGAAGTTTATAAAGAATATAACTAATTCATTTAAATAAGTAATTTATCTTCGTGCGCAATGTAGATTTCCTAGCTCTGAGTTTTGCTAGTCATCACCTTCAGACTGGATAGTAATAATAATACTAATACATGAGTAAATCTTACGTTAAAAACATATACTGATGTGCAGGTGACTTTATTAATGTATTGTCTTTATTACTTACCCGATTGAAGAAGATTCGTTGGATAAAATATAATATTGTATTCCACATGACAGATTAAACTTTTGAATAAAACAAAATTTCTACTGTGACAATTCTTTGTTAGAATTGTCTGCTGAGTGAAACTATGGAAATAGTAATTGTTTGTTTACAATTGAAGAGATACCTGAAAGAAGTACGCACTACACGCGAGAGATGTCGTTAGCAGCAAAGATTATCTCTGGAACGTCTGAAAATATCAGAGATGAAACGTGTGTTTGATTTTATTTCCTTGGAAGTTGGTGGTATACCTGTTGTGCGTTCCTTTGAGGAAATGCATTGCCAGTCGGTTCAATTAATAGACGATTATTAGTTCTGCGTAATCGTTTCTTTGCTATTTTTACTTTAAATTATTTTGTAATCGTAATAATTCTTCCAGATTTGTGATTCGAAATCCCCTTTAATAGGGGAACAGTATTACATGTTTACAAGGGCCAATCAAGATGTTCTGTGTGGAACTCTTAAAGTCCTCTTTTCTGTTACAGATTTACAGCCCTAAAAATCTGTTGCTACCACATTTAGATATTGATAGTTTATATTTGAAAAGTGGAATTCGGTTCAGTTGTCTTTACATTAAATTTCTTAGACATAACCTCAAAATTCTACACCATTGTCAAGTTTGTAATTGTGCATAACTTGAAGCTCTCTCGGCAACTGAACGCTACAAACTCCTCTTGGGCAACAAGCTGCATTAGTTCTGGACAGGAGATGAATGTTTTGGAGACCCTCTCTTAGACCACCAGGAGAAGAATTATTTGATTGTAATCGTTGACAGATTAACAATTGAGTTAGTCGTAATATAGGAATTTTTACTTTAACAGTACTACGTTATGGGCAGAAAGAGTGCAAAAATGTTGCAAAATAAGAGTTTATGCAGTTATCATTTTTTAGAAAGTGATTTTACAACAGTTGGAGGAATACTGCATACTGTTGCAGTAGGCAAAAATAATGTGTTTGTGTACTTAGAATAACAGAATTAGAAAGCAGAACGCTGTATCCAGTGGTGAAAATTCTTCCATACATTAGGAATGCAATTTTTACCCTTACAGGTTTGTATTAATTTCATAATTTGGACTAGGGACTTGGGCCATCCAGTGTCTATGGAAGGAGCTAAACTAAACTAATGACTTGCTATGGATACTATTAAAGACAACCCAACATGTCACACAGTTGGAGTCAGAAATATAGAGCAACTCCACATAGGGGAAGAGGTCCCATCCATGCTTTCATGTTTATATGAGGCCTTCACTTCTGTCCTAGAAGCTGTGCACCAATGAAAGTCCTCTAACTGCAGAATGCGATTTAAAATAAGTTTAAAATTGTTCAGACTCCACAGATTATGAACCGAGTGCATCTGTTCGGATATGCTGGTGTCTGGTGTGATCACAAAGGGATTCTGCCAGGGATGTGAGAAGTCCCTCATTTTGAAGGTTTGGGTTCAATCCCACAGCACCCGTCCCACGACGGTTATCGTGCCATAATCACAGTCGTGGCAGCCACCCCACTCCTGACAAACATGATATTACCACCACAAGGATCATCCCCACTATCATACCAACAGACCACCCTAGAAACTAACATTGCTGAACCACCCACCATCAGTACTCCTACCCTACTGACCACATAAGTACCACTACTGGGCATTACTTTGTAAAATAAACAAATATGGAATAGGTTACTTCATGCAGTATCCAAGTAAAGTATGTGAGTTGGGCAAAATACAAAATGTGAGAGACAGACTTTGAAACGATGAATGGATAGAAACAACAAAAGGCTAGCACGGTCACTTTCAAAATCAGTTCTGTGTTTGAAGCCTAAGTATTCGTATCTTATAATTATACGTGTACATTTAGGGAACAACAATACAAATAGTAAACTGTGGGTTTCGGCTGAGTCAAGATCAATTTTTAACTGACTCGTGCTTACTCTTTCTTTAAGGACTGAAAAGTCAAATGCTCTTCCATATTCATACTTAATATTGAAATTATAACATCTTCAAAAGATAAGTAACTTTTAAAGTATTTTATTGTAAAATAAAATAACATAGTAGCAATGCAAAAGTTATCTTGATCATTCAGGTTAGCAGTGATGACCAACAGAACTTGGAGCTAAGGAAATGAAAATTTGGATAATAGTAGATTACAAAGACTCCACAAATTGTGCAAGATAAATTTTCCAAAGTTGAATATTACAGATATTGGAAACAATTAGAACATTTGAAGGTATATGACTATTCCATAAATTTGACTGTCAAGACACTTGTACCTAAATAAGAATTTCTTCATACATATAAAATTAATGATAATAATTAATGTAACTTGCATGAAGTAATAAGAAAATTTAACTCAAACGGGAGTCAGTTGTATGACCATGTACACAAGAAATCAGGATACTAACGCACGAGTTAAATTTCATTTGACAGTAAACTTGAATTACTTAAATGTAAAATTGACATCGCAAAATGTGTAGAAATGAAAATTTGTGCAGTATGAAAGTATGCTTCATGGTTTGTTTCTAGAACTCTTTCTTGTATGATAACTATGGCAGAAAGAGCGTTCAAACAGAATAGGCTATTCTAACTGAATTTTTTCCCAGACCTGGTTTTTAACAAAAAACAAACGTTATACTGAAAAGAACATCTGCCCCGATATTTAAACATGTAGCCTGTGAGAATAACCAAGTACACGACTTTGCCCCACATCAAATTACTTGCTCTGCACTACATACATCAATCTAAGCAGGTGTTCTTCAGGTACAAGGACTGAGAAGTGAATGATCTGTTATAAAGATGTGTAAACTGATACTTACATGTTTAATTATGCTAACTGACGCTAGGATCCGTACGTAGGTTTACAGGAGCTTCAGATACTCTGAAATAAGTGTGTTTAAGTATAACTGAGTAGAATGTCTCCCAGTTCTAGAATTGGGGTGTTAAATGAAACAGTTATAAAGCTGAAGATTACTGTCTTGTGGGATGTTAGGCCGTATAATGCGGTAGAATTTGACGAAGGCATCGGTGGTGCCTAATGAGACCACTGTAATCGCCCTGATGAAGGAGTCAGTAAGCATATCTGGAACGCTGGTCAAATTCTACCAGTCTATAAGGAGAAACATCCCAAAAAGATAGTCATCATCATTCTTGACTCTGTGAGAACTTAAAATCTCATCTGGTTAGAAAATTAAATTTCAGGTGTTGATAGGAAGTTTATGGGTTTTTTAACCAATTTCTACATTTATATTTTCATTAAAAACTGAAGTTAAGTTTGCCTGAAAGTAATGGATTATTTACGCACAATTTGAATACAAAGGCCTGTAATAACCGTTTATACATCAGAGCTATCCAGAGCTTAAATAATCCTTTAATTGCATAATCACATGTAACTAGTTTTTAACTTTAATTTAAAAGTAATAATCGACCAAACACACAAAATTTCTAGTCTCCATATGCCATTATAAGCATGCTTATCTGAATAGCTCTCTTTTGAATCAGAAAACTGCATGTTCCAAACATGATTGCTCCTCATTTACAAGCTTATCCTCTGAATCTTGATATAGATAGATTCATGATACCATGCTGTTATCAATACAAATGGAGTTACTTGAAGGGTCCTGTCATTTGTGCTACATATGTAAGAATAATGCAAAAACCGTAGGTACCGGTACCAGAAGTATGGAAATATGATTATAAAAATAAAGTAGAGAAGACATTTGTTAGCAAGCCATTAAATGTCATAAACCCTTGCAGAATTTGTTTCAGTGAAACCAAAAATTGTGCAGGAATATTACTAACAAAAATATTTAATTGCATTGCATCTCTGAATTAAGATTGATTATATTGTGTAGAAATAAGCCTCTTTCTGTAAAAACAGTTACAATAAACCCACAGATAACTTCATATCTAAATTTAAAAACACCATTTATGTGTGAATCAGTTATTTATTTGTGACTGTCTCAAATCAATTTATTAAAATACTTTGCAGTCTTGTGCTCAGTATTTTATTTGAAAGTTACTACAGTTGTCTACATCACTTCTCTCCATCATCATCAGGGTTGTAGAACATGCCACAGTGTCTGGCCGACCATTTGTATAAGTTTCTCTTCAGAGGTGTTAAACGGGCAAGTGGGAACACAAATTTCAAATGACGTAAAAGTGTGATTACTTGTTCTGATTATAAAATTGGGATTAACACTTCCTTTATAAGGCTTCAAACTAGAGTTATCACAACTAAGTTAATACTGTTAAGACCAAAATAGTCACATAGATAAGTAGTGATTTTAAGAAGCCACACAATAACAATAAACCTCCTACAAATAAACAGAATGTCCCAGAAAGATGTATACACATTCATTGAATGAAATAATGACATTTTAATAGACTAAACTATTAGATATGTCAGTATTGGCTCTTAGTCAATTTGCAATTCTAGTGTAGGTGTTCAAAATGACCACCATTAGCTTCATGGCACAATTGACAGCTGTGAGCCAATGATGGAAAAGTGACCACCTAGTTGTCTGCGCAAGACCATTCAGTTTCTTACTGGAGCTCTTGAATTGTTGCTAGCTTTTTGCTGTACACCATGTCCTTCAAGTAACCACACAAGAAAGTCAGATGGGGTTAAATATGGTGATTGTGAGTGGTACTGATCACGTCTCAACCCTCCACCATTTTGCATGTTTGAATCACAGGAAAAGATATTGTTGTGCCAACTGCTATGTGCAGACCACACTAGGTTCCCCTCATAAACACAACATATGAAGATTGGTTACAAGGTTTATATTCCATATTATAGTGTATATATGTCTTTTCATGACACATGTATAATCTTTCTCTACCAACACTTAGATATTTTTTCTTTGATGCAATGAATGAACACATCCTATTATCCAACCACCACTCAACTAGACTTCCTACCTTAGTCACAGAAATCTTCAGACTATCTTCCTCTTGCAGCTAAAACAAGTAACATTATATATATCTGCTACAGGAGCTTTCCTTTCAAGTAGCAGATCGTATTATCCCAAACCACTGATAACCTGAGCACACCAGACTTGGACTATTGCATAACAGAGTATAACCTCATATCAGGATGCCTTTTCCACTTAAATATTGTTGTTAATTGTCAAAGAGGGCTGTGTGCCCACTGGTTGTGAGTTTGATTATGGGCAGGATACCCCAAGATGGACATTATATAATACATTTGTTCCAGTTTATATATTTAGGAAAGTGTGCGTAAGATAGATATTTATATTTGACAGCATATTTCTTGATCAAAATTTATAATTGAAATTTTATTAGAAATTTATTACTTGTATATGATTCTCAAGTTGCAGAAGACTGGATGTCAGTATATCTGGCTTTGAGGCGCCTCATTCATACTCAAGACATTATAAATTTCAATGAACATGTGTAGTCATCACCAGTCTTTTACTACTTGCAGGTGCCATTTTTGGGTCATATTTCATCATGACCAACCAATAAAGTTGAAGTGTGCACCTGGTGCAAAGATCGCAACATTCAAATGACGAGTCTGCCAATAGGAAGACTGCTTCAAATACAAAGTTTGGAACTCGGCTACCATCACCATCTAGTGTGCAAGTGTGTGGTCTCAAAACACTCTGACATTACATTTCAGTGAGTGTATTCACACTCTGTCACAGTTGTCAACTCAAATTCTTTGTCTAAATTCACTGCAGCAACTAAAACACCAAGAACATTCTCCTGTGAATTCTAAAAATAACCCAGCATTTAAAATGACTGACTGACTATGGTGCAACAGCCCGAAGTCGAGCCTTGGCCTCCTCCCATGTGGGAGGATTCTTTGACTTTGAAGTGTGCAATTATGAGTAGTGAGTGAGAGGCCAACTGCCTCTGCACAATTTCTACTCAAACCTGATTTGTCTGCTGGAGCCATCTAGTGGTGTATCAGGAGAGACTTGGGTGAGAAATGGTTGCTGAATTTTCTTATGAGACATCTTGATTCACAGCATTTAAAATAAATAATTTTAATTAGAATAACCAGTTAGACAGCTCGCTGCATGAAGTTTGCTGTCTTCTGGGTTGTTGTGCTGTGTGGTCTGCCAGATGTCCACCAACGTTTTATTCGCCCTGATGATGGAGGCAGCAGGGACCCCTGAAACGTCGCTAAACTTCTACCAGACTACACGGCACAACAACCCAGAAGACAGCAACCTTCATTCTCACCACTGTGAAAACCTAAAATCTAACGTTGCATATTTGTGGCAGTGTATTGACCAAACGTTTTCTAAAAGTAGTCGTAATGCACCAACACATCACCATCCTGAAGTTCTGCGAAATTCCATCTCGGCACCTCACATGTATTCCTTGGTATAAACCTCATCTCATCTGAGATACTTATGCAATAAGTTTTCTGAATTAACCTTCAGAACCTGAATTATTGGCCTCACAGTCTCTTGTGAGAAAGTGGCAAGGGTGAGTGGTTAGAACTGTGTAAAAGGCAAGAAGCCCTTTATTTAAAAAATGAGAGAGGTTACAGGGTCATAATTAGTACACTGATATTTTATCTTTGGATTAGAATTTAATACAACTATCATGAAGCCATATTACATATGTGATGTGATGCATACTGTGTGTTAAAGAGACAAAATGGCATTTGAAAGTGAATATTTTAGTCGCCATCAGGGAGCATTGATTTATTACTTTAATGTACAACCGAGCTCGAAATCCAACAGCGTGCTCTGTATTGCTTGGCCTGTAACGCTGTGTGAACTTACAGATACCAACGTTTCGGAAGGGCATACTGTCTCCATCTTCATTACTATGTGGGCCTGATTCTGTGTGTCTTATGTTCAGCTGCCACTTTGATGCAGGGAAGCCCTAGGAGTTCCCCAAGGTACAAATCAAATTTAGAACGAAGTATGAAGTTTTCTTTGTGACTGAAGGCTTCCGCCCTAGGTCTTCCCTCTGCAGGCCTGTTTCTCCCCACACATTTGCCTTGTTTGACTTGCCTTGCTTTGGGGCTGTGCCCTCAGGGCTTGCTCCTCATAATCCTCTCTTCACAAGTTTGGAAATCTCTGGGCTTGCACGAGCTTAGTATGGATGACCCAGGCCACGGCAACACTGAGACTTCCCCCTTGCTAACACCTTATTTATATCCCACATGTCAGGATTCAAGCTCTGAGGGTTTAAAACATAACTGGACTCTGTACACGAAGAATTCTGTGGGCACATCCCCAACTGGGGTAGTGCCAATATTGCCATGGTCTGGGTTATGTAACTTGAAACTAGAAGCCCAGGGATTTATAAACCTAAGAGGACAAGAGTGTAAGGAGGGGTTAGGCTGGCAAAGCTACAAGGAACAAGCAGTGTGGGGAAATCCCAAAATTGGGGCAGTGGTCAGGTGGAGAAAGAACCTGCTGAGGAAACAAGTAGGGTTGTGTTTATTAATTCTTAAATGACTGCTGAAAGTAGGGCTGACACACAGGCAGACATGATGGGAAACACGAGGTATTGAATGTTGAGGCAGTATGTTTTTCCAGAACTTAGGTCTGTACCTACATGTGTAACAATCCAGGGCCACATAAATTCTGGATTGCAGCTCCTGCCCTGTTACTGTGTGATCCTGATAAGCATTCGCTGAGAGATGCAAATGCCCCTGTGTCCTGGCATGCCTACTTCTCAATCTTCCTGTGGACTCTTGGTCTTCCATTAGCAATCACAAGACCTAGGCAGCCACTAACATTGAATTTTGGTCCTCTAACACCGTTAAATTGTACATCTTGCTCTTTCCGAGGTTCATTCTGAAAATAATGTACCTTATTAGGTATTGAGCATCAAGCTTTTATTTTTATGTAATTTATCTTGTAGAATGAGTATTAATTTGTGTACTGTGTATCCCATCACAGAGGTCACATAGCTTATGGTATCAATCTTGACCATTCGAACACTTTGGTAATGAGTTCTAATCCTGTTCAGTGGACAGATGTGTGTTCACTATCTGTGCAATGTTTTGTCCTGTGTAGGTAGAGGTATTATGACAGATTGACCCATCTCCTCCTCTCCAGATGGTAACAACAGTATTTCTCAATACTGTTGATAGTCAGAGTATCTGTTAAGTTACTAAGCGAATGGGTCAAAATTAATGCTGATGATCCCAAATACTTTCTTCTACATGTACAGTACCTTGTTTAGGAGCGCAAGAGTTGAAAGGTATAAATCACCGGGTATTGACCGAATTCTGGCACTACTGAACCAAGAAGAAAGCATAACACTACATCCTGAGATAAAAAATATTTTTAATTTTGTCTGCAATAATGAATAATTGAGTCAACATTAAAAGGAGTCCAAAAACCTCCGAAATATCATACAACATTCTCATTGAATATAGTGTAATTATGAAACTAATTAAGATGATTAAAATATGTTTAAATAAAGTAGACTACATAATAATTTCAGCATACATAAACATTCTTCTCATACACTTTAAATTCAGTACAGAACCTCACTCATATCCATTCAGACACTGTACTGATTGAGCTACCGCTGCTCGTGACCATAAGCATGACTTTTTGTTTCTCTGTGATGGATGCTACTGAATTATACCAGGAAAGTGGTAAGGTTTGAATAGAATACAAGTAGGCAACAAGGAAGTGAACCATAATCACATTTTGTAAGCAATTGTCATTAAATTCGTTAACGTGCAACACATATATCTGAAAAACATGATTTATAATAACGTAATGTAATTAAAATATTATCACTTACTTTGTTCAGGCACTTCCTTGAAGTTTCTGGTCTATGTCTCTGGTTAGGGATCAGGGATGGGGCTACATATAAGCATGCCTGTAACACAAATGCAAAGTCACTTGTAAGTAAACTCAGTCATAGAGGAACTTATTTCATTTGAAGTTTATAAGATACAAAAATATGTTTTGTTGGAACATAGTGATAAAACATATCTTCGCGGTAGAACTTAGACTACACCCATAAAAATTAAAAATATTTCTTTATTGTATTAGTGTCTGAAGGTAAAAGTCAATCAGTGATCCTGACCGAGTTGCCACTGCATGGCGCTTCCTCTGGAAGTGGGAGGAGGAGGCCTCCAGATATGGAGTTTAGCTGGAAATCTGGCAGGATTCCAACAACCCTAGTTGAGAGAAGATTCACATTGCCAATCGTTTAACTAGCTGAGTACACTGTCAGCTTGTTGAATATAATCTGCTCCACGGAGTCAATATTTTATGCAACAACAACTTGATGTTAGGTTTCTGGCCTGTTATTCACTGTTTCTAGGACATCCTCCGTCTCTGTGACTGACTTGTACACTTATAAATACTTTGAGGCATACTGCTTTAGTATATTCACAATGATATTTAAGAAATTAATTTAAATGTACTACATATTAAAATTTTGCAGTTAACTGTGCATGGTCTAGTGTTACAGTCTGTGCCTTTAGATGAATTTTTTAAATGTAATTTCTGTCATCTGTATTTAAGTTGGCACAACACTGTGAACATTTCTGAAATATTTATTTGGCTCATGTGTCATCATTGAATATTGTCACTTAAGTTGTTTGTACTTTAAACATTTATCTTGTCTCTAAGTTGTTGTTGTTTCTCGGCTCTACAACCCGGTTGTGGGTTTTCGCCGCCTTCTAAGTAGTCCTGTACAAAATTGGCTTCATGCAACAGACTCCTTTCTGAGAAGCTAATAGTTGCTCAGCTAATTAAGCCTTGCTTATATGAAAACTGAAGGTTCTTCATTATGTTAACAAGTCAGCCATTGGCCCCCAACCTGAGCCAGATGAATCCACACACCCCACAAAGATGGAAGCCAGGTGATGGATAATAAATAATGACTTTGCAAATCTGAAGATGTCAGTTACAATAAAATAATATACTTTCACACATATTTGAATTGTGTGCCAGATGTCACACTAGATGCCTGAAGATTGGAAAACAGCAATGATGTAGTCTGTCTTAAACAATGAGGAAAATGACAGTAATCATTGCGGAGGAATAAGTGCCCTGGGTTTGGCCTGTAGTGACTAGGCGTATGAATATTAAAGTGGCTAATAATATCTTTTAAAGTGTTACAAAGTTAAAATATTTGGGAACAACAATAACAAATGAAAATGACACTCATGAGGAAGTTAGGAGGAGACTAAATTCCAGAAATGCTTGCTACTTCTCAGTTAAAAATATTTTGTCTTCCCGTCTGATATCTAAGAACCTGAAAATTAAAGTATACAAAACAATAATTTTGACGGTGTTTTGTATGGGTGCGAAACATGGTCTCTCACTCAGAGGGAGGAACACAGATTGCAGGTGTTGAGGAGGATATTTGGGCATAGGAGAGAAGACGATGGGACATGGAGAAAACTGCATAATGATGAGCTTAAAATCTTCACTCCTCCCTCAATAATGTCATGGTGATTAAGTCGAGAAGAATGAGATGGGCGGGGCATGTAGCGTGCATGGATGGGACACAGTGTGTTCACCAGGTATTGGTAAGGAATCCTGAGGGGAAGAGACCGCTGGGGAGACCTAGAGGTAGATGGGAGAATAGTCTCAATTGGGATCTATGGGAGATAGGTGTTGAAGGTGACTGCTTTTTTTTGCCCAAGACAGTGACCAGTGGAGGGCTTGGGTTAATTCGGTGATGAACCTTCGGGTTCCGTAAGCCATCTAAGTAGTTAGTTAATTGAGTCTGGCATGTAGCACATTATATTGTATGTGCATTGTGTATACACATTGTATCATTATGAATTATTCTACATCCTATTGACTTATGGATCTCTGGAATGTAGTAAATAAGCATGTATATACATGTTTACATCGTATCCAGCATGGTGTGCATTGTTGATTAGCAAGATTCACGACCCATCAGTACATGGGTTCGACCGGGATCGCGACATTTAACGGTCCTGCTGTGACCCCCTTTTTGCGAAATGATGATAAAAGTGGAGGAATTGTTGGGATGCCACGGAGAAACCTGGGAAACCCCGGAGGAAAATTCCGTGATGACTGGACCACGGCCTTGCCCAACAAAAGCTGTAAATCTGAGCACCATCGGGAATCGAAACCGGGACCTCAGTATTACAGGCCCAGCGTTCTAACCGCTAGACCACCATGGCGGTTATACATGTTTACATCATATGTGTATGGATGTACATGTTCTACAATTTCCTCCCTCTTTTGCTGTATTGTACAGTCTACACAGACATTCAGGAAGTCGTGGAGGGCATATGATCAATTGCTATGAAATATCCACTCAAACTTAATATGAAAAGAATACTATAACTGAGAAAAGAAATGTTTCAAAACCCATGTCATGAAAACTCTTTCCTTTTCTTTGATGAATACAACTCATTCTCATATTTGTCCTAGATGTTTAGATTATTTTTATTATAACATTTCCACAAATTTTCATTATTTGAAAACAGAATGAGGACACTTTTCAGTAACATTTTTTGGTTAATGAAGAATGTTCTCAGGACTTCCATAATAAAAAGCAATTCCATTATTTCAAATGACATTACTTTAAGAAACTTCCAGGATAAGAGTGGACTGATTCTTTAGTCATAAGATAAATTATCAGGGGTTGAAATCCCTCACATTATTCTTATTTTGTCTTCTGTTTACCCATTATTTCTTCAATAACTACTGTTTATGCCCATAGACATCTTCATGATTACAGCAGTGTGAATATTAATCTAATTGCATGAATCATATTAGTTAAAGTGCCCAAAACATTCTCAATTACTTTAACGCCTTCAAGGCAATATAGCCTTATACATCAAACAGCTGTTCTGCAGGTAACAGAAGCACCATAAATAAACCTTTTTGGTGTGCACAATGTACCAAAATGTCAGATAGTGTATTTTTACTGACCTGGGTTATGTGGTCATTACAATTTGAATGAGTATGAAGTTCCTTGCTCAAATTGTCATGAACACGTTTGGCGTCATTTTTAATGTCAAAAGGTGGACGGTACGGCATCTTTGTTGCTTTCCTTTCCACATCTTGCCAGATTATACCCTGTAGGATGAAGAACAAACGTTAGTAGTATGAACCAGAATGCAGATTGCAGAGTAAGATGTGACAAGATGGAAATGGGAACATCTCATTTTATAAGACACTTAAATTGTGTGGAAAGTACAAGGAGTTTGAAATGCAGTCTTCTGCTTGGCCCTGAATTTTGGTCTGTGCTTGAACTTAGTGAACAATACTGCATTTGCTGGTCTGAATGTTTGAGGACAATTAATCATGTTTTCCAATTCTAAAGGAAGTTAGTGGCATGTACTGAGAGCATGTTACTGAAATTCTGATGTAACGGTCCAGTGTGCCATCTTCCTGAACCTATTATTGTGTTCCTACTATCTATGCACTGACACTGTTAGGCGTGTGACATTTCTTACACAAAAGCTCTTCTGCTGAGGATGTAATTATATTTTTTTACTTATTCATATTTTAAAAAATCACATCATCTAGAAGCTGTAAAAAATCTCAAACTGTGTGGATGTTCGCTCTGGTTGATATTCTCAGTGCATGGACAAAGCACAGTTTAGTACTGAAACCCATTATTATGTGATAACAAACAGCAATTGAACTCACATTGAAAAAATGATGCTTCTTGATGTTCAGTGCAGGGATCTTCCTTGTTGTCAACCGTCTTAAAGGATTCTTTTCCAAAAGTTTTTCGACAAAATCTATCCCTTTGAGCGAGAAATACTTAGGAATTACTGGTTTCTCTTGTGTAATTTTGCTGTTAAGGAAAGGTACATTGTTGTATTTTCCATTAAATACATATTAAATATTCATTTTCTTTAGTGATTATAATGGCTGTCAAAGTTATTATAATTAGCCTGTTCACTGTCTAATTTACACTCAGATCTGTGGTAGGTCCATGTTAAACATTTCAAAGATGTTATGATTTTCTGCTTTTGGAACTCTTTTCTTCTCTGCCCCTGACAGTCAGCCTGCAGAAACTTTCTTTCTTATTGGTTGTGATTACGGATGTGCTTGCATTCAGTTTCTTTCCTAAGGTCAATTCTACTCAAGTTTCAAATGTGTGCACCTGCTATATTGCCATTAAAGTAGACAGGCATTAGCCACAAACTGATTTGGATATAACTTTGTAAAAAAGAAAAGTAACTCTGTCCCGCTATACACCATGTAGGCACTTGGGTGAGGGGGCATTAGCTCCTACTCATTCTTAACCTCAGCACTAGGTGAGGGGAGCGATCAGCGTCACTCCCTGGCCGAGCTTTACCCCCCTGGGGAAAGGACCCCAGTTCCCAACGGATAGTAGTCTGGGTGAGCCCCAGAGTCAGTCTGGACGCAGAGGCTAGAGGAAAAACCTCTGCCTCTGTTCTTCAGTCCGTAGCCAGTGACCTAAAGATATAACTTTGAGCAAAGGAAAATTATGTTAACAGGTATCACATACATCAGATCCCTTCCCAAATTCTATACACTTACTGATAGAGGGTAGCCACGGTTTCTTTTCCTGTAATTACAAAGGGCATATGTCCAGCCATCATTTCATAAGCGATGATTCCCAAGCTCCAACAGTCAACTTCCTGCAACAATTCAATCTTGTGGCATCAGTTGCAGTTAGTAATTTTTATTTCTTCACACTAACATACTTAAAGGGTCTTCAGAAACAAATATTGTGGTATGATTTGTACTGTTACATTTTTGCCTTCAGGTTTATATGTAATTATTCCTTTGCGTGATAAGTACTCTTTTTTTCATTTATTTATTTCATATAGTTTGATTCCTAGCCAGTCATAGACAGAGTTTTCTTATGCTTTTGCTTGCAAATGCTTGGACAGAACCTTAAGACTCACTTCATTAACTATACTTTACAATGCACATTATATAGTGATATTATCGTTTAATTTGACATTAAATGACATCAGCATTTGAGTCAGGATAATTGAGAAACTATTTCATGTGAATCTGATGGGAGAATCTTTTTGAGGATTCAGTTGCAAGAGAGCCTATGATTCTTCTTCATCTGGATTGGTGTGAATTCATTAGCGCTATTTATTGTGAAAAGTTACTATAAATGTTCATCTTTAGTTTAGTTCAAAAGCTTTCTATATATAGGTTGTGCACATAAAATGTTTTCCATCGTACTGTAAACGAACAGCAAAGACATTAAAATTATACGCAACTCAGTAGGTTATTATATGATGAAGTTAATAATTTGTACTGCTTGAAATTCCAAATTGTTCTGCCTGAAGCACAGCATTCACAGTTCTTAAAATGTCTCAATTTGCAGAAACCAAATGCATACTGCAGTTTCACAAGCACAGGTTTGTGTTTACAATGTAAAGCAGATTTTATATAGCGTTTGGAAGAGAACTGCCAACAAAAATGTTGATTTACAAGTGGTAAATTTTTTTAATCTCACTGGCTGCATTTGTAAAGGTAGCAGTAAAAATATAAATACCAACTGTTGAAACATGTAACTGTCCAAGGAAAAGAAGTTTGCTATACATTTTGATCTGATCTTTTTTTTTTAAAATTTGAAGATGATAAAATTTACACAGCCAACATTGTTTTTAGTGATGGAGCCATATTCCACTTATCAAGAAATGCTAATCAACACAATCTGAGAATATGGTGGCAAAAGAATGCTCGCGAAGTTATTGAACTTATGAGAGACATTCCATGTTTTAACACGTTTTATAATTTGTTCAAACAAAATGTTTTTGGACCTTCTGTATTCTGCCAAATGTAATGTGAATTGCACAGTGTACCTAGACGTGTTGGAGGAATTCCTCACGCCAATTATGGAATAACAGAGTCCCGATGCTGTTCTAACAAGACGGAACACCACAAGGAAATGGCTAATGTCTTAAATAGGAAATATCCAGAGAAATGTGTTCATAGTGGCAGGCCTGTCACTTCGCCCCCTCATTCGCCTCACTTTGTTCCTTTTGATTATTGATTCTGGGGATATATCAAGGATGCTATGTATTTGCCACCATTGGGAGGATAAGATGCAGTTACCTTTGAATTCACCTGCCTTGTGCTTGTCTCTTAAATTTCATTTTCAGGCAAATATGTTGGTAGGCAGTTTAACTTTTCTACCACTTATATCATATAGTAACCAGTTTATGCATGTGTCATTATGAACTCCATGGAGTTACTAATTGTTTCTCCAAATCCTCTGATTGTTGTAATGTGATGCTTCTTTACACTAGTCATACAGAAAACAAAGAAATCATTATCTTCATACTGTCAAGGTACTTACCATGCCGTAATCTTTGCGCAGAATCATTTCTGGAGCCACATACTCTCTTGTGCCGCAGAATGCACGAGCACGTTTGACCTGCAGAAGACAAGATTTTAAATAATTATGACAGGAATTTGAGACAACACAACTATAAACTAACTATCTTGTAAACAGAAAAAAAGCTTTGAGCAAGGCTATTACTGAAGCCCTCCACTAGACACACAATCCTGAGCCAGTTCCATTTACCTCCTGCCCTCACAACCTATTTCAATTAAAATCCCTTTTAATTCTGTATTCCCTCTTTTTTACGATTTTCCAAGTTGGCACTTTCCAAGATGTTTACCATCCCATGTTTGAAGCATTTCCTTTCTCAAGAATATTCTACAGATTTTTTCTCTCCCTACATCTCCGACCCATTGTAAGTAATCTCCTTAATTTCACTATCCTATATCCTAACATTATAATATAATTTCAAATCTAGTCCTTTGCTTTATCCCTCTTTGTTTCCAGTATCAGCCTTTGTTTTAAACACTTATAACTAAAGCGCTCTCCTCAAAGTAAGGCACAGGTTTATGTATGTTATATATTTCATAACTTGCATACTAAATAGTATGTTAATGATTTCTGAATTAAATAGTATCACATATTTATTACACCCAAAGATACTAAAGGTATTACAGTTCTGCACTTTTGAGTTCACCCTGTCAAAATTCAAAGAACTGGTGACATACTTTAGATTTACTCTCCCTTCAATATTGACACACGAGAAAGAGCTTGAATATGTGTTGTCCAATTCCTGGCACATGAAACCTCTCCACACTTTATGGTGATTGTACCTGGATTTTGCTCAATTAAAGAGTACTACCTGACAGACAGTGGTTCATGTAGCTCATATATTTCCAGTTTATATGAGCCTGTATTTAAACTCAACAAAATTCAACGTGGATATTAAATGTACCTTTGTATCTGGTGGAAACTGTTTGCATAGTCCATAGTCTGTGACCGCTATATGACCTTCAGAGTCAATCAATATATTTTCTGGTTTAAGGTCCCGATGGATCACACCAATCTGAAAGAAACAAATTAACAAACTCCTTACACATTGAGGATAAAAGTTTGAACATGTAGCATTGTTATTGTGGTAGTGAGATGTGGTTCGAAGATTGCTGTCTTCTGGGTTGTTGTGCGGTGTAGTCTGGTAGATCTACCAGACTACATTGCGCAACAACCCAGAAGACAGCAATCTTCAGACTGAAAGCTGTGAAAACCCCAAATCCTACGAGATGTGGTTCCATTACTTTGCTTTTCTGTTACATGTCATATGTATTGTTATTGATTAAATTAAATACCACAAGCCCAAATTAATCTTAATTTTTGTGAGTGAAGATCTACCTTGTCGCTTATGTGTTTAGGGCTGACACAAGGGTATTTGACGCCCTGGGCGAACCTTCAGCATTGATACCCCTACGCCTCACACACATGAGAATATGTTACTGTATGTAATTGTTCAACACTTTACACGAAATATCTTATCGAAAGAAATACACATTAGAATTTAGAGACTCTAAAGGAAACGAGTACAGAGAACAATAAAAAATTACAAAGAAGTGAAATGGAAACTGGTAGTGCAAGTTTTGTTGTGTAATTTGTGATGCTGAATTATCAAATGTGCCCATTCACAAGTCAGTCTGTCTGGAAATGTACTGACAAGTCACAATGTCCACTGCACTACATGCCAGTTATTTGTATATGATACTAAGCATATTGCAAGACTGGGAACACAAACTCTTTTATCTTATCCTTGGGTTGTTCTCTTGCTATTTTTAGATGCTTAATATATTCTGTGTTTCCTACCTCCTCTAATTTTATTTGTTCGATTTTTTTCCACCCTAGGTGGCTGCCTCATTTGTCTAGTAATTAACATGGTAGGGTGTATGGCTACAGGTACAATTACTTTAAGAGATTAAAAATGTGTTTGTGCATATTTTTCTTACAGTTCAAGAAGGGTAATACCAATTTGCACCCAAATTGGCATGTTAGTTCTTTGAAATGCAGATGAGATTTTAGGAGGGCAAAAACTCTAAAAATGTGTCCTGCTTTAAAAACACGGCAATAATTGTTTCTGCATCTTGGGGGGGGGGGGGCATGTTGCAAAAAGGTAATTGCAGAAGAAATGGCCACAACCACAAAAACTATCTTGTGTTTGAGTCCCAGTGAAGCACAAATGAAGAATGGTGTAAATAAGAAAATTATTTCCTATGAGGTAGAAGATTACAGAAACTACGAGGTGCGATCGCAAAGTTTCAAGACTGCGCCTATAAAAACCCGTACACTTATCTCAGGTATTAAATTCATCCATCACCCTCGAAGTAGTTTCCCTGGGAGTGAATACAACGATCCCAGCACCGCTGCCAAGCCTGGAAGCATCCCTGGAAATCTTTCTTTGTCAGCCTGTCAAGCACCATCTGCGATTCTGCCTGAATCTCTTCTATCGTCTCAAATCTCCTTCCCTTTAGCTTGAATTTTCATCTTTGGGAAGAGGAAGAAGTCACACGGAGCTAAATCCGGCGAATAAGGAGGGTGCGGGATGACGGCCATGGTGTTTGAGGCCAAAAACTGCCGAACTTTGAGGGCGGTGTGCGCTGGCGCGTTGTCATGATGCGTCGCATGTGGAGTTCTTCCTTTGGAATCAGCTGACAGGTCCCATAGCCTATCCCAACAATGTCGCACAAGTCGTTGATGGTACGACGTCGATCTTCGTGAATGGCCTGCCGAATCTTCGTAACATTTTCGGGCGTTGTGCTCGAAGATGGTCGTACAGAACGCTCGTCATCATCGACAGAGGTTCAGCCATTTTTAAAACGTGAATGCCACACAAAAGTTTGTGCACGACCTATTGCGGACTCCCCAAATGCTTGCTTTAGCATTTCATAGGTTTCCGTAGCCGTTTTGGCGAGTCTTTGGCAAAATTTGATGCACACGCCATTCCGAAATCGCAGGAGGGTCGGTGTAATGCACTACCAAAACGCCCGTAACTAAGAAACAAATGCTAATTCGATGATGCCGGCTGGCACACTGATTCACTATAAATGTAGGCCGCACCCCCTAGCGGCAGAAGCTCGTACTACATCCGGTTCGCCCTCTATTGACAGTCTTAAACTTTCCGATCGCACCTCGTAAGTTCACAAACTCAAAAAATTCGGGTTTCGAATCTCAGTGATGATGTTTGGTTTAAATATGATAATGATAATAAATTTCTGATATTCAAAATACGTATGTCAAATTTCCCGCAGTAACACGCCAGGTGCACTGTTAACATTAATATTTATGAGTACTGGTCATTCGAAGGGAAAACATAAGCGTATTAAAACATGGTTTACTCTTAAGTCTGTGACATGGACAATACTTATGAATAATGATGTAATGTATCTGTGTGGGTGTTCGGGCAGAGGTGGCTGTCCAAAGAGAAAATCTGCCATCTCACCCAGTTGGATTTTCCAAGATACCTTGTAAGGAATTATTGTGTTTCTCGGTTTAGAATTATCCACATTCTCTGTTAGCTGCTATTCATAATTCAGTGTATATAAGACCTCATATGAGTCAAACGAGGGCACTGCCAAGAATTTACAATTCATTGCTCCATTTTCGTATTGTTTACATGTTACTTACTTCCATAGACCTGTTTGACATTACAGTCTTTTGTATGATTTTGATCTCGTAATGTTTTTGTTGGATTACTGAACATGCCTGACCTTCCAAACATCTGACCTTGATTTTATTCACCCGGTTACAGATTCAGTGAATTCAAGTGGCGGTGAGAAGGAAAATGTCGGTATGGAAAGTGACAGTAAACTATTACAGTTCGCTCGTTTAGTTTCTGTTTGGCAGGGTTGTGGGTGGTGAATTACCCTTAGTTATAACATTATAAATTTTTTATAGAAATTAAAAATGATTTTACGTATAGTGAAGAAATGAAATGGAAAAATTCTGTGGCTACACAGTATAAGTATTTCTTGGTTTTACACCGACATATTATGCAATTTGTTGAAGACGACTATATTGTGATAGTATGATTACCTACCTTATGCAGGTAGTCTATGGCCAAGACTATCTCAGCGAGGTAGAGTCTTGTTGTGTTTTCTGTAAATTTTGCCCTCTTCTTCACCAGAGTCCGCAAATCGCCGCCTGGATAAAAGTCTGGAACAATAATAATGAATCGTTGTTAGAGTAAGGACAGTTACTGCTACTACAGGTCGATGAAGATCAGTGCGTTGCATATTCGATTTGACATCAGTGTTGCTTGAAAATGGCGCTCTGCAGAAGGTTGAAAAACTGAAGGAAAGTTCACAAAGAAGCAACTGATTCTTCCACCAATCGGGGTTAAACCACAATCTGCACTACATCTCTTTGCGAGATATTTCCTGCAAACCAAGGAAGACCATGCACACGATATTAGAGAGGTAAGTTAAATAATACTCCCATCCTTCTAACTGTGGTAAATGATACACCAACCTGTCCTGTTATTTTACTGTGATACGGACTTACAGCTTACTATATACACCAATCTCCTCTATAAAAGCGATTTCTTACAAAGAAAATAAACAATGTATTAACACTTCTCCACAGAACACGTGTTAGCCGAAATTTTTCAAACCAAGAACGGCAGCACATGCAGACAAGTTTACTTTTCATGATCGCATCCTTTCTCTCATGCTACACACACGCGCACTGCCTATCTGTCGAAGACAACTAGCTCGACCTTGGGGAAGTGACGTCACGTTGAATGATGACCTAAAATATTACCCCTTACTATAAATATTCCCATTGTTCGAACAATCTTAATATTTGATACTCTGGTTGTGTTACCAAGACTTAATTCTATATAAACTATTAAATGCTAAGATACGGACAGGTCAAGGGGTATCACCGAAACGGGAGATGAACGGCAATTACGGATTTACCACTTTTGATATAATTTTCAACGACAAACAACAGATGCTCGCTGGTCCACGGTGCCATGGCTACTGAAACTGCATCATCTAAGCTGTCTACTAGCAAGGGGCGGAAGTCCCCCACTTTTCTCCTTGCCGAGTACTAGCCATTCGAAAAACATGGGTTTCCTCTGCCGCACCCAGTATTTTCCATGGATCCAACAGTAAATCAGATTGACCAAAGGATATTGAATGGATCAAAATGCAAAAGAAGAGATGAGTATAATTTGAAATATTAATTAGGTTTCACAAAATATAAATATTTAATGTACATAAAAATGTGTTACTAAATGCAATGTTATAGAGTAGGTATGCCAATGTTAGTGATGATATAAATCCATTGAACTCAGATAATACGTTTACTAGACTTTTTAAACAGAAATTAATCAAAAGAAACATTTGTATGCGTTTAGGTTGGCAGATGATCTATGGAATGAAATATTGTGAATTACATTGCTGTTAGTGTGTAAATATTGACAATATTAAACATTCATCGAAATACACAAAATTCCCCACTTAATATCTGAATCATGTTTTTCATTATTATTCTTTCAGTGTAGGTCTTCTGTTGGTGTAAGAATTTTACATTTGCTGACTCATCTACATATTATCCATAAAATCCGATATAAACACTGAGGAAACCAACATATCCCAAAACTATACACCTGGAAAACAATAAATAAATAAACACAATACTATTCTCAGATAAGCAGGCACTTTTGGCAGAAACTGAAGACCATTTACAAGAAAACGTTACATAACTAAATAAAACATTAAAATTATGTACCATGAGAATATTTATTAATAAAACTAAGACAGGCCGTGGAAGGAAAGTATATGAGAAGAGCAAAGTTAGTCACAGATGACATTGTGATTGCACAATCAAGTTAATTTAAGTATGTAGGGTGATATATCAATATACAAAATTAATATGGGCCTAGAAGGCAATGTGCAAAAATATAATAAGTTAATTAGATACATTAAAAGATACTTGCGAAAAACACGAGGAAAAAGATAACACTAAATTGCATAAATCATTTCAAGGCATGTGCTACAGTATGGGACCAAAACGTGGATAATAAGAGAAGACGAAAGGATATTTCTGACATCTGTGTTGGAGTTTCACTAAGAGATAAAATGAGAGGTCATGATATAAGAAAACAACCAAACATTGAACGAACGGTGGGAGAAATACGACAATACCAAAAGAGATGGCTCAATTCTGTAGAGAGGATGCCTCCTGAACGACTGCTATGGCAAACATATTTCCATCAACCTACTGCAAGATGAGACATTGGACGTCCAAGAAGAAGATGGAGACAACAGTTCTTTCAGTCTCAGAATGGGTCAAAAGACTCATTCCTTCCATCGGAAGAAGTGTCATCTGGGAATATTATGGGTCCTCATAAAGTTTTTATAGTTGAAGGAATGTCATTTGGACGTACGTAAGTTATAAATGGTAAAGGCCCTAAACTTGTCCATTTGGGAACTCCATGTGTCACTGTTCTGCAGTTGGAGAGGGAATTTGGAGCTGATCTAAATGAGTTTACAGCATTTCCTAATAAATATAATTTAGGCAATAAGATACTTCATGATTTACTTAGTCCAGAGGTTCCCAAAGTGTGGGGCTCGCCCCCCCCTGGGGGGCGCGAGTGGTTCTCTAGGTGGAGCGTGTTGTTTGTATGAAAAACTTTTTTAACGTAATATGGAGAAACATTTTTAACATCCTTCGCTTGATTGAGGCTGTTCAGCAATGGCAGCCATCAAAACAAAGTATCGTTCTACGATGAACCTGGAAAACGACCTTAGAGCGGTCATTTCAAAACTCCAACCTCGGTATGATAAGTTATGTTCACAGAAGCACATCCATCCCAGTAATCCAGGTATGAAGCGTATATTTTATTATACTTTTTTAAATTAAATGCATTGAATAATATGTACTAAATTGTGAAAAAAAATTATACTATTTGCTTGCACTTGTTCTGGAAGGGGTTTGTGAAATTTATGAAATGTTTTAAGGGGGGCGCAAGGTTTAAAAGTTTGGGAACCTCTGACTTAGTCAATTTCTAAATCACAAAATATTCCTTAAACATGCATTTTTTGGTTCATACCTCTCAGTAAGTTGTCTGATAGTTTCAGTTCTTCACTTTCTACGGATAAAGCTTTCCTAAAGCCAAACTATTCGGGAACTATGAAGTTGTCAGTATGCATATAAGGGCTAAACCAATTGTAGAAAACTTTTAAGACTTTAGTGGAGGAGGTTAGCTGTGACATAGACCTGTAATTATTCATAAAAGATTTGTCTCCTTTTCGTACAGTTGTTTTAAGATGGTGAGGCAAATAAATACTTGTATACATTCCAAGATGTAACCGTACTGCCTGATACTTCAAAATAAAGAGAGTTATGCCCAAAGGGAATATTTTTAAGACAATGATTAAGAACAATGGTTAATAGTTTTAGTTAGTCCTGTACCTGAAGTAAAGGACCTACACAAGGACGTTCCTTTCTATTACGTGTACCTATTAAAAATAATGAGCGTCTTGTTTTCCAGAAACAGCCTTCTTCCGCGCCACTGATCATCCCACCCAATCGATCGCTTCTTAAAACAGTGTTGATCCAAGAACAATTTTTTCACTTGTACTTAGCCACGGTGGTCTAGCGGTTAGAACGCTGGCCTTGTAATCCTGGGGTCTCGGGTTCGATTCCCGGTGGTGCTCAAATTTATAACTTGTGTTGGGCAAGGCCGTGGTCTAGGCAACACGGAGTTTTCCTCCGGGGGCTTCCCCGGTTTCTCCGTGGCATCCCAACAATTACTCCATTCACACACAGAAGAAGGCAATGGCAAACCACTTCTGGATCATCTGCCAAGAACGTATATGAACAAGTCCCAGTCCGAGAAAAGGATGGAAGGATCCTGTTCATATGGACCTGTCGTCAGACAGAACACTAAATAAATAAATAATACTTACCCAAGGCCAGAAACAACCTTGATTTTGTCTCGAATGCATAGTTGAGTCCCACCAGGAATGGAGCTCCAGAAACTTTTTTATGTATAGCACGTTCTGTTTTACACAGATCCTGCTCATTACTGCGCAATGCACCGTTTGCTATTTTTATCACCTTCAAGGCATATAATACACCGTTGTCGATGCCACCTTTCTTCCGAACTAGGTAAACTTTTCCAAATCCTGTAACAGTACAAAGTTAAATTCCGTGTTGCTTTCTGCTCAACAATCAGCTCCGATATTTGTAGACTGTACCATCATAAGGATTAGAATTCTGTATAAATATTTTATGTACTATAAAATGTTCATGACTAAAAGAAAAGGAAAGTTTTCTGTACACATTTTGTATAGGCTTACTATTCTAAACGGACTCCCCACCATAGTGATATATGTCGTTCCAAATGATTACAGCCTGTATTTTCAAGTAGCTACTACGAACAGCCTACAGAATGACAGAAAAAAGATCAAATCCAACATAACTTTCTGATTTTGTCATAATTTTAACTCTTGTTGCATCTTCTTTGGAAGTTCTTTGTCCCAGTCACAGGAACTCTGAACTGTATGATTAATAAGCAAAATTTTGAAACCCAAATCAATTTTTGTGGGCGTACAATGGACACTGCTTACATAATATTCACTGATAAAACTTTTGTTTATTCAGATTATCTTTAACTCATAATTATAAATGGTGATGGTGGAACACTTCATATGGTGTTATCACAGTGCAAAATTAAATGTCATTAATGTGGAAAGAAAACAGGAAACAGATATTATCTACAAATGTGGGATTCATCTGTGCACAACTAGGTTATATTTCTTTCCAAATTTGATTGAAGATAGCGATAAAATTACGGTTCTCCTCATTGGCTGGTTATCTAAGACTCGCATCAGTGAGTCATGAGGATCATAAAATGAGTGACTGTGGTTCATGCATTTGCTTCTAAGGTTTAGAGTTCGTGGATGTGTACTGTCCACAGATCACGAGAAAAGCCCTGCTGGTGGAAGTCGTTTCTGGTGCGGTGCGGGGGGAATGTTACTTATCAGCTGGACTAGAGGGCTGCTATTGGTGGGAAGTGTGATACGTCATACTTTTACGCTACTACACAGACTGAAAACATCAAGCAGTTAAGAGTAGCGTGTAGTGAGTGCACCTGTACTGTGTTCTGCGGGTGTTGCGATAATATTCAAGATTAAATCACTGTGCCACTGTGAGGTAAACTTAAAGCTGTACCCATTAGAGCACATGAAAGCCTGTCGTTTGTTGTTCGTTCAGTGATTGTGAAACGAATGCTTTTAGGATGGGTCGTCACTCACCGCGAAATCTTGCGCATGCGCGTATATCGCATTCCTATCAGGGATTTTCTCCTGATCTGTGGACTGTATCTATGCCCCTATACTCCATTGTGATAAAGACATGATGGTTTGTTATGGTTGCCATTTGTGGTACTACATTTCTAGGATGACATTCAGTAATATTGCGAGCCATCAGGAAAGGAATATTGTTGGCAAATGTTTTGATTGCCTTAGTTCAGGCATAAAATGTTCAGAGCTGTTTCCAATAATCTTAAACCGCTAATTATGACTTTTTGAAGCAAGAAAAGATTCGTGATAATTCTGATACGTGATTTCTGCAGAAAATTATTGATCAAGATTTGGCTCTGAGTTTAAGAAGATTCCAATTATTTATCATGCAGGATTTTAGGTTTTCAGAGTGGTGAGTTATAAGATGGCTGTCTTCTGGGTTGTCGCGCCATGCGGTCTGGTAAAAGTTTATCGACGTTTGACAGGTCCTTGTTGCCTCCATCATCAGGATGTTGATGATGGAGGCAGCAAGGACCTCTATTGAATTATTTTTATCAGTTTATAATAATAGATATTTGAATACACTAACAGTTGTAACTGTTGATTAAAATGTTTATGTTTCTGCAGTTATGAATAATTGCAACATCTGTAATTGTTCCTAGTGCACCTCCGCTAGATGGTTTCACAAACTGAGGTGCATTTTATATAAGCGGAACTTATTTGCCAGGCATTAACAGAATTTTCTACTTACCGCCTTTACCTAGATGTTGCAGTGCCTCAAAATCATTCAGCCTTGGAAGGCGGGCCAAACATGGTTCGACTGTAACAAAGTATCATAACTACAGGCATGTCCTAATACAGCTTTATTTTATATGTATTAGTAAAATAATTTACACAGTAAACGACGTAATCCGCAAATTAAACACTCCGTTTATTGAAATTAGGGAGGAATGCCACCTCAAACAAAGGTCTCTCTCCGTCACCGTCTATAGGATTTTATGAAATATTTTTAGATCAAATCAGGATCTTTTTCTCTCTGCCGGTTATCTGTAAACGTACATACAGAAATATACGAACACTTGTGTTTTGTGGGTGCGAAACTTGGTCTCTCTCAGAAAGAGAAGAACACAGATTGAGGTGTTTGAGAACAGGGTGCGTGGGAAAATATTTTTAGCTGAGAGGGGTGAATCAGTTGGAACTGGAGAAAACTGCTTAATGTGTAGCTTCATAATTAGTTACTTTCAGTAATTAATTTAAGGATTACAAAATGAAGTACGATGAGAAGTGTGGGGCATCTAGCACAGATGGGGCTATAAGAAATGCATTTAAAGTTTTTCTTTGGGAATCCTGAGGGGATAAATGGACTCATACGCGTAGATGCGGAAGATATTATTAAATAGATCTTAAGGAAGGAGAGTTGTGTCGTGCAGGACAGGGACTGCATTTAGATTTGGTGAACACGACTATGAATGATCGTGTTTTATGAAACACAGGAAATTTCACTGCTGACTGAGCAACTACTAGCTTCCCGATAAGGGCTACGCTGAAGTTGTCAAATTAAACAGCCCTTTACAGCATTCACGATCAAGCATTCAATTGTACCAAGAGCAATGGAATAAAAATTATGTATGAAATATATAAGACTTCGAGGTACTTTAAAACAATAAAGGTACCAGTGAGTCTGGGCAGTGGTAGTTCTGTGGAAGGGGAAAAAATTTGAAATTTTTTCAACACAAAACAATATAAACAAATGAAAAGTAAATTTACATCAGGAGAAAACCCATACGTGCTCGACATTGTTTCAACTATTTGTAAGTCCGGAAGAGGAGGCCATGATTTTTACATCACTTTTTCACTCAAAGACAATTTAGGAAAAGTAACTTGCTTTGCTCATTATCATTATCGGAACAAAAAATAGCACATAGATTTATTGAACAATCATTAACAATAACCACGAAACAGTTTGTGGTACAAAAACCAGTCTAAAACACGTGGTAACTGGCAAGCGTGTTTACTATGAGCCATCTGCAGCGACTGCAGCCCCGAAATGCGCTGTACCAGTGAACTGCCCCTCACTCTACCGCCCGCCGCGCTCAAAACTTTTGACCGGCTAGCCGCGCTGAAATACTTGCAGCCGGATGATAGCCCCGTTCTGCTTCGCACTCCTCGCCCGCGGACTTACTGTCAGTTCAGCCGATTAGTGGACAATGACAGTGTAAGGGGCAATATTAAAATAATGATATAGAGGAAATAAAGTGTTACATATTATATAAAAACAAAAGAAATATTTTTTTAATTTTTGAAAAATTAGAAGTAGTGCTGCAGCTCCGCAAGTCTTACGGACGGGCCGCCACTGAAAGGTAATATTTACAATATGAAACGATCTATAAATTCCCTGATTTACAACTAATATCAGGCGGTAGCCTACGTCCCTTATAACAGCTCTTGCGTCAAGAATCCATCCTCAGTCACTACCAATCCACACAGGCTTATAACGTATGACCCTAAAACACATCTTAATGTTATCATTTGTCTTCCAAGTGGCTATTTACCACAGGAATTCTCACAAACATTCTCTGTGCTTTCCTTGCCTCTACATGCTAATTTAGTGCCGAGCCCGTTTTAACCCACGTGCTTTCATTATGCAAAAATTACGGACACCCACGTAATCAGAGAAGTTTAATGCTCAATGTATACAGCACAAAGTACTTTATAAAAAGAGAATAGACTATAAAGCCAGTTAGCTCATGATCTCTACCATTCGCAAAAGTCTTTTTGGCACAAGGAACGAAGTGGCCCGATATCAAACATCTTATCAAATCTAAAACTTCTTGACGATGGTGAAGAGTCAATTGAATAAAAATTTGTCTATCTCCGGAGATAGGGATTAGCTCTATCTAGTGGGCCCAACTGTGTAGGAAC
Source organism: Zootermopsis nevadensis (assembly GCF_977971745.1). NCBI lineage: Eukaryota > Metazoa > Arthropoda > Insecta > Blattodea > Termopsidae > Zootermopsis > Zootermopsis nevadensis. The sequence continues at coordinate 1,769,341 of NW_028259149.1, read as the reverse complement.
CTGAAGACGGAGATAGAGTCCCATCTCCGAAACGTAGTTTTACGTTTTATATTTAGTAGACGATGAATAATATCCAAGAAAATTTTTGTTCAATTTTTGTTCTTATTGCGTGTCTCTCATGAGTCAATTCATGCCGCAGCGGTTTATTAATACCTCGTTTCCTAGAAGCGCTCATACCTGAGGGTCTAATTAGTTTGACCTCTTCACCTTCTTGCAATGGTTTCTTGTTCAATTGATGCTTGATCAGTGCCCGGTGTTTCTGATCATCTTTGACAGCGACCTGGAACTTCTTGTAGTCTCCCTTATATACATTTCTAGCATCTAAATGTGCAAAAGCAATGTAATATTAGACATTCATGCACGCTTACAGCACTTCTGGATATTTTAAAACAATGTTCAAAGGTGCCTCTACAGAATGCGAGTGAAAATGAATATTTTGCAGATTTAAGCAAGCCAGAAATAGCTTCAGTCGAAAGTTACTATCCTGTAGTAACATTTTCCTCAAGTGTTTGTTTATAAACAAATTCAGTTCACAGCCATTCCTCTTATAATAGACGAATGTTTTAGAAATAAAGAATGATGAATACGAAAATATTGCTCTGTTCTCCCACACTGACATATTTCGTTGATACTCAGTCAATAGCAAACGTTCCCAAAGTGCGTCACGTAATTAGTAGTAAGCATGTTCACGTAATTCATGCAATATAACGAAAATTAAATCTTTTATGCTACAGAGAACTGCCCATTACATAGAACATAAATGTATGTGTATAGACAAATATACTAATAGACTATAAAGCCAATTAGCTCAGGTCTTGTTGGCACAAGGAACGAAGTGGCCCGATATCAAACATCTTATTGCGTGTCTCTCATGAGTCAATTCATGCCGCAGCGGTTTATTAATACCTCGTTTCCTAGAAGCGCTCATACCTGGGGGTCTAATTAGTTTGACCTCTTCACCTTTTTGCAATGGTTTCTTGTTCAATTGATGCTTGATCAGTGCCCGGTGTTTCTGATCATCTTTGACGGCGGCCTGGAACTTCTTGTCGCCAAGCTTAGCGCGATCCTGGAAAAGAGGAGAATGTCTGGCATTAGTCACCGACAGACACGGCGCATGCGCAGTTATCGCACTGACAGAGTTACGGAACTCTAACCGTGACGTTTCGGCTGTTTAACTGTTGTGGACAACAGATAAATCGGGTGACCGCCATCTTCGAGTCCTTACGTATCCAAGGACGCGCTACAAGAAGTCCTTCATGCAAGATTTGAGATTATCACGGCGGTGACAATGTTGATGGTGTTACTTGGTGGGTTCTGGCGCCGTGTGGAGCGGTCGGTAGATGCTGATGTTTCGGAGAAGCGTACTGCCTCCATCTTCAGGGATTTTCCGAAACGTTAGCATCCACCGTCCGGTTTACATGACGTCAATATCCAGCAGAGCATCGTTATCCCTAATGGAAGTGCAAAAGAAATGTCCGGTAATGAAGTCCGCGGAGTACAGCCTTCATTCAGAAGGTGATTGTCGCTCAGCTGTTGTGAAATTCAAAAGTTCGCTGCAGTGTTAACAAACATCCAGCACTAATAACCATCCTGAGCCACCTGAAGCCACTCCATATACACCCATTTTAATTTTACCCTCCAGTCTGTGCTACGTCTCATAAGTGATCTCTCATTTATAATCTCTCCCGTGTGTGCTACGTGTCCCACCCATCTTATCCTCCTTGATTTATAATACATAGCGATATTGTCTGTTTATTAATGCAATCGGAATGTGCTGCTTTGCGAACATCAATGTGTATTTCAATATGGATTACTCGACTTTTCCATGACTCTGCGCAAACTGCTTCTAGACACTGCCCTGTGGAGTATCTCTTTAAACGGGAAACTTAAATGTCCCAAAACAAACTTTAATGGGGAGTGAACGGATGAAAATCTTAGTTCAAGGGACGTTGTATGGGGAGCTGTAGTGCAGAATTCATAACTACGCTACTGCACAAAATTCTGGCAAAACAGAAACCAACATTCTGTAGTGTGGTTGCTAGTGCTTCCATCATCACCCAAAGTTTCTCTGAAACTTCGGTAAATTATACCAGACGACCAGTGGCGGATCGTGATTCTAAGCAGTGGTAGTGCTGCACAAGTGGAAAAATTCAAAACAGTTTTTCAACACATAACAATATGAATAAATGAAAAGTAAATTTACATCAGGAGATAATCCATACGTGCTCGACGATGTTTTAACTACTTGTATGTATGGAAGTGGGTGGCCATGATTTTATACATCACTTTTTTCACTCAAAAACAATTTAGAAAAGTAATTTGCTGTAAATATGATACACTTCCTTTGGTCATTGTCATTATCATAACAAAAAATAGTCGGAACACAGAATTATTGAACACTCATTAACACTAACACGAAACAGATTGGGATACAGAAACCATGAGCCGGCTGCGGGGACTGCAGCCCCGATACGCGCTGTACCAGTGAACTGCCCCTTACTCTACTACCCGCCGCGCTCTCAACTTTTGACCGGCTATGCTGCTTACAACACACCACGGTGGTCTAGCGGTTAGAACGCTGGCCTTGTAATCCTGGGGTCTCGGGTTCGATTCCCGGCGGTGCCCGAATTTATAACTTGTGTTGGGCAAGGCCGTGGTCTAGGCAACACGGAGTTTTCCTCCGTGGCATCCCAACAATTACTCCATTCACACACAGAAGAAGGCAATGGCAAACCACTTCTGGATCATCTGCCAAGAACGTATATGAACAGGTCCCAGTCCGAGAAAAGGATGGAAGGATCCTGTTCATATGGACCTGTCCTCAGACAGAACACTAAATAAATAAAATAAATCATGCTTACCTGTCTGTTCTTGAATATCGCCGCATAGAAATGATCCTCCGCTACCTTACTTCTGGCAATTACGTTCATGTCAACTTGAACATATTTACGAAGGCGTTCGATTTCCTGCCTCAGAGTATCATTTTCAGACGACAGCCTATCTGTAGTCTCTTTCAGACATTTTATTCTTTCCTCCATTTTGTTTCTTTCATTGTACTGTTTATGCTCCAGCTCCGTCATTTTAACCAACAGCGTCGCATTTTCAGACGACATTCTGGCTACAGTGTCATTCAGACATTTTATTCTTTCCTCCATTTTGTTTCTTTCATTGTACTGTTTATGCGCCAGCTCCGCCATTTTAACCAACAGCGTCGCATTTTTAGACGACATTCTGCCTACAGTGTCATTCAGACATTTTATACTTTCCGTAATTTTCTTCATTTCAATGTCCTGCTGATGCGCCAGCTCCACCATCGTAAGCAGCACCGCCTCATTTTCAGAACTGATATTTTCATCAGTCTTATTCAGATCTTCTATAGTTTGTTCAGTTTTCCTCACATCATCGTGGCGCTGCAGTGTCAGTCCCGCCATTTTAACATTCAGTTTCACAATCTCAGTCATCAACGCTTTGTCTTCGTTCACTTTTTGAAGTTTCTTATCGAGATGTTCATAACTCTGTGATCCAATTACTGACATTTCCCTTTCCGAAGTGACTTTATCGATGTCTTGTAGCTTCTTCTGAACAATTGTCATGTCATCTGATTTATTCACAGTTAAGACTATTGTCGGCCATGAACTGCACCAGTGAGCTTGTTTCATTTTGTTCGTCTGCTGTTGTTCCATTTGAAAAGATATCACAGGGAGATGTTCCCCGTTCGTTTGTTTTGATGATGACATCGTACCAGGCGGAGTTCTCACCTTGGACCTGCAGTCAAACAAGTTTCATAACATTACTTATTATTATTTTTACTCCATCTATTCACGGGGTATTTACTTCTATGTACCTGGGAAAATCCTTGCTCCTGAGGTACACATTGCAGCAGCTATTTCTGAAATACATTTTGTTTTAATACTTCTTACATGTAGTATTTTATTTATTTAGTGTTCTGTCTGACGACAGGTCCATATGAACAGGATCCTTCCATCCTTTTCTCGGACTGGGACCTGTTCATATACGTTCTTGGCAGATGATCCAGAAGTGGTTTGCCATTGCCTTCTTCTGTGTGTGAATGGAGTAATTGTTGGGATGCCACAGAGGAAAACTCCGTGTTGCCTAGACCACGGCCTTGCCCAACAGAAGTTATAAATTCGGGCACCGCCGGGAATCGAACCCGAGACCCCAGGATTACAAGGCCAGCGTTCTAACCGCTAGACCACCTCATCTTATTATTATTTAGTGTTCTGTCTGACGACAGGTCCATATGAACAGGATCCTTCCATCCTTTTCTCGGACTGGGACCTGTTCATATACGTTCTTGGCAGATGATCCAGAAGTGGTTTGCCATTGCCTTCTTCTGTGTGTGAATGGAGTAATTGTTGGGATGCCACAGAGGAAAACTCCGTGTTGCCTAGACCACGGCCTTGCCCAACAGAAGTTATAAATTCGGGCACCGCCGGGAATCGAACCCGAGACCCCAGGATTACAAGGCCAGCGTTCTAACCGCTAGACCACCTCATCTTATTATTTATTTAGTGTTCTGTCTGACGACAGGTCCATATGAACAGGATCCTTCCATCCTTTTCTCGGACTGGGACCTGTTCATATACGTTCTTGGCAGATGATCCAGAAGTGGTTTGCCATTGCCTTCTTCTGTGTGTGAATGGAGTAATTGTTGGGATGCCACAGAGGAAAACTCCGTGTTGCCTAGACCACGGCCTTGCCCAACAGAAGTTATAAATTCGGGCACCGCCGGGAATCGAACCCGGGACCCCAGGATTACAAGGCCAGCGTTCTAACCGCTAGACCACCTCATCTTATTATTATTTAGTGTTCTGTCTGACGACAGGTCCATATGAACAGGATCCTTCCATCCTTTTCTCGGACTGGGACCTGTTCATATACGTTCTTGGCAGATGATCCAGAAGTGGTTTGCCATTGCCTTCTTCTGTGTGTGAATGGAGTAATTGTTGGGATGCCACAGAGGAAAACTCCGTGTTGCCTAGACCACGGCCTTGCCCAACACAAGTTATAAATTCGGGCACCGCCGGGAATCGAACCCGGGACCCCAGGATTACAAGGCCAGCGTTCTAACCGCTAGACCACCGTGGAATTACATGCAGTATACAGATTTATTGTGAGGAATGACTATATATTGTACATCAGCATATTTCTTCTTCTTCTTCTTCTTCTTATTATTATTATTATGGTGGGAATGATCTTTGAAATTCAACACGAAATCCAAAAAACATTTGATTAAAATTTCTGTGCATATTAGGTTTTGGTTTACTAAACGTTTTGCTTTTCGATAAGTAATTAACAATTACATTAACAGTTAACTGTACGTAATAGAATTACGTGATGTTCGTAAACGCATTCATGAATAGAGTAAGAGATTTAAATACAAATAACAATAAGATTATTCAACTAATTACACTAATAAAAAAAATTAAAAATTTAAGTATGTAACACATAGGCATTATTCAGGCTACTGGTAGAGTATTCTAAAGCATCAAATTTGTTATGTATGTGCGTTATTGAACATGTCACCAATAGTATGAACCGGCTTTCCAGGTTTATCTTTTCTACAAGAGCATTCTCTACGTCTCCCATGTTTTCTTCTACGTACCAAGCTATATGGAGAACCTAGTGCTTAATTTACGAAACACAAGAATCCTACAACTTTTCTGTTGTTATCTTTTGGAGAGGCGGCCTTTTTTGTGTATTTACCACGTTCACATTTAGTCATATAAGTACCGGGCGCTCATGTGCTTGTATTTTGGAGCAGAAAAATGTAATAATTCCCCCTGGGTCATCTCTTCAAGGGGGACATATTTTGTATTTACTGTTTACCCTCAGACACGTTGACGTATAAAATTTTTGGACATCGCTTGGCCCCCCCCCCCCAAAATCTTTTAATAAACTGGAGACTACCTTTATATATAACAGGCTTACATCGACTGAAGTAATATATTTGATGTGAACGTCTGGTCTCCGCAAGTTTTATTTACTGTAGCATTTGAATTTAATTTGGTGTGCATACTTAAAAAACAATACAAACAATTGTTGAACAGTGCAATGTCGGATCTTTAATGGAAATTTCACTGGACAGAATTTTTCAAAGTTTAGAGAAAGAAAATCATGTTTAAGACACTAGTGGAATATAAATCCTATAGTGAAGTTCATTCGCCGCGAAAAATAGGCCAATAGGAAAAATGTATAGGACATTATTCAAGAATTTTAGTTGAGTGCTTTCCATTGTGGAGTACTTAAAAGTATGCCATGAATTTTTTACTGCTATCTTAGGCACTGCTTGGATTATTCCGTTGTATGACTTAAAAACACTAATAGCATTCATAATTGCTGAACACATACGGTTAATTATGATTTAATCCGTTGTTAGGTTTATTGGATGAAGCAGAAGGCCACAGGGGCCGAATTAACTGTTCCATCTCAGCACCCACGTGAGACAAACTTAAAAATTTTAGTCAGAAATAATACCAGGTAGTTTCAGAATATCACAATATCACAACAGTAACTTTTCTTAGAGCATATGATGTGGTTCTAAAACTTGATTTTAATGTGACGTACTGAAACAGTGAAGTGGCATTCTCCATGGGATCACAGACACAAATCTCTATCTCGCCTACCTTCAGTATACGTGAGCTATTAACCGAAGCAGTTGATGCACCACGTATGCATAAATTTGAATCTGTCTCTAGTAACAGTGAACTATACATACCAGGCCTTGGTGTCTCTTTCCTGGGTCTTCTGGCTGCCCTTGCCAGGTATTAAACGATCCTGGAAGAGAGAAGATGCGATAGGTCCATTAGACACTGACAAATCGGATGTCCAGTCAAAATTATAGAACCCTCATTCTAGAGTCTACATCATTACAAAATAACAGCTGTCACAGTGGCCTCGTGGTCTGAGGCGTGGGCCCTGTGCCGCTTGGACACTGGGATCTTAGGTTCTAATCCCTGTCAAGACATTGATGTTTGTCCGCGTCTCTCTGTGTAGAGGTAGATGCCTCGCGACGGGCTGATCACCCGTTAAAGGAGTCCTATCAAATGTCTAAATAGATTACGCAAACCTCCAAAAAGAGAGGAAAAAAAGAAGCAGACTCTGCCAAAGCGGACAAATGTTAAAGAAGAATTTTTTTTAATTGTCTTCACACTTCAAACTCATTACAGCGTGCCACAGACTGGTTTGTCATTTGAAAACTCTTTCCACCAATGTTATCATAGAACAGAACAGAACAGAAGAATTTACATCACGTAGATCCTTCATAGGCATAAGCCAAGGTTGTAGACTGTCAAAACACAAATAAAATACAGTAGATTAAATGCACAGTTCCACCAGCTACTTAAAGAGATATCTGACATAATATATTTTTACAGGAAAGAAATTACATCGAGGAATCAACACTATCATTATACATATTTTTAATAGCTGTGAATATTTCAGGAATTCTGGGAAACCTCCTTTTGACATATATTGACTGCGCAGTTAACTTAAGGGAGTGCTAATGTAGTCTGCGCAGCTTTTGAGGAACTTTGTTGACATTCCTTCATAATCACAAGATTGATTTGATTTGAAAAATTGTATTATATTTTTAATTTCAATTGCTGCTGTGGGTATAAGATTTGTATTTCGAAAAGCTCTGTGTGCAGCCAGGACGTACTTGCTGCAGAAATTGTATTTTAGATGCACAGAGCACCATTCAACGTCCTGTTCATTGCAGTGATGCATTATATCAGCTATACTGAATTTTTTAAGTCCTTTTTTGACAGAGATAATCGCTCCTCCCTTTGCCAGTTTTGTCTACTCCTAGAGTATAATTGTCTAGATTAATCTGTAAGATCTCTGGTGCTTTCATATGATGTTCAGTTAGACACAGAATATGGGGCAAATGTGCATTATTAACAGACACTGATAATTCATCAGTTTTATCTGACAGACCTCTAACGTTCTAATGGTACACTAAAAAAATTATTTCGATTTTGTTCTAAATTTACAATTGCCCTGTTTACATTAATGTGAATATCATTTAAGTACTTCGTTATAGATCAGAGATTTAACCTATAAAGAACTACTCCTTACACCAGTTATTGGAGCAATCTTGCCAGAATCTGATTTGCAACTAATCTCGTTGGCAAAAATTAGTTCTCGTAAGAAGCCACGAAGCGTACTTCCCTCTTACAGATTTGTGTTTCTACAAATTTTGTGTTATAAAATTTATATTCAAGTAATTGAAGTTTACAGTTCCATGTAATTTCCTCATATAAGTGAGTAATTTACCTTTGTTCAAAATTCAGATTTCCTAGTTCCAAGTTGCGTTAATCATCACTCTCTAACTGAATAGTATCAATAATATGAATGCAAAAGAATCTAGTGTTAAAACCAAATACTGATATGCAAGAGGCTTACGAAAAATATGAATCTATTAAAAGTGTCGTCTACATTACTTACCCGACTCAGGGAGTATTTCATAACTCAATTTGGTGCTGCATCCCACATTACAGATGATATTTTTGAATGCAATAAACTTTCTTCCTGTGTATCATGTAAGTTGACTTTCAATATCCAGTTAACTTTGTGGAATGAGTGTAACTAAGGAAACAGAAATAGTTTATTTACAACAGTTCGAGAGATCAACAAAGATGTTTCCAAATGTTGATTGTTTGGATACATTCCCAAAGTTGAGTTACCAGAACGAAGTACACACTATACGCGAGAGATGTCGTTAGTAGCAGAGTTCCTCGCTGGCTTGTCGGAAGCAATCATGGATAATATGTATATTTGCTTTCATATGGCTCAAAGTTTCTGGCATGCATTTCAGACCGAAATTTTTTGACGTAAATACGTCTATATTTTCGGGTCAGTGTCATTCGGCAAAAAGTGAAACGAAAAAGTGTAACTGCATTGTTATGTTACCTTGGAAACTTCAATTGTTTACTCAGCATTATTGGTACCAAGGAAACGCCATCTGTTTACTTAGCATTGTTGTTACCTATAAAACATTTCATTACATTACATTACCTTACCTTACCTTACCTTACCTTACCTTACCTTACCTTACCTTACCTTAGCCACGGTGGTCTAGCGGTTAGAACGCTGACCTTGTAATCCTGGGGTCTCGTGTACGATTCCCGGCGGTGTCCGAATTTATAACTTGTGTTGGGCAAGGCCGTGGTCTAGGCAACACGGGGGCTTCCCCGGTTTCTCCGTGGCATCCCATTCACACACAGAAGAAGGCAATGGCAAACCACTTCTGGATCATCTGCCAAGAACGTATATGAACAGGTCCCAGTCCGAGAAAAGGATGGAAGGATCCTGTTCATATGGACCTGTCGTCAGACAGAATACTAAATAATAATAACCTTACGTTACCTTACATTATCTTACCTTACATTTCATTACTTTACATTACATTCAGCTACCACAGACCCATCTTAAGCGTAACTAATTCAAGTTAAATAAGCAAAGTCTTAATCAAACTTTACTCAATTGTAAAGCGGGTATAAAGGAAATACTTAGAATAAAGCCAATATATAAACTTCCTTTCCGTATAGACGTATTTACGTCTAATTCTCCGGAACTGTGGTTCCACTATCACTTTTTTTGTATGTATATTGTGTTCATTGTTTTGTGTGTTCGATTATTAGTTCTGAGCAATCGAATATTTACTATTTTGACGTAAATACGTCTATACGGAAGGGTAATTCGGCAAAAAAGTGAAAGGAAAACGTGGAACGAAAATGTATCAACAAATCGACAACAATGTTTACCTATGGAACGTCGTGTTTACTGGTCATTGTTTTTACCTAGGAAACTTGACCAAGTGGCTGGTCAAGTGTTTTAATCGACTTCCCCCCCCCCGAGTGTTTTAACCCCCTTCATTTCATTGTATTTATTGCCTAAATATAATTTAAATACAGAGACGTATTTACGTCAGATTCTCCGGAACCGTGGTTAGACTGCCAATTTTTACGGTTATTTCTATTATAATACTAAGAAACCTTTCGATTTGTGACACAAAACCCTTTTCACAAAAAACCACAATTAAATGTTTACATGGAGCATTCAATATGTTCCGTGCAGAAAAAATAGCCATCTTCATTTTAGTTTAGTCTACGTTCAATTTCTTGAACATAACCTAAAAATTCTACACTATTGCCAAGTTTGTAATTGTTGATGACTTGAAGCTCTCATGGCGATTGAACTGTATAAAATCATCTTGGGCAACAAGTATTAGTTCTTGACAGGATCTGAGTGTTTTGGAGACCCTTTTTTCATCCATCAGCAGAAGAAGATTGTATTTGTTGACTTTTAACAATTGTGTTTGTTGTAATATATAGGATGTTTTACTTTAACAGTGCTGCCTTATGGACAGAAAAAGATCAAAAATTCTGCACAATAAGTATTTTGCAGCAATTACTTTTTATAAAGTGATTTTACAACAGCTGAAGGAATACTACGCACTTGAAACAGGCAGAAATAAGATATTTATGTATTTAGAATAACAGAATTAAAAATCAGAACAATATATCCAAAATAAGATTGATAGTGGAGACTTTTCTGTAACAAATGAATGCAATTACTTGCACAAACATTTGTAATAAAATTCCTGCGTGAAGTAAGGCGTTAAATTCTAATCAGAACATATGTGAAAGTGAAGCTTGTAATGAGGCCCTTCCCATTTCATGTAAATGATGTTTCAGGAGGTGCTGCAGCAGATTTGTATCTATAGCTGACCATGTTGAGGATGTTGATTAACTACTTAAGTAGTCTTACTGGTGGAACATGTGTTGACCTAAAGAAGACCTTGCGTTGCGCATTTAGTGATGACAGTCTGCATATGGTTTACTGGACCGAAGCAAGTACGGTGGTAAGAACCTGCCCCTTGTAACTGTATCTGTCATAGTGACTTCTAAAAGTGAGTGAAGAGTATTTTTTGAATTACTGGAAGAATTTTTGTGGCAGGCATTTGTGTGAGTTTCTATATATATTAAATAACTTAAAAGTGAGTTTGATAACATGCACTTGGTGGTCGTCATGAGAAACAGCCATCTTAAAGTTACTTGCACATGTCTGAAAGGTGTGGTGTGAATTATATTACAGTTCAGGATTATATGACAAACTAACAACATTTTTATTTGGCACATGATTTTGTTCATTAATGTGTGAAAATTATCTGGTGTTACTTGGTAATTAATTGTTAAAATGTTCATGTTACCTGCTTCAGCCAACAGAATACGAATATTTTCAGTAAGCATTCCATACCAGAATAGACATAATACCCTCATGCATTTTATGTAACATACATTTGGAGTTATTAATTCTACCTTCTTTGGTAGTTCCAATTTTGGCCTCCAGATTGCAGCACTGCAATGTCTGCTTCACAAATTTCTTCATCTGTTGGTTTGTTGTCACCGCTTGTGGATGTTCAAAGGACAATTTTGAGATTGTGCGTAATGGCATAACCATTTCCTCAGATTACTCTATATACTATAAGCAAACTATTCTTATTTATTTTCATGAGCGATGAGACTTCATAACAAAACAAGCTGAACTTGGTGATTTGTGTGTATTATATTCATTATATGCTTTCCAGTTAAAGCCATTATCAGTTTGTGGATCATGGAATTTAGTTATTCACACTACTTCAGTTTTTTCACCATCGTAACTTAAAAAGGTGTGCACGTGTTTTGTTGTTGGTAGCAAAATTTGTGAAGTAAAAGTGGGAATAATATTTTATGCACTGGAAGGCTCCACCAACCAACCAACCAACCAAAAAGCTAACTGAGGGCGGAGGTCTGCGCAAGCGCAAGCATCGTCCCTACCTAGGTGAAACCATTCCTGCGCACAAGGCGCATTGCTGGAAATGGTAAACGGTCTTAGTATAAAAAACGGAAATTTTGATAACGCTAACGGGGTTTCGTCGTGGCGGGAGCCTCGACCATTCAAACTGGGATCTGTTGCTGCTGATGGGAGGTTATCCCGTCAGGCAAGTTGTCCAAAGGAATTTGGTTGGGTGGATCTCTGGGGTTTGAACCCAGAGAGGGAGCGGCCGTTTCGGCTGAAGGCTTCTGCGGCATGGGGGGAAGATCATTTCAGCTGATGGCCTCCATGATCGGGGGGGGGGAGCCTTCTCTAGACCAGGAGAACTTGGGCCCTGGGTGGAACCACGTGGTCCGTGGTGGCCGCGTCGTCGGCTGCGGCCATGAGAAACTCCGCCCCAACGCCATCTGGCGCCATTGCACGGACTGAGCGGCAGGCTGTCTCTAAGGCCACCGTACGGACCGCCCGACGCTGGGGGGCGGCACAGCGATCCTTGTCCCCAGGGGCAATGATCATTACAATGTCTCGGGTCTGCAGCAACTGGAAGCAACCGCCATTCACCTGGTGCTGGCAACTAGGAAAGTCAAGCTCGTGGCGGCATACCTCGCACCCACCCGGCCCTGGATTGAGTCGGACTTGACCGAGTGCTTGAGCGTGGGTTTCCCGGTCCTCTTGGCTGGTGACCTCAACGCGAAGCACACGGACTGGAATTCTAGGCTGATCTCTGCTAGGGGCTCGCTCCTGCGTGATTACGCCAACAGAAATTCCTGCTTGATCTACGGGCCGGATTCCCCAATCACGGCTCCCTACACACACAACGCCACACCCGACGTCCTTGATATTGTCCTCATCAAGGTCTTCGTCCTACCGATGCACCTGACTGTATGCCCCGCACTCAGCTCAGATCACCTGCCCGTCCTCATCGACACCACGTGCCGATCGTCCTTTCAAAACCTGCCTGATTGCCCGAACTTCGCGAGAATGGACTGGGCTGCATTCCAGGCTTGCCTCGAAAGCAGACTCCCGGGGAACCCCGTGGTAAACGACGAGGAGGCAATCTACAGGTGCGTCGAGGAGCTGACCAGTGCTATCCTGGAAGCCACAGCAGCGTCAGCTCCCAAGCTTCGACCCTGCGTTGACAGGCGACCGCTTCTGCCCGCTAGTATTCGGGATGAAATACGCCTGAAGAAGCGGCTGAGGAGGCGGTGGCAGGTCACGAGGGACCCCGCTCTTAAGACCCAGGTCAATCGACTCCAGAGGTCGGTGACCTATCGTCTCAACGAGTGGCGGAACGAACAGTGGAACGACACGCTCGAATCCTTGGACTGCGAGGACCAGTCGCTTTCGAATATGACCAAGCGGGAGATTCGAGTCCCCACTCCGTCGCCCCCCTTGATAGTGCCGGGAGGACTGGCTCTCTCGAACCCCGAGAAGGCCGAAGCCCTGGCCGACAGCCTTGAGGTCCAATTCCAGCCGGTAGACAACCCGTCGGACCCGGCTGCAATTGACATGGTTAACGAGGAGATGCGAGCATACGAGTACGCCCCCGCAAGTGAACCGAAATTAACCAGTCCCTCGGAGGTTGCCCAGGCCATCAAGGGACTCAAGGTTGGTAAGGCTCCGGGCCCCAACGGTATACCGAACAGGGTCCTGAGACATCTCCCACGACGTGCGGTAACCTTTCTCACGAAAGTGTTCAACGCGGTCCTCCGCAGGCAGCACTTCCCCTCGGCATGGAAACACGCTCGCGTGGAGTCCATACTGAAACCGGGGAAGGACCCCACGCTACCTTCTTCCTATAGACCCATCAGTCTTCTCGACACGGTCGGAAAGCTCTGCGAGAAGATCCTTCTAACGAGGGTCCTACACGAGGTCAGCGAACGCGGGCTGCTGCGCGACGAGCAGTTTGGGTTTCGACCCAGACACAGCACGTCGTTGCAGCTGGCTCGCCTCGTCGAAAGGGTCAACAGAAACCTTGATGAGAAGCGGCTAACCGGCGCGGTTTTCCTGGACGTGGCCAAAGCCTTCAACACAGTCTGGGTCCAAGGCCTCCTATACAAACTGACCGTCGTCAACTTCCCGTCGTACTTGGTAAAAACCATCTCTTCCTACCTCGCTGACCGGACATTCCAGACGTCCTTCCAGTCGGCCACGTCCACACGTCGAGCCATGCGGGCTGGAGTTGTGCAGGGCGGACTTCTCTCCCCTGTGCTCTTCAGTCTGTATGTCAACGACATACCCACTCCGTCCCGCCACGTCGAGTTAGCACAGTGCGCGGACGACACGGCTCTAGTAACCACGTCCCGTAGCCCAACGCTTCTCGTCAGGTATCTGGAGACCTACCTCAGTAGACTTGAGCTCTGGCTCAGGGCCTGGAGGATTGCTATCAACGTCTCGAAGAGCACCGCGGTTCTCTTCGTTTCGGCGAGAAGACGCATCCAACAGCCCAGAGCGGTGCAGTTTCTCGGACAGCCGATCCAATGGGTTAAAACAGCGCTGTATCTGGGGGCCACCCTTGACGCCCGGCTTACCTGGTCGGCGCACGTCAACCAGGTGGGAAAGAAGGCGGCGCAACGATTAGGTGTGCTAGGCCCGCTCATCAATGAGAGAAGTGGCCTGTCCATCAGGAACGGTGTGCTGCTCTATAAGCAGCTCATCCGTCCCATGATGGATTACGCATGCCCGATCTGGAGGTCTGCTGACCGTACCCACGTCCGGAAACTGCAAGTTCTGCAATCCAAGTGTCTTCGCATTGTTACTAACGCGCCCTGGTACGTTAGTAACAGGCAAATACATGAGGATTTGGGGATCCCGCTCTTTGCCGACCACATCAGAGCACTGACTGAGAGATTTGACTCGAGGTTAGCTGGTGTGGGGAACCCCTTAGTTCGGCAACTCGGGAGGCACTTGTGCCGAACGAGGGCTGCCAGAGGTCACCCAAGGGCAACCGAGGGCGACCGATGTTCAGCAGGCCAGCCGAGGCCGTCCCCAAAAGACGGCCAAGTCGGCACAACGAGTGGTTAGACTACTCGGCTACCCTGACTGAGGTTTTCCGTGCTTTTCCTCAGTTGTAATTCGAATGCCAGGGTATGACTTAATAGTGGCACGGCCCGCAACTCTCCCCCCCCCGATCATGGCGGCCATCAGCTGAAATGATCTCCCCCTCATTCCGCAGAAGCCTTCAGCCGAAACGGCCCCTTCCTCTCTGGGTTCAAACCGCAGAGATCCAACCAACCAAATTCCTTTGGACAACTTGCCTGACGGGATAACCTCCCATCAGCAGCAACAGATCCCAGTTTGAATGGTCGAGGCTCCAGCCACGGCGTAACCCAGTTAGCGTTAGCATAATTTCCGTTTTCTAGTTAAGACCGTGTACCATTTCCAGCAATACGCCTTGTGCGCAAGAATGTTTTCACCTAGGCAGGGACGATGCTTGCGCTTGCGCAGGCCTCCGCCCTCAGTTAGCTTTCTGGTTGGTTGGTTGTGCTAAGAAGGCCGGTAAGGCGGAGAAGAATATATCGAAAACTGACAAAAAGAAGAAGGGCAAGAGGAAGGAAAGTTACGCTATCTATATCTACAAGGTGTTGAAACAGGTTCACCCAGACACCGGTATCAGCTCTAAGGCAATGAGCATCATGAATAGTTTCGTGAATGATATTTTCGAGCTAATTGCTGCTGAGGCTTCGAGGTTGGCTCATTACAATAAGAGATCTACGTTCACAACGATGCTTGCGCTTGCGCAGGCTTCCGCCCTCAGTTACCTTTTTGGTTGGTTGGTTGGCAAGTCGTGAGATACAGACTGCTGTTCGACTGTTGCTACCAGGTGAACTGGCTAAGCATGTGGTGAGTGAGGGGACCAAGGCAGTCACTAAGTACACCAGTTCGAAATAGACTTGCTTTTAAGTGAAATCGGCCCTTTTCAGGGCCCAATATACAATGGTGGTTATGTTTGTCTTTTCACATTTAGTTTTGCTTGGATTTCTTTTTTTAAGCTTGTGCTCGTGTTCAGACATTTTTCCTTTCTTCTCATGACCGCATTTGATGTTCCATATTTGTTTTCCATGATTTTTGGATGTTCTTTTCTCTTCGCATCTTGCGTTCTTAGTATAAGTGATTCTTGGGTTACGTATTCCAATGTTTCGTGGTATCAACTAGTTGCTCTTCCTGGACGCATTAATATCGACATTGCGTCTGTTTTGTATAAATAAATATACATATTACCACTATAAAGAAAGACTGGCAATAGGGTCTTCGTTATAGTGTTAATAGTTTGTGTGCTTATTTATATTCTAATACACGGCATGCAAAGTTTTAAGATTGCATCTATTTTGTTAAGACACGTCAAGACGAATCGGCAGTTAACGATCTCCGTCCACCACCAATCGCCAAGTGCATGCGTGTCATCACAACCTTCAATGTTCTTGCTTTTTGTAACGTTCTGTACACTAGGCAAGTGAGATTTTATAATATTAATATTGATTCACTTTCATAGCGTTCTATAAATTGAAGTACTTGCTACCGAATGGTGGGCACTATTACAACCAACATTTTTCTCTCAAATCGGTGCTGATTTTCAGTCAGCTACTGGGAATACGCATGCTATGGCCCAAAACACGTACCGACTGACTGTAGTGCCCATTTTGAAGCTCGTGAATAGCTTAAACTCAATGCTGCGAATTATGGTCCCCGTGAGGGCAATTTGGAATTATTTAGGAGGAATTAGGAGCACAAGGGAGCTTGCTTTTTCACTTAGTAAACTTCACATTTTCATTATCTGTTTATTTGCGACCACTTATTTATTTATGACTTTAAACTTCTGTTTCTCCTTTTGCACAGGAATAGAATTTATTTGATTACCATGGATCCTTCATAGTCCCAAACCAAGCATGTAAAAGTTGTCATGTAGGACCTCCAAACCTATCTGCCCATTCTTGTATTTTATCTATGCAACTCACTTCTAAGATTTCTTTCCTAACTTGGTTGACCCAACATGGTTGTGGTTTACCTGTAGGTCTTCTGTCTTCTTTGACTTTTCAATAATCTTGCTTATTCCGTGCTCATCAACTCAATCATTTGGTTTTTAATTTCCTCTGGGTATCTTTTCTACTTTTCCCTACTGTTACCCCCAGGAATTTTATTTCCACGATAATATGTCCAACTTACAGAGGTGTCCAGGATATAGAGAAAGGGGAAAATATCCTTTCAAATTGTGGTGTAATGACAAAGTGGTAATTGTTGAGAATTATGGAGCCCTTCCCAAAAATGAAATTATTGATAAGAAAAATGAAAATGGAAAATTAAATTTTAACAAATTACAAATGGACGCGCACCAATACTTAAGTTTACCGACAATGTAATCTATTTACTTACATAATCTAATCCACAGTAGGCTTGCTTGAATGAAGAATTAATGGCAATAATAATAATAATGATAATAATCTTTTGAAACCCACTCTCATGGTTGCACATTACATCCCAGCCTCAGTGAAATTCTAAATGTTCGGAAAATATTTTTTTTGACGTTAATACGTCTATATTTTAGGGTCAGTGTCATTCGGCAAAAAGTGGAACGAAAAAGTGTAACTGCATTATTGTTACCTTGGAAACGTCAATTGTTTACTCGGCATTATTTTTACCAAGCAAACGTCAATTGTTTACTCGGCATCATTGTTATTTAGGAAACGTTACATTACTCAGCATTATTGGTACCTATAAAACGTCATCTGTTTACTCGGAATTGTTGTTACCTATAAAACATTTCATTACATTACATTACATTATCTTACCTTACCTTAAATTACACTTCATTACCTTACCTTACCTTACACTTCATTACCTTACCTTACCTTACCTGACATTACATTACCTTACCTTACCTTACCTCACATTACGTTACATTACATTACCTTACCTTTATTACATTACATTCATTACTTTACATTACATTCAGCTACCACAGACCCATCTTAAGCGTAACTAATTCAAGTTAAATAAGCAATGTCTTAATCAAACTTTACGCAATTGTAAAGCATGTATAAAAGAAATATTTAGAATAAAGCCAATATATAAACTAACTTTCCGTATAGACGTATTTACGTAACATTCTCCGGAACCGTGGTTCCACTGTCACTTTTTAATTGTACTTACGGCATTAGCTCAACATAAGTTGTCACTTATTTCTTGTAAAAAATTTCGTCACAAGACACTGCTTTTCAGCTTTTATCTTGGAATTTGCCATCCTCTTACTAATTTTCGCCGCAATCCGAATAAAGCTTCAACCATTCCTTGTTGGTTATGGGCGAAAGCATACCGTTCCAATTTCTGTTAACACTGTTTAACTCAGTTGCAAGCACAGAACTGACAAAGTTAAAACTCCAGTGAGGGATTTAACAAAGGAATAACTATACACTTTCACTGCATTCCATTGATGTGTTCAATGTTTCACACCCTCAACCATAAGTAAATCCTCAGGTAGAAGGCATTCATCAGTCAGAAATTCAAAACAACAAAATACTAACTGTAAACGTTTCCCATAAAAGCATTGAAGCTAAGTGCATGCATGCACCTGTGCAACTTACAGCAAAAGGGGTGACAAAGTTTCAGGATAAAGGGGTGTCCAAGATATAGGGTTTTGTAGACATTTAAATTATAGGATATTCGCCGGTTCCAATTAAAAGTGTCCAATATAGAGGGGTGTCCGGGATATAGGTTTGTCCTACTAGTGGGGGTTTACTGTATATGTTAAATATAATAATTGTACATTTCCTGTCTAGTTTTACTCCATTATTAAGAAAATACATCAGCAAAATTTTTCCAATTGGAAGCCTTTCCAATTCTTTCATTTCTCTTTTGGTTCTTGCCATGATTTACCCTCCATTTCCCTATAATCTGGACATTGCTGACTTCCTGGTCTGTATTTTCTGCTCACTCTTTCTGAAAGTGTTAATCTCATCTCTGGTTCCTTTACCTCAAATCAAAATGTGTTTGTATATATAAGCTTTTAAAATTGTTTTGCTCCTTCTCTGATCTTGTTACATACCTATCTAACTTGGACACTTGCGGTTCCACGATAATGTGTCCAACTTATAGAGGTGTCCAGGATATAGAGAAAGGGGAAAATATCCTTTCAAATTGTGGTGAAATGATAATGTTAGAATGTTTGAGGCTCCCGCCATGACGAAACCCTGTTAGCGTTAGCAAAATTTCCGTTCTTTAGTTTAAAACCAACCAACCCCCTCAACCAACCAACCAAAAAAGCTAACTGAGGGCGGAGGCCTGCGCAAGGGCAAGCATCGTCCCTACCTAGGTCAAACCATTACTCCGCACAAGGCGTATTGCTGGAAATTGTAAAGGATCTTAATATAAAAACGAAAATTTTGCTAACGCTAACGGGGTTTCGTCGTGGCGGGAGCCTCGACCATTCAAACTGGGATCTGTTGATGCTGATGGGAGGTTATCCCGTCAGGCAATTTGTCCAAAGGAATTTGGTTGGTTGGATCTCTGGGGTTTGAACCCAGAGAGGGAGCAGTTTCGGCTGAAGGCCTCTGCGGCATGGGGGAAAATCATTTCAGCTGATGGCCTCCATGGTCGGGGGGAGGGTGGCGGGCCGTGCCCCTATTAAGTTATACCCTGGCATTCGCCTTACAACTGAGGAAAAGCACGGAAAACCTCAGTCAGGGTAGCCGAGTAGTCTAACCACTCGTTGTGCCGACTTGGCCGTCGTTTGGGGACGGCCTCGGCTGGCCTGCTGAACATCGGTCGCCCTCGGTTGCCCTTGGGCGACCTCTGGCAGCCCTCGTTCGGCACGAGTGCCTCCCGAGTTGCCGAACTAAGGGGTTCCCCACACCAGCTAACCTCGAGTCAAATCTCTCAATCAGTGCTCTGGTGTGTTCGGCAAAGAAAGGGACCCCCAGATCCTCATGTATTTGCCTGTTACTAACGTACCAGGGCGCGTTAGTAACAATGCGAAGACACTTGCAGCTTCCGGACGTGGGTGCGGGCGGCTGACCTCCAGATCGGGCATGCGTAATCCATCATGGGACGGATGAGCTGCTTATAGAGCAGCACACCGTTTCTGATGGACAGACCACTTCTCCTATTGATGAGCGGGCCTAGCACACCTAATCGTTGCGCCGCCTTCTTTCCCACCTGCTTGACGTGCGCCGACCAGGTAAGAACGGCGTCAAGGGTGACCCCCAGATACTGAGCTGTTTTGACCCATTCGATCGGCTGTCCGAGAAACTGCACCGCCCTGGGCTGTTGGATGCGTCTTCTCGCCGAAACGAAGAGAACTGCGGTGCTTTTCGAAACGTTGATAGCAATCCTCCAGGCCCTGAGCCAGAGCTCAAGTCTACTTAGTTAGGTTTCCAGATACCTGACGAGAAGCGTTGGGCTACGGGACGTGGCTACTAGAGCCGTGTCGTCCGCGTACTGTGCTAACTCGACGTGGCGGGACGGAGTGGGTATGTCGTTGACATACAGGCTGAAGAGCACAGGGGAGAGAAGTACGCCCTGCACAACTCCAGCCCGCATGGCTCGACATGTGGACGTGGCCGACTGGAAGGACGTCTGGAATGTCCGGTCAGCGAGGTAGGAAGAGATGGTTTTCACCAAGTACGACGGGAAGTTGAGGACGGTCAGTTTGTATAGGAGGCCTTGGACCCAGACTGTGTCGAAGGCTTTGGCCACGTCCAGGAAAACCGCGCCGGTTAGCCGCTTCTCATCAAGGTTTCTGTTGACCCTTTCGACGAGGCGAGCTAGCTGCAACGACGTGCTATGTCTGGGTCGAAACCCAAACTGCTCGTCGCGCAGCAGCCCGCGTTCGCTGACCTCGTGTAGGACCCTCGTTAGGAGGATCTCCTCGCTGAGCTTGCCGACCGTGTCGAGAAAACTGATGGGTCTATAGGAAGAAGGTAGCGTGGGGTCCTTCCCCGGTTTCAGTATGGACACCACGCGAGCGTGTTTCCATGCCGAGGGGAAGTGCTGCCTGCGGAGGACCGCGTTGAACACTTTCGTGAGAAAGGTTACCGCGCGTAGTGGGAGATGTCTCAGGACCCTGTTCGGTATACCGTTGGGGCCCAGAGCCTTGCCAACCTTAAGTCCCTTGATGGCCTGGGCGACCTCCAAGGGACTGGTTAATTTCGGTTCACTTGCGGGGGCATACTCGTATGCTCGCATCGCCTCGTTAACCATGTCAATTGCAGCCGGGTCCGACGGGTTGTCTACCGGCTGGAATTGGATCTCAAGGCTGTCGGCCAGAGCTTCTGCCTTCTCGGGGTTCGAGAGAGCCAGTCCTCCCGGCACTATCAAGGGGGGCGACGGAGTGGGGACTCGCATCACCCGCTAAGTCATCTTCCAAAGCGACTGGTCCTCGCAGTCCAAGGATTCGAGCGTGTCGCTCCACTGTTCGTTCCGCCACTCGTTGAGACGGTAGGTCAACGATCTCTGGAGTCGATTGACCTGGGTCTTAAGAGCGGGGTCCCTCGTGACCTGCCACCATCTCCTCAGCCGGTTCTTCAGGCGTATTTATCCCGAATACTAACGGGCAGAAGCGGTCGCCTGTCAACGTGGGGTCGAAGCTTGGGAGCGGACGCTGCTGTGGCTACCAGGATAGCACTGGTCAGCTCCTCGACGCACTTGTCGATTGTCTCCTCGTTGTTTACCACGGGGTTCCCCGGGAGTCTGCTTTCGAGGCAAGCCTGGAATGCAGCCCAGTCCATTCCAGGCAGGTGTTAAAAGGACGATCGGCACGTGGTGTCGATGAGGACGGGCAGGTGATCTGAGCTGAGTGCGGGGCATACAGTCAGGTGCACCGGTAGGACGAAGTCCTTGTTGAGGACAATATCAAGGACGTCGGGTGTGGCGTTGTGTGTGTAGGGAGCCGTGGTTGGGGAATCCGGCCCGTAGATCAAGCAGAAGTTTCTGTTGGCGTAATCACGCAGGAGCGAGCCCCTAGCAGAGATCAGCCTAGAATTCCATTCCGTGTGCTTCGCGTTGAGGTCACCAGCCAAGAGGACCGGTAAACCCCCGCTCAAGCACTCGGTCAAGTCCGACTCAATCCAGGGCCGGGTGGGTGCGAGGTTTGCCGCCACGAGTTTGACTTTCCTGGTTGCCAGCACCAGGTGAATGGCGGTTGCTTCCAGTTGCTGGAGACCCGAGACCGGCACAGGGTAATTATCAATGCGCCTGCGGACAAGGATCGCTGTGCCGCCCCCCATCGTCGGGCGGTCCGTACGGTGGCAAACGTAGTTCGCGAACCTCAAGGCCCGCCCCGACGTGAGGTGCGTCTCGTTTAGGAGGCAAACATCGACTCCGTAGTCAAAGAGGAACTTCTCCAGCTCCAGCTTCCTGCCGCGAACACCGTCGGCGTTCCAGTACTCCAGCCGCAAGGCTTTACCACCGTGTCCTCTAGGCCGCGCAGTCATTGTCGGCCATGAAGAGGTGAACGGTTTTGAGGAGGGCTCGCGGACGAGACCCCCCGGGTGGGAGGGAATGGATCGCGGCGAGGAGACGGCGTGTCAACTCGACGCAGACCCGTGGTGAGAGGGTCTCCAGGATATCTGAGATGTCCTGGAGCGGCGACTGACCCTTGGGTGAGGTGTGGTCACTCTTCTTGGGAGCAGGTGCGGGCTTGTTGGGAACAGGTGCAGTGGGATTTGCCACCGGCACTACAGGACGAGCGGGCTTGGCACGGCCGGCCTTAGAGACAGCCTGCCGCTCAGTCCGTGCAATGGCGCCAGATGGCGTTGGGGCGGAATTCCTCATGGCCGCAGCCTTGACGACGCGGCCACCACGGACCACGTGGTTCCACCCAGGGCCCAAGTTCTCCTGGTCCAGAGAAGGCTTAGCTGGCGCCGATTTGGGCGCTGCCAGGCGCGTGGAGACGCCGTCCTTTCTGCCGCGATCCCCTTTCGCACGCTGTGCAGCGGCCGCCTTGGCTTTCTTTCACTTACTGCAACCTCTATAGTTCGCAGTGTGGTTGCCCCCGCAGCTGCAGCACTTAAGCTGCTGCTTGGGGGTGGCACACGACCCGGATGGGTGAGCGTCCCCGCAGGCCACGCACCTAGGTGCATAGCCGCAGTTCCGCTGCGTGTGCCCGAAACGTTGGCACCGCTTGCACTGCATGGGCCCCTTCGGTGCGACGTACGTCTCCACCTTGACCCACAGACCGCAGATCTCGGTAAGGGAACGCACTTTCGCCACGTCGGGGCCCCGTGCTACCGACACGATGAAGTGTGGCGTAAGGGGACGGTCACCGTCCTGTACCATGACCCGGCGCGTCGATCGGAGTTGCAGGACACCCTGCACAGCAATGTGCATGGCGGCCAGCTCCTCGCGTATCTCGGCCTCGGGCATGCGCACGCCCAGGTTTTTAATCACCAGGCGCACGCACCGATCCTCGGGGAGGGAGAATGTGTGAAAACTCACACCCTCGCCCTCACCGAGGGAACGCAGGACCCTGACGGTGGCCCGGAACCCGTCGGCGGTCTCAGGCACAAGAGTCAGGTTTTCTCCCTTCATCTGCGCCACGATCCCGCAGGCCGACTCCTCGCAAATCCTATGCAGGAAACCGCGTACGTCCTTCACCCCAGAGACGTACACCGGGGTTTTGTTACGGTGCTCCCCCGGAGCCGTTTTGTCCACTTGAGCGTGGAAGGAAGAAGCGGCGTCAAGTAACATGCCAGTGAGCGGCCCGGACAGGTCCCCGGAAGCCCGGGGAGACCTGCGCCCAGGTGCCTCCTCCATCGAGGAAGCGGGTCCCGGCCGGGAGCCGGGACCCTTGGCTGCGGGCTTCACTGTCCCGCTTGGCGGTTTCAACGCAGCGGGGCGAGCGGGGGGAGGTCCGCGGGACGACTTCACGTCCCTCACTCCTCTAACCTCTTGCGAGGCCTCGGCTTTAGTGGGGAGCGGTGCCGAGGAATCCATTTCAGCAGTCGCCCCTTTAACCGGTCGCCCGGCCACTTCACCGGTGTACGCCGCGCTGACCTCAGCATAACTGCCGAGTTGCCGGCCACACGAGGTGGCTTGTTCGCCCGCGGAAGCGTTGGTGGAGGTTGCTGTTGCTGCCGTCGCCGAGCCATCGGGCCGATGAACTTTTGCCGGTGCCGGCAGAGGAGTGGACCCGGCTCCGGACAGTGGCCCGGGCGCCGGGCGCCTAGATGCGGGTTCCGTCGAACCGCCCGAGTTGGACAAGTCCAACTCGTTGGCCTTCCTCTTGCCAGCGTCGGCTCGAGTAGGCCCTCCGACCACGGCTGTTGCTGCTGCTGTCGCCCGCTGTCTCTGCTTTTCTGCGGCGATGGCGTCCAGAAGCTGCTTCCGCACCTGCTGAAGCAGCTCAGGGAGGCGGGCCTTCAGAAAGGCCAGCTCTCCTCCTTCCATACCTCGCCGAGCGCTGAGAAACACTCCGTGGATAACTATCCGTGAACAACTATTCGTGGACAACTATCCGTGGACCATGTCAAGCCAGTTTAAAACCGTGTACCATTTACAGCAATACGCGTCGTGCGCAAGTATGGTGTCACCTAGGTAGGGACGATGTTTGCGCTTGCGCAGAACTCCGCCTTTAGTTATGTTTTTGGTTGGTGGTTGGTTGGTTGTCCTTGACATTGTCGTCATCAAGGACTTCGTCATACCGGTCAATCTAACTGTCTGCCCCGCGCTCAGCTCTGATCACTTGTCCGTCCTCATCGACGCAACGTGCCGATCGTCCTTTCAAAACCTACCCGCTCCGACTTCCCGAGAATGGACTGTTCTGCATTCCAGGCTTGCCTCGAAAGCAGCCTCCCGGGGAACCCCGTGGTAAACGACGAGGAGGCAATCGACAAGTGCGTCGAGGAGCTGACCAGTGCTATCCTGGAAGCCACAGCAGCGTCCGCTCCCAAGCTTCGACCCCGCGTTGACAGACGACCGCTTCTGCCCGCTAGTATTTGGGATGAAATACGCCTGAAGAACCGGCTCAGGAGGAGGTGGCAGGTCACGAGGGACCCCGCTCTTAAGACCCAGGTCAATCGACTCCAGAGGTCGGTGAACTATCGGGTCAGGGAGTGGAAGAACGAACAGTGCAGCGACACGCTGGAATCTTTGGACTGCGAGGATCAGTCGCCCCCGTTGCTAGTGCCGAGTGGACTCTCTCTCTCGAACTGCGAGAAGGCAGAAGCCCTGGCCGATAACCTTGAGGTTCAGTTCCAGCCGGTGGACGACCCGGCTGTAAGTGGAGGGACGAAAGGCGTTTGAAGTGTACCAGATCTAAGTAAGTTGGTTGCGAAATTGGCCCTTATAAGGGCCTCATGTCTTCATATGATTAGTTATAATTGTTCCTGTACGTTTGGGGTTTCAATATTTGTTCTTGCTGCCCGTCATAAGCACATTTGAGTGGCTCTTTGTACGTCGTGACGTGCGCAGCACGACACTTCAACCAATTTGCTTTAAGCTCGTGTGCACCCGAAATATTTTCCCCTCTGCATTGTCCTTCATGCACTCACTTTATCTTTTTTAATTGTTTTTCTTTTTTCACTCCACGGAATGAAAATGAGCGATATAGTTGTAAGAGTTACATACAGTCAAACCTCGGTTCACGAACTTAATTCGTTCCTGAAGGTCATTCGTAAACCGAAACTATTTTCCCCATAGAATTTAATGTAAAATGGATTAATCCGTTCCTGGACCCCAGATGATTGCTTATTTAAAATTTTACAACAGTACTTTATGCACAAGTTCTTAACACAAAATCAATGGAAACCATTAAATCTATCACAAAAAAGATAAACACAACACTAAGCAGATCAAATATAGACGAAAACTTAATTTAGTTTTACCGTACCTGTATGGAGGAGAGTTGACGGCGTAAGTGGAAGGTGGTGAGGAAGTGAAATGTTATTGTTTGGAAGGGGATTCATTTTCTTTTTTCTATCTCTGGGCACCACTCGACTCTGCATCAGACTCACTGGGCCTCTGTCTCACTAAAAAGTTGTCCAGTGTGATTTATTTCTGTCTACGTCTTAAAATGTTTCTAAAGTGACACATGGCATTATCATTGAAAATTTTTATGCTGCGGCTTGCTACTGCTTTATCAGGGTGTATCGTTCCACGAAACTTTGCACCTCACCCCATTTTGCACAAATTTCACGGATGAAATAAGTAGCAAGATCAGAGACACGAACACCATTTTCATGTTTGGCTATGATTTCTTTCTTAATTCGTTCCTTTATGCGCAAAATATTTGTGAAAATGAACTTTTTCAACATGGTGTAGTATCCCTGGTACCCCAGAATCGTTGGGCCCTTGATCCATTGGACTAAGATGAGGCGAGTAGATGCTTCTGTGTTCAGGTGTCCGTGGAGCTGCTGGATAAGGCGTCGTTTAAGAGTGATTAATGCTCAATGTACAATCTTTGGTTGTTGACAGTCGTAAGGAGCTTTAAAGAAGAAAACTGCTGATACATTCTGTGAGGTTGCTGAGATTTCGGAGACCCTAGAGTAGAGATTCGAACTGAGTGGCAAATTAACAGCCTGTGCTGAAAGATTGCAGTTACTTCCCCTGTCTTTTAATTTTCGAGAGATATATAAATGCTTCAATAAAGAAATTCCCGTGACGTAGGGTACCTAATTTTTCTCAATTTCTCTGCCTCAGGGAGTCTCTGTCTCAACATCACATGCTTTCTCAGTTCAAGGATAGTTGTAAATATACATGGTTCCGTACCCTCTGGTCTTTTAAATCTAGGTTAAAGTCAGGGTGTTTTCTTTCTTCGACCACAGTTCCTGCTTCTTTTGGATTCCATAACACAACTTTCTAATATTCCTCAAATATTATCATAAATAACAGAATTATAATAGCTTAATAATGGACTGCATTCTCAATTATGTGGTTCGTGACTCACAGATACGACAATGGAAAGGGCCTTTTTTCGCCTAAAACTTAAAGTTATCCATTAAAGACATTTTTGGCGAAAAGAATTAACTTTTAAACAGGTTTTATGTATGCCAAAGAGAAAATTGCGCTATTTTAATATTTTCTTATTTTTAATGCTTTTCCGCAACTGTCGTTTTCCCGCATTCATCGTGTTTATGTCTCTCCTCCGTCAAAAACGTCGCATCGAGGAATCACTGTATTCCAACAAATATCACACAGCCCTTAATAAAAACGGTGTTACGTAGACGGAAGCACATCTTTTTAATAAAAGGGCACATAATTCGTGAAAATCAGTTACACCCCCCCCCCACCCAGGATGTGGTATGCAAATTTGCTCTCTTGCCTGTATTCAAAATCCGTCAACCAGAAACTTGGACAGAAGGCTGTTACAGCCTTAAGCGAACTGATAACTTCGTGTGGTTGGTTAACGTTGACCAAATATCCTAAGATATGAAAGCTCTCTGCACTTAGATAACAGTCAGGGACGTTGTATTAAGACAGGGGCGACGGCACAATCACGTGACTAGACAGAAAGAAATATGTAAACGAATAATGACATCAAGCTCGACTACAGACCTCACTGTAGCACGGGCGTCTGTCGGAGTCAATGTTGGCTGTGTCATCGAAATATTCGGCTCGATTTATCTAGTTTTGAAATGTTTAGATTTCTATCAATATTGACATCAACAATTTTAAAGGAAATATCATTGATCAATTTTCCTGTTAAAGAACGGGATAATATTTTTGATTTCAGACGAATAATAAAAATATTAGCAATGTCTAGGTATCAAAGTTCTTTTTGTAATTTTTAAAGGAAAAGTTCTCCCCAAAACATTTATCATAAATTGTTATTTCTCCCCTCCCCCGTCTTTAATTTTTACTTCATTCCGAGATTTTGTTTAAACGCCATTTTTGTATTTCAAGACAAGGACCATCGTTTGTCCCTGCATAATATATTTTACGTTTATTTTTGAAATGCACACATCATTGGATTGGTTAATTTCCAACTAAAAAACCAATGAGGCAATGAGAAAATACCTGCCTTGGTAGGCTGAGAGTTTTCATTTCAACATTTTAAACACAATTGTCAATGCATTTCTGTGAGCCACAATAATATAAGAAGTGATGACAGTGATCTAAAAAGATGTGATTTTTCTTTTTGGATTTTTAGTACTTATGTATTCTTTTAAGAAAAGTGATGTACTGGCCCAGCATTTCAAACCTCAGGCTTGGGGGACCACAGTATCTCTACTTAGTCTGGCTCCTCACCTTTGACCTGTCCGGCACTACAGGTAGCTGTGCTACCGCCGGCGTACCTGAAAGGATCACTGAAGCACGCAAGCCTCCTCACCCGACAGAATATGCCTTCGGCAAGGAGGAGATACCTCGAGGAGGCACATTGTATCTATAACCTCTTAAAGCCCAATAATAAAATTACATGTCCTACTTCCTCTCTGCGAATAAGTATTCCTAAGTACATAAAACTATTTGCCTCTGGAATTAATTGATCCCCAAAAAAGTACCTTAGCCTATCCATCACCCTAGCCCTATTGGAGCTGACTGCCTGGATTTATCTTCATTTCATTTTCTACCGCCAATCCCATAATCTATTCATATCTGTCTGTAACTTATCAATGTCACTACTACCCATTATTTTACTGTATATTATACAATTATCAGCGAAAAGCCGTATATTTGAATCAATGTTT
This sequence comes from Zootermopsis nevadensis, assembly GCF_977971745.1. Lineage (NCBI taxonomy): Eukaryota > Metazoa > Arthropoda > Insecta > Blattodea > Termopsidae > Zootermopsis > Zootermopsis nevadensis. The sequence goes on along the minus strand of NW_028259149.1, from coordinate 1,740,884 downwards.
TTCCAAATATCATTAACATAATTAGGAATAGTAAGGGACCTAATACGCTCCCTTCCGGCACTCCTGGCGTTACCCTGACTTCATGAGACAGTTGCCCGTCCACTCTCACTCTTTGCGAACGTCCTAAGAGAAATTACTTTACCCATACCACTACCATCAAGTCCACACCGGTTGCAGCAATTATTGTAATCAGCCTATCGTGTGCGACTAAATCGAATGCCAACCAAACAACCAACCAAAAAGCTAACTGAGGGCGGAGGCCTACGCAAGCGCAAGCATCGTCCCTGCCTAGGTGAAACCATTCCTGCGCAAAAGGCGTATTGCTGGAAATGGTAAACGGTCTTATTTAAAAAAAAAGAAGAAAATTTTGCTAACGCTAACGGGGTTTCGTCGTGGCGGGAGCCTCGACCATTCAAACTGGGATCTGTTGCTGCTGATGGGAGGTTATCCCGTCAGGTAAGTTGTCCAAAGGAATTTGGTTGGTTGGATCTCTGGGGTTTGAACCCAGAGAGGAAGGGGCCGTTTCGGCTGAGGGCTTCTGCGGCATGGGGGGGGAGATCATTTCAGCTGATGGCCTCCATGATCGGGGGGGGGGAGGGTGGCAGGCCGTGCCCCTATTAAGTTATACCCTGGCATTCGCCTTACAACTGAGGAAAAGCACGGAAAACCTCAGTCAGGGTAGCCGAGTAGTCTAACCACTCGTTGTGCCGACTTGGCCGTCGTTTGGGGACGGCCTCGGCTGCCCTGCTGAACATCGGTCGCCCTCGGTTGCCCTTGGGCGACCTCTGGCAGCCCTCGTTCGGCACGAGTGCCTCCCGAGTTGCCGGACTAAGGGGTTCCCCACACCAGCTAACCTCGAGTCAAATCTCTCAGTCAGTGCTCTGATGTGGTCGGCAAAGAGCGGGATCCCCAAATCCTCATGTATTTGCCTGTTACTAACGTACCAAGGCTCGTTAGTAACAATGCGAAGACACTTGGATTGCAACACTTGCAGCTTGCTGACGTGCTTGCTGGCAGCTGACCTCCGGATCGGGCATGCGTAATATCATGGGACGGATGAGCTGCTTATAGAGCAGCACACCGTTCCTGATGGACAGGCCACTTCTCCTATTGATGAGCGGGCCTAGCACACCTAATCGTTGCGCCGCCTTCTTTCCCACCTGGTTGACGTGCGCCGACCAGGTAAGCCCGGCGTCAAGGGTGACCCCCAGATACCGAGCTGTTTTGACCCATTGGATCGGCTGTCCGAGAAACTGCACCGCTCTGGGCTGTTGGATGCGTCTTCTCGACGAAACGAAGAGAACCGCGGTGCTCTTCGAGACGTTGATAGCAATCCTCCAGGCCCTGAGCCAGAGCTCAAGTCTACTGAGGTAGGTCTCCAGGCGTTGGGCTACGGGACGTGGCTACTAGAGCCGTGTCGTCCGCGTACTATGCTAACTCGACGTGGTGGGACGGAGTGGGTATGTCGTTGACATACAGACTGAAGAGCACAGGGGAGAGAAGTCCGCCCTGCACAACTGCAGACCGCATGGCTCGACGTGTGGACGTGGCCGACTGGAAGGACGTCTGGAATGTCCGGTCAGTGAGGTAGGAAGAGATGGTTTCACCAAGTACGACGGGAAGTTGAGGACGGTCAGTTTGTATAGGAGGCCTTGGACCCAGACTGTGTCGAAGGCTTTGGCCACGTCCAGGAAAACCGCGCCGGTTAGCCGCTTCTCATCAAGGTATCTGTTGACTCTTTCGACGAGGCGAGCCAGCTGCAACGACGTGCTGTGTCTGGGTTGAAACCCAAACTGCTCGTCGCGCAGCAGCCCGCGTTCACTGACCTCGTGTAGGACCCTCGTTAGAAGGATCTTCTCGCAGAGCTTGCCGATCGTGTCGAGAAGACTGATGGGTCTATAGGAAGAAGGTAGCGTGGGGTCCTTCCCCGGTTTCAATACGGACACCACGCGAGCGTGTTTCCATGCCGAGGGGAAGTGCTGCCTGCGGAGGACCGCGTTGAACAATTTCGTGAGAAAGGTTACCGCGCGTCGTGGGAGATGTCTCAGGACCCTGTTCGGTATACCGTTGGGGCCAGGTGCCTTGCCAACCTTGAGTCCCTTGATGGCCTGGGCGACCTCCGAGGGACTGGTTAATTTCGGTTCACTTGCGGGGGCATACTCGTATGCTCGCATCGCCTCGTTAACCATGTCAATTGCAGCCGGGTCCGACGGGTTGTCTACCGGCTGGAATTGGACCTCAAGGCTGTCGGCCAGGGCTTCTGCCTACTCGGGGTTCGAGAGAGCCAGTCCTTCCGGCACTATCAAGGGGGGCGACGGAGTGGGGACTTGCATCACCCGCTTGGTCATCTTCCAAAGCGACTGGTCCTCGCAGTCCAAGGATTCGAGCGTGTCGCTCCACTGTTCGTTCCGCCACTCGTTGAAACGATAGGTCACCGACCTCTGGAGTCGATTCATCTGGGTCTTAAGAGCGGGGTCCCTCGTGACCTGCCACCGCCTCCTCAGCCGGTTCTTCAGGTGTATTTCATCCCGAATACTAGCGGGCAGAAGCGGTCGCCTGTCAACGCGGGGTCGAAGCTTGGGAGCGGACGCTGCTGTGGCTTCCAGGATAGCACTGGTCAGCTCCTCGACGCACTTGTCGATTGTCTCCTCGTTGTTTACCACGGGGTTCCCCGGGAGTCTGCTTTCGAGGCAAGCCTGGAATGCAGCCCAGTCCATTCTCGCGAAGTCCGGGCGATCAGGCAGGTTTTGAAAGGACGATCGGCACGTGGTGTCGATGAGGACGGGCAGGTGATCTGAGCTGAGTGCGGGGCATACAGTCAGGTGCACCGGTAGGACGAAGTCCTTGATGAGGACAATATCAAGGACGTAGGGTGTGGCGTTGTGTGTGTAGGGAGCCGTGGTTGGGGAATCCGGCCCGTAGATCAAGCAGGAATTTCTGTTGGCGTAATCACGCAGGAGCGAGCCCCTAGCAGAGATCAGCCTAGAATTCTAGTCCGTGTGCTTCGCGTTGAGGTCACCAGCCAAGAGGACCGAGAAACCCCCGCTCAAGCACTCGGTCAAGTCCGACTCAATCCAGGGCCGGGTGGGTGCGAGGTATGCCGCCACGAGCTTGACTTTCCTGGTTGCCAGCACCAGGTGAATGGCGGTTGCTTCCAGTTGCTGCAGACCCGAGACCGGCACAGGGTAATGATCAATGCGCCTGCGGACAAGGATTGCTGTGCCGCCCCCCCCATCGTCGGGCGGTCCGTACGGTGGCAAACGTAGTTCGCGAACCTCAAGGCCCGCCCCGACGTGAGGTGCGTCTCGTTCAGGAGGCAAACGTCGACTCCGTAGTCAACGAGGAACTTCTCGAGCTCCAGCTTCCTGCCGCGAACACCGTCGGCGTTCCAGTACGCCAGCCGCAAGGCTTTACCACCGTGTCCTCTAGGCCGCGCAGTCATTGTCGGCCATGAAGAGGTGAACGGTTTTGAGGAGGGCTCGCGGACGAGACCCCCCGGGTGGGAGGGAATGGATCGCGGCGAGGAGACGGCGTGTCAACTCGACGCAGACCCGTGGTGAGAGGGTCTCCAGGATATCTGAGATGTCCTGGAGCGGCGACTGACCCTTGGGTGAGGTGTGGTCACTCTTCTTGGGAGCAGGTGCGGGCTTGTTGGGAACAGGTGCAGTGGGATTTGCCACCGGCACTACAGGACGAGCGGGCTTGGCACGGCCGGCCTTAGAGACAGCCTGCCGCTCAGTCCGTGCAATGGCGCCAGATGGCGTTGGGGCGGAGTTCCTCATGGCCGCAGCCTTGACGACGCGGCCACCACGGACCACGTGGTTCCACCCAGGGCCCAAGTTCTCCTGGTCTAGAGAAGGCTTAGCTGGCGCCGATTTGGGCGCTGGCAGGCGCGTGGAGACGCCGTCCTTTCTGCCGCGACCAGTCCTCCCGGCAGTATCAAGGGGAGCGACGGAGTGGGGACTCGCATCACCCGCTTGGTCATCTTCTAAAGCGACTGGTCCTCGCAGTCCAAGGATTCGAGCGTGTCGCTCCACTGTTCGTTCCGCCACTCGTTGAGACGATATGTCACCGACCACTGGAAGGCTCTTATCTAATGTGGGTGTCGGAGGACAGATTCAGCACCTGTGATGAAGCTATGTGACATTTATATAATTTTGAAATCCCTGATATGTATATTTATGCATTGAGTAAAATGCATGAAATTTAAGTCACATTTCAGACCATTTCTACAGGCAGAAACCACTGGATATTACTTACATTTATGCCTTCATATGTAAATAGCCATTTATGTAATGTAATAATGTAGGTTGTCGAAACAGATGGCTACATTTTTACAGAAGATAACGTTCAATATTAATAACACACAACACACTGTCAATGTCATCATGGCATTAATATTTTCTAGCACTTTGCTCAGTTTTGGTACCACCGCTTTACAGAAATCATCATCATCTTTTGGCTCACTTCATATGTCACTGGCTCCGAGTGTGTTAGATTTTTTATATTTTTCGCAGACGCTGTGATATCCTCTGTTCAAAGATACTGCACTACTGAAGTTTCCTCATCTGCCTCAATCCAAGATGCCAGGTTGTTGCTTAGTGCCAAGCACATCACATGCAGCCTTCTGGTCTTGTCTTGAAAATGGAATCAACTTCATATTGTTTGCAAAAACTACTTGGTATAATTTACCCCTAAGCTAACAGAACATTATGCAGCATCCTTTAGCATTAATGTCACAAGAAATTCTGTAACCTGCAATTCAGAGTTTACAACTCCACCAATCAGCTAACTGTGTAACACCTTAACTGAGGCAACTAAGTATGAAGTATTTGAACTGAGTAAAACCACTTTCATTTCTCTAGTAACAAGCAAAGTCTGATTTGCTGTGTAATGGGGAAGAACCTAGCCTTGAATGTAGAAATATGGATGCTGGCAGTAATACAAATAAGAGACAAGCTTTGTTGACTTACTTTCTGAAAATAAATTTTGCTCTTTCGTCTACAGAGATGCTGATGGACATGTACATCTGTTTTGCAGGGACTTTGCTGATCGATTGCATCACAGTATATCTCAGTAGCACATTTGTATGCAACGTGGCACCGGTAATTACGAACGTGAGTGATCATGAGATGGCAGCATAATACACGTGATGCTGTGTTTCCAACCAATAGCAGTCACTCATCGCCCTGATGATGGAGGCAGTAAGCACCTCTGAAACACATCTTCAGGAGCACGATATTATCGCTATGTTATGTTTACGTTTTGGTGAGTGACCGGGAGAGGGGGTGTTGGATGGTAGTTAGCATTGTTACTGACTGAGCTCTCAGCAGTGGCTCCTGTCATGGTATTAACTGTTACTGCCAGATTGTTGTTTATTGTGGTTTGACTTCTGCTCCAGATCGCAGAATTATATGCCATTAAATTAAATCACATTACATACTCAAATGTGACTTAAACATTGAAACTCAGATAAAATGAGAAAAATATATTAAATTAGGATGCTATTTATTTAACAGTTGCTGTACAGCTTTTCTCAAGTATATTACATAATGAAGCATAATTGTGTAATGTTTTATGTAGGTGAATCATGCAATTCGAGCAACATTCTGTGGGAAGTCAGGGGTAACGAATGATATGAGTTTTCATGATGGAAAAGATACAGTGATTCTGACCATTACAAACACATCCTCAAGGAATAGGTGGGAGAATCTCATTAAGTTTTTTGAACTCTTAACTGATTATTACTGGTGTATAGTTTAGGTTTATTGTCTGCATCATTCATTCAGCATCATGCCATGAACATGTCTGTACATAAGAATTTAATTGTTACGTCTGTCCCTTCAGAATGGTAAAAGTTTTTGTAAAATTACCTGACAACATAATTAATTTGCTGTGTGAATACCACTGTGAGGAATATTTAACTTATTTTATGTTTTGCAGGAAGTCAGTCGAATAATATTCCTGAATATAACTTATTTAACATTTATTTACAGTTTTGAAGTTGATTAACTGATCAAAGAACATAGGCACTGCCATTGTAATCCAATTGAATTGCTTTGGTCTCAGGCTAAAAGGTTTTACAATAGCAATGAACTGAAAATTACAGGTTATAATAATTTGTACTTTTCTCATAGTTTAGGAAATATTGTGACACGGGGTAATTTAAGTTATGCAGAAAGTTTCTTCCACTATGTTAGGCTGGCGATTTTACACATTTACATGATGCGTATACAAATCCATTTGCACCATGAAAAAGTTCAGCTCCATAAGGCAAAGTTTTTCCAAACAAGCAGATAATTACTCAGCCAGTCAAAACCAAAGGTTCACAAGGTATCCCGCTTTAGAATCCCCATCCTGAGGAATTTCAGACCATTTGACACCCTCCGAATCTATTTCCTTCAGATACATTTTAATATTATCCCCCAATCTACGGCTAGGTCTTCTGGGTGGTCTGTTTCTTTAAGAGTTCGCAAAAAAAATATTGACTTAATTTATAAAGTATTTGTCCCATTGAAAATAATTTCAAACAAATGTGTAATTCTTAATGATAATTACAGACATAGGCATTATGTACTCACATTTACCACATGACTGCTGTTTCTGAGGTTATAAATAATATGCAATTGTAACTTCATGTAAAGTTGGTGTTACACAGGACCGATATGAAGTAAGATAAAATAGCCCGAAAGTCTTTTTGCACACTTCATGAAATATATGCCAAAGACAATTAAAAATCCCGCTTACCTTGTTAACCACGTCGTATTTCTACTCGCACGATAAAATGGCACTTTAACAGCTCTGAATTTCCAGAAGCAATGCATAATTAGTGGTGTTGGTGGTGGGGGGAATCTTTTGACTATACAGTATGAAAATATTAACCAATAAACTCATTTCCAATAAGACAATTGACACAACTATGCTAAATTATCAGAATAGAATATTTTCGAGGCCGATAGTAGCTTAGTGGCGTGCACTGCACCAGCTGATCGTCTAATTGTCTCTGCAACTCGTCCCACAGTCTAATTGTCTTCTCAAGTACAACAGACCTTGGCTTCCACCACAATTTTTCTACATTCTTTGACTGACCTCAGCCACTTTATGCAAATTTCTTATTCCCATACTCTTTCAACCCTATTAAACTCCATCTATCCATATTTGCATGCTCTACATTCTTTCCTTGTTCCTTCCATTTTAGACGTCATTACGTTCTTAGGCCTTCTTTTGTTATTCATCCCTTTTTCCCGTCCTGATGGTTTTCAGGCACCTTTATGAATAATCTTATGGTCAAAACCAGTGTTATATAACCGTTCCACCTTCTCTACTCGGTTTGCTCAGTTGCTCAGGGGTTATCTCAAGAGTCGCTTAAAGGGCTTTTGATTGAAGACAGCTCGCAGAGGTAGATGGTCAGTTCTGAAGTCGAAACGTCCGTCCAGTCCAAAAGTTTCCTTCAGACTCAAAATATTTTTTTATAAATCAATAATATAGATCAGGTGTAGCAAAACCTCTCTTACACTGTCGTGTACTTTACTAAACCATTTAAAATAGAATCAATAGACCTCAATTTTAAGCCACGGTGGTCTAGCGGTTAGAACGCTGGCCTTGTAATCCTGGGGTCTCGGGTTCGATTCCCGGCGGTGCCCGAATTTATAACTTGTGTTGGGCAAGGCAACACGGAGTTTTCCTCCGGGGGATTCCCCGGTTTCTCCGTGGCATCCCAACAATTACTCCATTCACACACAGAAGAAGGCAATGGCAAACCACTTCTGGATCATCTGCCAAGAACGTATATGAACAGGTCCCAGTCCGAGAAAAGGATGGAAGGATCCTGTTCATATGGACCTGTCATCAGACAGAACACTAAATAAAATACCTGTCATTTATGTTCATGTAGACTGTATATATACATTCACACATAACTCGAAAGCTGTGTCAATCTCAACACGTATGGACCATGTATACTCCCTTTAAGCGACTCCAGAATACGAAAATTGAGATAACAAAATCATGACTTGCTCACGCGGCTTTCCGTCAAAAGAATAACCACAGTATACAAACACTTCTAAAGAAATTAACAATTGGTATATGTAAAATTCCTTAATCTTACAAGTCATAAATCGCAAACATATGCCAGATATCACCAACAATAGAATCCAGAAATCATAAACTACCACATGTCACAAGTCATAAACGTCAAACTAATCCAAGCCGTAATACACAATTTGCCCGGTTACAGTTCATTGCAATTAAATTATTCATTTGGCCAAACTGAACTAACGGATTACCATTTTCACTACTTTAATTATGTATAGTGTAGTTTCCTGCAACGTATGCTATATGATTTTCTCTACCAATCACGGCATTAAAATCACCAAGAAAAATAAGCATGTCATGTTTTGGATGTTTTAGATAAAAGGTCATAATTGTCGCATTTGTTACATTTTACTCTTCCTGTACCTCACCACACATGGAAATGTTGCGCTTTTCTTTCTTCATGGAGCCGAGCCATTCCTGAGAAGCCAACAGTCCCCAACCACTCAAGAAATTCCTAACATTTTATAGAACCCAAAGGTTCATTACAGTGTTCACAACAGCCCACCACTGGTTTCTAACCTAAGCCAGACGAGTTCATACCACCCCATACTATTTATCTAAGATACATTTTAATATTATCCTCCAACCTGTGTCTAGATCTTGTTGCGCATTACAGTATTGAAACGTATGCTTCCACTACCACTGAAGTCATGTTCAGGCTCTTTCTTATGCGTGGTTAATACAAATGTTGTTACGTACAAATTCTGAATTTGTTATATGACATTAAAGATCAAATATTATATGGCATAATCTATATACAACAAAGCCAATTCAAGACTGCTTCAACAAACACAACTTGAAAAAGTTGACATTTCTATATTGTTGAACGTGTTTTGTCTCAAATACGTAAATCAACAACTTATGTTTCCATGGAAAAACGTAGTATACAATCTGCAGTGAGTAATGAAATCGTACACAATATAATTCACTTGTTCTGTTGCATTCATTACGTGGACGTTTTCGCGCAACTGGATCACAACATCCTTGCAGAATTCGGTAAGTAATAAAGGCATACCTTACATTCGGCTGCAGTAACACATTTCGTAGAATTCGTAGTTAGCCTACGCTGCCTGTTTCAACACAAGACAACCATAACCACAAAAGACACACGTGTTTAACATCATAGCTCGGATCAGGTTTCGAAGCGACTAAACTCCAAGCTTCAGTCGGTATCGCAACGCGCAGTTTCCACGCGCATTCTGAGTACTTCCAGGTGACGTACAGAGAATCACCGTATCGTATTGTTTGGCGACGAAGAGAAGTTGACAGGAAGCATAGACCGGAAGTTTTTCGTGTTTTTCCTCAGTCCCTCTAGGCTTGGACAGGATCTTAAGTTAGGCACAGATCGCTTCCTTCCACATACATTCCAATTCATTATTCACCATCATCCTCTCATTTGACGATATATTAATATAATCTAAGCTACAGAAATCGCGTCGTTAAATCAATGAGAATTCCTAATACATGTTTCTAACGTGATAGTCTACTGTTTTCGATGCTGGAGCCATCTATGAAAAATCTAAACGTCTTCAGGGAAAGTTACTAGGGGGACTATAGCCCAGACGTAGAAAGCTAAGGGCAGACAAAGGAAATGTTAAAGAAAGTAGGCGATAAAAAAGGTGCTCTGACGTACGATACTAGTGGAGCTGCTCCTGCAACAATTTTTAGGCGTTATTGCAGTTATTCCTGTAAAATATTCTCTCGGAACCGCAAACAAACACCATCGAGATATTTAAGTAGCCAATTGATAGAACGACAATCCGAGCTATGGATACCGTTTGTTATGTATGTCCCAAGAAGCTAGATAAGATTTAGAGAGATCGTTGATCAACAAATAAAAATGACTGAACCGTTAAAACTCATTTTTATGATAGTAAAAATCTTCGGGATTTCGTTCTCACGAGGCCTAATCAACGTGCTAAAGTATATAATTCTAAGATTTTTTGCAGTGGTTAAGTATTAAATAAATTGTCTCGCGTCATGTACAGATATTATTCAGATTTTAAGGAAATAATTCAATTCAGCCTCGTCGTTAATCCAGCAGTGTGTGTGTGTGTGGAGGGGGGTTAGAGGCGCGTCAGATTCTATGGCTATTTTAAATTTTAAATTTTGAATTTCTTGTGTTCATTGTACCTTTCCTCGTGATTGAACAAAGAAGACACAGAATTTCTTGTAGCTGTCAGCCACATTGATTGTCTTTATTATATGCACTTCTTCATTCATTACTTGTCATACTGAATACAAGACGTACATGAAATTGAAGTGTTAATATATTAATTTAATATGATATATCAGTTAATTATCTTTTAATTTATTTAATTCCAATTTGTAGTATCAGTGCATTACAATATATAGAAGGGTTATAAATAATTTAAACCACATATTGAGACATTCATACGTAATATTTATTATATTTTATTTCTTAAAAATATGCCGATTCATTATCCTTCCAAAGACACCTTCTACTTTTAAATAAGGTCTGCGTGGAGAACATTAAACAGATGTCAAGCTCTGTGCCGTGTTTAATGGATGGTTCTCGTATTCTAACTGCAAACTACGTGGCAAAATGATCAAAATTCCATAATACACTTTTGTCTAATTACCTGTGACTGATAAAGAAGGCTGTATTGTACAATGTCGAACAGAACTCAATCATTGTTACATTGGTTTCCTGAGTTCCATTACTTTCACCTCATTAGTGTAGCTCCTGAGCCAGCTGAATCCAGTTCAGATTCACAAACCGCGTCTGCCCCAAAATGTTTCCAACATTTATTTTTCTTACTCGGGTTTTTGAATTCAGTTATAAAAATGTGTTGTATATTATTTAATATGTACACACATGTAAATTAGAAAATAAGGCAGAATCGACTGACGTCATCGGAAAGCTATAGGGTGCAACCAAAATAAGTGCATCGTAACGAAAAATATTCATAAATTATGAGACTGTAATAATTCCGACCGAAAAATGGCCGGTTATCCTAAATGAGGTCGGTTTCATGGAAACTACGGGATACTGTACTAAATTAAGCCACGACCGCTTCCTTCCACATCCTTTCGAGTTCACTGTTCCTAGAAGCCCAATCATTCGATTCTATAGCCGACAGCCTAAGCTATTTTCAGTGTAACAAAGAACAAGTTAAACTGAGGAAATATGAACATGCCTTAAGTATCAGTTTGTAATATTATGTAGCTGAGCTTGATATTGAGCGACGTTACAAAATACTTAAATCACATGTATACACACACAGACTCAGACGATGACTGTCTTCTGGGGTGCTGAGGAGAATCTTTGAAGTAACAGGGGGTTTGGCCTGAGAAAATCGAAAATGACGAGCTCCATAATTTGTATCCTATCAGATAAATCAAGCAGGATTAGATTGGCCAGACCTGTAGTACACATGGGAGAGATTATAAATGGGAGACCACTTGTGAGTTGGGACTCAGCTTTATCAGGATAGTTACCAGTGTTGGACATTTGTTAACAAGGTAATTCAGACTTTATAAACAGAATTACATTTTTTCCCACCTGAGCGATAATTTGCTTCTGAAAAAATGGGGCTCATTACTGTACATTTAATGTGCAATTATATTAGCAACTTCTCTAGTGGGTCTTTGGATATACAAGGACTCAAAGTTGGCAGTCACCCTTTTGTTCTGTTGTCCATAACGAGATAGCAGACATAAGAATCCAGACTTTGGTATGATGTAATGAGTTAGAGTGTAAGAAACATTTTATTTTTGTAGTGTTACTGACTGTACAATGTACCATTTCGACGTTACATAGCCTGAGTTACTGAAAAGGCGTCATTAAAGAAGCTATAAATAAATAAAATGCACCATGAGAATTCCGTAACTCTGTAAATGCAATGACTGGACATGCAATATGTTAATATCTGATAATATTACCGTACCTTGTTTTCCAGGATCGTGACATGCCCGACGACCACAAGATACAGAACACTAAGGTTGACCAGGGTACTGAGGACATACAGGTTCAGCAGGTTGACCAAGATGCTGAGTATGGCAAGATCCATCAAGTTTTCCAGGACTTTCGTCAGCCTGGTGACACCTGGTATGTAAAATGCACTGTGATAAATACCAAAATTATAACAAAAGGCACGTCGAGTGCTTAGGCTATTGTACTGAACCTCAATGAGATAGTACTGCAAGCTTTATGATAAACTACTTCAGTATCTTGTATTGGAGGGCACATGACATATAAAAATAACGTTTAGAATTAAACCATCGTCGTCACGGAATAGTTACTGGCAGCTAATATAACAAATGATAGATGCGTGTAGGAAGTACCTAGTTAATTTTATTCACTTTAGTTTTTTAACTCTGTCTCAGGAGAAACAGGAGTCGAATCTGCCGGTTACCTCCTCCTTCATCCCACAAAACTAACCACTACACAAAATCGTAATAAATTGTATAAGATCAGAATTTATATATTTTATTTCTGTTTTCAACACGTTTATACGAGGCGCGATCGGAACGTTTCCAGACTGCGCGGAAAAAAAACCGTACACTTATCTCAGGTATTAAATTCATCCATCACCCTCGAAGTAGTTCCCCTGGGACTGAACACAACGATCCCAGCGCCGCTGCCAAGCCTGGAAGCATCCCTGGAAATCTTTCTTTGTCAGCCTGTCAAGCACCATCTGCGATTCTGCCTGAATCTCTTCTATCGTCTCAAATCTCCTTCCCTTTAGCTGAATTTTCATCTTTGGGAAGAGGAAGAAGTCACACGGAGCTAAGGAGGGTGCGGGATGACGGCCATGGTGTTTGAGGCCAAAAACTGCCGAACTTTGAGGGCGGTGTGCGCTGGCGCGTTGTCATGATGCGTCGCATGTGGAGTTCTTCCTTTAGAATCAGCTGACAGGTCCCATAGCCTATCCCAACAATGTCGCACAAGTCGTTGATGGTACGACGTCGATCTTCGTGAATGGCCTGCCGAATCTTCGTAACATTTTCGGGCGTTGTGCTCGAAGATGGTCGTCCAGAACGCTCGTCATCATCGACAGAGGTTCGGCCATTTTTAAAACGTGAATGCCACACAAAAGTTTGTGCACGAGCCATTGCGGACTCCCCAAATGCTTGCTTTAGCATTTCATAGGTTTCCGTAGCCGTTTTGGCGAGTCTTTGGCAAGAGATTCAGGCAGAATCGCAGATGGTGCTTGACATTCTGACAAAGAAAGATTTCCAGGGATGCTTCCAGGCTGGCAGCGGCGCTGGGATCGTTGTGTTCACTCCCAGGGGAACTACTTCGAGGGTGATAGATGAATTTAATACCTGAGATAAGTGTACGGGTTTTTATACGCTTAGTCTGGAAACCTTCCGATCGCACCTCGTATAATGTGAAAATAAAAGCAGTCCACAAGATGGCAGTAAATATTTTTTGCCATAATTCTCAGCAACAGACAATGAAAAATGGTCAGATACCACATCAAAATAATACCTTACACTTTTCTCATAATGGTACATTAAATAACATTGCAAGTTTTGTTTACAATGTTTTTTTCTGGTCTATTTTTTCGCGGTGAATGAACTTGACTGGAGGACTTACACTCCTTTAGTATCTTGAACACGCTAATCATTGCAACTGCCAGATGTCAGTCTTTCGGCTACGGGTGATACTGTTGTACCAGTTTACGTTCAATAAAAACTTACAAGGGCCCAGAACACTTGGTTCAAGTCTGTGTTTTACTATAATCTAGACCAGAGTTGACCATTTGACTCACGCTGGCTATGCATAGTGTTGTGATTGGTATTCAAATGAAAATGGGTAATGGCTGTACATCAACAACAAATTGAGTTTATTGTAAAGATGTTTGTTAGCTTCAGAACAGCTAAAATTTAAAGTTATTGTTAATTTTATAAAATTTCACTTATTAATACCACGGCAGTTTCCATGATGTTTTGTTACGCTTCATATGGTTTGAACAACAGAAAATGCACGTTTGCAAAATTCCCATATGCACTGATCTGGGAGCAAACATGAGCATGTGTGGTGAGAATTCAATAATGCCTAAGCTATGACATGGCCGCAAACACTTACACGTCTGAACGTATCTCCAAAACAGCAAGTCTTAGAAAGAAGGAAAATGTAAAACAAAGTTCCTTTTAGAAATGCAACTCTGGAAAATTATTTATCTTTCCTATTTATTTCGTAACTCAGATACATAGGGTGTGCATGACAATGGTGCTTCACAGAAGAAATGGTGGAGTAGAATGGGGCAGAGGTCCGCGTGCGGCAAAATTTCTTTTCTGATGAAGTTATTTACTAGGATTATATACTGACAGAAGTGAAACAATTGTGGGAAGGTAAGGTTAGGTTAGGTTAGAAATTTCATTATGTTTGTTTCATGGTTTTCTTTTGGTATATGCTTGCACTGTGAGGTAAATAAAATTATTCTGTTAAACGATGGGACGTAATATATAAGCTCTGCTGTTTGAAATCATGTTTGATAAGAGATAATTCATTACTAAATGGATCAGTTTGTCTTAAAAAAATGTCAATCGTGCTTGTAGGTCAAAGCACCTACCACTTTACTGTCTTGGAGGTGTGTGTTCTGCTGTGTGGCAGCCATCTGCAAGGATTCTCACACCATGATGTCAACATCACATTTGTGTTCTTTTGCAACTTATGAAAAATTCTGTTTAGCATAATTTCCATATAAGATCCAACCATGTAATACAATTGTTTGTATTGTTCTTAAACTACACACACCAAGTTAAATTCAAATGCTATGCTGAAACAAGACCATAACAAAAAAACATATTACTTCAGCTGATGTAATAAGATGTAAACTTGGTATATGAAAGTGGACTTCAGTTTATTAAATATTTCAGAAGTGTACAATCTTACAGTTGCAGATTCCTGTCCCACACAATTTGGATCTTTGTTTCAATGACTGGGAAAAGATCCATTTCTGCTAAGTTAGACTTAACATTAATTTGTGACACAAACTGAATAGTTCGTGACTCGACTAAAGATGGATTTTGTAACTGATACATGTTTGACTTTCCTCTAAGCAGTGTCAAATAAAAATGTTAACTGTAAGTGTGCACATTTGCCCCATTCTACTCTTCACGTAGTTTTCCTCTTGGAGAGACAACCACGGGAAAGGTATTGATTTTGGGGGTTAAATAGGGCTAAAAGGTGTCCAAAAATTGTATATACAAATGCATCCAAGGATAAATGGTAAATACGAAATATGTTTTTCTTGGAGAGATGACCAAGAGGAAATTTTTACATTCTTTCTACTCCAAAATACAGGCACAGGGATACCAAAAACTTGTATCACTAATCATAAGTGTGGTAAATACATAGAGTGGTCTCCTCTTCAGGAAGTAACATCAAAAACGATATATAACTAAATGCCAACATGTTAAATACATAAAACTGCCTCCTCTCCAAAAGATAACAACAGAAAAGTTGTAGGATTCTTGTGTTTCGTAAATTAAGCACTAGGTTCTCCATATAGCTTGGTACGTAGAAGAAAACATGGGAGACGTAGAGAATGCTCTTGTAGAAAAGATAAACTAGGAAAGCCGGTTCATATTATTGGTGACATGTTCAATAACGCACATACATAACAAATTTGATGCTTTAGAATACTCTACCAGTAGCCTGAATAATGCCTATGTGTTACATACTTAAATTTTTAATTTCTTTATTAGTGTAATTAGTTGAATAATCTTATGAACTGTATTCATAACTGTTACTATGTTCTTGAATAGATTTATGATACGTAACTTTGCTTACAGCCAGCCGCAGTGGCCACACGGTCTAAGGCAAGGACCTCGTGCACTTGGGCACTGGGACCGTCGGTTTGAATCCCACTCAAGGCAAGGATGTTTGTACTCGTCTTTCTGTGTTGTACTGTCCTGTGTATGTAGAGGCCTTCCGATGGGCTGATCACTCGTCCAAGGAGTCCTACTAAATGTCAAATAGGATTAAATGAATGAATGTGTACCTCGACACCTGCGGGTTGCGGGTAAAAAGAGAGCTCTCTTTGTATACATACTATTATGCACAATTATCTTTTTACGTAATAATTAAATAGTTTATCTATCAAAAAGCAAAATATTTAGTAACGTAAATATAAGCATACATACACATTTGTATTAAATGTGCTTTTGGTATTTTGTTGAATTTAAAACAGCACTGCAGTTATAAAAATAATGAAAATTAATGGGATACAATGTGTTTGACTGCAGGTCCATGGTGAGGAACCCGACTAATAACAAAATGTTATCTTCAAAAACGAATGATAATGAAAATCTCTCAATGTTATCTTTCCAAAACAAGGAACAGCAGACAGAGGAACTGGATAAAAGATGCCAGTGCAATTCATGGCCAGTAATGGAAGAGACAATTAATAAGCTCAGAGATAACCTGACAGCTATTGAGAGAAAGGTAGAAGATGTTAGTGAAGCCATTGTAGAAAGAGACATGTTATTAGCCAGATTACAGAACTTTGATAACGTGAATCAGGAACTTGAGATGCTTAAAGTTAAAGTGGCAGACCTGATGCATCACAAACATAATGGAGAGAAGAAAACTGAAAAGACGATAAAGAAATTGAATGCGTGTGTAGAAAGGCTCCTATATGAAAATAAAAAGTTAAAACAGGAAAGTGATTGGATTCGTTACCGCTGTGGAGATAAAATAACAGTTACCAGAAATGATGAAGCAGCGGGGCATCTCTGTACCAAAGGACACAGGAAAATCACAAAGAAACAGGTAAGCCACTCCTTTCTTTCCTGTCGAGAGTCAGTCTAAAGAGTTGAACAGAACTTCAAAGAAAGATGGCCGTGTTCTGGGTTGTTGTGTGGTAGAATTTACCAAATTTTGAGAGGTTCTTGGGTCATGATGGCAGCAGTCACCGCTAACACACAGCTATACTTTTACCAAACTACACGATAAACTCCGAAGACAGCCATCTTCATAATTGCTGCCCTGAGAGCTTCAGACGTTTCGTGAGAGATAAGAACTTCTATTCTACCCACAATTTATTGTTTTCAATGCAGAATCATTAATGTCAACAATCATCTGTTTCTGGAAAAACTGTTACCACCTAAGTCATGACAGCCAGTTTGTGGGAACTGAGGTTTGACCCCCCCCCCCCCTCCAATTATGAAGCAAGATATTCTTTCATTCAGTGAACAGTAACTGTGGTCTTTTGACAACTATTTCACTATTGATTACCTCCATTTAAGGATTTTATCAGTGTACTGTCCACATAATCCTTGTACAGAGTGATCCAAAAGTCACACAACACGTATTAAAATGTATATTGATGGTTGCAATTCAGTACATTTTGATTGGATTAATAAACAGTCGCTATGACTATACAAGAGCACACACATTTTAGGTAATGTTACAACCTGCTTACGCCAGGCATCAGTTGTATTCAAAACAATCAAGGTACAAGGATGTATTTTCACATGTACAAAGAGCGTTCATTGTTGAACAGTACTGGCATCATGTTATTCTTCTTCTTCTTCATCTTCTTGGCACTACAGTTCCAAGCTGAATCCTGGCCTCTTCAATCTTTTGTCTCCGTTAATTTCTATCTCTAGCCTTTGGTTTCCAGTTTCTTATTCCTAGAAATTTATTGGCATCCTCCCTCACAGCATCTTCATCCATTTACCGTTGCTGTGGTCATTTCCAAGTTTTCCTTTCCTGGTTCCAAGGCTTAGCTTGAAGTTTCGAAACAAATCTTTTTTTACGGAGTGAGGTTGCCAGCCTCACTCCCAACCCTCAGCAATCCTGAGGGAGTAATGTTTATCTGTCAGAATTTCAGGGATATATTTCCTAATTTTCCTGTGCCAAACAAATTGACATTTTATCTTGTGGTTACAGCCATTCAGTCAATAAACAAAAAAATGTAAAGATGCAAACATACAAGAACTGTAGCTGTCTGTGTGGGTCTGACACTTGGTCTGTCACATTAAAGAAAGAACTCACACTGAGAAGATGACTGTCTTCTGGGGTCCTATAAATTGAGGGCATCTGAGAACTGTGTGCTGGGGAGAGTGTTTGAAGTAACAGGGGGTGAGGGCTGATAAAACTGAATAATGATGACATGTGTAATTTATATTCTTCATCAGATAGAAATAGATGAGATGGGCAGGACATGGAAGAGATTATAAATGTGTCGGACAGAAGAGACCACTTGTGAGATGTAGTAGAGATGGAGAGATGGACTCTTGTTAGTGAATGTTTGGATTCCACAAAAGTGTGGCATTTTTTCCTCAACTTATCAGCTATTAGGTTCTGAGGATAGGCTGTGATCCATGCAGTTCATTACTGGACATATGATTTACACTTGAATTTGGGACTTGTCTAGTATGTCCTTAGGTTTACAAGGATTCAATAATAGTGGCCATCTTATTTCTTTGTTGTTCATAACTGTTAAACAGCTGCAACTTAATTTTAATATAAAATAAGCAAACAAACAAACTATTAACAATATAAAAAGACACTAGTGCCAAACGCGTTTCAACCTCAAGAGGTCATCATCAGTGGTAACATGGAAATAATTAATTTAATCAAAATGGTTTAAAAATGGTTTAGATAACAAATCATGAGGTAGAGTATTTTACAAAACCATAACAAGCAACACTACACTAGAAGCTCGTTTCACAGGAGCTGAACTCTGCGCTTTGCTATTGGTCCGATGGTCCGGTGGCCGTAGCTGGTCTGCGTGGGTGTTAATTAATTTTAGGTGGCACGTAAAAAGCCAGACCTTCAATCTTTCTTCGGTACGCTGTAATGCGTCGGAGTATCGACATCAAAAGTTTCAGATAATACAGGATTGATCATGAGGATGTGAGATTTCACACTGGAAGCCTAAAGAAAGTCATCACATCCTCATGCCCCACATTGGAGTGGTGTAACTTTGTCAATGCAATTAATATACATGTGATTCTTCAGCATCATAGCACCATTTTTAACTTTCTTTTCCAGAATCATATCAAGCCTGACCACCAGGGCAGCCATGACTACAGCAACTACAGTGTCACAGACTGGGATGACAACTGGTACGACTGGATCAAGAATTGGTGCGACTATTTTGAGGACTGGTACAACGAATGGTTTGAGGACTGGGATGATGACTGCGATCAGGACTCGGATGATGACTGCAATGAGGACTCGAATTATGACTGCGATGAGGACTGGGACAATGATGCTGTCAAGAATGATGGGCAAATCAAGGCAATGGATATGCCACCTAAGGATAAACTGTCAGTTTGTACCTGTGGAAAGGCCAAAGTGTTTACTCCCCCAGGTATGTGAACAACCTGTGTGATATTATGTTGCTTGGTTTTAAAAAACATGGTAATAAACTTCTGTGACACTAATTGGATCATGAAAGATAGGCAGTATGATGTTTTATACTGGACCATTTTGTTCCTGGTGAAAAAAGTAGTGCCAATAGTACAGATCATGAGCTAACCGACCTTATACTCTATTTGCTTATGTATTCGTTAGTTTGTAGGTTATATAACGGGCAGTTTTATCAGATCAGACTCTGTAGTATTGATGATGTAGTTTTTATACTATCGCTATACAAATATATTACTGAACATATGGCAGTGCAGACAGCAATGCATAGATAGATAGATAGATAGATAACACTAAAAAATCTGCAAATGGGTTGAAAGCTTATATAAAATGTTTCTATCTACGTTAATTGTGATTTCTGACCCATAATCCAACAACTACATTACATTAGACATATTACATTACATCTGAAAGCAGATTGTACTTAACATTTCAGTTGTGACTGAATGTAGCTCTTTGAAGTATTGCATTTCCTAAGTTTTCCATTCAAATGTGCTGTTTCACAGTAAATTGTGAATAAAGGTAAAAGGAAGCAGTGGTATCTTAATTAAGGGTTATATTCTACATCTTCTCAATGCCTTGTTTCTTCAGACCATACAAAGTTTTAGAACACATTATATATCTAAAGAGTAAATATAGGGACTACAGTAGTGAAAATATTAGTAATTCTTAGGAAATGTCGATAAATAATATGCTTTAATTAATATCAGAAACTTTCCATTAAATTAAATTTTTAAGGCCCAAAACAATAGTTACCATGACAGCATTCTTCCCATTTTGCATATTACTGATTAAGATAACATATATATGTATTTAAGCACATTACATAAAAGCCATATAGACAGTAACTAAGAGATTGGTAAGGAGATGGTTTTGCTCCCTAATTATAATGAATAATATGTTCAATGCACTAATTACATGGTTTACTGTGTAAATTACTTTAATCATGCATGTAAAATAAAGGTAGGCTACTTAGATTATGATACTTTGTTACAGATGAGCCTTCATTACCCTACCTTCCCAAATTGAAAGACTTCACGAAGCTTAAGATTCTTGGAAAAGGAGGCAAGTATAACCTTCCATTAATACTCACCAAATTAGTTGTGCAATTCCTGCTTATAGAACATGGGCCTTAATTTCTGCACCCCTCTAGATTGATGGAAAAATTGTAATAGCAGCAGCAGTATCAGTAAAATAGCAGCAACAGCTGATCTGGAAGCAAGAAACATGCAGCTCAATCTCAGTTTAGGAAAATTTACTGGAGTTATAATTATGGAAATTAGCCACAAAAAATAAAAGATCTTAAACCTCAGTTACACCTGAAGATTGCTGTCTGGTGGATTTCCACCAACGTTTCAGAGGTCATACTGCCTCCGTCATCAGGGCGATGAATCATCAGCCTGTTGATGGAGACAGTGTGACCTCTGAAACGTTAATGGAAATCTACCAGACTACACGGTACAATAATCCAGAAGACAGCAATCTTCAGACTCACCATCGTGAAAACCTCAAATCCTACATCAGTTACACTTGTTTCAGTCATCTATAATTATGTACATTTGATAATAAATCATAGAATTCTTAAATTCAAAGCCAAATCTGGCTGAAATCATACATTAGAATTATCAGAGATCAGTTCACAATCAGTGGTTGAAGATGATTGGAAGCAACTCAGAATTTTTCTTATGACCAGACTTTGGAAATCAGAATTTATTTTCTAACATTGCTGATATTGTTCTTGAATGTCTTCTGGGAAAAGAAGATTGACAAATACAAACATTTACGAACAATTATGTCTATATCATGATGGAGTAGAGGGGGCATATGTAAAGATCTGTGGATTCTTAACTTTAGCATCAAATTGAAATAATGACATTATTTTATCATCATTGTATATATACAATTAAGGAATTCTCACCAATGCAATTCTTAAAGATGCACACTGACAAGAAGGAGACCAGCATTTTATCACTATCATGCCAGCAAATATTAACGTTTACTCTAATCCAGTGAAATATAGCCTAGCAGTGCAGGGTAACAAAAATAAGATTGAACCCATATCCATAGAAAATTTCTATGACCTGATTCTTGTTTTTGATGTAAATGACATTTAAGTTTTGCTCTGTGATAACACAAGGCCTATACTGAAATATCAGACCATTTCTATTGTTATATATGAGTAACAGATTTTAATTCATAACATTTTTAAGTTATCACCTTCAGACTTAAGAGTTTAAAATGGTACAGGTCTAGACAATACTTGGCTGAACAAAATTTGTTATTGAGGAATATTATTTTAACAGTGTCCATTGAAAGCCTGCTAAAATTTATTTGTGTTTCAACCAAGTTTCTAATTACAAATCATGGATAGAATGCATATGACTTGAACACAGACCCTCCAAAAGAAGATTCAGCAGCAACAAGAGTTGCAATTATGAAATATCAAAAAGTTAAATGGAATTTCTTCTTGTTTGTGTCACCCTGTGGGGTTATTCTTAGTAGCCACTTGAAATTATGTGGTCTAATCATATGGAACCACAATAACTATAACACTATTGGTAAGTGCTTTAGTGCCTCTTGAATAGTAACCCTTCAGTCAATAAATGTTTGATAGTACATAGAATTTTGATACAGAATTCTGAAGGCAGAGTCTACAAATGTCAGAGCTGATTGCCAAGCAGAGAGCAACATGAAACATAACTGTGAACTGTTACAGGCTTTGGAAAAGTTTTCCTTGTACGCAAGAATGGCGGTAGAGATAACGGTGCATTGTATGCCATGAAGATGATGGACATCACCAACAATACTTCTCGAAAAAAAATTCTTCAAATATGCAGTACAGAACACAATATACATCTAACAGTTGCTGACACTCCATTCCTTGTGGCCCTCTATTACACTTTCCAGACACTATCAAAGGTGTGCTTCATACTGGGTAAGTAGATCAAAAACTATTACTGATTCCAGGATGTTTGAAAAAAGAAGTAAACAGTATTATGACAGAAGGGGTCAGTCAGTGGTGTGAGAGAGGTCTGTTATAAGAAGAAAACCCATACACAATACTTTCATTACATGAAAAACATACAATATACTAATGAATATTTAGATGTATAGATCATTTAAGTGAGGTATTGGACTAAATAAAGCTATTAAATGGTATTGTTAAACATAAACTTAGCTGAAGATTTCTGTCTTCTGGGTTGTTGCGCCGTGTAGACCAGACTACACATTGCAACAACCCAGAAGACAGAAATCTTCATACTCACCGCTGCGAAAACTTCAAATCTTAAATAAGCTTAGCTCTCATGGCGACTAAGTATAATGAATTCTTCTCAGGCTACCAGCCATGTCAGGTGGTTTAATTAAAAAAATTTTTTTTTTCAAGAACCATCTTTATCATCGTCCTCAGCACCTTGGTGTTTTCTAAATTAAACCACCTGACACGGCTGGTAGCCAGAGAAGAATTCATTAGTATTATTCCTTTTGTAACATAACTGTCTTCCTATATGTTTAAATATCAAGAGGTATGGCTGAATCTTAGAATGCTTACAGGTATTTTGACTGACCATTTGGAATATCAATAGTAAAATCACTGTACAGAAAAGGAAACAAATCTTGTATGACTAATTACAGGCATATCTTACTGTTAACCTCCTCCTCTAAAGTATTATAGGCTGTTTGATTGTCAGTTGACAAATTCAGTTCTCTCATATGAGTAAATAGTTTAGAGTGAACAAAACTGATAACGTTTGTAACAAATATTCACCACAATCATCATTTAGTATTTGATTTTATGGATAATATGTAGATCAGTCAGAAAATTCAAAATTCTTCCACTTAAAGCGATAGAATAATATTGATCAAATAATTCAGAAGTTAAGTGGGGAATGTTATGCAATTAGATAAATGTTTCATTTTGTCAATATTAGCATACTGAAATCAATGCGATTGACATTCCTTTTCTCTATACTGAAGTATGGAATAATCTTTGTGGGTAATTGCTTCTCACAGGAAAATTACATTTTCTTAAAAAAGAAAATAATTAAAATTATGGCCGGTCCCAAACTAAGAAATTTGTATATTAGCCTATTTAAAAAACTTGAAATTGTCTTCCTTGTAAATATATATTCTAATTAAGAAACTGCATCGTAAATTACCTACATCTACCTCGGATAAATTTAACTATACACAGTGTTAACACACACTTTTCTGTTGATGAATTCTTACAGTGTAAAAATGATTCATAATCACTTTATTAAACTTCATTGTACTCATATAGCAGAAATTATCACAAACACTGCCTCATCTGCTGTGTACCAGTAAATTTAATACAACATCTTCATGTTAATCATATCTTTATTATTTGTGAAACCTAATTAATATTTTAAATTATATTAAACTGTATGTTTTGTATTTTGACTTATTCCACATCCTATAGTTAGTCTCACTCACTATTGAACCCATTGAAAGTATATATAAAATTCTGTCTGGGTAGAAAATTAACTCAACCTTCAAACCTAACCTAACCTGTGCAGGCACACAGCTGTTCTAATCCACAGCATAGAAACAGCAGCTGACATTCAGTCCTCTGTTAGTTTTCGAGTGTTGAATCTTATTCTTGTAACATTAGTATTTAACAGTTGATATGATATAGAATTTAATATGTTAGATAGGTCACTGGTAACACAACCATAGTACCAAATATGCATATTGCTCCAACAGTAAAAGTAAATTAAAGCATCCCACTACGTGCCTATGCAGGCACTTGGGGGGGAGGACGTATAGCTCCTACTCTTTCTTCTCCTCGGCACTAGATGTGGGTGAGTGGTCAGCATCACGCCGCAGCCGTACTTTACCGCTGGGAAAGGATTGCAGTACCCATTGAACAGGAGGATGGGTGGGGACGTAGAGGCAAGAGGAAAAATCCTCTTTTTGAAAAGTCAAAGTGTACTGCCTTGTATTGCAGATCATGTGTAGATTAATGCTGGTAAAACAAGTCATTTCATTTTCCATAAGAACCAGCATGTTAACTATTAACTGTTACTCGTAATTCAGGTATTCTATGTACAGACTGTATTAAAGATCTTGTCTTTCCTTACTCAAAACTTTACTTTCATCTGCATATTGATTACTTATTCTTTTGTACCATAATGCTGTTAGGCCTAATATGAGCTATAAATTTTTTCCATTTCTTTTTAGATAGCCTTATGATTCTTTATAACAGCCTAGTTAGATCAAAAATTGAATATGCTTCTGCTACTTGGAATTCTTTTACCACCACTGACTCCAGTAGACTTTAACATACCCAGAAAAAGTTTGCTAACTTAAGTCACAACAGGGATCGAACTCTGATCGCCCAGCCCGTAGCTAGTCACTATACTGACTGAGCTATCCCGGCTCATATTGCTCCAACAGTAGTAATATTTATTATAAGGAACAATGTTTCTAGAAAACCATTCAACATTATGTCACATGTTCAAGGTCGAATCAGTTCTCCATGTCGACAGTGTGTATGGAGCATGTGTGAAGGGGTGTGCGCATGAATGGCAAAGGCTCTGCCAACACAGGCGGATCTACTGCACTGACTATACATTGATTTAGATCATTTTGACCAACAAGTGTTGTGTGCTCTGGTGTTTATACTTTGTTCTACTGTTCATTTTTTGTATAAGGAGTCATGTTTACACAGCAGTAATAAGCATGTAGTTAAAGTCATAAGTTTATATAAGAGTAAAATATATTCTATCACCATTTTTAGAACTACCACATGAACCATAGTAAGAAGGATGGGTGTATTATTTACTTCACCTCTCAAACATTGGGAGCAAGGTCCTCCTTAGGCTGTGGATACTGTCTCACAAAGAAACGTACAACACAACTCTGTATACACATTCTGTTTCATTCTCGACTGGGAGAAGAATCCGTTGCCTGCTTCTAAACTCTATTTAAAATTCAGTCTGCTGTAGACTGTCACTATGCAGTAACAGTTGAATTGAATATATAACATGGTAGTTATCTTTACAATAAGAAGATTGCATTATTGTTCCAGAGTATTATCCAGGCGGTGACTTGGCCACCTACTTGAATGAGAGGAAGAAGCTTTCAGAATGGGAGGCACGGCTGTTCCTAGCCGAGATAGTCCTGGGTGTACAGCACCTTCATGAGGTAAGCACACTATTCGACTGTAGTTGTCTCAAACAATGTCATAAAAAGGGAGTATAAAACCAGTTGCATGAAAAGATGGTATAAAATCAATAATTGCTTACCTGATTAATAGTAAGGCAACAGAGTTATTTTATTTCATTCAGTACTGCATTTCTTTACTACATACAAATCACTTTTAATTTATATGGGAAACGTCTTTAGTGCCAACAATGAGTAATTACATATAACCCAAAATTTCAGCTTATTTCTTATGAATATGTTTTCAGTTACTGCAGCCTTTGACTTGTACTGTCATCTACAAATATAAAATCATGCATACAAACAAAACTGTTTACATTTTGAAAACCCAAACATGTTTCGACCTCAAGAGGTCAAACATGAGGTTGAAATACTTTTGCCACTAAGTGTCTTCTCAAAGCATAAACAGTTTTGTTTGTACGCATGATTTTATATATTTAGATAACACTGCACAGTATGCAAGGTTTTAAGATTAGGACTGTCATGTTTATTAGTTGACAACTATTTTATTCTATTACAATAAATGGTTGCCACAGACTTTCTATGGTATTGACTTTCAACATAAAAAAAATATAATTTAGCCCAGTTCAATAATGTTGGTAATGTATTTTTCTTTGTACATTCTCTTGACACTAACATGTAACTCAAGAACTTTTCATATGTGGTGTAAGGTAACATTCCCAAAACAGCTGTTTTTGCAATTCTGTTGTGTCTGCTCACTCCTCTGAACCATTTATATTAACTGTTTATGAGTGTTTACAATAGGGACATAGTGGTCTAAGAAGTCCCATGTGGGTCCTTGGTCCAAGACAAACCAGATGCAGTGAATATATCTGTATGTCTTCTTCTCCTGTCTTCAACAATGATAAAATTCAAATTTTATTTATTTTGGGAACATCAGGCTCCCCACTATGCTTTAAAACCCGAATTAAACTGAAAGCCACCTTTCCTGGCCAACATCAACAAGTCACTATCATCATGTTACTTGAATGAAGAATTATTACCTGATCTCAAAATAAACCTTGTCATATATCAAAGACGTCCAGGGTTTGAAACCAGAAAGTTTGGTATCACATTAGCCGCAGTTCTTTGTGACTGGGGGTCTCATATTTCTGCATCAGATTGAAAACGGTAGCTAAATGTTAGTGAATTTGAACAGTACCATTCATTGAATATAAGTAATAATTATTATGGGCTGTCTCAGAGAAACTTACTGGGTGAAATCACTTATTTTTTGTATCGAAGGCCACCTCCACTGACCCACTCAGTCAGATGGGCATCACTTCAAAATCCATAATTACTGTCCATGTAACAAAATATTCTAATCCTCTTATGCCTTCTCTTCAAAAGGTCAGTACTCATACAATATTAATAACTGGAAGAGTGCCTATAGGAAATTCAACAAATTCTTACATTTCTTGTCAATCATTAATGCCTGAAAGTTTACCATAGGCCTCATTATGAGATGCATATCAATGAATACAGAAATTTGTTATCATCTTCTCTAAACCAGATGTCCTTATCACAAATCAAACACAGGATAGTTTTTGTGGTTGTGTCGAATGCTCCTGTTATCTCGAAACAAACAACTTTGGTCTTGGTGACTTTCTTCTATCATCCTTAGTTCCAAAGACAGAAAAAGAATCCTCACTGGATTTTGTAAAAAGGACCCTTGTTTCAGAGATTCAATCTCCTCAAAAATGTCTTTCTCATTTCAAAATACAAATGTGCAAAATTTAGCGGAAATTCATATGACCATATTTAAGCAATAGTGAACACATATGTATGTACTTCCTTACACCATGGTGCTGAGTCCTTCCTGAGAAGCCAACATTTGCTCAGTCACTCAATAAATTCCCAACATTTTACAGAACCCGGAGGTTCATTTCCGTGTTCACAAGAGCCTGCCACTGGTCCCTATCCTGAGCTAGAAGAATGCAGTTCACAACACCCTAACCTATTTCTCTAAGATGCATTTTAATATTATCCTCCCACCTATGTCTAGGTCTTCCCACTGTGTATGCATTCATTTTGTCTCTCACGTAGGCGACATGCCCTGCCCATCTCTTCCTCTCTGTCTTGATCTGTCTAATTATATTTGGTTTTGAGTAAAACTTATGAAGCTCGTCGTTATGCATCTTTCTCCAGCCTCCTAGCACTTCATCTCTCTTGGGTCCAAATATTCTCCCCGCATTCTGCTGACATCTCTGTGTTTACTTCAGACCCACAACTTCACTCGCGCCAGTTACAGCTTCTGCAGTTTTCTTTTATGGTACTCACGTCATCCCCCAATAGACTTACATCATCAGCATAGACTAGAAGCTAATGTGTCCCATCCAATTTCAGTCCCACTTGGTTTCCTTGGACCTTCCTAATGGCGTATTCTAAAGCAATGTTGAAAATCGATGGCGATATAGTATCTCCTTGTTTTAGACTAGCGGATAGAACGCTGGCCTTGTAATCCTGGGGTCTCGGGTTCGATTCCCGGCGGTGCCCAAATTTATAACTTTTGTTGGGCAAGGCCGTGGTCTAGGCAACACGGAGTTTTCCTCCGGGGGCTTCCCCGGTTTCTCCGTGGCATCCCAACAATTACTCCATTCACACACAGAAGAAGGCAATGGCAAACCACTTATGGATCATCTGCCAAGAACGTATATGAACAGGTCCCAGTCCGAGAAAAGGATGGAAGGATCCTGTTCATATGGACCTGTCGTCAGACAGAACACTAAATAAATAATAAATGTTTAGAAAACATGTTATAAAGTTTTTACCTGTACAGACTTTACTATAGATTTTGTTTAAACACACTTTAATAATCATGACTAATTTCATGGGTGAATGAAACTTTATGAGAATATTGTACGATACTTCTCTCCTAACCGAAACATTCATTTCCTTGAAGTTGATGAGTAGCTGATATATTGGCTCATCGAACTTTGATTTTTTTATAGTATCTGGCGAATACAATAAATCTGATCAGTAGTTGACCTATTACGTTGAAACCCACAGTGAAGATCCCCAATAATTTCATCTGTGTATGGACTTACATTGAGAGAAGGATGTTGGATACAATTTTGTATGAAGTTGGTAACAGTGACATGCCTCGATAATTACTACAGTCAGTTTTATGATCCTACTGTTACAAAAATAGACTCCTTCCACTGCTGATGCAACTCTTCCTTATTCCAAGCAGAATTAAGAAGTTAATGGTTCTCAGAATGTAATGTTTCACCTCCTACTTGAATGAATTCTGCCAGAATTTGAATACTACCTGGAAATGTATAACTTTTAAACTTTGTAACAGCAATTTCAACATCTAAAGGACTAGGATCAAGTATTAATGGCTCAGCTGTATGTATTTCCACCTGCCCAACATCACTAATCCTATGTACACTGAGAGAAGTAATTCTTCCATCTGTTCACAGTGTTTTGGGAATCTGCCAACAGATCACCATTCTCATCCTTTACCAAATTACATCTATATATTATATTATAATCATTTATACTTCTGTATAAGTCTCTAATATTCTTATTCTTATCACATTTTGCAAGCTCATTAATTTTGTCTTTCAGTTGTTCCATCTTTTTGTTCCTGAAAAGTCTGCTAGTTTCTTGCCATACTTTGTTCACATTATCTCCATTTATTTGGCTCTGATAATGTAACCACTGCAATTTGCATGTATTGTAAGTCCGTGTCATCACGGCGTGGCACGTCCTGAGGTTTTGAATGGAGAAGACGGCCTCCAGGTACGGAGGGTAGCTGCGAATATATCGAATAAGCAGTAGCGGACAGTCGAGAAGGGGTGGTCTTCTAAAATATTACACAGGGCCTTGTACTGGGATGGATTATTTGGAACAAATATATATCCAATAGTTCACTTTTTTTATATTAGGATGGATGCCAGGTTAATCACTAGGCAAACAAAGCTCCTGTCTGGGGCAATAAAATTCTGGGTGGTAAAAAAGTGAATATAAAATAAAGATAGGTTTGAGATGAGAATATAACAAGCGTCTAAAACCAGAAAGGTAAAAACTGAAGGAAAGAAGAAATGTGTGTTCATGTTCCCAGTCTTGTAGTATACCACAAACAATACTCGGTACTGTACACAAGTAACTGACATGTGTGCAGTGAAGATGACAGTGTGGCCATTTTGGCGATTTAAAGACAGACTGAAGACATTTAAATGGGGGAGGGAGCTATAAGGCTAAAGGTTCATCTAGGTTATAAAATACCCTTGCACCAGTCCTGTGCACTGAAGGGACAAAGCAGGGCCTTACCCAAGATCATAGTCACATTCTCAGAAATTAAAATTAAGTAGACCTAGTAGTGATCTTCATCATCATACTTTCATTGACTAGGAAAATCGCCAGTTCTGGCCTATAATTTGTTACGTCTCCTTCCATCTCTTGTTCTCGGTCTTTTTATGTGTCATCTGCCAGATGGGCAGTAGTTATAATGCTTGTAATAGAATGTGAGTTTTGAAGCTTATCAGTAGCAAAGAGTTCACTCTGGCTGTGTTATGAACACCACACATACATAAATCAGTGGTGGGGCTGCCACCTCTCTGCTTTTGAGATTACAGAATGTTTGTTTGGGTCATCTTCCCCAGACATGCTTCATTGACCACTGTTGTCAAGTCATATCCACCTGATGTGGGTTACATTTAGCTTCCCCTCATCTCTTACCAGCTAGCTAGCTGTTCAATGACAATACTTCCCTAGCATGGCTGTTTGGTTCATCAGGTATTAGACCCTCCCGTGACAGATTGGTACCACAGGAGGGAGTCTAGTGGCATTTAATTTAATCATTAACAGTATGTATGAAATCTTAGAGCGACATGTAGCAAAAGATCGGAATACTGGATCTACATCTTGCTACCATAATAACAATGCAACGTGTTCCAAATTTTATCCCAACTATGTAAGCAATTTGTTGGTATTTTTATTTCAGATTCGAATAATCCACCGCGATCTGAAACCAGGAAATATCCTGATTGACTCTCTTGGTCACCTGGCTCTCGCAGATTATGGATTATGCAAACATTTCCCGAGTGATGCAAAGGTAAATTTAATATTCAACTTATTTTTTGCTGGGCTTACCTACAGGACACATAGGCTAGAAATGTAACAGCTATATGGACTGCTGTTTGTCAGGCAGTACTTTTTATTTGAGCTGAGTCAAGTCACAAGAACCATAAGATCTAGAGAGGTTTCACATAACCAAAATTGTTTTGTTACAGTATTTAAGAGAAAGTATAACTGAAAGATGTCAGAAGTTCTTTGAATTTTAAGAGGTGAACTCAGAACTACAAAACTGTAATACCAACAGCTCTATTGGAGTTTCATAAATAGCGACCGTGATGCAAAACATGAAATATAGCAGATACGTAAATCTGTGTCTTACTCTGATGATAAAAATGTTACAAATGTTTTTAAAAAAGGGCAATACCATAAAATAAATGGGATAAAGCAAGGAGCTAGATATAAGAAAAAATGTTGAATCATACATGGGGTAGTTTAGATATTAGATAATGATAAAATCTGTGGTTCTGACAGCAGCTAGTTTAAATATGATTAATGAGAAAATTTGTGGTTTATACAGCTCACCCACTATTGTTAGTGTGGTGAAATTAGAGAGATTAATTACAATCGGCTGGACATATAGGAAGAAATTAAATGCTACAGAATATTGGTGGGAAAACCTGCAAATAGCCAACTTGGAAAATTGTGATTGAGAGGGGAATATAGAATTAAGAGAGATCTTAGAGAAATAGGTTGTGACGACAGTAGGTGAATACTACAGGCTCACGACTGTGTCCAATGTTGGGTGGTCTTTGATACATATTATCAATGCTGAAATTATCATTTCTGTTACCTCAGTTACCACTGAGTTAATTTGTAGTTGCTTTGTGTCTGAAATTCCTGTCATAGTTATTTATAATCTTGTTTCCATCAGCAGGACAAACTTGCTTATTCAATGTGTTGCACAGAGGTGTATATGGCTCCAGAGATGATCCGACACAACGGCTATGGCAAGGTAATTATCTTATACTTTGACAATGTGAAAATGATTATTTCATCGTTTTATGGAACTCAAACAGCAGTATGTAAACTAATGTGCATGAACTAGTCAGAATACATGACAGGAGACAGAACCATTAAATTGAATTTAGTTGAGTAACCTGCCTGCCATCTGGCACAATGGCTCACACATTTGTCAGAAAATAGAATTAAGGGGTAAGTACTAGAGATATGAAATTGGCGCTGAATGTTATTTAGTTTTGTCCCTTATATGTCCCAAATGAGAAAGTACCTTTCATTGTCTGATTTTCCAGCATTATTTCTGAGGGGGGAGGGATACATTATAGTAGCCATCACCAAATTGTATGCTTGAAGGCCATGGAAGTACTTCATCCAGTTACCATATGGTTGCAAGTCACAATCACAAGCATTTCTGGCTGGCTACACTGTGTTCTGATCAGTCTTCACCAGCCTGGGATCCCCTTTTCGTGTTGCGACATTGAACAATTTTGCTGACTTTGAAGTATATAGTTTGATGATAGCTACTATAATGAATGAGATACAGATCGAGGTTAAAAACTGGATGTACACGTTAAGTGTACACCACTTTACCGTAACACTACTCATGAACTAAAAGGAACAGTAATGAAAACTAAATGCATTTGAGTAGGTTATTTGATCATGTTCTAGATCCTATAACCCATCTAAATATATTTAAAGTAAAGTAAAGCTGTCCCACTATGCGCCATGTAGGCGCTTGGGGGGGGGGGAGAAGGTATAGCTCTACTCATTCTTGACCTCGGCACTAGATGTCACCCCCTGGCAGCGCTTTACCCCCAGGAAAGGACCCAGTACCCATTGGATAGGAAGCTGGGTGGCCCCAGAGCCGGTCTGGACGCAAAGTCTAGAGAAAAAATTCTCTGCTTCCGGTCGTCCAGCCTGTAGCCAGTCACTAATACTGATTGAGCTATGTTGGTTCATCAGCTAAATATGTTTAATTTTTAATACCTATGACTTTCAGTTCATGCACATTATTACAATAAAATGGGAAAATTTTGTGTGCAGATTCTTTTTACAAACAGTTTTTGAAATAAAATAAGAAATGTTTACAATAAGTTGTTGCAATAAACTCTGATGAACTCACAACAGTTCAAATGGTATGAAACATGAATAGAACAATCTTCAGCACTTTTCCAACTAAAACTTGCAATAAAGCCCTTATTAGCTTCACCATGTCTGTAAGTCCACACGTAATACCTTGAAAATTGCTGTATGTATTTTTATGGCATTTGTTAAAGCTGTTTCAAATACTGATGTCATTTAATATTAAGTGATAATATGACTCTGTAATGTGGTCTAGGTAAACACGGAGTTTTCCTCCGGGGGCTTCCCCGGTTTCTCCGTGGCATCCCAACAATTACTCCATTCACACACAGAAGAAGGCAATGGCAAACCACTTATGGATCATCTGCCAAGAACGTATATGAACAGGTCCCAGTCCGAGAAAAGGATGGAAGGATCCTGTTCATATGGACCTGTCGTCAGACAGAACACTAAATAAATAATAAAAAAAAGTCAATTATAAATGACTGTTAATAAAGTGACTTTTAAGGTTCTGACCGAGCACTCGCAAGGAAAACTGTAAAAAATACAACAGAGTCTCTCAGTGGCTAGGACAAAAACTGACAATTACATAATATAGACAAACAGAGAAAGAGTACTTTTCATACATAGAAACATTGCACATAAACCTGGAGACAAAAACTGGACACCACATTTCATACCCACAAACTTTCGGTACCTGGAGACATGAATTTATATAAGATTGTGAAGAAATTGAAATGACTGATTGCAGCTATTTCCCCTAATTTGATATGTTGCAGGAAGTGGACTGGTGGAGTGTTGGTGTAATTGCATATGAAATGTTGGCTGGGTTCAGGCCATTTGTAATTATGAAAGAAGAAGTCATGACAAAACTCTATCTGTAAGTACTTAGATTTTGTTAATAGATCCAATATATATGTTCCATGTGAACACAATTTTCCTTTGAACGAAGTCATATCCAAATTAGTTTGTGGCTAACACATGACTGTTCTTTTTAATGTCAGTAAAATAGGTGCACGCATTTGAAACATGTGGAGAATTAACCTTAAGGAAAGAAACAAAATGCAAGTACAGTCATTATGAAAGCAATTAAATATGACGGTCGGTGAAGGAACGGATTCCAAAAGTCTTATTTTTCTTATCTCCTGCATGATCTGTCCCAAAGAGATCTCCATGAAAATTAGACACTGACCACGCAGTTTATTGTAACACTGATATGCAAAATTAACATTTAATTATCAGAGCATGTTTAAGAAGTAAGTTTTCAATGGTAAATTCAACAGTGGATCTGTCTTTAACAGTAAAATTCTATACGACAAGCCAGATATCCCATCATGGTTCTCAATATATGTGGCAGAACTTGTCCAGGAACTGCTGAAGAAGGATCCCAAAGTACGACTGGGTGAAGGTGAAGACGGTGCACAAAATATCAAGCAACATTCATTTTTTAATGTGAGTTCTTTCCTCTATCTGTTACCACACCCCCTTCTCCATGTAATATACAGAGGCAATCAACCACAGAGGAACATCCACACAGTTTGAGGCTTCTGACACTGTTTATGGATGATTTCATTCTTTTAAAATTTTAGAAAGTGAAAAGTGTAATTACATCGCAAGAAGAATAACCCATGTGTAACAAATGTCACAGGCCTAAATTGTCAGTGCACAGATAGTAGGAACACAGTAATAGGTTCAGGAAGACAATACATATTGTACTCTCAGGTCAGATTTTCAGGACTCTTAACAATACATGCCACAAAATTGCCACTAACTTCCTTTAGAATTGGAAAATATGATTAATTATCCTCAAACATTCAGACCAGCAAATGCTGTATTGTTCAATAAGTTCAGACCAAAATTCAGAGCCAAGCAGAAGACTGCATTTCAAACTCCTTGTACTTTCCACACAATTTAAGTGTCTTATAAAATGAGATGTTCCCATTTCCATCTTGTCACAGCTTACTCTGCAATCCGCATTCTGGTTCATGCTACTAACGTTTGTTCTTCATCCTACAGGGTATAGTCTGGCAAGATGTGGAAAGGAAAGCAATAAAGATGCCGTACCGTCCACCTTTTGATATTAAAAATGACGCCAAACGTGTTCATAACAATTTGAGCAAGGAACTTCATACTCATTCAAATTGTAATGACCACATAACCCAGGTCAGTAAAAATACACTATCTGACATTTTGGTACATTGTGCACACCAAAAAGGTTTATTTATGGTGCTTCTGTTACCTGCAGAACAGCTGTTTGATGTATAAGGCTATATTGCCTTGAAGGCGTTAAAGTAATTGAGAATGTTTTGGGCACTTTAACTAATATGATTCATGCAATTAGATTAATATTCACACTGCTGTAATCATGAAGATGTCTATGGGCATAAACAGTAGTTATTGAAGAAATAATGGGTAAACAGCAGACAAAATAAGAATAATGTGAGGGATTTCAACCCCTGATAATTTATCTTATGACGAAAGAATCAGTCCACTCTTATCCTGGAAGTTTCTTAAAGTAACGTCATTTGAAATAATGGAATTGCTTTTTTATTATGGAAGTCCTGAGAACATTCTTCATTAACCAAAAAATGTTACTGAAAAGTGTCCTCATTCTGTTTTCAAATAATGAAAATTTGTGGAAATGTTATAATAAAAATAATCTAAACATCTAGGACAAATATGAGAATGAGTTGTATTCATCAAAGAAAAGGAAAGAGTTTTCATGACATGGGTTTTGAAACATTTCTTTTCTCAGTTATAGTATTCTTTTCATATTAAGTTTGAGTGGATATTTCATAGCAATTGCTCATATGCCCTCCACGACTTCCTGAATGTCTGTATAGACTGTACAATACAGCAAAAGAGGGAGGAAATTGTAGAACATGTACATCCATACACATATGATGTAAACATGTATATACATGCTTGTTTACTACATTCCACAGATCCATAAGTTAGTCAGAAGACAATAGTTTGTGGAATAATTCATAATGATACAATGTGTATACAAAATGCACACATCATATAATGTGGTACATGCCAGACTCAATTAACTAACTACTTAGATGGCTTACCGAACCCGAAGGTTCATCACCGAATTAACCCAAGCCCTCCACCGAACCCTGTCATGGGCTAACAAAATCCAGTCTCCTTCAACTCCTATCTCCCATAGATCCCACCTGATATTATCCTCCCATCTACGTCTATGTCTCCCCAGCGGTCTCTTCCCCTCAGGTTTCCCAACCAATACCGGGTGCACACCTCTTGTCCCATCCATGCGCGCTACATGCCCATCCCATCTCATTCTTCTCGACTTAATCACCATGACATTATTGAGGGAGGAGTGAAAATTTTAAGCTCATCATTATGCAGTTTTCTCCATGTCCCATCGTCTTCTCTCCTATGCCCAAATATCCTCCTCAACACCTGCAATCTGTGTTCCTCCCTCTGAGTGAGAGACCATGTTTCGCACCCATACAAAACAACAGGCAATATTATTGTTTTGTATACTTTCATTTTCAGGTTCTTAGATATCAGACGGGAAGACAAAATATTTTTAACTGAGAAGTAGCAAGCATTTCTGGAATTTAGTCTCCTCCTAACTGCCTCATGAGTGTCATTTTCATTTGTTATTGTTGTTCCCAAATATTTTAACTTTGTAACACTTTAAAAGATATTATTAGCCACTTTAATATTCATACGCCTAGTCACTACAGGCCAAACCCAGGACACTTATTCCTCCGCAATGATTACTGTCATTTTCCTCATTGTTTAAGACAGACTACATCATTGCTGTTTTCCAATCTTCAGGCATCTAGTGTGACATCTGGCACACAATTCAAATATGTGTGAAAGTATATTATTTTATTGTAACTGACATCTTCAGATTTGCAAAGTCATTATTTATTATCCATCACCTGGCTTCCATCTTTGTGGGGTGTGTGGATTCATCTGGCTCAGGTTGGGGGCCAATGGCTGACTTGTTAACATAATGAAGAACCTTCAGTTTTCATATAAGCAAGGCTTAATTAGCTGAGCAACTATTAGCTTCTCAGAAAGGAGTCTGTTGCATGAAGCCAATTTTGTACAGGACTACTTAGAAGGCGGCAAAAACCCACAACAGGGTTGTAGAGCCGAGAAACAACAACAACTTAGAAACAAGATAAATGTTTAAAGTACAATCAACTTAAGTGACAATATTCATTGATGACACATGAACCAAATAAATATTTCAGAAATGTTCACAGTGTTGTGCCAACTTAAATACAGATGACAGAAATTACATTTAAAAAATTCATCTAAAGGCACAGACTGTAACACTAGACCATGCACAGTTAACTGCAAAATTTTAATATGTAGTACATTTAAATTAATTTCTTAAATATCATTGTGAATATACTAAAGCAGTATGCCTCAAAGTATTTATAAGTGTACAAGTCAGTCACAGAGATGGAGGATGTCCTAGAAACAGTGAATAACAGGCCAGAAACCTAACATCAAGTTGTTGTTGCATAAAATATTGACTCCGTGGAGCAGATTATATTCAACAAGCTGACAGTGTACTCAGCTAGTTAAACGATTGGCAATGTGAATCTTCTCTCAACTAGGGTTGTTGGAATCCTGCCAGATTTCCAGCTAAACTCCATATCTGGAGGCCTCCTCCTCCCACTTCCAGAGGAAGCGCCATGCAGTGGCAACTCGGTCAGGATCACTGATTGACTTTTACCTTCAGACACTAATACAATAAAGAAATATTTTTAATTTTTATGGGTGTAGTCTAAGTTCTACCGCGAAGATATGTTTTATCACTATGTTCCAACAAAACATATTTTTGTATCTTATAAACTTCAAATGAAATAAGTTCCTCTACAACTGAATTACAACTTTGTAATTTTTATTGCAGGAATGCTTATATGTAGCCCCATCCCTGATCCCTAACCAGAGACATAGACCAGAAACTTCAAGGAAGTGCCTGAACAAAGTAAGTAATAATATTCTGTTTGTGTTAATTTTGTCTTTCAAATATATATATATATTACAAATTACAAAATTAACAGGCACTGCTTTTATTTTTGTCTCCTGCAGTAAAAGATTATATTATCCAATCTTGAAACATATATGAGAATTTAAACTAATTATTTAATAAAAATTTTATATATTTCTGTCATTTTCGACTTTTACATGTTATACCAAAAAATTATTATGAAACATTTTAATTGCAGGTATTTTATCACTTGATTGTCACAATAATATACAGGAATAATAACAATTATGTGACTTTGTAAATGCTAGATTAACAGGTTAAGACTATAGGCACATCTCAGATATATTTGTCTACCTTAAACTTATTTCTACAACATAATTATGTCCTGGAAAGGGTGTGTGGGGGACCAAATTTGTACCCAGG
This sequence comes from Zootermopsis nevadensis, assembly GCF_977971745.1. Classification (NCBI taxonomy): domain Eukaryota; kingdom Metazoa; phylum Arthropoda; class Insecta; order Blattodea; family Termopsidae; genus Zootermopsis; species Zootermopsis nevadensis. Next base: position 1,702,719 of record NW_028259149.1, on the reverse strand, counting down.
GCAGCCAATGTGGAATTTTTGGTGGACAGTTTGACCCACTATCAAAGTTTTTGTGTACCTTAGGCCGTGCAGCTTCCGTGATGGGCTACATAGTACACATTTATGTTTATACAGTAGATAATCAAACAAATATGGGGACATTAGGTATAAGAGTCCCATCTAAGGGGAAATTATTGTGAAATATGCCATGTGCTAAAGTATTGGTGTCTCTCGAGGAATGACCAACAAATGTCGATTGAGACTAGTCTGTCTACATCTGATTACATTGCCTACTCGGAGGGTGAGAGTAGAGAGAAATGATGAAAAAGAAGGAAGTTGTCTCATATGCTGTGCGATGTATAAAAACGTAACAAGATAAAATGTGTTTACATGACAGTGTTATGTGGAATGTTATACTTATTGGTGTTGCAAGTTCCTGTTATTGATGAGGCTAAATAATGAAAATGCAGACATAGTTTATGCCTCTGTGAACTGTAGTGGGTAGGCAGGCAACTGAGAACATACCCAAGCTTCCTTCTTTTATCATCAGTAAACACAATTGGGTGAGCTGTAATTATTCTTGTGAGAGGGTGACAATGTCTCTGTGGAACTGCAGCCACTTACAGAGATGTTTTCCATCCTACAGATTATACATGAGTAATTATGGAGCAATGGTAGAATCACGACAGTGAAAAATCATAGGATAGTAAGAAAAAACTCTACCATTACCACTTTATCCATCACAAATTCCAAATGTCTGGTAGAAGATTACTGGCGTTTCAGAGGTCCTTGCAGTCTCCATCATCAGAACAATGGAGGCAGCAAGGACCTTTGAAACGTTGGTAAAACTAATGCCAGACCTGGCTGAATAAGTCCATGGTTCCCCATTCATGACGAACGTATTCTAAAAGCTTAATGGTCAGTAGCTAATAAGGTACATTATTTTCAGAATGATCTTCAGACTCAGCAATTTCATGACATCAGTGGCAACATATATCCCGGCTGTAACCAACTTCATAACAAGAATTATAGGATTTGAGGTTTTCACAGCGGTGAGTCTGAAGATAGCTGTCTTCTGCATTGTTATAACATAGTCTGGCATTAGTTTTACCAACGTTTCAGAGGTCCTTGCTGCCTCCATTGTTCTGATGATGGAGACTGCAAGGACCTCTGAAACGCAAGTAAACTTCTACCAGACAACACGGTGTAACAACCCACAAGACAGCCATCTTCAGGCATTATACTCACTGACGCAGAGACAACAGAGATTAACATCCCAACAACCAAAAACATCAGCGACAGGCAAAACCCTTGACTTGAAGTGGAGAGGTGAGAATTGGAAATCAGTTGGGGTACCATCTGCTGTGAACCCTAAAAAATACGAGTTCTGTAAAGATTTGTAAATTTGAATAAAATAATAGTTTGCATATGATACAGAGACATCATTAACAGGCTGTTGCACTTTACTGTATTTTGATCCTATCATTCAAATATTCTCCTAAATTCTTATAGACAAAGTGGGTAGGGAACTGGCTGCAGTAAAACCGACTCTCTTAACCAGCAATCATTAAATCACAAGGATGCTGTTTGATCCAATTTGCAGTGAGCTGGCTCTGTGCGACTGTGCTGTTCCTAATGTTTTGCTTGCAACATGTGAATTTTCCAAAAATCAAATAAAAGTGCTTTTTAAACAACAAAATCTCGTATTATGAGGAAGCTGTAACATGTAATGATTTTGATGCTGGTGGATTTTAATCTCATATGAACCTTTAACAAGTATCATTTCTGATAACAACAAAGTTAATACATATTAATCAGGTTTAATGACAGCTATATTAGAGCCATATAAACCCAATAGAATCACAAGCATAATCCAAATATTTTATTACATACAATTTTTAATACTTTGGCCTCTAAACATAAATTTTTATAAATGTCATGCAGTTAAATTTGCAAGGTTTTATTATTATTATTCCATCTATTCACCACTTATAGGGTATTTACCTCTACGAGGTGCGATCGGAAAGTTTTAAGACTGCGCCTATAAAAACCCGTACACTTATCTCAGGTATTAAATTCATCCATCACCCTCGAAGTAGTTCCCTTGGGAGATAAACACAACGATCCCAGCGCCGCTGCCAAGCCTGGAAGAATCCCTGGAAATCTTTCTTTGTCAGCCTGTCAAGCACCATCTGCGATTCTGCCTGAATCTCTTCCATCGTCTCAAATCTCCTTCCCTTTAGCTGAATTTTCATCTTTGGGAAGAGGAAGAAGTCACACGGAGCTAAATCCGGCGATCCGGCAAGATCTTTGAGCTCCTGACAAACGAGAAGTCGATTCTGCTTCTGGTCCTCAGACAGGAGCCTTGGCACAAACTTGGCTGCGATGCGTCGCATGTGGAGTTATTCCTTTAGAATCAGCTGACAGGTCCCATAGCCTATCCCAACAATGTCGCACAAGTCGTTGATGGTACGACGTCGATCTTCGTGAATGGCCTGCCGAATCTTCGTAACATTTTCGGGCGTTGTGCTCGAAGATGGTCGTCCAGAACGCTCGTCATCATCGACAGAGGTTCGGCCATTTTTAAAACGTGAATGCCACACAAAAGTTTGTGCACGACCCATTGCGGACTCCCCAAATGCTTGCTTTAGCATTTCCTAGGTTTCCGTAGCCGTTTTGGCGAGTCTTTGGCAAAATTTGATGCACACGCCATTCCGAAATCGCAGGAGGGTCGGTGTAATGCACTACCAAAACGCCCGTAACTAAGAAACAAATGCTAATTCGATGATGCCGGCTGGCACACTATGAATGTAGGCAGCACCCCCTAGCGGCAGAAGCTCGTACTACATCCGGTTCGCCCTCTATTGACACAGTTTTGAAACTTTCTGATCGCACCTCATATGTAGCCGAGACAAACCTTGCCCCTGAGGTAAACAAGTAGCAGCTATTTCCGAAATACATTTTGTTTTTAATATGCGTTACATATATTATATAGTTTTATTGTGAGAGATGACTTTTACGACAGAGTCTTTCGAATGACGTACGAAGATCATAAAATGGCAGTTTTCTGCAGTTCCGTGATGTTGTGTTCGCCCTGAATATTGGCCAAATATTTTCTGAGCGACTTTGAGACAGTTCCAGTTGCTCCTAAATTATTGGGATTACTTTTGCTTTAACTTTCACATTCTCTGTATTTCAATGAGAAGGTCCTTGTATTTCAAGATCTTCTCTGTCACTTGGTATTGCTATATCAATTACGAGGCAAGTTCCGTTTTTGTTTCGGATTATAATATCTGGTTTGTTATTTGGAATGGTTCTAACTTGTTGGTTCAACAAAATAATTATTTGGTTAATCTGACTTGACTCAGCTTTCTTCTGGATGTGTTCATACGAATGCATGTCTTAACTGTTCCTGAAGTTCAGTCTCTGATTTACATATCAGTTTTAAGTCGTCCATGTAGATCAGGTGTGAGACTTTTATTTTAGTTTCATGTTCTTAATATTTTCATTCATTCGGTTGAGCTCTGCTGTAAGAGGGATTAAACTAATACAAAATGTATTTTTTTTTTTTTTTTTTTTTGTAATTCAATATTTTTTTCTGATAAGGTATATTATTCCGAGGGTCAACCAGTCCAGAACCTGATCTTGATCAATCAGTTCGTTGAAAACTTTTGCTAAATGTTAAATGTGTCCCAGTGAGGTTCTTCAGCCCAAAATTTGCTACCTGGTCTGCTCCTGGGGCCTTCCAATTCAGAGTTTGTTTCAGAACTGCTGTTACCTCCTGCTCTGTTATTGGTTCCCATTCCATTCTCTGGTTTTTGCAAACTTGATTTCTTATCCACGTGGCTTCTTCGTTGTGTTTGACATTTGTTTCATATATTGGTTTCCAAAAATTTTCAATTTGTCTAATGTTTGGAGTGGATTCCATACTTATCTTCTTCTGTCTTAAAGATCTGTAGAATTTCTTGCAGTCCGTTGTAAATAGTTTGTTTTGTTGATATTGGGTTTGTCTTCTCTTGTATCTTCTAATACGTTGTGACTTTGCTGACACTTTTTGTTTAAGCTCTTCAATTATTTGGTCCAGGTTTCCTTCGTTTTCTATTTTATATTTCTGGAGCAGGCATTTCTTTTTAATATTCTGATTTTCCATTTTCTCTCTCTTAATTTCCGTCAGAGCTGATAAATTTTCATAATGACATCAATAGTTGTTTGTATTCTCCTCATCTAGGTTGGTATTGACTGAAGTTGTTTTTCTGGCTTGCACTTTTTAGTCCATTTAAAACTTCTGTTATTACTTTTTCTGTTTCATAAATGAGATGATTCAGTTCAGTTTCTGTTTCTCCTAATATTTCTTTGAGAATTGCAATTGCATTCTTAATGCTTTCTTTTATTTTGAACATGTTTTGGGGATTCCCCAGTCTTGGTCTTTTTCTAATTTCTACCTGAGAGACCTGATGCCACACAATTTCAATTTCGTTTTTCAGTTTCTCCTTTGACTGTGTTTTTTGTGGAGAAGCCATTTCATCTTGGGGTGCTAGGTCTAGGTCTTCTTGGGCCTGTTCAGGAAGTATATCTGATTGACCTTCACTGTTTCTGTTTAAATGACCTTCCTGAATCAATTTCATCTTCAGCTTCATTTCTTCCAATTCCAGATCTGTTACTTTTTTGTTTAAGTTTCTTAGCATCCATATTCATTCTAGTGTTTGGATTTCCTTTCCTCCACAGCTCGTACACACTCTTGTAGTCATCTGAAGAGAATGTTTTACAATACATGTGACACCAAACTACTTCCTTCATTTCTTCTCTTGTCCAAGCCACTCTTGTTTTTCTTGATTGATTTTCTTGTGAGCCTTGAGCTTGTTGGCTGTGCATGTCCATGGTTGGCCTGCGTTGAGTTGCCTCGTTGCCTTAACCCACCTCAGCCCTTGGAGTACCTAGGCGACCTGTACTCCAGATCTTTGTCTTTCCATTCTTCGGTAGTAGCTGCTGATCATTTATATTTTTTGGTTTAAAATGATTTTGTTTCTCTTCCATCGTTGTCCCACGAGTAGCTAGGGATTCAATAGACTATTATTATTATTATTTTTACATCTGTCTGTCTCACTGTCAGTCACCATCTGGGAATTACAGAACCACTGGACGTTCCCCAACGGATAAAGGAAATCCAGGGGTCTGCACTATGAGGGCCTTCCCCCACTAGAGGCTTCCACCCTACAACATTCCCCCAGAACACATCTTCCTCTCTTGACCTGTGCCCCATTTAACTTGCCCCGGAAATATGAGGATTCCCCCAGAAGGCCAGCCACTCAAGGAAGCAGGGCATATCTGGGGACTACCCTCAGTAGGGACACCGCCAGGTAATTCCCCAGGAAATTAACAATGGTCGAAGAATAGAGCCCTAAGGAACAACAGGGAGTACAATGGAAGACGACAAAAATTGCTATAAAACAAACGCAGCACTGCCTGTTACTTTGGTAGCTAGCTGCGGAACCAATTTACACAACCAGTGGACTAACCATAATTGCCAAGATTGTCTAAAAGCAAGACATCCAAAACCAAATCAAAAACACCACTTCATTCAAAACAGAATATAACATATTGAGAACACACAACTGTCAAGGTATGCCACCAAAATAACAACAGTAACAACAACAGGATATTTTCACAGCATTATTAAACGTAAAAATGATTTTTTTGTGTTTGTTGTGAGCTGGCTCAGGATTGTTTCCTGTGCCAGGCGTTGTTAAAGCAGTGTTCAGTCTTCAGGCCGAACACCTGATAATAGTGTGACGAGTCGCCGTGGGTGCCGCGGACTCGCGCTCGAGGGGAGAGACCGCCTGACTTCCAGGCTTCCTGGTCTGGATCTTTCGACAGTTAGGAGGAGATTATAAGCACGGTCGCCTGCCTGGGTGCGACCGAGTTGTGAAGTAGCCCTTTATTGTCAACCCTGATTGCTGCCTCCATCATCAGGGTTGACAATAAAGGACGTAACTACCAACTTACGTCACAGAAGTTTTATTATGTTTTCCTCCATTCTGCTGATGCACCTTTGAAACCATAGGTTATGATACAAATTAATTTTTTTGTCAGTATTAGTGGTTTAAAATATCTCACATTTATGGAAATGTGCACGACTGATATTTCATCGCTTTTTGCAACATAGATGCAAAGTGATATATGTAAGTGATTCATCCTGAATACTGTAATGGATTGTTAATGCTGAAAATTTCAATGTAGAGCCCTTGTTTGCAGGCCAGTAGCCGTTAACTTGTACAAAAATTTCCTGCCTTGTACGAGGTCCGATCGGAAAGTTTCAAGACTGCGCGTATAAAAACCCGTACACTTATCTCAGGTATTAAATTCATCCATCACCCTCGAAGTAGTTCTACTGGGAGTGAACACAACGATCCCAGCGCCGCTGCCAAGCCTGGAAGCATCCCTGGAAATCTTTCTTTGTCAGCCTGTCAAGCACCATCTGAGATTCTGCCTGAATCTCTTGCCAAAGACTCGCCAAAACGGCTACGGAAACCTATGAAATGCTAAAGCAAGCATTTGGGGAGTCCGCAATGGGTCGTGCACAAACTTTTGTGTGGCATTCACGTTTTAAAAATCGCCGAACCTCTGTCGATGATGACGAGCGTTCTGGACGACCAATTTCGAGCACAACGCCCGAAAATGTTACGAAGATTCGGCAGGCCATTCACGAAGATCGACGTCGTACCATCAACGACTTGTGCGACATTGTTGGGATAGGCTATGGGACCTGTCAGCTGGTTCTAAAGGAAGAACTCCACATGCGACGCATCATGACAACGCGCCAGTTCGGCAGTTTTTGGCCTCAAACACCATGGCCGTCATCCCGCACCCTCCTTATTCGCCGGATTTAGCTCCGTGTGACTTCTTCCTCTTCCCAAAGATGAAAATTCAGCTAAAGGGGAGGAGATTTGAGACGATAGAAGAGATTCAGACAGAATCGCAGATGGTGCTTGACAGGCTGACAAAGAAAGATTTCCAGGGATGCTTCCAGGCTTGGCAGCGGCGCTGGGATCGTTGTGTTCACTCCCAGTAGAACTACTTCGAGGGTGATGGATGAATTTAATACCTGAGATAAGTGTACGGGTTTTTATACGCGCAGTCTAAAAACTTTCCGATCGCACCTCGTATAAAACCTGAGCATGTTCATCACAGTCAGAAACCGGTCCCTATCCTGAACCATATGGATCCAGTCCTCATTCTTCAACTCTAGTTCTAGACACTTTTGTCTCATTCTTTTTGTACCATCGGGTCGGAGCCGACCTCTGGTGACATTATGAACAAGTTCCCTCTGATAGGGGATTTATTCATATGTTTCCTTGGTAGATGATCCAGAAGTGGTTTGCCATTGCCTTCTTCTGTGTGTGAATGGAGTAATTGTTGGGATGCCACGGAGAAACCGGAGAAACCCCGGAGGAAAACTCCGTGTTACCTGGACTACGGCCTTGCCCAACACAAGTTATAAACCCGGGACCCCAGGATTACAAGCCCACCGTTCCAACCGCTAGACCACCGTGGATAATTACATTAATGAATAATGTCTATGTAATTGACACAAGTTATATTTTTAGGTCAATAAAACAAAGCAGGTAAGAGAAACAGCTCAAGTCTGATGATGATTTGAAAGAAAAAATTCTTCTGAACATATGAGGAGTCTAAAAGCAAAGTAAGCAATCTCCAGTTTCCCAAAATTTGAGAAAAATGCAACAAAACCACTAACATCACTTAATTTAGGATTTTCTTTTTTACTCAGCACAAAATTCGCTATATTTATCAGAAGATGCATATTTCAAATTTGGAATATTGATTATTTGCCTGAAACTAAGTTCTTAAATATGAACAATACTGTCCTTGTTTGCACTGAAGGATAAAGATGGGTTTGAATTGTTCACACAATTTATCATGAATAAGAGGCCAGACACTTTCCAATGATTGTAGAGTTCTTACTCTGACCATGGCATCCATCCACGAAAGGTGAACTGTTTTCTTATTGGCTAAGTTAGTTTTGATAAGTCTGTCATGAAGTGCAGAGGCTATTTAAAAATACTCTTTCACGGAATCGTCTGTCCAAAAAATCTGTAGCACTATCAGGTTATTTTCTGTGGAAGAACCCTGAACAATGATAAAATTATACAAATATAGCTGGCAGCTGTAGTAAACCAAGCTTAAGAATCAAAATTGAGTGTAAAAGAAGTCTGGTCTTTGCTCTTTAACAAGAGAAAAAGTTGTCAGTGGAACGACGATTCCGGAGAATCAGACGTAAATACGTCTTTGTATTTAAATTATATTTAAGCAATAAATACAATTGAAGGGAGTTCATATATTAGCTTTATTCTAAATATTCCCTTTATACATGCTTTACAATTGAGTAAATAGTTTGATTAAGACAATGATTATTTGACTATCCACGTTCATCATTGGTTTTTGGTATTTTTTTGGAACTTCAGGTTCATTATTTAATACTTCAATTTTTTACGTTTTCTGTACTGTCTAATTTATTCTGCACTACGGACTATTTTAGCTTCAATGTCATCCATCTTGTTATGTCTACATAGTATGACGCAACACACAAACACAACAGTAGCGTGAAATGCGATGCGCCTTTATTTTTATAAATAAATGTTTGTAGAACCTAAACCATTTGTGGCATGTAAAATCTGAAAACAGATATGGAAAGCTCAAGAGGTAATACGTATTTCTAATGCGATATATCCGATCCATCTCTTACGGTTTTCGAGAGGCGGGCGCTTAACGCGCCAGATGCATTGAAAATTGCACACATTGCTTCATTAAAATTACAATAAATGTAAAACAATTATAATTACAATAAAATACATTAGATTCTTAAAGGTATTTATTTACTGATCTTGCCATTCCTGAGAAATGAACGTTTAAAGGTGACTCGGCGCTGGATCTTACACATCTTCGTAACTAACGCTGTTTTGGCCGAATGACCCTTCCGTATAGACGTATTTACGTCAAAAAATAATCCTGTTTTAGTTAATCATCACATCTTTTGAAGATATTGAAAAAATCTTTGCTTCACTGACAATTTGGTACACTGAAAATCATCTCGTTTGTGGTTCATGGATTATCAGACCATATTCACAGCCCAAACATTCGCTATTTAACCTTCCCACACAACATTTTATGTCAGTGTAGGCTCAGAATCAAGTTCGTGGGTACTGGCGACATCTTTCGTGCGTAGTGTTTACTTCATTCAAGTAACTCGACTCGTAGCTGGCGACATCTTTCGTGCGTAGTGTTTACTTCGTTCAGTAACTCGACTCGTAACGAAACTATGCAGAGAATGCTCCGTAATTGTTAAGCTGTTGTGTCAACAACCGACACAAGATTTGTTGCTCTCAGCCATTGTTGATATTAACAACTTCGTTTCCATGGTGTGCGATGTGGTGCGAGAGCAGGAAGACGTTTCAAAAGTCAGAGTGAAAGATTCAATAGAACTGCATACAAAGAACAGAATAAAATATAATACGGTGCATAAAAGAATTCCATATATTGTGTGATGTATTGACGACGATGAACGCAGTAATCCACCCTTGTACGCCATCCCGCCGGATTCCCGTAAGTTATAATGAAAGAGCAGCCTTCTGTAGATTCTGTTAAGCTAGAAGTGCCTACAACATTGCTGCATTCACTCCTATAAATGAATTTTACAGCTCCTGTATTTATAACACCCTTATATGTGTCTGTATACATTCTCTTTGTGGCTATAACAGCTTCTGTATCATCAGACTGTACACCCACACGGAAACAACAGAGAAGTGGGAGGAAAAGTGTAAATATAAATTTTAGTATTTAACAAACTCTATTACAGTGATGGAATGGGCGGTGAATGTAGCACACTTGGGAGACCTAACTGAAAATTACAGATTATTTTTTAAAATGGGGCTTCAGTAGACAGAACGCTGGAATCATCAGACGTAGGATGGGAAGCAGTGACCAGATATTTTGAACTGAACATCGCCGTGAGTCAGCGGAACGAATCATGGGTTATGACAACAAATTTGAGTTACCTCCAAAGCTGTAATACTTAAAGCTAAGAGGAAATACGAATTAAATCTGGTTTCAGTTTCTCTAAACAATTTAAGTTCGGTACAATATTTTTGCATGATAAATGTTTATCGAGATACAATCGAGATTCGTATAGACATGTATGTACATATTCACGTGAAGTAGCCATTAATGTTGCCAGAATTTAACTAAATTTGGAATTATGTTCAGATATTTTAGTCAAGCTCATCACATTAAAGTCTAAGTAAATTTCCTACATCATGACTTACCTTCATGCATTGCTCTAGGACACAAAGCTCAGACGAATGCAGTAGCTTCACAACCATTCGCACACATAGGTAATTGTTATTTGCGAAGTTTTCTCAATTACCGTGTAGATAACAATCCCATGACATGAGAGCACATGTTTCAATAGCCCATCTACGGGTTAGCAATTAAACAAATTACAGCACAAAATGTGTCCTTCAAAGTGTGATCGTGGTTAGGTTTATTTCTTGTAGGTTATGTAACTTTATCGACATTTACATTCAAGTTTATTTATGAAAGTTAATATGGGACAAAATTGTCATTTATGAAAGATAACATGGAACAGAAGGTCGTTAATAAAACATGAAATGAAACAAACTGTGCGTTACTGCCTTGATATCGAAGATAAATGGCTTGTCGCTCAACAACAGAAATTAGTTGTTTTTTTCTGCAACAATCGTAAATGTACAACTACGTTTACATGGATATAGCGACCAAACAACATAGAGCGAGAGCAGGAAGACATTTGAAACAGCAGCGCAAATATAAAACGAAATAAATCTTCCTTGAGTAGTGTCTATTATGTCCGTATATGCTTCGCGCATGCGCGTTCTTAGCGCCCCTAGTAGACTGAAAAAGAAATTACCGTGTCATATCATGTACTGCTCCACGTCAGCTTAGTAAAATAATTCAGACGATGTGTGAAGAGAAGTGTATGAATTTAACTATAGGCTTTGTATACGTAACATTGTCATATACAATTTCCCGTCTTCGCTAGGTTGTAATTATTTACCAAGAAATAATATTACATGTCGAATTAAAAGGCATGTTGTAATCGTATCTCCAGATAAACTTAACGCGTATCTTTCCATTTTGCATTGGTTTATTATTATTATTTATTATTGACTGCAAATTGGTTTTTACCCGGTGGCAGTGGCATTGGTTATGACAATCATACCGAATGCAGAATTTATGCAGAAATTATTACTTCTTTCAAATTCAACTAAAAAGAGGTTCCAAATAGTATTAGAATAATAAATCAAGCAGGATAAGACGGGCAGAACATGCAGCATATACAGAAGAGATTATAAATGGGAGATCACTTGCGAGACGACGCACAAACTGGAGGGTAACATTAAAAATGATGTGTGGAGGGGATTCAGGTGGCTCAGGAGAGTTATTAGTGCTGGAAAATTTAGTGAACGTTGGACTTTCACTACAGCTAGGCGACTATTAACTTCTGAAGGAAGGCTGTACTGGACATTTCACACGCATTAGGGATAACGATGCTCTGCTGGGTATTGGCGCCATGTGAACTAGCCGGTGAATGCTAACGTTTCGTAAAACCCCTGAAGATGAAGACAGTACGCTTCTCCGAAACATCAGTATCTACTGACCAGTCCACACGGCGCCAGAACCCACCAAGTAACAAAATCAATATTGTCACCGCCGTGATAACCTCAAATCTTGCATGAAGGACTTCTTGTAGCGCGTCCCTGGATACGTAAGGACTCGAAGATGGCGGTCGTCCTATTTATCTGTTGTTTACAACTGTTGAACAGCCCAAACGTCAAGGTTAGAGTTCCGTAACTCTGTCAGTGCGATAACTGCGCATGAGCCGTGTCTGTCGGTGACTAATGCCAGACATTCTCCTCTTTTCCAGGATCGCGCTAAGCTTGGCGACAAGAAGTTCCAGGACGCCGTCAAAGATGATCAGAAACACCGGGCACTGATCAAGCATCAATTGAACAAGAAACCATTGCAAAAAGGTGAAGAGGTCAAACTAATTAGACCCCCAGGTATGAGCGCTTCTAGGAAACGAGGTATTAATAAACCGCTGCGGCATGAATTGACTCATGAGAGACACGCAATAAGATGTTTGATATCGGGCCACTTCGTTCCTTGTGCCAACAAGACCTGAGCTAATTGGCTTTATGGTCTATTAGTATATTTGTCTATACACATACATTTGTGTTCTATGTAATGGGCAGTTCTCTGTAGCATAAAAGATTTAATTTTCGTTATATTGCATGAATTACGTGAACATGCTTACTACTAATTACGTGACGCACTTTGGGAACGTTTGCTATTGACTGAGTATCAACGAAATATATCAGTGTGGGAGAACAGAGCAATATTTTCGTATTCATCATTCTTTATTTCTAAAGCATTCGTCTATTATAAGAGGAATGGCTGTGAACTGAATTTGTTTATAAACAAACACTTGAGAAAAATGTTACTACAGGATAGTAACTTTCGACTGAAGCTATTTCTGGCTTGCTTAAATCTGCAAAATATTAATTTCACTCGCATTCTGTAGAGGCACCTTTGAACATTGTTTTAAAATATCCAGAAGTGCTGTAAGCGTGCATGAATGTCTAATATTACATTGCTTTTGCACATTTAGATGCTAGAAATGTATATAAGGGAGACTACAAGAAGTTCCAGGAAGCCGTCAAAGATGATCAGAAACACCGGGCACTGATCAAGCATCAATTGAACAAGAAACCATTGCAAAAAGGTGAAGAGGTCAAACTAATTAGACCCTCAGGTATGAGCGCTTCTAGGAAACGAGGTATTAATAAACCGCTGAGGCATGATTTGACTCATGAGAGACACGCAATAAGATGTTTGATCAATTGAACAAAAATTTTCTTGGATATTATCCACCGTCTACTAAATATAAAACGTAAAACTACGTTTCGGAGATGGGACTCTATCTCCGTCTTCAGGTTCCTACACAGTTGGGCCCACTAGATAGAGCTAATCCCTATCTCCGGAGATAGACAAATTTTTATTCAATTGACTCTTCACCATCGTCAAGAAGTTTTAGATTTGATAAGATGTTTGATATCGGGCCACTTCGTTCCTTGTGCCAAAAAGACTTTTGCGAATGGTAGAGATCACGAGCTAACTGGCTTTATGGTCTATTAGTATATTTGTCTATACACATAAATTTGTGTTCTATGTAATAGGCAGTTCTCTGTGGCATAAAAGATTTAATTTTCGTAATATTGCATGAATTACGTGAACATGCTTACTACTAATTACGTGACGCACTTTGGGAACGTTTGCTATTGACTGAGTATCAACGAAATATATCAGTGTGGGAGAACAGAGCAATATTTTCATATTCATCATTTTTTATTTCTAAATCATTCGTCTGTTATAAGAGGAATGACCGTGAACTGAATTTGTTTATAAACAAATACTTGAGGAAAATGTTTGTTCCTAAGAACAACGAATTAAGAAGGCACAAAAACATAAATCTTGTCTGGTTATGAAGATCTCTTGGTATACTGGGGGGATTGAAAGGTAGGTTAGGTTAGTTTAGGTTATGTTATGTTACACCTGACCGGGCATGTAATTAGGACGTAAGACCGAGGTGGACGTCAGATAATAGAATAAATACGGATTTTAGGAAAATATTTATGTTAGCCTGTAACATGAATGCAACTGGTTCAAGATGGTTTCCTAAGGACGGCGTCACTATTAACGGTGTTCAATCTTCGGGCTGCAGGCTACTACAGGAGAGTTACTTTCAACTGAAGCTATATCTAGCTCTCTTAAAACTGCAAAAAGTACATTTTCACTCGCATTCTGTAGAGGCACCTTTGAACATTGTTATAAAGTATCTAGAAGTGCTGTAAACGTGGATGAATGTCTAATATTCATTGCTTTTGCACATTTAGATGCTAGAAATGTATATAAGGGAGACTACAAGAAGTTCCAGGACGCCGTCAAAGATGATCAGAAACATCGGGCACTGATCAAGCATCAAATGAACAAGAAACCATTGCAAGAAGGTGAAGAGGTCAAACTAATTAGACCCCCAGGTATGAGCGCTTCTAGGAAACGAGGTATTAATAAACCGCTGCGGCATGAATTGACTCATGAGAGACACGCAATAAGATGTTTGATATCGGGCGACTTAGTTCCTTGTGCCAACAAGACCTGAGCTAATTCGCTTTATAGTCTATTAGTATATTTGTCTATACACATAAGTTTGTGTTCTATGTAATGGGCAGTTCTCTGTAGCATAAAAGATTTAATTTTAGTTATATTGCATAAATTACGTGAACATGCTTACTACTAATTACGTGACGCACTTTAGGAACGTTTGATATTGACTCAGTATCAACGAAATATGTCAGTGTGGGAGAACAGAGCAACATTTTCATATTCATAATTTTTTATTTCTAAAGCATTCGTCTATTATATAGATATATATATATATTATATATCTATGAACTGAATTTGTTTATAAACAAACGCTTGAGGAAAATGTTACTACAGGACAGTAACTTTCGACTATAACTATCCTTCCTCACTACTTTTACCTTCTCTGTTCTTGCAGAAAGAGATAGTTATAACAAGGATCACCTCATGGTTGACGTGGTAATTTTTATGTACATCAATAAATACAGGAACAACAGATTTAAGAAACCGAATAATTTTATTTTGAAATTAAAGAAAATCTTATACACTATTTCCCTAACTGGTACAAAAGTTTGGTTTACTGTCTGAAAGCCCGCTGTCGACTATATCCACTCGAGTAATGCCATGTGTTTTGACCTGCATACCAGATCCCTTGCTGGCGAGGGAACCACCACATATGGCTTGCTAGCGGGGGGGGGGGGGGGGGGGGGGGCCTTCACCCATGATCTTCTGGCCAGTTCAAATTTCAAGTCAAACAGTTACAGGGGTTGTGGATTGGTATACGACTGAAGCTATTTCAGGCTTGCTTAAAACTGCAAAAATTTCATTTTCACTCGCATTCTCTAGAGGCACCTTTGAACATTATTATAAAGTATCTAGAAGTACTGTAAACGTGGATGAATGTCTAATATTACATTGCTTTTGCGCATTTAGATGCTAGAAATGTATGTAAGGGAGACTACAAGAAGTTCCAGGACGCCGTCAAAGATGATCAGAAACATCGGGCACTGATCAAGCATCAAATGAACAAGAAACCATTGCAAAAAGGTGAAGAGGTCAAACTAATTAGACCCCCAGGTATGATCGCTTCTAGGAAACGAGGTATTAATAAACATCTGCGGCATGAATTGACTCATGAGAGACAGGCAATAAGATGTTTGATATCGGGCCACTTCGTTCCTTGTGCCAAAAAGACTTGCGAATGGTAGAGATCATGAGCTAACTGGCTTTATAGTCTATTCTCTTTTTATAAAGTAAAGTTTTTAGGGACATACTTTGTAAGCCTGTGTGGATTGGTAGTTACTGAGGATGGATTCTTTACGCAAGAGCTGTTATTAGGGACGTAGGCTACCGCCCGATTTTTAGTTGTAAATCAGGGAATTTATAGATCGTTTCATATTGTAAAAAATCATTTTTCCAGATTTTTGTTGAGTTACCTTCAGTGCTTTAAAGCAGTGGCAATCAACCTGAGGTACGCGTACTCCCGGGGGTTCACGGAGACATCTTAGGGGTACGTGAAATTTAAAAAAAAAATTATTTTATGATAAACCCTCATTAATCAGTAATGTAATTTATTTAACTTATTATAGATGTAGATTACATACTATGTATATGTTGAATTAAACACCAACAACTTTGGGGGTACAAGGTTGAAGAGAAATTATATCTCGGGGTATGCGAACAAAAAAGATTGAATACCACTGCTTTAAAGTATCTAGGAGTCTTATATATTTCATACATAATTTTTATTCCATTGCTCTTGGTACAATTGAATGCTTGATCGTGAGCGCTGTAAAGGGCTGTTTAATTTGACAACTTCAGCGTAGCCCTTATCGGGAATCTAGTAGTTGCTCAGCCAGCAGTGAAATATCCTGTGTTTCATAAAACTCGATCATTCATAGTCGTGTTCACCAAATCTAAATGCAGTCCCTGTCCTGCACCACACAACTCTCCTTCCTTAAGATCTGTATAATAATATCTTCCGCATCTACGCGTATGAGTCCATTTATCCCCTCAGGATTCCCAAAGAAAAACTTTAAATGCATTTCTTATAGTCCCATCTGTGCTACATGCCCCACACTCCTCATCCTATTTGATTTTGTAAGCCTAATATTAATTATTGAAAGTAATTATGAAGCTCCTCATTACGCAGTTTTCTCCAGTTCCAACTGATTCATCCCTCTCAGCTCCAAATATTTTCCCACGCACCCTGTTCTCAAACACCTCAATCTGTGTTCTTCTCTTTCTGAGAGAGACCAAGTTTCGCACCCACAGAACACAAATGTTCGTATGTTTCAGTAATTGGGTTTTCAGATAACAAACAGAGAGACAAAGAAGTTCCTGATTACAGTTAAACAAACCACGTGGAGATCTTATAGACTTTGATTTCATAGATCGGGATCGATACACCATTTGAGGCGGTGTTCCTCCCTGATCAAAATGGACAATCCGTTCAGTGGCGAATTACGTCGTTTACTGCATAAATTGCTACATTCACTCATGAAGAACAAAGACAGGCCACTTAGATCATGTCTGTAATTGTGATGCTTTGTTACAGTCCGACTTTCTGGGCCTCACCTTCCGAAATTACGGGACTTCAAGCCGCTCATGCGTCTGGGAAAAGGAAGTGAGTACAAATTCTGCTAACTCTCGGCAAAAATGTTATGCATTTTTCTGTCTATAACCAACTAACTTGCTCAGACTTAGAGGTTTAATTGGTGTAGACCCAAACGGTATTCAGTTGAAGAGAATTCTTTGTATCTGAATGTTAACTGAACCGCGTCCGCCTGAAGCCTGTTAACAATGAATTGTGTAGTGACAAAGTCGCTTATTAACGAAATCCTGAATGGAGTTCGTGTGACTTTGACACATAACCTCCAAAGAGGTTTCAAGTACAATTTGAGTTATAATTATGAATGAAATGCCACAGAGTTAAGTGGGATTACGTCCTGTTCGTGTCACGCTCTAGAGCCGTTAATAGCAGCCTCAGGAAATTACGTGCTCTAATCAATTCGAACGTCAAATGCCATCACCTGTGGCGTGTGCTTCAACTGCCTCTTGAATACTGGGCCCACACGAAACGTGTATTGACAACTTTCTTTTAGAAGATGGCTGCCTTCTGGTTTGTTGCGCCGTGTAGTTTACCGACGTTTCAGAGGTATTTGCTCCCTCCATCATCAGGACAACAAACGAGACGACAGCAATCTTCAGTCTCTCCGCACTCAAAATCTTAAATCCTAAAAATTCTCTTTTAGTTATCAATCTCTGATAGTACAAACAATTCTAACCTTTGTTGAGGGAAAGTTTACAAATATTAGGGCCCTTTGTTAAGCAGATAGCAGCATGTAATATAACTGTGCACTGTAACACTGACGTCGACATTTATTGAGCGACTGGTTTCAGTAATGTTGGACGTGCCTTCCTGATCTTATGTCCAGTTCTAAATATATTTACATTTAATAACTGTATAATTTTATAGCGTTTGGAGAAGTTTACCTTGCTCAGAAGAACGGCGGTGTAGACAGCGGGGCACTATACGCCATGAAGATGATAAATATCTCCCGGAGCATGGGTGAAAGAAATGGTCCTCAAAAGTTTAGAACAGAATATGCTGTGCATGAAAGAGTTACGAACGTCCCGTTCCTAGTGGGACTCCACTACACCTTCCAGAGAGAATCAAATCTGTGGCTCGCAGTGGGTAAGTATGTTAGTAAGTAATCTTCCACGATATCTGAGAAACGAAGTAGAGAACAAAATTGCGGTGGTCGGTCAGTGCAACGGGAGAGGAGAGTTGCCGGAACAGAGCACATTGACAGTACTTTAATTGTTATGCATTGCTTGCACGAAGTGCATGGCGAGAACGAATTATTGATTAGTCATGTCTGTACTTCAGTCTATCTGTCAAGTTGATTCCACTCGAGAACCACCGGACGGATTGAGAAAATTTTTTATATAGATGCTGTGCCATTCTGCACGACCTCAAGATCGCACTTTTGAATATCCCACAAGCGGTGATAACAAAATTATAAATGAGGAAAGTCGTGAGGTGGACACTGAGTTGATGCCATCTCTTGCCAAAAGTGGGAACTATCAAAGTCCTAATTTGTTAAAGATGGTTGCTATGTTTAACATTGGCGGCCATTTCTATGAGTTCTTTGAATGTTTGTCATGGATACTATGATAATCGTGGTTCCTCTTGATGTAAGTGAAAAACAGCTGGTGTTCTGGGGTCAACTTCTTTTCTTACGTTGTTCTGTGATCTAGCAAAAGCAACTGACTAAGTAAATCATGAAGTCTTATTGTTTAAATTACATTTGAGCAGTATTCAAGGACAAACTTGAAACTGATTCAGCAAGCATTATTGCGAATAGCATTTACCAACTTTATTAATTTTTTTATGTAAACTTAGGAATAGATTTTTTACAGTATTCAATTTATTCTTATGAGAGAACCGAATTACTCAATGTATAGGAATCATCAAACTTTTATTAAGAAATATGGCACTAGTGACATCAATGAATATGATTGGTTCTGATAAGGTTTTAATTGTTCACGGAAGGTCCTTTATGTACGTTTTGAAAAGTGAAGTCCATGAAATTTAGAATTCCATGTGTCATTGCTCACCATTTGGAGTAGGAAGTTCAAGGTACAGTAGATGGTTTCCGTCTCACTTCTACTTTATTGCTTGTAAGATTTGATGTAGGCATTGGATGTAATGGAGAATGTACAGAACAGTCATCAAATAAAAATTCCTCGGCCTACAGAATAATAATAACCTACACTGGAAGAATAATATTGATTAAATGAGTCATATTAAGTAGGGCATGTTATATCATTGGACAAATGTTTCATATTATCACCATTTACACACTGCAATCAATGTAATTCACATTGATTCGCTCTATATTGAAGCATACAATCATTTTTGGAGATGATCCGTCTAACTACAAAACAATTTTCTTATAAAAGAAAATCTTTAGAATCATGGCCAGTCACAAAAACCAAGAAATTCGTCTAGAAGTCCATTTAAGGCTAGAAATGTTACCTCATCCTTGTGAATAAACATTCTGTTAAATTACCTAAAGGTTTCTCAGACAAATTGAAAAATAATCGATATTAACACAAGTTATAAAAACCATCTTCATAGACCAACTGCCAACCTAAACGTGCACAAATAATAATACACGTATTACCTGAACTTAATGGATTTATATCATAATCACTAACATTGGCATACCTACTCTATATCATTGGATTTAGTAAAACATATTTATGTTCAATAACATTTATTATTTGAGAAACGTAATTGGTGGTTAGCGCGCTCGCCAGTGGACCGAAGGTTCGCGGGTTCAATCCCGGCCGAGATCGATTAATTTTTAAGGGTGATAAAAATCCGTAGCACAACTTCCTTCGGAGGGGAAGTAAAGCCGGCGGTCCCATGTCGTAGATTTATGGCATGTAAAAGAACCTTACGAGCATGATACGAGATGTCTCGTGAGCAAAATTCAGCGGTCATTTCTCACCTAATTCTCTCCTGATTTACTGTTTAACTGATAGATGACTCTGGCAGTCAAATCAGGAGTAAATAGAATTCGTGCAGAGTCAGTGAGCTAGTCATTCACTATTCTTAAATGCACGCCTTAAAGACTGTAAAACCTACGGAATGAGGCCCTATGCTGCACTTAGGAGTTACAGGAAATATCTATCTATCTAATTGATATTTTAAATCATATTATCGATAGGACTTGCATTTTTATCCATTCCACTTTCTTTGGTCAATCTGATTTACTGTTGGATCCGTGAAAAGTAATTACAAAATGGTGTCTAAACAGCTATTTGACTCGACTTCGAAAGAGATGTACCGACCTGCGCAGGCGCAGAGCCGTTCTTATGTGCAATATCGAAGCATCTGTTAGCACTTAGTTCGCCATTACTTTGCTAACTTTGTAATATTTCGTCTCATTCTGATTTTATTAGTCTGGGGGGAAGAATCCGTTGCTTCTTTGTGAACATTCTTTCAGTTTTCAGCCTTCTGCAGAGCGCCATTTTCAAGCAACACTGATGTCAAATCGAATATGCAACGCACTGATCTTCATTGACCTGTAGTAGCAGTAACAGTCCTTACTCTAATGAGGATTCATTATTATTGTTCCAGACTATTATCCAGGCGGCGATTTACGGGATCTGTTAAACTGGAAGAGAAAACTTACAGAGAGCACAACTAGACTCTACCTCGCTGAGATAGTCTTGGCCGTAGACCACCTGCATAAGGTAGGCAATCAAACTATCCCAATATAGTTATTTCCAACAAATTCCATAATATGTCTGTGTAAACCCAAGTACGTAAATTGTGCAGCCACAGAAATTTTCCATTTAATTCAGTACTTCATTTCTTCACTATAAGTAAAATCATTTTAATTTCTGTAAAATATGTCTAAAGTAATGACAAAGGATAATTGCATCTGTGTATCTGTGCGCTTTCTCTCCCTCGCTCTAACGCTGACGAAATTAAAACTCTGCGCAGGATGAGAGTACAGGGCTTCTCTCCGTGCTACCGCCGCTCCATCTGGGGCCTTTATATGAAAGATCTGATTGCAAATGGCAGCCGACAGCCAGGGAACTTAGATGGTTGTATTCGTTAAACATAATTAATAATTCCTTACGAGGTGTCTCAGAAATTCTTCCTGGGTGAGACATCAGATTTTCTGTTCCGACGGCCACTCTTACCCACACACAAAGTGAGTTATTGTCCGATTAAGGGAATTGAGATAAATCCAAGAATTGACACTTTTGCTTACCCTTCGAGAGGCAACCGGGAGCCGTGGTCGGGCGGTTAACTCTCCTGCAGCGTACGACAGCTTAGCTAGAGCGAGCGACACGTGACAGAAGAGCAAAATAGGGGAACCACATCTCAGTGCCACAGTAACAACGCCACATGTCCCAGCTCTTAAAACCCAATGCTTAAGGAGCTTGTTAATTTTTTCTTTTAGATTGGAGTAATCCATCGGGACCTTAAACCAGAAAATATACTGATCGACTCTGAAGGTCATATAGCGGTCACGGACTACGGACTGTGCAAAGAATTTCCACCCGACGCAAAGGTACATTTAATATCGACTTTGAATTTTGTTCAGTTTACTTACTTGATGTTTTTTGTATGTGGACCGCTGTCTGTCTGGCAGTGCCCTTCATTTGAGGAAAATCCAGGCACAAGAGAGGCCTCGTGTGCCTGAAATTAGACCACACATTTTCAGGCGTTTTCTTTTGTACCAACATTTTATTGAAAGTAAATCTCAATCACGTTCAATCAAGTTCTTAGAGTCTGACGGGGTGAACCGAGAAGTTCAGAACTCTAATAATTATAGCTTTTTAGGAGTTTCATAAACAGTTGCTATTCTTCAATTCAGAAACCATTAACATACTTTGGGGGAAGAATTTCAGTCACAAGTGTTAAAAAATGGCAATACTGGAATGTCAAGGGGATAAAACAAGTGGCAATGTCAGATATTATATTACGAGAAAATATGTAGTTTGTACAGCTCCACACTTATTGTTAGGGCAGTCAAGTTAAGGGCCAGATGTGTAAGGAGAGAAGTAAAGTTACAAAATATACGTGGGGAAAACCTACTGGAAAGTGTGAACTTGGAAAATCAAGAAGAAGAGGGTAATACAGCATTAAGAGATGGATGACAGAAGTAATTTGTGAAGAATGGGGATAATGCATCTGGCTCAGAGCTGTGTCCAGTGGTCGTCATTGTTATTGGCCATGCCCAAAGTTTTGTTTGTGTTTGCTGGAGAGATAATTTCTAGTTGCCTCGTGTCTCAAATTCCTGTAAAAGTTAAATAAAATCTTGCTTTCATCAACAGATTAAACGTGCTTATTCAGTGTGCGGCACAAGTGACTACATGGCTCCAGAGATGATTCAGGGCAAAGGTTACAGCATGGTAAGTATCTTATACCATTACAGTATAATGAAAATGATTTCTTTGTTTTAGACTAGTATAAAGAAGCGTCAAATTATGAAAATCAGTGGGTTTCGAGCCACAATTAGTAACTCCATGGAGTTCATAATGACACATGTGTAGGCAGAACCATTAAACTGAAATTGATTCACGTGCGCGATGACTGATACACATTTGTCAGAAATGGTAACCGCAGTCACTACATAACTTATCCTCCCAGCAAGTTCTAGCAAATTGGTGGCACTTATATAGCATTTTTGATGTAACCCAAAATTATAAATCAAGGACAGTAAAGCCAGGCTAACGATGTGGCCAATGTTAGACCAACCCCTAATATTATAGTTCTCTGTAAACTTGCTATTTAAGACAACCACCACGTCCTTGTGGAAAAGTAAAGACTTGTTCAAACAGCATGTCATTGGGACTGTGTTCTTCCAAAATAGGAATGAAGAATTCCCTTAGCATGTCTAGATACACATTGTTAGTCACAGTCTGGAAAAGGCCAAAAATATTATGTTTGTATAAAGTACTTGCTCAAATATAGACAGTCTCTTGTATGGTAATTGGATTCATGTTGCCCCCCCCCCCCCCAATTCTTAGCTAATGTCAGTTAAAATTTCCTGACAAATGAAAACATTGTTGGTCGAAAATTTTTTGTCGACTTCAAATCTTTAAAGAATGTCACACCAAAATTTATAGCAAACTACTTTTTCCTCAAACAGTTACATAATGCAAAAGTCAGTTCTTATATATTTTTTTAAATTTCAGGCAATACCACACATTTATATGTAGTGTTGAGTGTTATTATGTGTGAGGTATTTAGTTGTCAGCTACCACACCAGGTGGATTTGCGTGGCCTGCAAACGAAACTCTTATGAGTTGTATCCACATGAGTCCCACTGACTATTGGTCTCTCGGGGATCCTTCCTTTACGATTGTAGCAAGTTTGATCAAAGAATTGATATCACTTCTACATCGACACTTTTATTCCACATTCTCTTCCAAACTTTGTAGAAAATCTCCTTTGTACTGAAACCGGAAACATGTACTCCAGAAGCTACGGAAACCAACCAACCAACCAAAAAGCTAACTGAGGGCGGAGGCCTGCGCAAGCGCAAGACATCGTCCCTACCTAGGTGACACCATTCCTGCGCTCAAGGCGCATTGCTGGAAATGGTAAACGGTCTTAATATAAAAAACGGAAATTTTGCTGACGCTAACTGGGTTACGCCGTGGCTGGAGCCTCGACCATTCAAACTGGGATCTGTTGCTGCTGATGGGAGGTTATCCCGTCAGGCAAGTTGTCCAAAGGAATTTGGTTGGTTGGATCTCTGGGGTTTGAACCCAGAGAGGGAGGGGCCGTTTCGGCTGAAGGCCTCTGCGGCATGGGGGGTAGATCACTTCAGCTGATGGCCTCCATGATCGGGGGGGGGTGGCGGGCCGTGCCCCTATTAAGTTATACCCTGGCATTCGCCTTACAACTGAGGAAAAGCACGGAAAACCTCAGTCAGGGTAGCCGAGTAGTCTAACCACTCGTTGTGCCGACTTGGCCGTCTTTTGGGGACGGCCTCGGCTGGCCTGCTGAACATCGGTCGCCCTCGGTTGCCCTTGGGCGACCTCTGGCAGCCCTCGTTCGGCACGAGTGCCTCCCGAGTTGCCGGACTAAGGGGTTCCCCACACCAGCTAACCTCGAGACAAATCTCTCAGTCAGTGCTCTGATGTGGTCGGCAAAGAAAGGGACCCCCAGATCCTCATGCATTTGCCTGTTACTAACGTACCAGGGCGCGTTAGTAACAATGCGAAGACACTTGGATTGCAGAACTTGCAGTTTCCGGACGTGGGTGCGGGCAGCTGACCTCCAGATCGGGCATGCGTAATCCATCATGGGACGGATGAGCTGCTTATAGAGCAGCACACCGTTCCTGATGGACAGGCCACTTCTCCTATTGATGACACGCATTCATTGTCTTTTACCTAAGACGCCATTTTAAGAACTGTGAGTGTTGCACTTCAGACATAAAGATTTGGAATTTCAATCTGAATGAATTAAATCTGATCATGTAACCCACTGAAATTCATGTAGTTTTCTGCCTGTTGATTCATGAGCATTATTATAGTATGATGGAAAACAATTTATGTGTGCACACTGCATATGAAGAGCTGGTGAACTAAAATGAGGATAAATATTTGCAGTAACTTGTTACAAATAAGTGTCAATGAACTCACACAAATTCAGAACGTATAACGCAAACATAGAGGAATCGCAGGCTCCTTTTCAAAACTGAACCCTGGAGAAAATGCTTCCATTAGCTTTACCATGTCTGTCTGTAGTTTGAGAACTTTTAGAATTTGAGAATTTTGAGAATTTTGAGAATTTGAGAATTTTGAGAATTTGTTAAATATCTTGACTCAGATACTGATGTCTCTTAATGTCACATGAAGCAATAGTTTTTTTTAGTGTTCTGTCTGACGACACGTCCTTATGAACCGAATCCCTCCACCCCCTTCAGGTTGTCAGGAACCTGTTCATATACGTTCTTGGTAGATGATCCAGAAGTGGTTTGCCATTGCCTTCTTCTGTGTGAGTGGAGTAATTGCTGGAATGCCACGGAGAAACCGGGGAAGCCCCCGGAGGAAACCTCCGTGATGCCTAGACCACTGCCTTGCCCAAGACAAGTTATAAATCTGATCACCACCGTGAATTGAACCCGGGACCCCAGGATTACAAGCCTAGCGTTCTGACCGCTAGACCACCGTGGTGGCTGAAGCAATAGTATGACTATATAATGTAAATTGTAAACAACAGTTAATAAAATTATTTTTAAGGTTCTTAATGAGCCTAGGAATCAAACTGACACCTACGAGGAATAGGTAAATGAAGACAGAGTACTAATCACACATAGGAATAATTACATATAAACCGGGAGCCAAAACATGGACAATACAATTCATACAAGAATGTTTATATTTCTGGTGACCCTCTTAAGTGTGATAGTGTGAAGATTTGAAAATGACTGACTGCAGCTGTTTCCTCCATATTTAATTGTTGCAGGAAGTGGACTGGTGGAGCGTAGGGATCATCGCGTACGAAATGATGGCTGGGTTCAGACCCTTTGTTATTGCACGCGACGAAAGCAAGACGAAACTCAGACAGTAAGTGTGTAGCATTTGGAAAGAGATTCACATATGTGCTCCTTTTCATCATAATTTTGCTTTTCATAATGTCGTATCAAATTTGGTTTATGGCTAACAAATGACTATCCATTTTAATGGCAGTATGGCACGTGCACAAATTTGAATCCTGCATAGAATATATCTTAGGCAAACAAACAATATATAAGCACAGCCATGATTACAGTCACTACAACAGAGGTGTTTGGCAGGATGCCAACTTAATGCGAGAGACAGGGAAGAAAATGATTCCAAAAGATAAGAAATGCTTCATAACCATCTACATTCGTTCCTGTATAACCTATTTCAGAGGTGTGCAGGCAAATTAGATATTATATAGGCCAATTATAACAAGTTGTGAAAGTGTATTCCATAATGATATACACATAATATCCTCACACATTCTTTGCAACGAGCATTTAGAGGTATTAAAACCACCACCAATTTTTAAGGGTGATAAAAATCCGTATCACAACTTCCTTTGGAGGAGAAATGAAGGTGGCGGTTTCATGTCGCAGATTTACTGAATATAAAAGAACCTTAGAAGCATGAGTGAGATGTTTCATAAGCAAAATTCAGTGGCCATTTCTCACCCACGTCTCTAGTGATTCACTGCTGGATGGCTCTGGCAGTCAAATCATGATTGAGTAGAAATTGTGCAGTGTCAGTGGGTTGGTCACTCAAACACTAGGAAACCTCCGAAAAGGAGGCGGTAAAAACACTCAGTTGGGTTGTAGAACCAAGAAACAACAACAACAACGAATCCACCACCTACCTTAGGCACCAGATTTTCCTCATCCATCATTTTTCTATCACTGCTCATAGGATATTAGAGTATTATATTGAGGTCATGGAGAATGGACAACCTCCAAAATAAATTTCATCCAATTCCGTCCAGTGGGTTGAGTAGCGTTGACTGGACACACGTGATAAGCCCATTATGCATTCTCCATTTGCAGTTCGAGCAAAGAACGCATAACAGTGAGTGGCATTATACAGATTGATTTTGAATGTATGTTTTAATGGCAAAATGAAAAATGAATCTATCTTTTACAGAAAAATTGTGCAACAGACGCCAGCGATCCCTAAGAATTTCACATCCATAGGGTCACGTTTTGTCAGAGGCCTTTTGGAGAAAATGCCATTAAAGCGGTTAACATCAGGGAAGACCATCAAGCAGGACATCATGCAGCATCAGTTCTTCAATGTGAGTTCTTTCCCATGTCTGTTATCACAGAATACTAGGCTGTATGTACATGTTTCACTTTTAAACTCTGCCTTGTACACTAAGAGACTGCCCCAAAACGGCAACGAGTACACAATTTTAGACCCTTCAAGCTATTTCTAGATGAATTCATTCTTTCAAAACTTGAGTAAGTGAAAAGTTTGATTTTAATTCCCAGAGAGCAACTCGTGTGTAATAAATGTCATAGGCCAAAGAGTCTGAGGACAGTAAAAGGTTAGGATGAGAGTGCATTATGTACTGTGACATGAAACCTTAAAGGCGTGATGAGGTTTTGTCAAACGTCCCACCCAGCAAATGAAGTATTGTTGAATAACTTAAAGCACAGACTAACATTTATAGCCAAACAGATAACACCATTTCAAAATTCTTGTACTTTCTGCACAACTGAAGGATCTTTCAAACTGGGGTGTTCTGATTTCTTGCCACAAACAGCTTTATCGTCCACATTAGTAAAGCTTGATCTTCTTATTCAACAGGGTATCAACTGGGATAAAGTTGCTAGCAAAAAGCTGAAGATGCCGTATGTTCCACCTTATAACAGCAGCAAAGACGTCCATCCTGTCCAGAATCTGAAAATAGAGCTTCTAGCTCATACAACTGGTTGCAAGAGAGCTGAGGTCAGTACCAATAGTACTCTGACCCTCGTCTTATTATGTGGTGCATAGGAACAAGTGTTATTTTTGGCACTTAAGTTACCTTTAGATCAGACGTTGGAAGCTGAGTTCTACATGGCCTTGAAGGTGTTATAGCAACTAAGAACGTCGAGGTGGTCCTTTGCCAATATTTGAGCATAATATTCATACAGCCACTTTCATGTGGGTTTATAGGAATAAATGGCAGTATCTGTCATAATAATGGTTGTCAGGGTAAAATGCAGACAAAAAAATTGACAGTGGAACCACGGTTTCAGAGAATCTGACGTAAATACGTCTTTGTATTTAAATTATCATTATCGGACTCTTTTAGCTTCAATGTCATCCATCTTGTTATCTTAACATAGCATGACGCAACACACAAACGCAGCTGGATCTTACAAATCTTCGTAACTAACGCTGTTTTTGCCGAATGACCCTTCTGTATAGACGTATTTACGTCAATAACAAGATGACGGCTGTCAATATATATCCTGGATTTTTTTAAAGTAACCTAACCTAAAATAATGCACTTGCTTATTATCACTGACCAAAATAATTTTCTGAACGTGTCCATAATCAAATAAGAAGACTGTGGAAAAATAAACATAAAGTTCAGTACAAATAAAAAAAGAAGTAATTCGCATCGTAGCAACGACAAGTTTTCACGCTGGGAAAATATCCTTTGTGAGTTCGAGCACGTTCCATTTTCAGAATTTCCTCTTGGAGTACAAAAATAATTGCAAACGCTCAGATTACTTCCTATAAGTCTCTATAATAAAGCCATAGATGTAGGGAATTTCAGTTTGTCTGAACATAATTGTGACATAATGCATATATCATAAAATTGCTACATGACTGATTTAGTAAGACTAAATATTCAGATGCCTCGTCACTAGCTTAGCAAGACATTTACAAGCTGACCTCAGGACACTTATTCATCTGTATTGATTAATGTTATCTGCCACATAATTGAAAACAAACATCTTCATTGCTATTTCTCAATTCTTTGAGCATGTACTTGAGACATATATGTATATTACTTCATTCTCACAGGGATCTTCAGATTCACGAAAGTCATTATTAACCACCGATCACCAGCCTTTCTTTCGGATTGAGGGTGGGGTGTATAGATTAGATTTATCTCTCTCAGGACAGTGTCCAGTGGCTGACTTGTGAACACAATTAAGAGCCTTCCGGTTCCATAAATAATTTATTAGGTTAGCAACAATTAGTCAGTGAGCTGGTCACTCACTACTAATAAATGGACGCTTCAAAGACCATGAAACCTCCAAAAGGAGGCGGCGATGACTCGCTACTGGGCTAAACTATTAATAGAATAGAGCAACTATTAGTTTCTCAGAAAAAGTCTGTTCCCTACAGTCTGTTATATTATCCTAATTAGAAACAAGATAAATCCGTAAATTACAAGAGACTTAACTGAAGAAATTCATTGATGCCACATGAACAAAATAAACATTTACAAATTTACCTCTTCCAAGCGCTTGAAAGAAGACTGGCATAAGAGAATGTAAAAGATTGTGTAAAACTGCATCCCACAAATTTTTAAGTCACTGAACATTCCATCTGTGTGTGGAACAGATTCAAGAAAGATAGGCTTCATATACATGTTTTATGTTAGCAGATCCCATGAGTATTTAGGTTTATTTATGCAACTGATCAGGAATATCAAATCTAAGATTGAGGTACAGGGGAACAGAGATCACTTACAAAAGGTCTGAGTACATAGCGGCACCTCACTGATAGTCTTTTCCCTTAAGAATATGCACATTTGAGGTGATTCATTCCTTCTACCAAGGAATTGTTTTAAGAAAATCTACTGAAAAACCAAGTTGAATATTTGCATAAACATTAAACTCCACGGAACAGATTCTATTCAAGAAGCTGACAGCATACTCCACTAGTTAGATGATTGGCAGTATGTAACTTTTTTAAACAAGAATTGTTAGCATCCTGTCAAATTCCCAGCTACCCTCCACATCTCCTTCCACTCCAGAGGAAGCACCAGGCGGTGGAGACGAGTGATTGCAGTAACACACGGCTTAATAGACTGGTGTTGGTTATGCGGATCACATTGATCTAACTCAGGGGCAGGTTCACTGATGTACTTTAACATAAGGCATTTTCTACCTTCAGATTCTAATACAATAAAGATACATTTTTAGTTTTTATGGGCGTAGTCTGAGTTCAACCACGAAGATATATTCTTATCACCACGTTCCAACGAAACATTTTTGTATCTTATAAACACCAAATGAAATAAGTTCCTCTGCAAATTAATTTACTTACATGTGACTGTAATCTTTATCGCAGGCATGCTTATATGTAGCACCATCCCTGATTCCAAGCAATGAATAAGGAACAGGAACTTCAAAGGAGTGCCCAAACGAAGTAAGTGATATTATTTTAAGTTGTGACACTTTATTAGAGGTCACGTCTTACAGGCAGATGTGTTGAAAATTAACAAAATTAATGACCATTCCTTTTAGTTTTATTATGGATCAGACTGGTAAAGCTACAGCCGTGTCATAACTTGATTGTCACAATAATATAAACGAATACAGACAAATATGTGACATAAATTTGAAATTAACAGGTTAAGAAAACAACCCATCTCAGACAGTTTGGACACAACTGAATTATCACCGGAAGCATTAATTCGTCGATGTGAAGTGATGTACGTTCTACAAAATGTCAGTGAAGGTTATAGCATATAGTTATGGCATTTCAGCACGTGAATCATGGTGGATGAAGCGGCTCTCGGATGTGTCCTTATCAGAGATTTTTAGTTCTCCAATGTCAACATCACTGCACTGCTGCTTCGCATTTGCTCATGTATCATCTGGTTCGTTCCTTTCTGACCTGACTGCGTTCTCTTTGAATCTTACCACTTTATTGCCCATCACAGAGAAACAAAATAGTCCTCAGGGTCAAGAGGAGCGGTAGCTCAGTCAATGTAGGGTCTGATTATGTAATGGGCAAAATGAGTGAGGTTATTGAAAATGCACGAGAAGAATGATTATTTGTGAAAATTACTATACAGCCTATTTAATTTAAACATTTTAATTACCTCAATTAGTTTCAAAATTACATTATATTCAATGATAATACAGTAATTCTGCAGCATATCAGAGTACAGACAGCCTACAGGATAAGTGACATATTCTAAAAACTTGATGTTCAGTAGCTAATGAGGTTCATTATTTTCAGGATGAAATTCTGAATGAGCAACTTGTAGTCACAGCAAAGTAATGGCGTGACAGAACGGAAAATTGCTGGTGGTGACTAGCATGGTCACTGGTTTTCAATTATAAGTAAACAAGCCCACAGGAAGAATGAGACCAACGCATACCATGACACAGAGGGAAGTGGACCTCTACATTCAGCACAAAAGCATTTGCTGGGAGTTGGTCAGAATCGTGTCCGTTATTGAGTGGGAGCATCTTTGTCTCCAGAGATTCGAAGAAATTGGGCAAAAGTAATGGGAGAATGTATGTCGGATTGTGGAAAAACTAGTATAAATTTATTACGAGCAAGAAGGTATAATCGAAGTCGCTATTGAACGCATTATAATTGAAGATAATGGAGTGAACAGTGATGAATCGAGTTATATGTCAGAAAGCGATGGTCTGTGAGGAGTGGAAGAATTAGAAGAGGACCAACAGTTGTGAAGAATATAAAATTATCTAATACTCTCTGCAGTGTTAATTTTCTAGTGATGTGTAGTGTAGTGAAATCGACTTTCCTGTGTTACATACCGTGGTAATATTTTATTTGGAGTGTGCTGTACGCGAACTCCTGCCATCCGTTCCTGGAAACTTCTGTTAAGTAAACAGATCCGAGGTTTCAATTCACAAAACGCAGGGGCAGAAAATGCTGGAACCAAGTATAACTTCCGAATGAAGGCTATGTTCCATGTAGAGCGTTACATGGGAGTTCTCTAGCGGATACTCGTGTATACAAGAACTCAAAAATGGCGGGCGTTCACTTTTTCTGTCGTACATAACCTCACACAAAGGCCTCTTAACAAATAAGTCGTTGGTATACTGAGTTTATATAATCTTTCAGAATAATAATTACTTTCTCACACAGGAAAATATATTTTATTATTTGATCTGGAAGAAGATAGAAAAAAAAACAATGATTTAATAAATCTGCTATATATTTCATCCATTTTTTCTATTTACAGTTTATACAAAATAATGTTATGAAACAGATCAAAACTGCAGTTTTGTCATCACTTAATTGTCATAATAATATACAGCAATAAAGCGAATTTGATATTGACAGGGGAAAACCAAAAACCTCTCAGAAGAATCGATCACAGGGCTACTTTGTCTACCACAAATTACACATGTCCACCATTCATAAAGTCATTAATTCCCTTTCTGTATTATTATAACACTTAAGTAATGACACACCTGGAAATATAACAGTTTCATAATAATATTTTTGGTAGAGCCTGATATGACAAAAATGGTCAACATAGGTGTGTTTATCATCATTTTATGTTTCAAGCCTGAATAATAAAATATATTTTACTGTATGAAATTAAAATAAACTTCATTAATCAATAGTTTTTTAATTTGGAATATGTATATTCGAAAGACACATCTGATAAATTAATGCGACCAAAATATTATATCAAATACTGAGCTTGAATACATCTGAGAAGTTTCTCTTCTACATGGTCATTATGTCTCAGTTGTGAGACTAGATATCGGCATGCAAAAGTAAGTGATTAAATTAATATATATTGCAACTTGTTATTGATTATAAGATAAAAAGATTGTTATGTGGAAACATGGTGATGAAAGTCTTCATTATAGAATGCAGACCAGTCTAATAAAAATTAAAAATCTCTTTGTTAAGAAAAGTTACAGAGGGTCAAATTTTTAACCACCTTAGCAGCCTACTATCAGCTTAATGAAAAGACCGCTCAGTGGAGTTCAATATTTTATGCACATCTTCAACAATAATATTCATCTGATTTCCTTAAAATTCTGTATACGCACATTTATGTGTTTAGAATATGACAAAACAAATTAACTAGAAAGTTCAGACTTACATAAGACAAACACAAATTTTATGCTCTGTCCTAAATAAGATTGCTTTGAAAATTTTGGGAACCCTTAAATAAGTTCTTCAGATGAATAAAACACATATAACCATTGGACAATATTCGTACTCTGTCAATATATTTTATCATATAAAATTCCATTACATTATGTCATAAAGGTGAGATGATGGACGTACAGAAACATTTTTCACATGAGTTCATTATTGTAATTTTATTTATGAAATTCTTGAAAGGGTTTTTTGTTTTCTTGTCATCATCATCGTCAAGGATTAGGCACTAATGCCTATTCAGGCTTCAAATTGATCTTTCCATGTTCTTCGTGGTCGACCTCGATCTCTTTTCCGGCTAGGTTTGTAACTGAATGCAACATTAGGTAGTCTTTCCTCAGGCATCCGTTCAACATGTTCTTTACATTTTCTTCTACATTCTCCAATTTTGTCAATTACATTAAAAATATTAAATTGTTTCCTAATGTCTTCATTTCTTATTCTATCTATTAAGAGATTAATTTAGTTTGCAGGAAAGCGTTTGCTGATAAAACTTTATTATGTGTAGTTCTACTAGGAAATAAAAGTTTGATTGTTTCATAATGTTACTTTCCTGAATTCTGCTGTTTGATATGAAACATTTTGAGTTGTATAAACCTTTCTATATTTTGTTCATACATATATAACAGTAATATTCATACATATAACTGCATTAAAGTCATTAGAAGTTTTCTTGATTACTTCTTCCGTGTAATTCATAACCATTAATATGTCGTCTGATGAAATTAATTAAGCTCTTATCTTTTAGAATGAGAATGCCTTCAGTTGTCAAATCGTTGGCATCTCACAAAAATCCAGCTATCTTATAATAAGTTTATTTTTAATAGTGGAAAAGTTTGCATTAATAAATGTTTAACGTTTCTTTTCATAATTTCCGGATATGCTACAGAAAGTTTTTTCCCCTTGTCTATATCCATGTTCATTGTATATCTGCAGTTCTTATTGTGGTTTGATATTCTGTGAACAAACAAATCTGAGAAACATTGGTCTGTAGCAAAATCAAAACATTCTGCTTATTTTTGCTCCTGAAAATGACATCAATGAGAATTGTTACTTTGTTTGACCTATGCTTTATTGCAGTACAAGTCAAAGTATTTTAAATAAGTCACTTTACATTTCTGTACGCATCACCAGAAGAAGCAGCATATTTCCGTGGATGACCAAATAAATGCGCACATGAAGAAATTCCGCACGAAGATTGCGCACAGAAAAGAACCCACTGTCATAAATGCTCACACGAAAAAATACGAACATAGAATAATTCTCACATTATTTAGTTTACAAAAACAAATGTGGCTAACGAGGCAAAGGGTAGGTTAGGTTAGGTTAGTATGTATAGTAAGTTTGAACTAAACATCATAGCATGCACATTACGCTTTATTAAGACTGTATTACTTGATAGTATTATGAATGTGAGAGTTTTTCTACGTGCGCATTTTTCTGTGTGAGAATTCGTCCGTGTGAGCATTTATCTTTGTAAGCAATTATCCGTGTGATTATTCGTCAGTGTGAACATTTTTCACGTTTGCATTTATGACTGTGGGTTTTTATCTTTGCGGAATTTTCATGTGGGCTTTTGTCACGGAACCATTTATGTGTTTGTCAAGAGCTATTTATTGCCGACAAACACTGTAAGAAGATCAAAGCGTAATTCACTTGTGTTTTGCAAAATAAATTATGTATCAATGCCCTGCAAACCGTAATTTTGGACTTGGCTGTTTTGGCCAGTGCTAGTTTTCATTTATTATGAATCATCTGTATTACACTGTCCTTTTCTGAGTTATTCACTTGCATTAGATGCTCTGGAAACATCGCTCTTTAAAAAGGAAAAGACAAATAATATGTTACAGTTTATTCTTCAACATCATGCAGAGAAACAGACAATAACTCATTTCCATACACGAAATAAATTCTCCGTTCCTGCAAGATGAACATCAATCACTTTGTTTTCTGAATATGTTGAATATTTGTACATTATTTTTATACTCCTACGTCACGAAGAAAATTTCATTTAAATGTGCTAAAAGCTGGATAACATTACAATCAATAATTTCATGCTCATCTTGACTTTTATCAGATTGACAAAACAATGTATTTAAAAGAAAGATTATGATGATGGTGCCTGGCTCAGCACATTATTAAATCATATAAATTTTTGAGCAAAGAAATTAGTTTCATATTTTTTTATATGCAGGTAACTTATGTGTTTGTTGAATAATTTACCAGCTGTTAAAGAAAGGCCTGGCACAGTAGACTTGGTCACTTAAGTTCATAATACCTCCACACCTTACGTCTCCAAATGTTTCAGAATAGATTTTGTAACTATTTCTGAAGCCAAGGCAGTACATCTCTGCTCCACACCTAATATGGCCACTGTCT
The DNA here is from genome assembly GCF_977971745.1 of Zootermopsis nevadensis. Lineage (NCBI taxonomy): Eukaryota > Metazoa > Arthropoda > Insecta > Blattodea > Termopsidae > Zootermopsis > Zootermopsis nevadensis. The sequence continues at coordinate 1,667,949 of NW_028259149.1, read as the reverse complement.
GGATTCCAACAATTGAGGATTATGTACACCGATTATTACTGGTGCAACTTCAGGCCTGTAACAAAATAATATTGACACAAGTTTAAAGGAAAACATTCTTTTACACATTAATATTTAGTTTGGCAGACCGTCTACAGAACAAGTTTCTTATTAAGGTTTTAGTGCTTATTAATGCGGCACACGAAATATTATCAGAACAAAATGCACAAACAATTTAATTTTCATAGCTACTATTTTTGTCCACTTAAATGGAACCACTTGTAAATTACCTGTCAAGGTAAAAGCATGAAGTGGTATATGAATAAAAATTCAGATTAAAATCATAAAACATATTGCGTAGAACAAATTTCAACGTAATAGAGCATTGACACACATTCATAATCAGGATATTTTGCATTCTGTGGTATTTACCCGCAGAAGTCAAAACACGGAAATTTCAGAACACAGACTGTCCTATAAGACATCAATAAAGTTTATTAATCCATCAACATGATTTAGTAAATTTCTTACCGTAGTTCATAATGTCCTTGTCCTTCTGTTTTCATCACCTGGGATCCCTGTAACAAAACAAAACAATTTCAATACGTTATGGCATTAATTTATTTTACAGCTTGTGAGTATGAGCTGTCTCTCCTGCAGGGTGTTAAATGGAGGATAAGGATCAATGTAAATACTGCGAGATGCAAAGACAGAAATGGCCTAGGTGGCAGTTTATTTATGATCTTTGGGAAATTATTCACAAATTCATTGTCCATCAGTATTCGTCATTGGTGTTAATGCAAATATTGTAGATAAAAAATGTGATTCAGTAATTTGTATCAATATATTCTTGACGAAAATTCCAGTCAGAAATATTCTATCACCTTGGGTGGTGTTATTAGTGGCTATAAAGTTATGAGTATGTGAAATTCAAGAATTAATTTTACATTAGTAAGCTCAATTACTAAACAAGTTTTTACAATTTGCAATTGACTTTATAACATATGTTTCAAGTATCCACAATCAGCATGGATACCCATTTTTCTACAAAATGTGTAATCCTCAAGAATTTGAACACAACCATTTACGTATCTTCCAACATGCATAATTTTATAAAGTTGTCTGTTCTATTTCTGATTATCATTTTCACGCATGATTTCGCATAACCCTACGGACATAAATATAGAAGGTTCAGGTCTATTGATCTGTAGCGGCCAAGTCTCCAGACATTGCTACGTGGCCAATGCACTTATGATACACATATTTATGTAACTTCATCGCTTGTCAATTAAAAAATGGAGGCATCACATCATGCTACAGATACATATATAACTACCTTCCAAGAGGTGGGAAAAGTCATTTGGCAGAAATATAACAAGATTGACACCTATAAGACGACCATAAAATATGAATTATCGATAAGTTGACTGCCAACAGAACAACACGGGTTTAAAAGAAATAAACTATCTTCTATTTTTCTTAATTTCAAGAGTTCCATGAAGTTTCACAAGAAACGATAAATGAATTAATGTGAAATTATTCACTCCGTAATGTTTAAAATGTAGACAATTATATTACTCTAAAGAAAGTTTATGAATTTATTGTATCTTACTTTTCTTAAAGTGACATCTTTAGTGTAATTTTATTTGATAGATCTTCGATCAATCATGACATTTGTTGTTACAGGTACATAACGTAGCGTAAGATGATCACGTGTTATGCTGATAGACTTATTTCGTTAGAACTTAAAAAATAAACTACAGACAAATGATATAACTGTGTGCTAAGGAAACACAGTGACATTAAATTGGCTAAATGTGAATGTGGCTTAGCTCTCCTTCCTCGATTCTACTACAAAATTCATCCCTCACAAATAAAATTTTAACTACCGACAACAGTGCTGTTGAAGACTGAATGTGTTAGACATGTACGTACGCTTTTGAATACAACACACATGCAGATTCCATAAGCAAACAGTTCAGAAAATTGATGGATTTACTTTACAAGTAAACTTGATAATATCTATACTCACTGGTGTGTGGCAAAGATCCGACGTGGTGATGGATTGTGAATCCTTGCATACATAGGTATAAAACTGACCCTCCTCCAGTATTGAAGCACCTTCAGCAGCAGTATTAGATATTGATGTCCCGTTTACCTGCCCAGGCTGTAGCTGTTGGCATACTCATCAGGTTATAAGAGTATCAGGTTATCGTCTCCCGGTGTCAGACATGATACAACACATTACAACATGACAATAAACAACGAAACATTAACACCAATTCAATCATGAAGATGGATGGATTCACAACCGCATAAAATCAATAAATGCAACGCAGCTTAGTATATAATAGTTTATAAAATTAATAGAATTGATAACCTGAAGATGATGTCTTAGTACATCGAAACATGTCGTTTCTAATATGAAGATGCCATAGAATGTAAACTCGAAATACGATAATAAGAGCATCAAAACATAACATATTTTATATTTATATTGTGAATGTTATAATATTTTAACAACTCATTTTAATAAGTTTGTGTATAGACGGCCAAAATAAATATATGTATTATAATCATACATTGTTTATGCTCTATTTTTCACTTTGCTATCAGTATTTGTTAGGAGCATTATGCTTTTTTCCAGTAACACAGAATTTCATTAATGTAATAATCAAATTTTCTTGCATGTAAGATATGTCATTCTTAAGTAACCTCAACCGTGGGTCCATAAATGCAATTTAATGCAATCGAAACTTAATAAAACGCATTAGTTGCCTCAGATAAAGCATGGCATTAACCGCAAACTACAAATATTTCACACCTTCAAGCTCTGTTACAGTAACCGAAGATTCCAAAGGCAGCTGTCTTTAATCATTTAACAAATTCAGATTATGAAGATGGGAAATAATCAGTTGTAGGATTTTCTCAGCATCGAGATTTAATTCATATTTTAGTATACGCAGATGAGTTGTGTTGTGTCCGGTGAATAATATGGTGAGTGATCAAGAAAGGCCTAGTAACATAGTTTATTAGGTTTTTAATACCTCCACATTCTTTTCGAGAATAGATTTTCTTAATGAATCTGAAGCTTCGACAGTCCTTTCCTGCACCATCTCGTTTTCATAACGGAAACTACAGACATTGAATTCCAAACCCTGAAGGCTGGTTTCATCATATACCCTTGGCTGCATCTTAGTTCTGTAACGAAAGAGTAATGAGTCACAATCATAATCTGGAAAATTTACATTCTGTTATATTTACCCGCAGAAGTCCATTTAGAAAAAAACGCAACTTTCAGAACACATACTGTTCTATGGGACATCAATAATTTTTATTAATCCATAAAACATGATTTAGTAAATTTCTTACCTTGGTTTAAACTGTGTTTGCTCATCTGTTTTCATCACCTGAGATCTCTGTAATAATACACAACAATTTCAATATCTCATGAATTTAATTTATTTTTGCAGCGTGTGATTGTGAGCTTTCTCTCCTGCAGTGGTGTTAAATGGGATATGAGTGTCATCGTAAATAGTCCACTATGCGAGATGTAAAGACAGAAATGGCCTTGAGGGCAGTCTCTTTATGACCTTTGTCAAATTATTCAGAAATTCATTGTTCATCAGTATTTGCCATTGGCGTTAATATAAACGTTGTTGATACACAATGTGATTTAAGAATTAGTATCAATTTTTTTCTGATTAATTTCCAGTCGGAAACATTTGGTCTTCATTGGTTGCATTCTTAGTGATTATAAAGTTGCGAATATGCGAAGTTCAAGATTGATTGGTATTTACGTAGAATTATTACTGCGTGTTCAGAATACACAGTAAAATTAAATTAGGAAAATGTTAATGTGGCTTAGCATTCCTTCCTCGATACCACTACACAATTCATCACTGCCAAATAAAATTCTAACCACCGACAAAAGTGCTGTTGAAGTCTGAATGTATTAGACATGTACGCACGCTTTTAAATGCAACACACATGCAGATTCACTAAGCACAAAAATATGGATTTACTTTTCAAGTGAATATGATAATATCTATACTTATTGGTATGTAGCAAAGATCCCACTTGTGACAAAGATTAATATTTTCGCAGGAGTAATTTGCCAGCGTGTGGACTATCTTGGTCAAAACAGCTCTGTCTATTTAGCAACGTATAATTCTAGATTCAAGATCTTCGCTGATAATGTCAGGCTGTGCTTAAATTCGCATCGACTGAGCTCGCCTCTTGTTGTATGAAACCCAATATGTCAGCCTTTGCACGTCTCGCTAATTAAAAAACGTCGGAGGACGACGTCGTACAGCTAATTATTCTGGTTCACCTGGTGAGCACTACGAACCCCGAGGAAGAAGACGTTGTGGCCGGGTATTATATTTTGACCGAAAAGTGACATTCATTTCATGTGGAAGGAATTCTAGACGGACGCTATTGAAATTCAAAAACAATATTCAGTTATACATAATTATTACTTTACCATACCCTAGAAAACTCTGACTGGTCTTGCGTTCTTAATGAAAGCTCGGTTGATGCTGCAGTTAATAATCTCACGGCTACTGTGTCGAAGGCCATCAACCTAGCTATTCCCCTTGTAAAACCCAGAAATTCTGCATTTCCTCATTGGTTTTCCAAAACTCTTGTCTATTACATTAGAAATAAGAATGCATCTCTTAAGAAATTCAAAAAATCTAAATCTGATTATCATTATAGCGTTTTTTCCCACTATCGTAAACTAGTTAAATTGACTATTAAATCAGATAGATTGGTTTGGTTAAAAACTATTGAAGAAAATTTGAAAACCCAACCAAAGCACTTTTAGAAATATATTTCTAATTTCAAAAAGAAAGACCAGTCGATTACACAAATTAAAGTTGGAGACAGTTTTATCACGGAACCCCAGGCAATTGCTGAAGCTTTTGCTGACCGCTTTCGTTCTGTTTTTAACTCTTGCGTTAATGTTACGACTAGTTCTGACTTCGCCTATTCTGATGTTTTGAATATTCCACGTATCTCTGTTGATGATGTTACGCGGGCAATTAGTCGTCTACGTTCGACGAAATGCGTCGGACACGATGAAATCCCGACTTTCGTTATAAAAGGTTGTTCTGAGATTTTAACTCCTCTTTTACGCCATATTTTCAACCTTAGTTTATCTAGTGGGAATTTTCCTTTGTTATGGAAGCGAGCGGCTGTTGTGCCGATTTTTAAGAAAGGCAACAGCGCCTTAGTATCTAACTATAGGCCTATTTCGATCCTTAATAACCTCTCCAAAATTTTTGAAAGTATTGTTCATGATCACCTTTCCTTTTATTTCAAATTCAAATTTCATCCCAGTCAGCATGGTTTTTGTAAATCAAAATCTACGGTAACTAATTTAGTTACCTACCTCAATGATGTTCAGCCGTCTGTTTGTTCACAGGGACAGATCGACTCTGTGTATTTTGATCTTAGGCAGGCCTTTGATTCAGTCCCGCATTCTATTCTTTTGAAAAAGCTAAATAAATTTGGACTATCTTCTCCTTATGTCAAGTGGTTCCAAAGTTATTTATCATCCAGATCTGCCTTTGTTCGCATTTTAGGACAGTCCTCTTCTTTCTACGCGGTGTTATCTGGAGTTCCACAAGGCTCTACCTTGGGACCTCTCTTATTTAATATTTTTATTAACGACCTTTGCGACAAAATTAAGTATTCTAAATTTCTCTTATTTGCCGATGACTTGAAACTATATCACGATATTAAATCTGTGCATGACTGCAGAGCTCTTCAAGCAGATATCGATTCCGTACATGAGTGGTGTAATGATAACAATATGGAACTTAACATAGAGAAAACTAAAATTATATCGTTCACACGTAAAACCAACAGTATCCATTTTAATTACATTGTTAGTGACTTTTTAATCTTGCGTACAAATTGTATAAAAGATCTTGGTGTTTTGTTAGACAGTAAACTGTATTTTCACTGTCATGTAAATTGTGTTCATTCCCAGGCACTAAGGACCTTAGGGCTTATTCGTTTTATTACTTATAATTTTTCCTCTTTAGACAGCCTTGTTGTTTTATATAATGCTTTAATTAGGTCAAAGCTTGAGTATGCCTCGGTCGTTTGGAATAATCTTACACAGACAGATTCTAATAAATTAGAAAATATTCAAAGAAAATTTGCCAGTTTGTGCAATTACCGATTTTTCCAGTTTAATATCCCCCGAAAATATGAACTGATCCTATCTACTTTAAATTTTAGAACACTTTATTCCAGACGACGACATCTCGATGCGTTATTTCTTATTAATGTATTTAAGGGCAAAATAAATTGCCATTCCATTATGGACGCTGTTGGTTTACGTGTGCCGGCGAGGCAAATAAGAGAATTTTCTACTTTTAGTGTGAGCAGTGCACTAAGACATAGTCCTTCAGCGAGGTGCGTCATCGCTGCAAATTACGTATGTAAATCTTTGGACGTATTTAGCACAAACATTGTCTCCCTTGAGGGCACGTTCTCAACAAGGGAAATGATCTAGCTTGGTTATCTGTCTTTTTATATTTTTTAAAGTTTTACAATTATATTAGTGTTCCCTACGTGGATTATTTGTTTTTATTTATATTCCTTCATTTTTTGCTCTGTGTTAATATTGTTTCTATTTTGGGTTTGCCTGAACTTGGCAGTTATATTTAATACTGTATATTTATAAGTTTAGTTAATCCGTTTGTGTAATATTTTTAATTTTTATTTCACTATTATTGTATATATTATCAGTGTTTGCCTGTTATTGGCTTCTTGCTGTTGGCAAACACGTAAATAAATTAATTGAATTGAATTGAATTGAATTGAATAATACAAAGTAAAAGGAGTAATGTAGCGAGAGTGAAGATGACATACTCCTGGGGTACTGTGCCGTGTAGGAACGTAGAAGTTAACGACGTTTCAGAGGTGTTTATATCAGAGCGATGAGTTCGCGGTGTGATACATATCTCAGGTTGATGTAATCATGATGCTCACCGCTGTGGGAATGTGAAATCTTACTGTTGTGATAAGAAATTGAAAATAAGTATTACGACGATTATTAACGTTTTGAAAAAATATCTTTCAATATTCAAATCGTGATTCTCTTTCATACGCAGAAACAAACAGAGCAGCGAGGATGCTTCCGGAAATAATTAAGAGCGGCTAGGGAACGTGTAGGAACAGATATCTAAGAAAAACTAGTCTGGTGCTTTGAATTTCATTTTACAAAGGATCTATACCTTATTTCGTAACATAGACGCTTTCTGTTGTGAATAATCCATCTTCCAAATTAACAGGTAAGGAGGTATTTCAGCAAGTATGCCATATTTTGCATTTAATTATCAATACGTAAATAGTTGAAGTCGTTTGTGTCTATGCTAATAAGTTTCCGAAACACGAATGAGTTAGTCAACAAAAAAGAATAATTTAAAACGCATATTTATGCATTTTAATGGCCACTGCAGAAAACACGTAAACTAGAGTGCTAAAACAGACGCATCATTTTTTGTGTCGTTTATGAACAATGGAAAATTTTAATGTAATAATCATAACATATTATGTGTTGTGGTCTACAGACATTCAATTACAAAATTTCGAAACGTTTGGAACTATGTGTTTTGCTGCATGGATTCTGCCTTTTCTGGAATGTTTTATAGTGACACAAAAAACTAACCTCTTCCGCACAAATTACGACTGGCAGCGACCATTCTTCGGATTTGTATCCATCTTTGCTGTCCGCGATCATATCGCTTGGTAGTTGCCAAAAAATAGATTGGAAGCCATGAACAATTCGTCTTGCAAGCAGAAACATTTTCTCGAACACGAATCCTGCCATTTTCGTCACTAATACTTGTGACACTGGAAATGGGAACAATTCAATTCCTGTTTCGAAAGCAACAATGCTCTTTTCAGTTGCACTGCACGTGTTACTGGTATTGTTGTGATTGTTGAAGAAAATTAATCGTAAACAATGTAAACAAAACGTTGGAAGCAGCGGCGGAGGGGGAGGGGTGTAGGACGCCCAGGGCCTCGCGCTGGAGTTGCCTTTTTCACTTTAATTATTGCCGTATTTTTTGTAAGACCAAGAATAACGAAGTACAAATTGAGGAAATTTTTTTTAAAAGCCTGAGGAAAATAAGTAATTTTTAAATGCCTTCCATGAAAAGATGTTGTTGACGGCAGACTGTGTACTGTTGGGTCTCATTGTCACTATTAAACTCTGGTGTTAATTCGGTAATTACCAGTGATAAGGATTTGCAACTAAAAGAAAAGAGACTTACTTGAATCGTGTGTCAGTATTAGCTAGAGAAATACAATGTTTAAGAACACTAAAAATGCATTTCGTGTATTTTACTCTTAAGAGTCTTCGCTAATGTATGTCAGACAGGGCCTCACGAATGGTTCAGCCGAAACTAAAAGGGAAACATACTTAAATTTATTTAAGTATAAATTTGAATTTTACTTTGAACCTAATATTATCAAGTTTACTTGAAAAGTGAATCCATCATTTTTCTGAACTATTTGCTTATGGAATCTGCATGTGTGTTGCATTCAAAAGCGTACGTACATGTCTAATACATTCAGTCTTCAACAGCACTGTTGTCAGCAGTTAAACGTTTATTTGTGATTGATGAATTGTGTAGTGGAATCGAGGAAGGAGAGCTAAGCCACATCCAAATTTTGCTAATTCAATTTTACTGTTTTTCTTGAGCACACAGTGTATCATTTGTCTGTAGTTTATTTTTTTAAGTTCTAACATAATAAGGCTATCAGCATAACACGTTGTCATCTTACGCTACGTTATGTACCTGTGACAACAAATGTCATGATTGATCGAAGATCTATAAAATAAAATTTCACAAAACTAGTAGCTTTAAGGAAAGTAAGAATCAATAAAATTCATAGCCTTTCTTTGGAGTAATATATTTCTCTACAATTTACACAATAAACAGTGAATAACCTTATATTCATTCATTTATCGTCTCTTGTGAAACCTCGTGTTGTTCTGTTGGCAGTCAACTTATCGATAATTCATATTTTAGGGTCGTCTTATAGGTGTCAATCTTGTTATATTTCTGCCAAATGACTTGTCCCACCTCTTGGAAGGTAGTTATATATGTATCTGTAGCATGATGTGATGCCTCCATTTTTTAATTGACAAGCGATGCAGTTACATAAATATGTGTATCATAAGTGCATTGGCCACGTAGCAATGTCTGGAAAAATGGCCGCTACAGATCAATAGGCCTGAACCTTCTATATTTATGTCCGTAGAGTCATGCGAAATCATGCGTGAAAATGAAAATCAGAACAGAACAGACAACTTTATTAAATTATGCATGTTGGGAGATACGTAAATGGTTGTAATCAAGTTCTTGAGGATTACACATTTCGTAGAAACATGAGTATCCATGCTGACTGTGGATACTTGAAACATATGTTATAAAGTCAATTGCAAATTGTAAAAACTTGTTTAGTAATTGAGCTTACTAATGTAAAATTAATTCTTGAATTTCACATACTCATAACTTTATAGCCACTAATAACACAACCGATGGCGATAGAATGTTTCTGGCTGGAATTTTCGTCGGGAAAAAATTGATACAAATTCTTGAATCACATTGTGTATCAACAATATTCTATCTATCTATCTATTATAAAAATTTGTGATTTCGTCGTCGTCAATAAATTACGTCATCAATCAACAATGTCAACAAATAACGCTTCACTACAAATAATCCAAAAATCCAAAAATGTCGTCATCAACAATGTCAACAGATATTTGTTTATTCGACATTGTTGTGGAACACAACAATGCCGTGTAAACAAATTTCTGTTGGCATTGTTGATGACGACACAACAATTCCGAATAAACAAATAACGCTTCACAACAAGGAAATCAAAAACTCTCAAGCCAGTCGCATTATTACTGTTCCAGAAGCAGCACATCCCATTTTTCAATATTGACTGACAGTCGGCCTAAAACATTAGGAAAGTGAAAGAAGAAGTTATCAAGTATTTGAAGTACCAACTCCAACAAGGTAAACTGATACTCATTCGATATATTATGATTACGAAAATATTATGAAAAGTGACTTCATGATCGATTTTGAGACGAAGATTTGCAGGGGTGGGGCTGGACGTAAAAGGTTGACTGAACAAGAACTGTTGGCCTCTGAAGAGCGACGTAAAGAACTACAACATCAGACCGATTTAAGAAATAAAAAAACGAAAGAAGACTTACATTGATAAACGAGACTATATTAACGACACACGTAGAAAAACAAACGAAGATTTGCAAGGGTGGGGTTGGAAGTAGATAGTTGACTAACCAAGAACAGTTGGCCTCTGAAAAGCGACGTAAAGAACTAATCCATCAGACCTATTTAACAAATAAAAAAACGAAGGGAGAGTTACATTGATAAGCATAGAAAAACGTATACAACAAGAGCAGAAGAGAGAGAAAAAAAAATCAGACGAAGATTAGCAATGGTGTTGCTGGACGTAGAAAGTTGACTGATCATGAACTGTTGGCCTCTGAACAGCAACGTAAAGAACTAAAACATCAGAACTATTCAACAAAAGACAGAAGAGAAAAAAAAGAAGATTTGCAAGGGTGGGGTTGGAAGTAGATAGTTGACCAACTAAGAGCTGTTGGCCTCTGATCAGCGACGTAAAGAAGTAAAATATCAGATTACAGGAAGCGCTCCGAAAGGATTAGCCATCGTTTTCGTCAAAAAATGACGTCATCAACAATATCACCTTATATTTGTTTATACACAGGGGTTAGTTTAGTGTCTTACTCAAGATTTTAAAACGCAACCAACCCCCTTCGGGGGGTTGGTCAAGTGTTTAAACCCCCCATTCGGGGGGGGGGGGGTTAGTTTAGTTTCTTACTCAGGGGTTAAACACTAAACTAACTCCTCTTTGGGACTAACCAAGGTTGGTTGCGTTTACAAACATGACCAACCCCAGCTAGGAGCTCCGAAAGGAGCGCCCTGCTCTAGTTGTATTAAAACCAATGACGAATACTGATGGACAATGAATTTGTGAAGAGTTTGCCAAAGTTCATAAAGGGACTGCCACCTAGGCCATTTCTGTCTTTGCATCTCGCAGTATTTACGATGATCCTTATCCCCCATTTAACACTACTGCAGGAGAGACAGCTCACAATCACACGCTGCTAAATAAATTAATGTCATGACGTATTGACAATGTTTTGTTTTTTTACAGGGTTCGGAAAGTCATGAAAACAAAAGAACAAAGACAGTATGAATTAAGGTAAGAAATTTACTAAGTCATGTTTTATGGATTAATAAAGATTATTGATGTCGCATAAAACAGTCTGCGTTCTGAAAGTTGCTTATTTTTGATGTACATACGTCTATACTGTAGGGATATTCGGCAAAAACAGCGTTAGTTACGAAGATGTGTAGGATCCATACCAACAATGTGTAAATGTGGATCGACAATTATTAGCTTTCATATGAACTCCTGCTTGCATAACAATGCAAGAAATAGGATTGGAATTTCTAAAACACGCCTGCAACAATATTGACTTAACGTGCCGTAAGGCTCTTTTCTCATTTATTATGCATGCTGTATAATTACCTGAATAAATCTTATTACAATCCACTCCTTTATCTAGGAAACTAATTGTTACGTCATCTGTTTATTCGGCATTGTTTTGTTTAATAAATAAACAAAATAATACCGAATACAATAATTATTATTGCCGTCAACAATCCGATTTCTTCAGTGTGGAAAGAGCTAAGCTGTGAATCGCTTGTAGAAGAAGTGCGTCGTAGAGTAGACAATTTTGTGATGGTGAAATCCTTTTAAAAATCACAGGTACTTGTCTTATATAAGAATTATTAAGAAATCTGTGAAACTGCCCTCAAATCTCTCCATTTTATTTTCGATTAAACTGATCATTGCCCGTGGACATCGTGGTCTCCTACAATTGAACAAAGTTTAAGGTAAGGGATTCCTATTTATTATTATTGTTCATTACATTTAATTTTTGACGTAAATACGTCTATACAGAAGGGTCATTCGGCCAAAACAGCGTTAGTTTCGAAGATGTGTAAGATCCAGCGCCGAGTCACCTTTAAACGTTCATTCCTCAGGAATGGTAAACGTAAGGGTAATATAACCTATATAATAATAATAATAATAATATATTTGGTTTAGACTATATACAGAGATCTGTGGCCGCCTAACACCAGGTTTTCACGGCCACAGTCCTTACATACGTAGCACTATTCGCACTACTGCTTACTACAACTATTCACTAATGCTACTCTACATGACTATTCCTTAATCCCTAATACTATTTACATAACTCATCCGTATTGTTCTCGTGCCTTCTACCCCAGTGGCAGTTCTAAATTCCTAATTTTGACCTGTCTTTTACATCTTACTTTGTACAGAAATTTCCCTACATCCCTGACCTCCGTGTCATTCGTAGTGCTTAAAATTTTCTTGACGGCCAACTCTTCGCCAACGGTGAACCACTTGTTCCTCAGGAGCTGTTCCCTCCACCTCCCGGTTTCCGTACACTTTAATAGTATGTGAATCTCGCTTTCTGTCGCCCCACATAAAGGGCATATTTTCCCATCCATGCCCCCCCTCATCCCTCTCAGCTTCCAAATACCCGCTCTGAACCATGCCCATCCCTCCCTCTCCGCCCTCGTACAGCAACCAATGTAGCCCTGTCTACCCCACCCTGATTTCATCTCCCCGTACAACGCCAGAGATCTCTTTTCTCTAATTTTAGCAAAAACGTTCTGTCGTTCTATGGCGTTGCACCTTTCCTTTAAAATTTCCCACGTCCTGCCCACACTTCTTCCTTGCGGATCCTGCCAAATATACCCCAACCCTAATTTATCTAATTCCTCTTTTACCCCCTTAGCCCATCCCCCAATTTTGTTTTGCGGTAGATCGAGTAAAGACCGAATGTGTAATGAGGAAGGAAGGAAGCTCGTCGATTTCTGTGAAAGGAACCTTCTAGAAATGCTGAATGGAAAATACGGCGAGGACACGGAGGGGGACTTTACTTATGTCAGCCAGCTGGGGAAGAGTGTCATAGACTATTCTCTGTTGTCGGAGGGGTTGGTAGGGGAAGTGGTGGATTTCAGAGTAGGGACGGAAATTCTTAGTAGTCATATGCCGTTAACCATATAACCTATATGTAAAATGATCAGTAAATAAGGACCCTTAACAATCTGTAATGTATTTTATTGTAATTATAATTGTTTTTACATTTATTTTAATTTTAATGAAGCAATGTGTGCAATTTTCAATGCATCTGGCGCGTTAAGCGCCCGCCTCTCGAAAACCGTAAGAGATGGATCGGACATATCGCATTAGAAATACGTATTACCTCTTGAGCTTTCCATATCTGTTTTCAGATTTTACATGCCACAAATGGTTTAGGTTCTACAAACATTTATTTATACAAATAAAGCCGCATCGCATTTCACGCTACTGTTGTGTTTGTGTGTTGCGTCATACTATGTAGACATAACAAGATGGATGACATTAAAGCTAAAATAGTCCGTAGTGCAGAATAAATGAGACAATACAGAAAACGTAAAAAATTGAAGTATTAAATAATGAACCTGAAGTTCCAAAAAAATACCAAAAACCAATGATGAACGTGGATAGTCAAATAATCATTGTCTTAATCAAACTATTTACTCAATTGTAAAGCATGTATAAAGGGAATATTTAGAATAAAGCTAATATATGAACTCCCTTCAATTGTATTTATTGCTTAAATATAATTTAAATACAAAGACGTATTTAAGTCAGATTCTCCGGAACCGTCGTTCCACTGTCAATTTTTTTTCTAAATGAACTTCTGCGGGTAAATATAACAGAAAGTAAATTTTCCAGATTATGATTGTGCCTTATTGCCCTTTTGTTACAGCCCTAAGATGGATCCAAGGGTATATGATGAAAGCAGCCATCAGGGTTTGAAATTCAATGTCTGTACGATCCATTATGAGGACGAGGTAGTACGGGAAAGGACTGCCCAAGCTTCGGATTCATTAAGAAAATCTATTCTCGAAAAGCATGTGGGGAAGAAATATGTGGAGGTATTAAAAATCTTATAAACTATGTTACTAAGCCTTTCTTGAACAGTCACCATATTATTAACCGGACACAACACAACTCATCTGCGTATACTAAAATATGAAAATGTCGATGCTGAGAATATCCTAAAACTGTTTATTTCCCATCTTCATTATCCGAATTTTTTAAATGATTAAAGACAGCTGCCTTTGGAATCTTCGGTTACTGTTACAGAGCTTGAAGATGTGGAATATTTGTAGTTTGCGGTTAATGCCATGCTTTATCTGAGGCAACTAATGCGTTTTATTAAGTTTCGATTGCATTAAATTGCATTTATGGACCCACGGTTGAGGTTACTTAAGAATGACATATCTTACATGCAAGAAAATTTGATTATTACATTAATGAAATTCTGTGTTACTGGAAAAAAGCATAATGCTCCTAACAAATACTGATAGCAAAGTGAAAAATAGAGCATAAACAATGTATGATTATAATACATATATTTATTTTGGCCGTCTATACACAAACTTATTAAAATGAGTTGTTAAAATATTATAACATTCACAATATAAATATAAAATATGTTATGTTTTGATGCTCTTATTATCGTATTTCGAGTTTACATTCTATGGCATCTTCATATTAGAAACGACATGTTTCGATGTACTAAGACATCATCTTCAGGTTATCAATTCTATTAATTTTATAAACTATTATATACTAAGCTGCGTTGCATTTATTGATTTTATGCGGTTGTGAATCCATCCATCTTCATGATTGAATTGGTGTTAATGTTTCGTTGTTTATTGTCATGTTGTAATGTGTTGTATCATGTCTGACACCGGGAGACGATAACCTGATACTCTTATAACCTGATGATTATGCCAACAGCTACAGCCTGGGCAGGTAAACGGGACAGCAATTTCTAATACTGCTACTGAAGGTGCATCAATACTGGAGGAGGGTCAGTTTTATACCTATGTATGCAGGGATTCACAATCCATCAACACGTCGGATCTTTGCCACACACCAGTAAGTACAGATATTATCAAGTTTACTTGAAAAGTAAATCCATCAATTTTCTGAACTGTTTGCTTATGGAATCTGCATGTGTGTTGCATTCAAAAGCGTACGTACATGTCTAACACATTCAGTCTTCAACAGCACTGTTGTCGGTAGTTAAAATTTTATTTGTGAGGGATGAATTTTGTAGTAGAATCGAGGAAGGAGAGCTAAGCCACATTCACATTTAGCCAATTTAATGTCACTGTGTTTCCTTAGCACACAGTTATATCATTTGTCTGTAGTTTATTTTTTAAGTTCTAACGAAATAAGTCTATCAGCATAACACGTGATCATCTTACGCTACGTTATGTACCTGTAACAACAAATGTCATGATTGATCGAAGATCTATCAAATAAAATTACACTAAAGATGTCACTTTAAGAAAAGTAAGATACAATAAATTCATAAACTTTCTTTAGAGTAATATAATTGTCTACATTTTAAACAATACGGAGTGAATAATTTCACATTAATTCATTTATCGTTTCTTGTGAAACTTCATGGAACTCTTGAAATTAAGAAAAATAGAAGATAGTTTATTTCTTTTAAACCCGTGTTGTTCTGTTGGCAGTCAACTTATCGATAATTCATATTTTATGGTCGTCTTATAGGTGTCAATCTTGTCATATTTCTGCCAAATGACTTTTCCCACCTCTTGGAAGGTAGTTATATATGTATCTGTAGCATGATGGGATGCCCCCATTTTTTAATTGACAAGCGATACAGTTACATAAATATGTGTATCATAAGTGCATTGGCCACGTAGCAATGTTTGGAAAATTGTCCGCTACAGGTCTATAGACCTCAACCTTCTATATTTATGTCCGTAGGGTTATGCGAAATCATGCGTGAAAATGAAAATCAGAAATAGAACAGACAACTTTATAAAATTATGCATGTTGGAAGACACGTAAATGGTTGTATTCAAGTTCTTGAGGATTACACATTTCGTAGAAAAATGAGTAACTGTGCTGACTGTGGATACTTGAAACATACGATATTTTATAAAGTCAATTGCAAATCGTAAGAACTTGTTTAGTAATTGAGCTTACTTATGTAAAAATAATTCTTGAATTTCCCATACTCATAACTTTATAGCCACTAATAACACAACCGATGGCGATAGAATGTTTCTGACTGGAATTTCCGTCAGGAATATATTGATACAAATTCCTGAATCACATTTTTTATCTACAATATTTGCATTAACACCAATGACGAATACTGATGGACAATGAATTTGTGAATAATTTCCCAAAGGTCATAAATAGACTGCCACCTAAGCCATTTCTGTCTTTGCATCTCGCATAGTGGACTACTTATGACGACCCTCATATTCCATTTAACACCCTGCAGGAGAGACAGCTCACACTCACAAGCTGTAAAATAATTGAAAGTCATAACGTATTGAAATTATTTTGTTTTGTTACAGGGATCCCAGGTGATGAAAACGGAAGGACAAGGACATTATAAACTACGGTAAGAAATTTACTAAATCATGTTGATGGATTAATAAACTTTATTGATGTCTTATAGGACAGTCTGTGTTCTGAAATTTCCGTGTTTTGACTTCTGCGGGTAAATACCACAGAATGCAAAATATCCTGATTATGAATGTGTGTCTATGCGCTATTAGGTTGAAAGTTGTTCTACGCAATATGTTTTATGTTTTTAATCTGAATTTTTATTCTTATACCACTACATGCTTTTACTTTGACTGGTAATTTACAAGTGGTTCTATGTAAGTGGACAAAAATAGTAGCTATGAAAATTAAATTGTTTATGCATTTTGGTCTGATAATATTTCGTGTGTCGCATTAATAAGCACTAAAACCTTAATAAGAAATTTGTACTGTTGACGGACTGTCAATTTAAATATTAGTGTGTAACAGATTGCATTATTTTAATATTGTGCCAATATGATTTATTACAGGCCTCAATTTGCACTCGATGTAGACCTTCAAGAGTTGAAATCGGGACCATGCATGGGACACCAGGGCAGAACGGGAAACTTAATCTTTGGAGGCACGTAGAAGGGACAATAATAAAGATAATCTGATGGAGGAACGTTGTATGTGTTTATTGTCTATTTGAAATTTATAATGAATTATTAGTTTAGTTTTAAGAGTTACAGTTTCTTTAAATATTAAAATCTTTACAAGAATGTAACATACCCCATTTTGCCCTGAACCCGGGGCAAGACGGGGTGTGGTTGATATGTATTTTAAAAGTTGTAAGAAGATTATCTAATAAATATGACGTAGGATATAAAAATGATTTAGTATACAATGCAAAATGTCGAAACTTTACGCATTCTAAATACACTTAGCCCTAATGCAGACGACACACATGTGCACCTTTTCATCATCGTGACTATCAACACCTGCAGATGAGTTATGGGCCCATTTAAAGCAAGACGAATACCGGATCCACCCTTCAATTGACTGGGGATAGACATCGCCACAATACATGCAATTCTCATTTTATCCTCTTTTCTGGGTACCCCATTCAGCCCTATCCCATCCTGCCCAGAGTTTACTCTTTCAAATTAGGATTGCCCCAACAAAAATTACAGCATAAAAATAAATAAAATTATTTTGCATAAGACTTTCAAGACAACACCTTGTAACATGCAGAATTCAACAAATTCAATTCAATTCAATTAATTTATTTACGTGTTTGCCAACAGCAAGAAGACAATAACAGGTAGACACTGATAATACATACAATAATAATGAAATATATTACATAAACAGATTAATTAAACTTATACATGTACAGTATTAAATATAACAGCCAAGTACAGGGAAGCCCAAAAAAGAAACAATATTAACACAAAGCAAAATAAATGAAGAAATATAAATAAAAACAAATAATCCACATAGGGAACACTAATATAATTTTAAAACGTTAAAGAAATACAAAAACAGATTAACAAGCTACCGGGTCTACAATTTATGCTGTAACGGCCTTGCTTGCATTGCGTGCTCGGCCGAGTGCACTGTTAGTGTGGGATAGAGATAGCGTGTTATTCCCGTGAATCACAGGCGAATCAGTTTCATTGCGTCTCTCGTCGCGGATTGACGTTGATAATATGGTGTACAGTATTAAGCAACGTGTGTTCTTAGTCGAAACATATGCCAAATATTCATCCTACGGAAGATGCCGCCGTAAATATCGCGGACATTTTCCCGGTGAAAGTGTTCCTAGCAGGCCCACGATAGAGAGATTAATAAAAAAATTTCGTAGTACGGGATCAGTTTTGGATAAAAAGAAGAACAGGAAACGGAGTGTATTGACGGAAATTGGATGAAATTGGGGCTTTCTTAGAAAAAAGTCCAAGGAAATCTTTGGCACGTTTAGCTGCATAATCTGGCGTGTCATTGGGATCTGCTCACACAGCAACGAGACTTCTGAAATTGCGACCATATAAGACCACTGTTGTTCAGAGACTCACACGACGCGCGGTAACCTTTCTCACGAAAGTGTTCAACGCGGTCCTCCGCAGGCAGCACTTCCCCTCGGCATGGAAACACGCTCGCGTGGTGTCCATACTGAAACCGGGGAAGGACCCCACGCTACCTTCTTCCTATAGACCCATCAGTCTTCTCGACACGGTCGGCAAGCTCTGCGAGAAGATCCTCCTAACGAGGGTCCTACACGAGGTCAGCGAACGCGGGCTGCTGCGCGACGAGCAGTTTGGGTTTCGACCCAGACACAGCACGTCGTTGCAGCTGGCTCGCCTCGTCGAAAGGGTCAACAGAAACCTTGATGAAACCATGGGTTTTACGTGAATACGTCTGCGTTAGCGGGTAATATTTTCTTTGGGATATGGGAATGAAATGAAGGTAACGAAATGGATATATGGCTTTTATTTAGCATAAGAAATATACAGAGTCTTAGCTAGTAATCGATGACAATTTTGATTAGCATTGGTCTATAGTAAGATAAGTAAGACACGAAAGGCATAACTGAGTGTGAGCCCAGTGTTGTAGGCGTCGTTGGCACATACTGCAGACGGAACTCGCGTTGCATGAATTCAACCAGAGACTGGTTGCGTCGTACGTCGATATTGAAGTCCCCCGTTTAAACGATTGAAGTTTCCGTATCGGGTTCGAAGTTGGGAAGGAATTTCTTAACGCTCTCCGAATATTGCATGAGCGATCGATACAGACAGAATTCAACATCAGAGACCGCCCTTTCCGATGAGGTACGTTGCTTATATTTCCGCTGGGCTTTTCGGTGAGTATGGGCCGACATCAGAAAGTTTAAATTTTTCACGAATTATTTTTGATTTGTCACCAACAAATATTTTACAATGTTTACTTTTTAAATCTATAGATCTAGATGAGATCTTTCGTTTGGCACAAAACCAGCGCGCTAGCACATCGGAGTCGCGAGATATACTGCCCGGAAATTTTCGCTCACGCCCAAAATATCCGCCAGTCGCCGCGGGCCCCCACCCGCGCCTCGCGCATGCGCGGCGCCAACTAAAGATAATGCTCGCATCGTAGTCGTGTACCCGATCGAACGAGACCACATTTATTTCAGTCGTGTTATTAGTCACGAAGGATCACCCTGCAAACGTTACATCGCCGTTTCCGTCCTGGTACCCCATATGTCGGTCTGATTTTAAAGACGTATTCACGTCAAAATCAGTGACGAACAAAAATAAAATGTCATGGGAGGAGAATTAGGAGGTGGCATGTGTTTAAGTCCAGTCAATTCTTGGAATTGGAAAGGGAGGGAATGAGGTTGCTCAGGTGACAGAATCTCCCTGTAGTCGTCATCATTCATGTCATCCTCTTCACTGTAGTACATGATGTGCGCAGGTGGGCCTGTTGTTTCTCGATCACTTTCAGTGTAATCGTAGTCACCTTCAGGAACAAAGTCACTATCACTATCTATAATACCTAAATAATCCAAAATATCTATGTCATCCATCCATGAAGTGGGACCAGTCATTGCCCAGGCAAAAATTCTGAAAACAAAACACTTATATATACAGTAAAACCTCTCTAACTTGGAAGCTTGCGGTTCCAGGATAATGTGTCCAACTTACAGAGGTGTCCAGGAAGGAGGAAAAGGAGAAAATTATCCTTTCAAATTGATGTGTAATGACAATGCGGTAATTGTAATGTATTATGGAGCCCTTCCCCAAAAGGAAATTATTAATAAGAAAAACCGAAAGGGTGAATTAAATTTTTACAAATTTTGTTTTCATTAAATTAAACTTGCATGGATAAGCTCAAAGGGAAGGGCACCGATACCTTACGTTTACCGACAATGTAATCTATTTACTTACATAATCTAACTATTGTAGGCTTGCTCAAATTAAGAATTAATGACAATAATAATAATCTTTTGAAACCCACTCTCATGGTTGCACATTACACCCCAGCCTCAATGAAATTTTAAATGTTCAGAATGTATTTTTTTAACTATGCTTACAGCATGCATGCACCTTTACAAACTAACAACAAAAGGGGTGTTCAATATATAGGGTATTGTGGATATGTAAAATTATAGGATATTCGCCGGTTGCAATTAAAAGTGCCGAATGTAGAGGGGTGTCCAGGATATAGAGATGTCCAACTTCAGGAGTTTTGCTGTATAATAAAGTAAAGAAAACAACGAAAATTACAATAAACACCCTAAAAATTTAAATAAAAACAAAATTAGGAAACAAAACACTTATCTTAGCAAATAATAAAGCGAAAAATAAGAGCCAAATTCCTCAGGATAATACGAAGTCAACTTATGAACTCAAAGTATTTAATTTGTTATTCGAAAGATATTTTTGTTGGCCTACAGGAGCTATCTGTTAAGGAAAACATGAACAAAATTTTAAAATATCTGATACAAACTTGTATTGCCATCTGAGAGCCTTGTATGTAATTAAACATCAGATTTAATCAGGGCTGTCGGATTTTCGCTCTGATCGTTTCAGCCACTACTGCTTCGGCCGGCGGAACGGCCGGTTGAACCATTAAGAGTAACTACTTATATCAGAATCTCATCTCGTGTCTTATTATGTACTCTTAAAATGTTTATCTGCGATTCTTCTGTGTACAGACATTAAAATTTATATAAAATGAAGAAATTGTGCATATGAAAATCAATATGAACACAATTTATGTATAATTCCAAACTATGAAAGTGATTCAGATCTGACCTGGAATTTTTATCAGTGCATGTCAACATATAATTTTACCAATTTTTTATTTTTTCGTTATCAGGACAAGTGTATAGTTCCTGGAAACTTTCTAGCTCGTTCAACCATCCCTCTCCCGAAGCAATATGTCCACCACTTCTCCCCACATTTTCACTTTGCTTCTGCTATCTTTCTTAATTCTGTCTCTGTGAACTAATTGCGTTACATTTGGTTCCTTAATAGAAAAAAAGCTGTAGTTTTTATTTTACGTACTGTTCTACAAATTATAAGTTAAACATGTACCACTTGGATGATAAAATATGAAATACCTTGCCTCATCTATGGTGTTATTTTGGTTTCCAAATAAAATTAAACCTAGGATTATACAAAGCACCATATACTGAAAATTATCTAAAATATTTTTACTATCCATTCATACAATCCATGGTTTGATTTCACTTCTCTTGTGATGGCATGTTTTGGGTTATAGCCTCATCTTCAGGGCATCACCACCTTCTTTGTATTACTATAATAATAATAATAATAATAATAATAATAATAATTTATTTACATTCCATGGATCCATAAGACAGTCAGATGGCAATAGGATGTGGAAAGAGCCATAATAATAATACAATACATATTATAAAGTACAATTCATAATATTATATACATTTCACATAATACGAAACAAAGGGTTCAACTAAAGAAACTGTAAGCTACAAATTGATGTGCCCATTACATATAAAAGAAAATTTTTCACTTATTTGTAAACATCATAAATTCATTGACAGAGTAAAAGGAGTGTGTAATTAAGTATCTTTTTAATGCTACTTTAAATTTCTCCTTCTTATTTACAAGACTTGTGAGATTTGATGGTAGACTGTTGAAAATTTTGATTCCTGCATAATATGCACTCTTCTGAAAGCATGAGAGGTTGGCAATTGGTCTATGAAGCTGATTTTTATTTCTTGTGTTGACATTGTGTACAGCAGAGTTAGTTTGAAAGAGTTCTTGGTTATTTACAATAAAGTTCATTAATGAGAATATGTATTTGGAAGGTAGAGCTAAGATCTCTAATCTCTTAAACAGACATCTACATGAATTTCTAGGTTTTACACCAGCCAATAATCTAACAATTTTATTTTGTTAAGTGAATATTTTTTTAGTGTTT
This sequence comes from Zootermopsis nevadensis, assembly GCF_977971745.1. Classification (NCBI taxonomy): domain Eukaryota; kingdom Metazoa; phylum Arthropoda; class Insecta; order Blattodea; family Termopsidae; genus Zootermopsis; species Zootermopsis nevadensis. The sequence continues at coordinate 1,645,479 of NW_028259149.1, read as the reverse complement.
GATGAATTACCCCCAAAAATTATTACACAATTCATTATAGCGTGTAAATAGGCAATATATACTGATCTGAGTGTGTCAGTGTTGCTGACATGCAACAGACATCTAACTGCATAACATGCTCCACTTAACTTAGGTATCACATGTAGATCAGAAATCAATACGCAATTCTCAGTGTGTTGCCTTCATAATGAGGTTTTTGTAAATGACGTTCATGAAGCAAAACATTTAATCTTCCCCTAATACCATGAAGGTTTCGTAACTCGAAACATGTCGCCACATGTGGATTTTTTAATACAAGACGTAAGGTGAAACTGCTGTGTGTTCATGGATGGTAATACTCTAGATAAAATTAAAAGTCTGTAAAATAATTAATTACAATAAGACTTATTGAGCAGAAAATAACGAGGAGAAATAATATTTCCTTCTTTGCTGCAAATAATATTTCTCTTTATTTTTTTTGTAGTTCCTACATCAATTCAAATTCGTACATTATTTTCATAAGAAAAGTAATTAAATTTAATGTATCCGTCCTGGTTGTAATCAACTGCAGACTACTGAGTTTCCCAATCCAACATTTTTTTACGTTTCTAAGCACCTAGCACTTAAACGACCCGTTCTTCAGCTTGCGCGCGGGCCCGGGTCATTTAAGTGCTAACTTCTAAGTGCTAAGAAACATAATAAAACGTCCGAACAGGCAACCAATCGGATTAAGTTTTAGGAGTAATCGCTTGCATTCGGTAGGTTCTTGATGACACAAGTTGACATCAGGGTTCTACGAACATTTACGTTTGTCACCGGATTCCTGCAATTTCAAATATTAGAAATTAGAACAACCAATCTTTAATCATCCATCAGTATTATCTACACTCAAGACAATTTTTATCACATTTCACTGACACAGTTACAGAAAATATGTAACTCAACATAAGATGATGTAACTCACGAAGGAATGCGTCTTCTACCATAAATAATTTATTTAATATAAATTAATAGAAATGTGCATTTATGTAAAGTAATATAATTTTTCTTTTTGGGTTCTAAAATATCAGAGATTTCTGTGTAGAATAAGTATAAAAGAATTATCTTTATGAGTCGTAAAATGTGTTGCCCTAAAAATATCCATGTCTGATGGGCTGGCTCTGTCTTTGGGTAGAATGGAAAACTGCTTTAAGGTAAGGAAACAGGCTTCCACCGAAATGTCGTTGATTATAATTTGTTTCCAGACAATCTTAACAAAAACTCCTCCAATCGGAATGCAATGTACGATTGCCACACCATATTTCAGAACAGTTCACACGTGATTTTTTTTTCACTCATGCACATAGAACCCCGGCCACCGTGCTATTATAACGTAATACAATTTCATTACATCAAAGTGGAGGGAGAGATTATGAATATTTTAAAACGCTGTCAAATGGCTTATTTTCTGCGCTAACTAAGTTTGGTACACTTCATTAGGCCATTACCTTAGGTCATAATAATAAATTTCATCACACACTTTCTTTGGAGAGATAAGCGTGTCTTGTTTGAGACGTGCGCCCATGAAATTATTTCCTTCTTTTGGCAATATATTTTCAAAACTTTTTCGTCCCACCACAAATAGTTCATGATAGGTTGTGCTGGACGTAAAACAGACAAAAACCAAAATCAAATGAATTGCTGTGGGATTCCTGGATCCTCAACAGTCGAGTATGAAGAAAGTTGTCTTCTGGGATCTTTTTGGAGCTGCTTACTCACTCCGTCAACAGATGGCAGGAGACTGCATGGTCAAACACGCCAAGAGACAGACTTTTCCAAATAAACACTAATCAAAAATGGGAACATGAAACGGATAGGCGTCGTTAAACCTGAAACTGGCCTGACACTTTTATAAAAGCCGAAGATTATGGCGATGCTGATATACTGAACGCCAGAAACATCCTGCCCAAGAGAGTGCCACTGATCAAAGAAACTTAGTCAAAGAGCTTTGAAGACGGACATAGAGTCCCATCTCCGAAACGTCGTTTTACGTTTTATATTTACTAGACGATGAATAATATCCAAGAAAAATTTTATTCAATTGTTTCTTATTAATGCAGTTATAATTTACTTCTGTTTAGAATTACCAAGTCATTTGCCCTCTGCTTTAACGATTCAGCTTGACCGCAACATAACTCTGCCTGCTTTCATTCTACCCCCTACTTATCACCCTCTTTTGCGCGCTACATTCAATGCCCTGAATAAGCAGTTAGAACCTCTGAAACGTCGGTCAGTTTCTACGACACTAGAAGTTGCAGCACCCGCAAGATCGCGGTTATGTCGACCGGAAATGATTCATTTCTAGTGCTTTTCGAAAGTAACAGTTTATGATTATATAGCCCTGAACAATCATACAAAGAAACAAACAAAGAAACAAACCATCGATTTTCCTTGTCATTGAAATATTTGACACCGAAGTTGTTCGCTTCGTAATATCCGCCGATGACGAAGATCTTATCGTTGATCACTTCTGCGTTTAAATCACTTGAATAGGCGTCCATGCTAGGGAACTTAATCCACTTGTTTTCTGTAGGATCATACTTTTCGGTAGTGAGCTCGGATGATGTCGTGTTGTGTCCTCCTGCACATACACATCCACACATTCCGTAATAGCTCACAGTATATAAAAAACCTGCCAAACGAAACTTATTCTAACCCCATTCAGCGGGTCCCTTCTTGATATTTGTAACTCTGTCACATGGCCACGAAATATTTGGCCTTTATAGAGCCACAAGATTCATTACCTTATTCACAAAAGTCGGTAGTTGAACTCTTCTGACATACTCTAGATCCTTAAAAACATTTTAATATTATCCTTCCTTTCAAGGATATGTATCACTACAATAATTTTATTCACCGTCTTTACACAAGCTTATAGATTGTTAAAATCACATAAAATTATAACATTTCAATATTTGATATTGTTACATTTTAAAATGACGACATGTTTCGATGTTCACTCCATCATCGTCAGGTCTATCAATCAAAATTAAAAACTGTTGCATCTGCTGCTCTGCGTATACTGATTTGTTCTACCCATTAGAGTTGCAGTCTACCGTTCCGTAATATCGGACACGCACCTCACACACAACCCGATTTAAGGCATCTAGACGCAGCCTCCAAATTTAATGGAAGAAGCCTGAAGGTTAAACAAATAAAATCTAATGGGTAGAACAAATCAGTATACGCAGAGCAGCAGATGCAACAGTTTTTAATTTTGATTGATAGACCTGACGATGATGGAGTGAACATCGAAACATGGAGTGATGGAGTGATGATGATGATGGACCTGACGATAATTTTGATTGATAGACCTGACGATGATGGAGTGAACATCGAAACATGTCGTCATTTTAAAATGTAACAATATCAAATATTGAAATGTTATAATTTTATGTGATTTTAACAATCTATAAGCTTGTGTAAAGACGGTGAATAAAATTATTGTATTGAAGAACACAAGCATGACGCAATTAAGATATAAATGTATCACAAGTGGTATCTTACCTTAAAGATTACCAATTATAACTTTCTAGATGTTTGTATTTCTCGAAACTTCAATGCTTCACACTCCGCCCGTCTTACCCCCACGGACTTTACACTCTTAAAATTTATAATTCCTTAAACGGAACGAATGAATGAAATACAACGAAGAAAATTCATTCCCTTTTGCAGTGTTAATATTAGTATAAGGAACGAAATTAAGGATGAAATAGCTACAATATTATTTTCGTAATTGTAGCATCAGGAAATTGCACCTGACTTCTGTTTTCTGCTTCATGAAACTGCGTGCGAAAATAACGACCAAGAATAGACACAAGATTAACTGTTGAAAACTACGTTACCCAAAAAAGTGACGAAAAGCAAAGAATGCGAAGGGACTGCTTTAAACCATCGGATTTTTGGGGGATAACAGCACGGCAAACTGAAATGTCCTTGCTACAACTGGGACTGTGACAAATGGGGCATACGTTACTTGAGATACCACAAGAGATTATGCGTTGTTAGTTAGTTAGTAAGTAAGTTAAGTGTTCTTTGTGGAGAATATAATCGAAACCACGAATCGGGGTTAAAATTACTGACAAACTAACTCTGAAATGACAGGGGAAAAATGTTGTTCATAAAATCTCAGTCACTAGAAGAAAACCAGGAAAACATTTCACAATAGCAAGTTCTGTAAGAAAGATAGAGGGGCATCACTCAAAATGTTCAGAGTTCTCACCTAGAGCGTACAGACAGGCGTTGAAGGCGACGAATGAAAAATTGGCACGTCCAGTAATCATTGGTGCAACGAACGTCCATCGGTTGGTGTCCGGGTGATAAACTTCCACCGAGTTTAGGACATTGCAACCATCACATCCACCAGCGAAGTATATTTTGTCTGTAAAAACAAATTAGCTACATGACACGAACTCTACACATATTTCATGTAGGCAGGGGCATTAAACTGGCCCTTTCGAAGCACAAACATGGGACAATCCGTACTTAAATTTGTAAATCTATTAATGATATTGTATTTAATGTCCCCCTTCGTGTCATAGCAACTGCACGGACACGGCTGTCTCTGTTCATCTGTTTCTTTGTTTCGAATGCAGACAATCAGCGTGTCAAAGAAAAAGAGTTTAACTGATAAAATTTAATATAAACAGCATAAAGTGCTTAAATTAGTGCATAATGGAAATGATGGTAAGTTACTACTTCTGTGAAATGAATTTTACCTTACTTTACCAGAGATGTATGGTACGAGCTACCAAGCTGTGCTCTAAATTTATAATATAATGTGCAATGTACAAGAGATTATTAACAGTCTCAAAACCATATTACATCTGTATTATATGAGAACAAGTTTGATAGTTTTATAGTTGTTTACACTCACTCCTAGTGTACACTACAAAGACAGAAGACGATGTACAGGGACAGTTTACAAGAGCAGAAGAAACCATCACGCACTCAGAACTTCAAGCCTTTGTAGCCATCTTCGTACTTTCCACCGAGACAACCTCAAATCCTCCGATTTCTTCAACCGTTCTTGCGTTGTTACACGCGGACAGACAGACAGACAGACGCCTCGCCTTCTGTACTAATCCACAAATTCCTATTTCACGGCATTTACGTACCATTCAGCACAGCAGCACATGCATTGGATCGCGCTGTATTCATGGGAGCGATCCACAACCACTGGTTTTTCTTGCTGTCGTATCTTTCAGCCGTTCTGTGATCCCGATGTTCATCGTATCCGCCCATGGCGTACACTGCACCTCGCAGAACTGCCACACTTAAATTGCGTCTGAAACGATAAAAGTACAGACTCTGCTGTGCTCATTTTTTGCTGATTATGATGCATTTCCTCTCGCAGAACGCAATTGTTCGCTCGTCATTGTTAAATCATAATTCAAATGAATTAACAAGCAAGTCGTATTCTTAAGACCAACATTGTCGCAAAAGTCCTCCTGTATGTAAGTGGTACAATTTTACAGCCCCTGCCCACATTTATATTTTGTTCAGCTTTTGTTTCAAGGAGTTCCTTAGTTACCGATATGCATCTTACCTCCGGACATTCATAGGCGCCACCTCGCGACATTTCTTCGTAACAGCGTTGAAGCAGTGACATGAGCTTAAATATTCAGAGCCGTCGGTACCACCGATGACGTAAATGTCGAAACCGACTACTGCCGTGCCGTGTTCGGATCGCGGACCGATCGAGTCGACCCCTTCTACCTGCAGAAACGACAGGTTATGGCTTTAGGTTTCTTTGGGTCATTCGGTCTACTGATGTGAAGTCTTTACATTAGAGTTCAAGCGACCAACCACTGGAGCAGAGGAGCAACCCCCAACAGTGAACCGAAATTGCTACACCGTGGTGGGTGGCACTCGACAAAACCGTGAGAATTAACTTGGAGCAATGGTGGAATTATAAGAGACGGAGGAAACAGGAAGACCCAAAGAGAAGCTCAAACATTGCCAGTGCTCTCGTCAAGTACGACAGACAAATGTAAGATTTTTGATCAACAGCTGACATTTCAGGTTCGTACGTTGGTAAAGGCAGATGTTGGGATTTTTGGTTCTATCGACGCAAAGCTGGAGGCAGTACGTCCCCCACCGCACCCCAAACAGTGTCCCTTCTAATTCTCGCGGCGTTACCACGCAGATGGCCAACATCGACACTGATCAATACTTCATTTATTACGTTGAAATCCACTGACGATCAACGATGATTTCGTTTTATGTTGAAAATCAGCAGACAGGTTGCCATGACAGTTAATGTAAATGGTATTTAAGGCAAATTTCATATCCTTCGTCGATTCCTATTAGAACTTGCATTGTACATGAGACTCGGCATTTGTGTAATTTATGAATTTATTCTTTTTAATTCATGTATTTGGAGCTTCACTGCAATGGAAATAAACGAACACAAAATAAAGAGGCAAGGAGGTGCTTGTAATTAAACTTAAATAAACAATTACTTGGTATAAATAAGCAAAAGTGTGGAAAAGTAGTTTTTCTCGGAGGCGTCATTTAACAAGGCACGGTAAGAGTAGAAATGCGTGCAACTCACCACACTCCATCGGTCTGTCTGTGCGTCGTACGCTTCGATCACATCTGACGGATTTCCGTCACGAAACCCACCAATAGCAAACAGAATGTCTTGTGGGATACTTGGTGTCACGAGTTCCTTGTCTTTCTTCGTCACCATTTCCGATTCGTCACATAACAGGTTTTTCCCTCTCAGCTCTTTCAGAGGGACCGATGCTTCAGTGCGCATGCCCCTGCTGCCGACTTGAAAACAGCTGCGACTTTGATTTGACTCCATTTCCTGAAAAACTGTCCAACGGTTGTTACAGGTTTTTCTTCATACTGACGCGTGTGCACATCAACTGAGAGTGACTGAGAGGGAACACGGTACTGAGAAGAGAATTTGGTCCTGCGCGAGAGTTACTGACAAAGGAATGGTGAAATTTGCGTAATATGGAGCTTTATAGATGTCACATCAAGGGTGATGAGATGGGCAAGACATGTAGTACACATGGCAGAGACAAGAAGTGCAACTTTTGACGTAGATACGTCTATATGGAAGGGTCAGTGTCATTCCGCAAAAAAGTATAATGAAAAAGTTGTCGGTGGAACCACGGTTCAGAAGAATTTGACGTAAATACGTCTATGCGGAAAGGAAGTTTATATATTGGCTTTATTCTAAATGTTCCCTTTATATATGCTTTACAATTGAGATAATTTTGATTAAGACATTGCTTATTAACTTGAATTAGTTACGCTTAAAATGGGTCTGTGGTAGCTGAATGTAATAAAATGTAATGTAAGGTAAGGTAAGGTAAGGTAAGGTAAGGTAAGGTAAGGTAAGGTAAGGTAATGTAATGTAATGTAATGTAATGTAATGTAATTAAATGTAATATAACGTTTCCTAGGTAACAACAATGCCGAGTAAATAGAGGAAGTTTCCTAGATAACAACAATGCCGAATAAACACGACGTTCCCTAGGTAAACATTGTTTGTTGATACGGATCTTACACATTTTCGTTACACTTTTTTGCCGAATAACCATTTCCTATAGACGTAATTACGTCGAAAAGAAAAGAAACGAAGATTTGCAGGGGTAGGGTTGGACTTAGAACATTTGGCCTCTGAAGAGGGACGTAATGAACTAAAACATCAGAACTATTTAACAAATAAAGAAAATCGAAGGAAGACTTACATTTAGAAACGTAGAAAATCTTAATCAATAATAACAGAAATGCAAAGAAAGTTACAGTGGAACCACGGTTCCGGAGAATTTGACACAAATATGTCTATACGGTAAGAAGTTTACATAGTGACTTTATTCTAAATATTTTCTTTATACACGCTTTACAATTGATTAAAGTTTGAGTAAGACAGTACTGCCTACCTTGAATTAGTTACGCTTAATATGGGTCTGTGGTAGCTGAAATATGTTATAAAATTTGTACATTTTACAGTTTCAAAATATCGTGCTAACACCATATCTATACAAGATTTTGATCTAGTAGTACTACATTGAGGATTTGATATCAACATTAATCCAAACGTTTCTTCCATAAATGTGACAAAGCTTTGATTTTCCTCCTTCATAAAACAAAATCTCCTGTCAATATTATCGGCACTGTATTAGGATTTTCTGTGTCTCAAATGACTCAAAATAAGTATCTTACAATCATCAATAGGTGTATGGTTACAAATATACAGGGTTACAATTAAAACTTTTTCACCATTAACCATACACTCTGGATCTCGTTATTTAATACTTCTATTTTTTAACGTTTTCTGTAATGTCTCATATATTCTGCGTTATGGAGTATTTTAGCTTCAATGTCATACATCTTGTACATAGTATGACGCAACAAACTAACGCAACAATAGATTACTTAATAATTCTTATATAAGATAAGTACCTGTGATATTGTAAAACGTTTTTACCAGCACAAAAGTATATAGTCTACGACGCACTTTTTATACAAGCGTTACACAGCTCAGCTCTTTCCGGAATAACGAAAGCGGGTTGTTGACGGCAGTAATGTAACACTACAATGCAGAGTAAACAGATGACGTTTCCTAGGTAACATAACAGTGCATACAAGCTGACCATTGTTGTCAGTCCATATTTACAAATTGTTGATAGTATTTCCTAGGTAACCATGTTACACATTTTCCTGTCACTTTTTCGTTACACTTTTTCGTAACACTTTTTTGCGGAATAACCCTTCAATATAGACGTATTTACGTCAAAAAACAAACGAAGATATGCAAGGGTAGGGTTGATTGACCAAGAACAGTTGGCCCCTGAACAGTGACGTAAAGAACTAAAACATCAGACCTATTTAACAAATAAGGGAAAGCAAAGGAAGACACATTGAAAAACGTAGAAAAACTTATTCAACAAGAACATAAGAGCAAAAAAAGAACACGCTGAAAAACGAAATATCAAAAATCAACAGAAACCGATAGACGAAAAACGCGAAATTAAAGAGAAAGAAGGACTCTAAGGAAAGCGCTCCGAAAGAAGCGAGTTGCTCTAGTAAAAAATAATGTTATGAAGTACATTGTAACTGCAGTTGTGTCATCACTTAATTGTCACAATAAACCGAATTTCATATTGACAGTGGAGAACCAAAAACTTCTTAGTAGAGAATCGATCACAGTGCTACATTGTCTAACACAAATTTCACATGTCCACCATTCATAATGTCACTAATTCTCTTTCTGTATTTTTATAACACTTAAGTAATGACACACTTGCAAATAGTTTTGGTACAGCCTGATATGACAAAAATGGCCAACACATGTGTGTTTATCATCTTTTTTGTTTCAAGCCTGAATAATAAAATATATTTTACTGTATGAAATTAAAATAAACTTCATTAACCAATAATTTTTAAATTTGAAATATGTATATTCGAAAGACACTTCTGATAAATTAATGAGACCAAAATATTATATCACATACTGAGCTTGAATACATCTGAGAAGTTTCACTTCTGCATGTTCATTATGTCTCAGTTGTGAGACTAGATATCGGCATGCAAAAGTATGTGATTAAATTAAGATATATTGCAACTTGTTGATGATTATAAGATAAAAAGATTGTTATGTGGAAACATGGTGATGAAATACTTCATTATAGAATGCAGACCAGTCTAATAAATTAAAAATCTCTTTGTTAAGAAAAGTTACAGAGGGTCAAATTTTTAACCACCTTAGCAGCCTACTATTAGCTTAATAAAAAGATTGCTCATTGGAGTTCAATATTTTATGCACATCTTCAACAATAATATTCATCTGATTTCCTTAAAATTCTGTATACGCACATTTAAGTGTTTAGAATATGACAAAACAAATTAACTAGAAAGTTCAGACTTACATAAGACAAACACAAATTTTATGCTCTGTCCTAAATAAGATTGCTTTGAAAATTTTGGGAACCCTTAAATAAGTTCTTCAGATGAATAAAACACATATAACCATTGGACAATATTCGTACTCTGTCAATATATTTTATCATATAAAATTCCATTACATTATGTCATAAAGGTGAGATGATGGACAGACAGAAACATTTTTCACATGAGTTCATTATTGTAATTTTATTTATGAAATTCTTGAAAGGGTTTTTTGTTTTCTTGTCATCATCATCGTCAAGGATTAGGCGCTAATGCCTATTCAGGCTTCAAATTGATCTTTCCATGTTCTTCGTGGTCGACCTCGATCTCTTTTCCGGCTAGGTTTGTAACTGAATGCAACATTAGGTAGTCTTTCCTCAGGCATCCGTTCAACATGTTCTTTACATTTTCTTCTACATTCTCCAATTTTGTCAATTACATTAAAAATATTAAATTGTTTCCTAATGTCTTCATTTCTTATTCTATCTATTAAGAGATTAATTTAGTTTGCAGGAAAGCGTTTGCTGATAAAACTTTATTATGTGTAGTTCTACTAGGAAATAAAAGTTTGATTGTTTCATAATGTTACTTTCCTGAATTCTGCTGTTTGATATGAAACATTTTGAGTTGTATAAACCTTTCTATATTTTGTTCATACATATATAACAGTAATATTCATACATATAACTGCATTAAAGTCATTTGAAGTTTTCTAGATTACTTCTTCCGTGTAATTCATAACCATTAATATGTCGTCTGATGAAGTTAATTAAGCTCTTATCTTTTAGAATGAGAATGCCTTCAGTTGTCAAATCGTTGGCATCTCACAAAAATCCAGCTATCTTATAATAAGTTTATTTTTAATAGTGGAAAAGTTTGCATTAATAAATGTTTAACGTTTCTTTTCATAATTTCCGGATATGCTACAGAAAGTTTTTTCCCCTTGTCTATATCCATGTTTATTGTATATCTGCAGTTCTTATTGTGGTTTGATATTCTGTGAACAAACAAATCTGAGAAACATTGGTCTGTAGCAAAATCAAAACATTCTGCTTATTTTTGCTCCTGAAAATGACATCAATGAGAATTGTTACTTTGTTTGACCTATGCTTTATTGCAGTACAAGTCAAAGTATTTTAAATAAGTCACTTTACATTTCTGTACGCATCACCAGAAGAAGCAGCATATTTAAGTGGATGACCAAATAAATGCGCACATGAAGAAATGCCGCACGAAAATTGCGCACAGAAAAGAACCCACTGTCATAAATGCTCACACAGAAAAATACGAACATAGAATAATTCTCACATTATTTTTAGTTTACAAAAACAAATGTGGCTAACGAGGCAAAAGTAGGTTAGGTTAGGTTAGTATGTATAGTAAGTTTGAACTAAACATCACAGCATGCACATTACGCTTTATTAAGACTGTATTACTTGATAGTATTATGAATGTGAGAATTTTTCTACGTGCGCATTTTTCTGTGTGAGAATTCGTCCGTATGAGCATTTATCCTTGTAAACAATTATCCGTGTGAGTATTTTTCAATGTGAACATTTTGCACATTAGCATTTATAACTGTGGGATTTTTTCTTTGCGGAATTTTCATGTGGGCTTTTGTCACGGAACCATTGATGTGTTTGTCAAGAGCTATTGATTGCCGACCATCACTGTAAGAAGATCAAAGCGTAATTCACTTGTGTTTTGCAAAATAAATTATGTATCAATGCCCTGCAAACCGTAATTTTGGACTCGGCTGTTTTGGGCAGTGCTAGTTTGAATTTATTATGAATCATCTGTACTACACTGTCTTTTTCTGAGTTCTTCACTTGCATTGGATGCCCTGGAAACATCATTCTTTAAAAAGGAAAAGACAAATAATATGTTACAGTTTATTCTTCAACATCATGCAGAGAAACAAACAATAACTCATTTCCATACACGAAATAAATTCCCCGTTCCTGCAAGATGAACATCAACCACTTTGTTTTGTGAATATGTTGAATATTTGTACATTATTTTTGTACTCCTACGTCACGAAGAAAATTTCATTTAAATGTGCTAAAAGCTGGATAACATTACAATCAATAATTGCATGCTCATCTTGACTTTTATCAGATTGACAAAACAATGTATTTAAAAGAAAGATTATGATGATGGTGCCTGGCTCAGCACATTATTAAATCATATAAATTTTTGAGCAAAGAAATTAGTTTCATATTTTTTTATATGCAGGTAACTTATGTGTTTGTTGAATAATTTACCAGCTGTTAAAGAAAGGCCTGGCACAGTAGACTTGGTCACTTAAGTTCATAATACCTCCACACCTTACGTCTCCAAATGTTTCAGAATAGATTTTGTAACTATTTCTGAAGCCAAGGCAGTACATCTCTGCTCCACACCTAATATGGCCACTGTCTGGATTCCAACAATTGAGGATTATGTACACCGATTATTACTGGTGCAACTTCAGGCCTGTAACAAAATAATATTGACACAAGTTTAAAGGAAAACATTCTTTTACACATTAATATTTAGTTTGGCAGACCGTCTACAGAACAAGTTTCTTATTATGGTCAAAGTGTTTGTCAATGTGGCAAACGGAATATTATCTGACTGAGATGCGTAAACAATTTAGCTTTCAAAGCTACTATTTTTTACGACTTAATGGAACCACTTGTAGATGACCTGTTAAGGTGAAAGCATGTAGTGGTATAAATAAACATTCAGATTATAATTTTAAAACATATTGCGTAGAACAACTTTCAACCTAATAGCGCATTGACACTCATTCAAAATCAGGATATTTTCCATTCTGTGATATTTACCCGCAGAAGTCCATTTAGAAAAAGCACGGAAATTTCAGAACACAGACTGTCCTATAAGACATCAATAAAGTTTATTAATCCATAAACATGATTTAGTAAATTTCTTACCGTAGTTTATAATGTCCTTGTCCTTCTGTTTTCATCAACTGGAATCCCTGTAACAAAACAAAATAATTTCAATACGTTATGACTTTCAATTATTTTACAGCTTCTGAGTGTGAGCTGTCTCTCCTGCAGTGGTGTTAAATGGAATATGAGGGTCGTCATAAGTAGTCCACTATGCGAGATGCAAAGACAGAAATGGCCTAGGTGGTAGTCCCTTTATGAACTTTGGCAAACTCTTTAAAAATTCATTGTCCATCAGTATTCGTCATTGGTTTTAATACAAATAATGTTGATACACAATGTGATTCAAGAATTTGTATCAATTTTTTCCCGACGAAAATTCCAGCCAGAAACATTCTATCGCCATCGGTTGTGTTATTAGTGGCTATAAAGTTATGAGTATGTGAAATTCAAGAATTAATTTTACATAAGTAAACTCAATTACTAAACAAGTTCTTACAATTTGCAATTGACTTTATAACATATGTTTCAAGTATCCACAGTCAGCATGGATACTCATTTTTCTACTAAATGTGTAATCCTCAAGAACTTGATTACAACAATTTACGTATCTCCCAATATGCATAATTTTATAAAGTTTTCTGTTCTGTTTCTGATTTTCATTTTCACGCATGATTTTGCATAACCCTACGGACATAAATATAGAAGGTTCAGGCCTATTTATTTTTAGCGGCCATTTTTCCAGACATTGTTACATGGCCAATGCACTTATGATACACATATTTATGTAACAACATTACATGTCAATTAAAAAATGGAGGCATCCCATCATGCTACAGATACATATGTAACTACCATCAAAGATTTGGGACAAGTTATTTGTCAGAAATGTAACAAGAGTGACACCTATAAGATGACCCTAAAATATGAATGATCCATAAGTTGACTGCCAACAGAACAACGCAGTTTGACGTGAAATAATCTATCTTTTATTTTTCTTAATTTCAAGAGTTTCATGAGGTTTCACAAGAGACAATAAATGAATGAATATAAAGTTATTCACTGTTTATTGTGTAAATTGTATAGAAATATTTTACTCCAAAGAAAGGCTATGAACTTTATTGATTCTTACCACGTCGATGGGTTAAATCGACTTGTTTTGAGAAATTTTATTGATAGATCTTCAATTAATCAGACATTTGTTGTTACAGGTACATAACGTAGCATATGATGACCACGTGTTATGCTGGTAGCCTTATTATTTTGGAACTTAAAAAGTTGACTGTGGAACCACGGTTCCAGAGAATTAGACGTAAATACGTCTATACGGAAAGGAAGTTTATGTATTGGCTTTATTCTAAATATTTCCTTTATACATGCTTTACAATTGAGTAACGTTTCATTAAGACTATGCTTATTTAACTTGAATTAGTTACGCTTAAGATGGGTCTGTGGTAGGTGAAATATGTTATAAAATTTGTACATTTTAGAGTATCAACATATCGTGCAAACACCATATCTATACAAGATTTTGATCTAGTAGTACTACATATAGGATTTGACATCAACATTAAGCGAAACGTTTCCTCCATAAATGTGACAAAGCTTTGATTTTCCTAATTCTTTAAATCAATGTTAAAATCTCCTGTCAATATTATCGGCATTGTATTAGGATCTTCAGTGGCCGTAACTGAAAACATCTTTGTATAATTTCTCAAATGACTTAGAATAAATCTCTTACAATCATCAATAGGTGTATGGTTACAAATATACACGGTTACAATTGAAACGTTTTTACCATTGACCATACATTGTGCCGCACAGATATCACCTCTCTTTTCAGCTGCAGCTATTCTGTAATCTGCTCCATCCTCCTTAGGTAGCTTCATCAATAGATGTGGGGTAGCCATGGTAGTTGTGTATGGTGGACACACAAATCCATTACTCCTAGACAATATACGTCTTTGCTGCTTATTTAAAGACAGCCAGCATGTTGTGCATACCTTAAATTGGGATACATTTTCATTTACAAACTCCGTACCCAATAAATTTAAATGACTATCAGTATCTTGTTTCATATCGTTTTCAAGCCATAACCGATCACATACATTGTAAGCGTATCCGAATCTATTTTCATTAAAGTGCTTATGAAAATATTCTGTTGCATTGTCATACTTTGGTTGTGTGATTCTTGTAGGAACGCTTGTATTTGCTAATGTTGTGGAAGCATTAACTTGCACTAATTGCTTCTTGCGATTTCTATATTCTCTTTTACGTTCAGCAAAAGTTTTTGGTATTTTCTTTTGGAACCTTAGGTTCATTATTTGATAATATTTGATTCTTGCGAATCTTGTATTCCCTTATACGTTCAGCATCAGTGATGTAACGTTTCCTAGGTAACAACAATGCTGAGTAAACAGATGACGTTTCCCAGGTAAGAATAATGCCGAGTAAACAATTGACGTTTCCTGGGTAACAACAATGACGAGTAAACACGACGTTTCTTAGGTAACCAGGTTACACTTTTTCGTTTCCCTTTTTCGTTCCCCTTTTTTGCCGAATGACCCTTCAATATATTTACTTTAAAAAATAAACTACAGACAAATGATTTACTGTGTGCTCAGTAAACACAGTAAAATTAAATTAGCAAAATTTGAATGTGGCTTAGCTTTCCTTTCTCGGTTCCACTACAAAAATCATCACTCACAAATAAAATTTTAACTACCGACAACAGTGCTGTTGAAGACAATGTGTTAGACATGTACGTATGATTTTGAATGCAACACACATGCAGATTCACTAAGCAAAGATTTCAGAAAAATGATAATATCTATACTTACTGGTGTGTGGCAAAGATTCGACGTAGTGATGGATTGTGAATCCTTGCATACATAGGTGTAAAAATGACCATCCTCCAGTATAGATGCACCTTCAGTAGCAGTATTAGAAATTAAAGTCCCGTTTTCCTTCTTGGACTGTAGCTTTTGGCATAATCATACATTGTTTATGCTCTATTTTTCACTGTTATCAGTATTTGTTAAGAGCATTATGTTTTGACGTAAATACGTCTATAATTTAGGGTCAGTGTCATTCGGCAAAAATGTAACTAAAAAGTGTAACGTCATTGTTATGTTACCTAGGGAACGTCATTGTTATGTTACCTGGGAAACGAAAAAGTGTAACTTCATTGTTATGTTACCTAGGAAACGTCATCTGTTTATCAACAAATAAACAACAATGGTTACCTAAGGAACATCTATGTACTCGGATTTTTGTTACCAAGGAAACGTCATCTGTTTACTCGGCATTATTTTTACCTATAAAACATTTCATTACATTACCTTACCTCACAATACATTACATTACATGACATTACATTACTTTACATTACCTTGCCTTACCTTACATTACAATACATTAACTTACCTTACACAACATTTCAATACATTACATTCAGCTACCACAGACCTATCTTAAGAGTAACTAATTCAAGTTAAATAAGGAATGTCATAATCAAATTTATCTCATTTGTAAAGCATGTATAAATGAAATATTTACAATAAAGCCAATACATAAACTTCCTTTCCGTATAGACGTATTTACATCAAATTCTCCGGAACCGTGGTTCCACTGTCAACTTTTTGTTCAGTAACACGGAATTTGATTAATGTAATAATCAAATTTTCTTGCATGTAATGGAAACTTAATAAAACGCGTTCACCTTATTTTGACAGTATGCAAGATATTAATTGCCTAAGATAAAGCATGGCATTAACCGCAAAATACAAATATTTCACATCTTAAAGCTCTGTAACAGTAAACGAACATTCCAAAGGCAGCTCTCTTTAAGCATTTAACAAATTCAGATTATGAAGATGGGAAATAATCAGTTGTAGGATTTTCTCAGCATCGAAATTAAGGTCATATTTTAGTATACGCAGATGAGTTGTATTGTGTCCGGTGAATAATATGGTGAGTGATCAAGAAAGGCCTAGTAACATAGTTTATTAGGTTTTTAATACCTCCACATTCTTTTCGAGAATAGATTTTCTTAATGAATCTGAAGCTTAGGCAGTCCTTTCCTGCACCACCTCGTTCACATAACGGAACTTACAGACATTGAATTCCAAACCCTGAAGGCTGGTTTAATCATATACCCTTGGCTCCATCTTAGTTCTGTAACGAAAGAGTAATGAGTCACAATCATAATCTGGAAATTCTACTTTCTGTTATATTTATCCGCAGAAGTTCATTTAGAAAAAAACATGCAACTTTCAGAACGCAGACTGTTCTATGGGACATCAATAATTTTTATTAATCCATAAAACATGATTTAGTAAATTTCTTACCTTGGTTTAAACTGTATTTGCTCATCTGTTTTCATCACCTGAGATCTCTGTAATAATACACAACAATTTCAATATCTCATGAATTTAATTTATTTTTACAGCGTGTGATTGTGAGCTTTCTCTCCTGCAGTGGTGTTAAATGGGATATGAGTGTCATCGTAAATAGTCCACTATGCGAGATGCAAAGACAGAAATGGCCTTGAGGGCAGTCTATTTATAAACTTCGGCAAATTATTCACTAATTCATTGTTCATCAGTATTTGTCATTGGCGTTAATATAAATATTGTTGATACACAATGTGATTTAAGAATTAGTATCAATTTTTTTCTGATTAATTTCCAGTCGGACACATTCGGTCTTCTTTGGTTGCATTCTTAGTGATTATAAAGTTATGAATATGTGAATTTTAAGAATGATTCATATTTACGTAGAATTATATACTGCGTGTTCAGAACACACAGTAAAATTAAATTAGGAAAATGTGAATGTGGCTTAGCATTCCTTCCTCGATACCACTACACAATTCATCACTGTCAAAAAAAATTCTAACCACCGACAACAGTGCTGTTGAAGTCTGAATGCATTAGACATGTACGCACGCTTTTGAATGCAACACACATGCAGATTCACTAACACAAAAATATGGATTTACTTTTCAAGTGAACATGATAATATCTATACTTATTTGTATGTAGCAAAGATCCCACTTGTGACAAAGATTAATATTTTCGCAGGAGTAATTTGCCAACGTGTGGACTATCTTGGTCAAAACAGTTATGTGTATTTAGCAACGTATAAATCTAGATTCAAGATCTTCGCTGATAATGTCAGGCTGTGCTTAAATTCGCATCGACTGAGCTCGCCTCTTGTTGTATGAAACCCAATATGTCAGCCTTTGCACGTCTCGCTAATTAAAAAACGTCGGAGGACGACGTCGTATAGCTAATTATTCTGGTTCACCTGGTGAGCACTACGAACCCCGAGGAAGAAGACGTTGTGGCCGGGTATCATATTTTGACCGAAAAGTGACATTCATTTCATGTGGAAATAATTCTAGACGGGCGCTATTGAAATTCAAAAACAATATTCAGTTATACAGAATACAAAGTAAAAGGAGTAATGTAGCGAGAGTGAAGATGACATTCTCCTGGGGTACTGTGCCGTGTTGGAACGTAGAAGTTTAGCGACGTTTCAGAGGTGTTTATATCAGAGCGATGAGTTCGCGGTGTAATACATATCTCAGGTTGATGTAATCATGATGCTCACCGCTGTGGGAATGTGAAATCTTACTGTTGTGATAAGAAATTTAAAATAATTATTACGACGATTATTAACGTTTTGCAAAAATATCTTTCAATATTCAAATCGTGATTCTCTTTCATACGCAGAAACAAATAGAGCAGCGAGGATGCTTCCGGAAATAATTAAGAGCGGCTAGGGAACGTGTAGGAACAGATATCTAAGAAAAACTAGTCTGGTGCTTTGAATTTTATTTTACAAAGGATCTATACTTTATTTCGTAACATAGACGCTTTCTGTTGAGAATAATCCATCTTCCAAATTAATAGGTAAGGAGGTATTTCAGCAAGTATGCCATATTTTGCATTTAATTATCAATACGTAAATAGTTGAAGTCGTTTGTGTCTATGCTAATAAGTTTCCGAAACACGAATGAGTTAGTCAACAAAAAAGAAAAATTTAAAACGCATATTTATGCATTTTAATGGCCACTGCAGAAAACACGTAAACTAGATTACAAATGCCTCCAATTTTAGAGTGCTAAAACAGACGCATCATTTTTTGTGTCGTTTATGAACAATGGAAAATTTTAATGTAATAATCGTAACATATTATGTGTTGTGGTCTACAGACATTCAATTACAAAATTTCGAAACGTTTGGAACTATGTGTTTTGCGGCATGGATTCTTCCTTTTCTGGAATGTTTTATAGTGACACAAAAAACTAACCTCTTCCGCACAAATTACGACTGGCAGCGACCATTCTTCGGATTTGTATCCATCTTTGCTGTCCGCGATCATATCGCTTGGTAGTTGCCAAAAAATAGATTGGAAGCCATGAACAATTCGTATTGCAAGCAGAAACATTTTCTCGAACACAAATCCTGCCATTTTCGTCACTAATACTTGTTTATTTATGTGACACTGGAAATGGGAACAATTCAATTCCTGTTTCGAAAGCAACAATGCTCTTTTAAGTTGCACTGCACGTGTTACTGTATTGTTGTGATTGTTGATGAAAATTAATCGTAAACAATGTAAAGAAAATGTTGGAAGCAGCGGGGGAAGGGGAGGGGTGTAGGACGCCCAGGGCCTCGCGCCGGAGTTGCCTTTTTCACTTTAATTATTGTCGTATTTTTTGTAAGACCAAGAATAATGAAATACAAATTGAGGAAATTTTTGTTAAAAGCCTGAGGAAAATAAGTAATTTTTAAATGCCTTCCATGAAAAGATGTTGTTGACGGCGGACTGTGTACTGTTGGGTCACATTGTCACTATTAAACTGTGGTATTAATTCGGTAATTACCAGTGATAAGGATTTGCAACTAAAAGAAACCAACCAACCAAAAAGCTAACTGAGGGCGGAGGCCTGCGCAAGCGCAAGCATCGTCCCTACCTAGGTGACACCATTCCTGTGCTCAAGGAGCAAGGCAGGAGGACGAGGATCGTTCTCTGCTCTCGAATTCAGATTCTCTACTGATCTCTGTTCTCGGATCGACTGATCTCTACTCTCCATGGAAGGCAACGAGTTGGCCTTTCTAAAGGCCCACCTCTCTGACCTGCTCCAGCAGGTACGGAAACAGCTCATCGACGCCATCGCCTCCGAAAAGAAGAGGCAGCGGGCAGCAGCAACAGCCGTGGCCGGAGGGCCTCCTCGAGCCAACGCCGGCAAAAGGAAAGTCAACGAGTTGGACTTGTCCAACTCGGGCGGTTCGTCGGAACCCGCATCTAGGCGCCCGGCGTCCGGGCCTCTGTCCGGAGCCGGGTCCACTCTTCTGCCGGCACCGGCAAACGTTCATCGGCTCGATGGCCAGGCGGTAGCAGCAACGACCTCCACGAGCGAACAAGCCACCTCGTGTGGCCGGTAACTCGGCAGTTATGCTGAGGTCAGCGCGGCGTACACCGGGGTAGTGGCCGGGCGACCGGTTAAAGGGGCGACTGCTGGGGTGGATTCCTCGGCACAGCTCCCCACTAAAGCCGGGGCCTCGCAAGAGGTTAAAGGAGTGAGGAACGTGAAGTCGTCCCGCGGACCTCCCCCCGCTCACCCTGCCGCGCTGAAACCGCCAAGCGGGACAGTGAAGCCCGCAGCCAAGGGACCCGGTTCCCGGCCGGAACCCGCTTCCTCGATGGAGGAGGCACCTGGGCGCAGGTCTCCCCGGGCTTCCGGGGACCTGTCCGGGCCGCTCACTGGCATGTCATTTAACACCGCGTCTTCCTTCCACGCTCAAGTGGACAAAACGGCTCCGGGGGAGCGCCGTAACAAAACCCCGGTGTACGTCTCTGGGGTGAAGGACGTACGCGGCTTCCTGCATAGGATTCGCGCGGAGGCGGCCTGCGGGATCGTGGCGCAGATGAAGGGAGAAAACCTGACTCTTGTGCCTGAGACCGCCGACGGGTTCCGGGCCACCGATAGGGTCCTGCGGTCCCTCGGAGAGGGCGAGGGTGTGAGTTTTCACACATTCTCCCTCCCCGAGGATCGGTGCGTGCGCCTGGAGATTAAAAAGCTGGGCGGTCGCATGCCTGTGGCCGAGGTACGCGAGGAGCTGGCCGCCATGCACATTGCTGTGCAGGGTGTCCTGCGACTCCGATCAACGCGCCGGGCCATGGACCAGGACGGTGACCGTCCCCTTACGCCACACTTCATTGTGTCGGTAGCACGGGGCCCCGACGTGGCGAAAGTGCGTTCCCTTACTGAGATCTGCGGGTCAAGGTAGAAACGTACGTCGCACCGAAAGGGCCCATGCAGTGCAAGAGGTGCCAACGCTTCGGGCACACGCAGCGGAACTGCGGTTATGCACCCAAGTGCGTGGCCTGCGGGGACGCTCACCCATCCGGGTCGTGTGCCACCACCAAGCTGCAGCTTAAGTGCTGCAGCTGCGGGGGCAACCACACTGCGAACTATAGAGGTTGCAGTAAGTGAAAGGAAGCCAAGGCGGCCGCTGCACAGCGTGCGAAAGGGGATCGCGGCAGAAAGGACGGCGTCTCTACGCGCCTGCCAGCGCCCAAATCGGCGCCAGCTAAGCCTTCTCTGGACCAGGAGAACTTGGGCCCTGGGTGGAACCACGTGGTCCGTGGTGGCCGCGTCGTCAAGGCTGCGGCTATGAAGAGCCCCGCCCCAACGCCATCTGGCGCCATTGCACAGACTGAGCGGCAGGCTGTCCCTAAGGGCGGCCGTGCCAAGCCCGCTCGTCCTGTGGTGCCGGTGGCAAATCCCACTGCACCTGTTCCCAACAAGCCCGCACCTGATCCCAAGAAGACTGACCCCACCCCACCCAAGGGTCAGTCACCGCTCCAGGACATCTCAGATATCCTGGAGACCCTCTCGCCACGGGTCTGCGTCGAGTTGACACGCCGTATCATCGCCGCGATCCATTCCCTCCCACCCGGGGGGTCTCGTCCGCGAGCCCTCCTCAAAACCGTTCTCCTCTTCATGGCCGACAATGACTGCACGGCCTAGAGGACACGGTGGTAAAGCCTTGCGGCTGGCTTACTGGAACGCCGACGGTGTTCGCGGCAGGAAGCTGGAGCTGGAGCAGTTCTTCGGTGACTACGGAGTCGATATTTGCCTCCTGAACGAGACGCACCTCACGTCGGGTCGGGCCTTGAGGTTCGCGAACTACGTTTGCCACCGTACGGACCGCCCGACGCTGGGGGGCGGCACAGCGATCCTTGTCCGCAGGGGCATTGATCATTACCCTGTGCCGGTCTCGGGTCTGCAGCAACTGAAAGCAACCGCCATTCACCTGGTGCTGGCAACCAGGAAAGTCAAGCTCGTGGCGACATACCTCGCACCCACCCGGCCCTGGATCGTGTCGGACTTGACCGAGTGCTTGAGCGGGGATTTCCCGGTCCTCTTGGCTGGTGACCTCAACGCGAAGCACACGGACTGGAATTCTAGGCTGATCTCAGCTAGGGGCTCGCTCCTGCGTGATTACGCCAACAGAAATTCCTGCTTGATCTACGGGCCGGATTCCCCAACCACGGCCACGCCACACCCGACGTCCTTGATATTGTCCTCATCAAGGACTTCGTCCTACCGGTGCACCTGACTATATGCCCCGCACTCAGCTCAGATCACCTGCCCGTCCTCATCGACACCACGTGCCGATCGTCCTTTCAAAACTTGCCTGATCGCCCGGACTTCGCGAGAATGGACTGGGCTGCATTCCAGGCTTGCCTCGAAAGCAGACTCCCGGGGAACCCCGTGGTAAACAACGAGGAGGCATTCGACAAGTGCGTCGAGGAGCTGACCAGTGCTATCCTGGAAGCCACAGCATCGTCCGCTTCCAAGCTTCGAACCCGCGTTGACAGGCGACCGCTTCTGCCCGCTAGTATTCGGGATGAAATACGCCTGAAGAACCGGCTGAGGAGGCGGTGGCAGGTTATGCGGGACCCCGCTCTTAAGACCCAGGTCAATCGACTCCAGAGGTCGGTGACCTATCGTCTCAACGAGTGGCGGAACCAACAGTGGAGCGACACGCTCGAATCATTGGACTGCGAGGACCAGTCGCTTTGGAAGATGACTTAGCGGGTGATGCGAGTCCCCACTCCGTCGCCCCCCTTGATAGTGCCGGGAGGACTGGCTCTCTTGAAACCCGAGAAGGCAGAAGCCCTGGCCGACAGCCTTGAGGTCCAGTTCCAGCCGGTAGACAACCCGTCGGACCCGGCTGCAATTGACATGGTTAACGAGGCGATGCGAGCATACGAGTATGCCCCCGCAAATGAACCGAAATTAACCAGTCCCTCGGAGGTCGCCCAGACCATCAAGGGACTAAAGGTTGGCAAGTCTCCGGGCCCCAACGGTATACCGAACAGGGTCCTGAGACATCTTCCACGACGCGCGATAACCTTTCTCACGAAAGTGTTCAACGCGGTCCTCCGCAGGCAGTACTTCCCCTCGGCATGGAAACACGCTCGCGTGGTGTCCATACTGAAACCGGGGAAGGACCCCACGCTACCTTCTTCCTATAGACCCATCAGTCTTCTCGACACGGTCGGAAAGCTCTGCGAGAAGATCCTCCTAACGAAGGTCCTACTCGAGGTCATCGAACGCGGGCTGCTGCGCGACGAGCAGTTTGGGTTTCGACCCAGACACAGCACGTCGTTGCAGCTAGCTCGCCTCGTCGAAAGGGTCAACAGAAACCTTGATGAGAAGCGGCTAACCGGCGCGGTTTTCCTGGACGTGGCCAAAGCCTTCGACACAGACTGGGTCCAAGGCCTCCTATACAAACTGACCGTCCTCAACTTCCCGTCGTACTTGGTGAAAACCATCTCTTCCTACCTCGCTGACCGGACATTCCAGACGTCCTTCCAGTCGGCCACGTCCACACGTCGTGCCATGCGGGCTGGACTTGTGCAGGGCGGACTTCTCTTTCCTGTGCTCTTCAGTCTGTATTTCAACGACATACCCACACCGTCCCGCCACGTCGAGTTAGCACAGTACGCGGACGACACGGCTCTAGTAGCCACGTCCCGTAGCCCAACGCTTCTCGTCAGGTTTCTGGAGACCTACCTCAGTAGACTTGAGCTCTGGCTCAGGGCCTGGAGGATTGCTATCAACGTCTCAAAGAGCACCGCGGTTCTCCTCGTTTCGGCGAGAAGACGCATCCAACAGCCCAGAGCGGTGCAGTTTCTCGGACAGCCGATCGAATGGGTAAAAAAAAGCTCGGTATCTGGGGGTCACCCTTGACGCCGGGCTTACCTGGTCGGCGCACGTCAACCAGGTGGGAAAGAAGGCGGCGCAACGATTAGGTTTTTCTAGGCCCGCTCATCAATAGGAGAAGTGGCCTGTCCATCAGGAACGGTATACTGCTCTATAAGCAACTCATCCGTCCCATGATGGATTACGCATGCCCGATCTGGAGGTCAGCTGACCGCAGCCACGTCCGGAAGCTGCAAGTTCTGTAATCCAAGTGTCTTCGCATTGTTACTAACGCGCCCTGGTACGTTAGTAACAGGCAAATACATGAGGATCTGGGGGTCCCTTTCTTTGCCGACCACATCAGAGCACTGACTGAGAGATTTGACTCGAGGTTAGCTGGTGTGGGGAACCCCTTAGTCCGGCAACTCGGGAGGCACTCGTGTCGAACGTGGGCTGCCAGAGGTCGCCCAAGAGCAACCGAGGGCGACCGATGTTCAGCAGGCCAGCCGAGGCCGTCCCCAAAAGACGGCCAAGTCGGTACAACGAGTGGTTAGACTACTCGGCTACCCTGACTGAGGTTTTCCGTGCTTTTCTTCAGTTGTAAGGCGAATGCCAGGGTATAACTTAATAGGGGCACGACCTTCCACCCTCCCGCCCCCCGATCATGGAGGCCATCAGCTGAAGTGATCTTCCCCCCATGCCGCAGAGGCCTTCAGCCGAAACGGCCCCTCCCTCACTGGGTTCAAACCCCAGAGATCCAACCAACCAAATTCTTTTGGACAACTTGCCTGACGGTATAATCTCCCATCAGCAGCAACAGATCCCAGTTTGAATGGTCGAGGCTCCAGCCACGGCGTAACCCTGTTAGCGTCAGCAAAATTTCCGTTGTTTATATTAAGACCGTTTACCATTTCCAGCAATGCGCCTTGAGCGCAGGAATGGTGTCACCTAGGTAGGGACGATGCTTGCGCTTGCGCAGGTCTCCGCCCTAAGTTAGCTTTTTGGTTGGTTGGTTAATGTCGGTAAGGCGCAGAAGAATATATCGAAAACGGACAAAAAGAAGAAGCGCAAGAGGAAGGAAATTTACGCTATCTATATCTAGAAGGTGTTGAAACAGGTTCACCCAGACACCGGTATCAGCTTTAAGGTAATGAGCATCATGAATAGTTTCGTGATTGATAATTTTGAGCGAATTGCTGCTGAGGCTTCGAGGTTGGCTCATTAAAATAAGAGATCTACGATAACAAGTCGTGAGATACAGACTGCTGTTCGACTGTTGCTACCAGGTGAACTGGCTAAGCATGCGGTGAGTTAGGGGACCAAGGCAGTCACTAAGTACACCAGTTCGAAATAGACTTGCTTTAAGTAAAGTTTGGCCCTTTTCAGGGCCCAATATGATATCAATGGTGGTTATGTTTGTCTTTTCACATTTAGTTTTGCTTGGAGTTCTTTTTTTAAGCGTGTGCTCGTGTTGAGACATTTTTCCTTTCTTCTCATGACCGCATTTGATGTTCCATATTTGTTTTTCATTATTTTTGGATGTTCATTTCTCTTCGCATCTTGCGTTCTTAGTATAAGTGATCCTTGGGTTACGTATTCCAATGATTCGTGGTATTAACTAGTTGTTCTTCTTGGACGCATTAATATCGACATTGCGTCTGTTTTATATAAATAAGCATACATATTACCACTATAAAGAAGACTGGCAATAGGGTCTTGGTTATAGTGTTATTAGTTTGTGTGCTTATTTATATTCTAATACACTACACGGCATGCAAATTTTAAGATTGCATCTATTTTGTTAGACACATCAAGACGAATCGGCAGTTATCAACCTCCGTCCACCACCAATCGCCAAGTATATGCGCGTCATCACAACCTTGAAAATTCTTGCTTTTTGTTACGTTCTGTACACTAGGCAAGTGAATTTTATAATATTAATATTGATTCACTTTCATAGCGTTCTATAAATTTAAGTACTTGCTACCGAATGGTGGGCACTATTACAACCAACATTTTTCTCTCAAATCGGTGCTGATTTTCAGTCAGCTACTACGAATACGCATGCTATGGCCCAAAACACGTACCGACTGACTAGTGCCCATTTTGAAGCTTGGGAATAGCTTCAACTCAATGATGCGATATAAGGTTTCGTTTTACACAGGAAAAAAATTTATTTGCCTACTATGTATCCTTCATAGTCAAAAACCAAGCATGTAAAAGTTATCATGTAGGACTTCCAAACCTATCTGCCCATTCTTGTATTTTATCTATGCACCTCACTTCTAAGATTTCTCTCCAAACTTGGTTGACACAGCATGGCTGATGTTTACCTGTAGGTCTTCTGTCTTCTTTGACTTTGACACATATTCGTTTCCAATAATCTTGCTTATTCCGTGCTCATCAATTCATTTAGTTGGTTTTTAATTTACTCTGCGTATATTTTCTACTTTTCCCTACTGTTACTTCCAGGAATTTTATTTCCACGATAATGTGTCCAACTTTCAGAGGTGTCCAGGATAGAGGAAAGGGGCAAATCATCCTTTAAAATTGTGGTGTAATGACAAAGTGGTAATTGTTAAGTATTATGACGCCCTACCCAAAAAGGAACATATTGACAAGAAAAATGAAACAATTCCTTGCCTTGCCTTGACTAGACTTGCCTTGACTTGCATTGCCTTGCCTTGCCTTGCCTTGCCTTGCCTTGCCTTGCCTTGCGTTGCCTTGCCTTGCCTTGCCTTGCCTTACATTACATTACCTTACGTTACCTTACATTACATTACGTTAACTTACATTACATTACATTGCCATGCCTTGCCTTGACTTGCCTTGCCTTGCTTTGGCTGGCCTTACCTTACCTTGCCTTGCCTTGCCTTGCTTTGCCTTGCTTAACTTTGCCTTGCCTTGTCTTGCCTTATATTACCTTACAATACGTTACCTCACATTTCATTTCATTGACTTGCCTTTCCTTGCCTTGTTTTGCCTTGCCTTGCTTTGCTTTACATTATATTACCTTAAGTTGCCTTACATTACATTGCCTTGCCTTGCCTGGATTTTCCTTGTTTTGCCTTCCCTTGCCTTGGCATGCCTTGGCATGCCTTGCCTTTTCTTGCCTTGCTTTGCCTTGCCTTACATTGCATTACCTTACGTTACCTTACATTACAATACATTGATTTGTCTTCCATTGCCTTGATTTGACTTGTCTTGCCTTAAAATACATTACCTTAAGTTACCTTACATTACATTACTTTGCCTTGCCTTGCCTTGCCTTGTTTCCTTACATTACATTACGTTACGATACCTTACATTACAATACATAGACTTGCCTTACGTTGCCATGCCTTGCCTTGTATTTCCTTGCCTTTTCTTGCCTTGTCTTGAATTGCAATTGTCTTCTTTTGCCCTACCTTGCCTTGCCTTGCCTTGCCAAGAATTTCCTTGCCTTGCCTTATATTACATTACATTATCTTACGTTACATTATATTACATTACATTGCCTTGCCTTGCCTTGATTGGCCTTGTCTTGCCTTGACTTACCTCACATTACATTACCTTACGCTACCTTACATTACATTACATTGCCTTGCCTTGCCATGATTTGACTTGAATTGCCTTGCCTTGCCTTATATTAAATTACCTTACGTTACCTTACATTACTTTACATTGCCTTGCCTTGCCTGGATTTGCCTTGTCTTGCTAGCTTTACAATACATTACCTTACGTTACCTTACATTACAGTACATTGCCTTGCCTTGCTTGGATAAATGTAGCCTTACCTTGCCTTGCCATGCCTTGCTTTGCCTTGTCTTGCTTTGCCTTGCCTTACATTACATTAACTTATGTTTCCTTGCATTATATTACATTGTCTTGCATTTCTTTGCTAGATTTGCCTTGCCTTGCCTTGCTTTGACTTTCATTATATTACCTTACGTTACCTTACATATCATTACCTTGCCTTGCCTTGCCTGGTTTTGCCCTTTTCTTGCGTTGCCTCTCATTATATTTCCTTACGTTACCTTACATTACATTACATTACCTTGCCTTGCTTTGTCTTGCCTAGCCTTGCCTTGCCTTGCCTTTCCTTGCCTTGTCTTTCCTTGCCTTACATTACATTATCTTAAGTTACCTTATATTACATTACATTGTCTTGCCTTGCCTGGCTTTGCCTTTCAATACATTTCCTTACGTTACCTTACATTACATTACATTATCTTTCGTTACTTTGCCTTGCCTTTCCTTGCCTTGTCTTTCCTTGTCTTACATTACATTACCTTACGTTACCTTATATTACATTACTTTGCCTTGCATTGCTTGGATTTGCCTTGCCTGGATTTGCCTTACATTACATTACCTTACGTTAACTTATATTAATTTACTTAGCCTTGTCTTACCTTGCCTTGCCTTGCCTTTCCTTGCCATGCCTTGCCTTGCCTTGCCTTGACTTGCTTTGCCCTGCCTTGCCTTGCCTTGCCTTGCCATGCCTTGCCATGCCTTGCCTTGCCTTGCCTTGCCTTGCCTTGACTTGCCTTGCCTTACATTACATTACCTTATGTTACCTAACAAAACATTACTTTGCCTTGTCTTGCCTCGCCTTGCCATGAATTATATTAAATTACCTAACGTTACCTTACAATACACTACACTGCCTTGCCTTTCCTTGCCTTGTTTTGCCTTGCCTTGCTTTGCATTGTTTTGCCTTGCTTTGCCTTGCCTTGCCTTGCCTTATATTAAATTACCTTACGTTACGTTACATTACATTACATTGCCTTGACTTGCCTTGCATTTCCTTGCCTTACATTACATTACCTTACGTTACCTTACATTATATTACATTGCCTTGCCTTGCCTTGCCTTGCCTTGATTTCCCTTCCCTTACATTGCCTAACCTTGCCTTACATTATATTACCTTACGTTAAATTACATTACATTACATTACTTTGCCTTCCCTGGATTTACCTTGCCTTCCCTTGCCTTACATTATATTACCTTACGTTACCTTACCTAACATTACATTGCCTTGCCTTGCATTCCCTTGCCTTGAATTAAATTTCATTAACTTACGTTACCTTATATTACATTACATAGCATTGCCTTATCTTGCCTTGCCTTGCCTTGCCATGCCTTGCCTTGCCTTGCCTTGACCTGCGTTGCCTTGCCATGAAATGCCTTGCCTTGCCTTGCCTTGCCTTGCAATGCCTTGCCTTGCCATGCCTTGCCATGCCTTGCTTTGCCTTTCCTTGCCCTGCCTTGCCATGAAATGCCTTGCCCTGCAATGCCTAGCCTTGCCTTGCCTTGCCTTGCCTTGCTTACATTTCATTACTTTACGTTAACTTACATTACATATATAGCCTTGCCTTACTTTGCCATGCATTGCCTTGCCTTTCCTTGCCTTGCTTTGTCGTGCCTTGCCTTGGCCTGCGTTGCCATGCCTTGCCTTGCCTTACATTTCATTACCTTACGTTAACTTATATTTCATTTCATTGCCTTGCCTTTCCTTGCCTTGTTTTGCCTTGCCTTGCCATGCCTTGCCTTGCCTTGTCTTGCCTTGCTTTGCCTTGATTTGCCCTGCCTTGCCTTACATTACATTACATGACGTTATCTTATATTACATTACACTGCCTTGACTTGCCTTGCATTGATTTGCCTTGCCTTGCCTTCCTTACATTACCTAAGCACGGCAAGGCAAGCCAAGACAAGGCAAGGCAAGGTAAGGCTAGCCAAAGCACGGTAAAGCAAAGCAAGGCAAGGCAATGCAAGACAAGGCAAGGCAAGGAAGGGCAAGGCAAGGCAAGGCACGGCAAGGCAAATCAAGGTAAGGCAAGGCACGGCAAGGTAAGGCAAGTCACTGCAAAGCAAGGCAAGTCAAGGCAAGGCACGGAGAGGCAAGACAATGTAATGTAATGTAAGGTAAAGTAATGTAATATAATGTGGGGCAAGTCAATACAATGCAAGGCAAGGCAAGGCAAGGCAAGGTAAGGCAAGGCAAGGCAAGGAAAGGCAAGGCAAGTCAAGGTAAGGCGATTCAAGGCAATGTAAAGTAATCTAAGGTAAAGTAAGTTAATGTAATGTAAGGCAAGACAAGGCAAGGCAAATCAAGGCAAGTCAAGGCAAGGCAAGGCAAGACAAGGCAAGGCAAGGCAAGGCAAGGCAAGAGAAGGCAAGGCAAGGCAAGGCAAGGCAAAGCAAGGCAAGGCAAGGCAAAGCAGGGCTAGGCAGGTCAGGCAGGACTGGCAAATCAGGGCAGAATAGAGAACTAGAGGGTAACGCAGGGCAGGGTAGCGCATGGCAAGGCAAGGCAAGGCAAGGCAATGCAATACAAGGCACGTCAAGGCAAGGCAAGGCAGGGCAAGGCAATTCGGGGCAGGGCAGTGCAGCGCAGGGTAGGGCAGGGAAGGACAAGTCAAAGTAGCACAAGGCAAGGCAAGGTAAAGCAAGGAAGGCAAGGAAAGTCACGGCAGGTCATGGCAATGCAATTCAGGTCAGGGCAGGGCAGGGCAAGGCAGGGCTGGGCAGTGCAGCGCAGAAGAGGCAGGACAAGGCAGGGCCGGGCACGGCAGGGCAGGACAGTGTAGGGCATGGCAGAGTATGGCAGGGCCAGCCAGGGCAAGATAGGGCAGGGCAGTACAGGGAAGGGCAGGGTAGGGCAAAACATGGCGAGGCACGTCAAGGTAAGGCTAAGCAAGGCAAGGCAGGGCAAGGCAGGGCTGGGCAGGGCAGGTCAAGGCAGGACAAGGCAAGGCAAGGCAAGGCATGGCACGTCAAGGAAAGGCAAGGCATTGCAGGGCAGTGCAGCGCAGGGCAGGGCAAGGATAGACAAGGCAAGGCAAGATAAGGCAATGCATGTAAAGGAAAGGCAAGACACGGCATGGCAAGACAAGGCAGGGCTGGGCAGGGAAGGGCAGGGCAGAGCAAGGATGGGCAAGGCAAGGCAATGAAAGGCAAGGAAAGTCAAGGAAATGCAAAACAAGGCAAGGCACGGCAAGGCAGGGCAGGGCAAAGCATGGCAGGGCAGGGCAGGGCAGGGCAGGGCAGGGCATGGCAGGGCAGGGCAAGTCAGAGCAAGGCAGGTCAAGGCAGGACAAGGCAGGGTAAGGTAGAGCAAGGCAACGCAAAGCAAGGCACGTCAAGGCAAAGCAAATTCAAGGCAAGGCAAGGCAGGGTAGGGCAGTGTAGGGCAGGGCAGGGCAGAGCAGAGCAGGGCAGATCATTGCAGGGAAAGGCAGGGCAAGGCAGGGCAACGCAGGACAAGGCAGGGCATGCAGGGCAAAGGAGGGCAAAGCAGGACAAGGCAGGACAAGGCAATGCACGTGAAGGCAAGACGAGACCAGTCAACGCAAGGAAAGGCAGGCAGGGCAGTGCAGGGCAGGGCAGTGCAGGGCAGTGCAGGGCAGGGCAGGGCTGAGAAGGGCAGAGCAGGGAAAGGCAAGGCACGTTAAAGAAAAGCAACGCAAGGCAAGCGAGTGCGAGGCAGGGTAGACCAGGGCAGGGCAGGGTAGGGCACTGTACGGCACGGAAGGGCAGGGCAAGGCAGGGCTAGGCAGGGCAGGGCAAGGCAGGGCAATTCAGGGCAAAGCAGGTCAAGGCAATTAAAGGCAAGGCACGGGAAGGCAAGTCAAGGCAAGGTACTTCAAGGTAAGTAAAGGCAAGGCAAGGCAGGGCAAAGGAGGGTAGGGCAGGCCAGGTCAGGGCACGGCAGGACTGGGCAAGGCAGGACAAGGCAGGGCAAGGCAGGGCAAGGCAGGGCAGGGAAGGGCAGGGCAGGGCAATTCAGAGCAAGGCAGGGCAGGGCATGGCAGTGCAGTGCAGAGCAGGGAATTGCAGGGCAGGGGAGGGCAGTGCAGTTCAATGCAGTGCAGTGTTGGGTTAGTGCAGGGTTGAGCAGGGCAAGGTAGGCCAAAGCAGGGCA
Source organism: Zootermopsis nevadensis (assembly GCF_977971745.1). NCBI lineage: Eukaryota > Metazoa > Arthropoda > Insecta > Blattodea > Termopsidae > Zootermopsis > Zootermopsis nevadensis. The sequence goes on along the minus strand of NW_028259149.1, from coordinate 1,613,522 downwards.
AGGCAATGCAAGGCAAGGCAAGGCAAGGCAAAGCAAGGTACGCCAAGGAAATGCAAGCAAGGGCAAGGCAAGGCAGAGCAAGGCAGGGCAAGTAAAGGCAGGGCAGGGCAGGGCAGGGCAAGGCAGAACAGGGCAAGGCAGGGAGGGGTAGGAATGGAAAGGGCAGAGAAGTGCAGGGCAGGTTAGGGCAGGGCAGTTCGGTGCAGGGCATGGCAGTGAAGGGCAGGGCAAGGCACGGCAGGGCAAGGCAAGGTTTGACAAGGCAAGTCAAGGCAAGGCAAGGAAGGCAAGGAAAGGCAAGGCAGAGCAAGGCAGGGAAAGGCATGGCAAGGCAGGGCAAGGCAGGGCAAGGCAGGGCAAGGCAGGGCAAGGCAGTGCAAGGCAGGGCAGGGCAGGGCAGAGCAGGGAAGGGAAGGGTAGAGTAGTGCAGTGCAGGGCAGGACAGGGCAAGGCAAGGCAAGGCAAGTCAAGGCAAGGCAAGGCAAGACAAGGCAAGGCAAGGCAAAGCAATGCATGCCAAGGCAAAGCAAGTTAAGGCAAGGCAGGGAAAGCAATGAAAGACAGGGTAAGGCAGGCCAAGGCAGGGCAGGGCAGGGCAGGACATAGCAGGGCAGGCTGCCCTGCTGGGCAAGGAAACCCAAAGCCAGGCAAGGCAGGGCAAGGCAGGAAAATACAGGGCAGTGCAGGGCAGTTAAGGGCAGAGCAGGGCCGGTCAGGGCAGGGCAGTGCAAAGCAGTTCAAAGCAGGGCCAGTCAGGGCAGGGAAGGGCAGGGCAGGGCAATGCAGAGCAAGGTAGGGCAGGGCATGGCAGTGCAGTCCAGGCAGGGCATTGCACGGCATGGCAGTGCAGGGCAATGCAGAGCAGGGCAGAGTTAGGGCAGGGCAGAGCAGGGCAAGGTTGTTCAGGCCAAGGCAGTCCAAAGCAGGGCAAGGCAAGGCAAGGAAAGGCACGCCAATGGAAGGCAAGCCAGGGCCACGCAAGGCAGAGCAAGGCAGGGCAAGGCAGGGTAGGGCAGGGCAGGGCAGGACAGGGCAGAACAGGGCAGGGCAGAGGAGATCAGGGCAAGAAAGAGCAAGGCAGTTGAAGGCAATGCAAAGCATGTCAAGGAAGTGCAAGGCAGGGCACGACAGGGCAGGACACAGCAGGGCAGGGCACGGCATGGCAGGACAAGGCAGAGCATGGCAGGTCAGGGCATATCAGTGCAGGGCAAGTCAGGGCAAGTCATAGCAAGGCAGGTTAAGGCAGGGTAAGCAAAGCAAGGCAAGGCAAGTTAGGGCAACTCAGGGCAGGGCAACACAGGGCAGGGCAATGCAGGGCAGGGCAGAGGAGGGCAAGGCAGGCCAGGCCAAGGATGGGCAAAGCAAGGCAATTTAAGGCAAGGAAAGGCAAGAAAAGGCAAGACAAGTCAAGGCAAGGCAAGTCACGGCAGGGCAGGGCAGGGCAAGGCAAGGCAGGGCAAGGGAGGACAGTTCAGGGCAGGGCAGGACGGGTCAATGCAGGGCAATTCAGGGGAAGTCAGGGCAAGACAGGGCAAGTCACGGCAAGGCTGGGCAAAGCAAGGCAAGGCCGGTCAAATCAGGGCAAGGCAGGGCAAGTCAGGGAAAGTCAAGGCAGGGCAAGGCAGGACAAGGCAGGGCAAGGCAGGGCAGGGCAGGGCAGGGCAGGGCTGTGAATGGCAGGGCAAGGAAGGGCAGGACAGGGCAGGCAGTGCAGGGCATGGCAGGGCAATGTATGGCAAGGCAAGGCAGGGCAAAGCAAGGCAGGGCAAGACAGTGCAAGGAAGCGAAACTCAGGGCCGGACATGTCTGGTCAACTAAGGGCAGGTCAGGGCACGACAAGGCAAGTCAATAAAGGTAAGGCAGGGCACGTCAGGGCAGGGCAGGGTAGGGCAGGGCAGAGAAGGGCAGGACAGGGCAGGGCAGGGCACGTCAAGGCAAGGCAATCAAGGCAAGTTTTGGTACTTCATGGCAGGTCTGGGCAGGGCAGGGTTGGGCAGATCAGGGCAGGTTAGTGCAGGGCAGTGGAGGTCAGGGCAATGCAGTGAAGGGCAGGGCAATGCAGGGCAGGGCATGGCAGGACAGGGAATGGCAAGGTATGGCAAGGCAGGGCAGAGCGGGGCAGGGCAGGTAGAGCAAGGTAGGGCAAGGAAGGGCAAGGCAAGTCAAGCCAGGGTAAGACAGGGCAGTGCAAGGAAGTCCAATGCAATGCAAGGCAAGTCAAGGCAAGTCACGTCAAGGCAAGTCTAGGCGAGGCAAGGCAAGGCAGGGCAAGTCAGGGCAGGGCATTGTAGGGCAGGGCAGAGTAGGGCAGGGCAGTTCAGGGCAGGGCACGGTAGGGCAGAGAAGAGCACGGCAGGACAGAGAAGAACAAGGCATATTAAGAAAGGTCAGGGCAGGGCAGGGAAGACAGAGCAGGGCAGACTAGAGCAGGGCAGGGTAGAGCAGGGCAAGATAGGGAAGGGCTGAGCTGGGCAGGGCAGTTCAGCGCAGTGCTGGGCAGTAAGGGCATATCAGTTCAAGGTAAGGCAGGGCAGGACAAGGCAAGGCAAGGCAAGGCAGGGCATGACAAGGAAAACAAGGCAAGACAGGGCACAGCAGGTCAGGTCAGGGCAGGGCAGGGCATGGCAGGGTAGTGCAGGAAAGGGCAGGGCAGGTCATCAGAGGGCAAGGAAGTTCAGAGCAGGGCAGGGTAGGGCAGTGCAAGGTAGGGAAAGGTAGGGCAAGACAAGGCAAGGCAAGGCACGTCAAGGCAAGGCCAGGCAAGTCATGGCAAGGCAAAGAAGGGCAGTTCAGGGCAAGTCAGGTCAAGTCAGGGCAAGGCATTTCAAGGCAGGGCAAGGCAAGGAAAAGCAGGGCAAAGCAGGGAAGAGCAATGCAGTGCAGGGCAGGGCATTTCAGGGCATAGCATCACAGGGCAAGGCATTGCAAGACAGGCAAAGCAAGGCAAGGCAGGTCAAGGCAAGGCAAGTCATGGCAAGGCAGGGAAAGGCAGGGAAAGGGAGGGCAGGGCAGAGCAATGCAGGGCAGGCCAAGGAAAGGCAACGCAACTCAATGTAAGGCAGATCAAGGCAGGGCAAGTCAACGCAAGGCAAGGCAGGGCAAGGCAAGGCAAGGCAAAAAAATCCAAGGCAACGCAAGGCAAGGCAAGGCAAGGCAAAAAAGGCAAGCCAGGGCAAGGCAAGGCAAGGCAAGACAAGGCAGGGCAAGGCAAGGCAAGGCAAGGCGTGCAAGACACGGCAAGGCAAGGCAAGTCAAGGCACGATAAGTTGATTCAAGGCAAATCAACGCAAGACAAGGAAAGGCCAGGCAATTCAAGGCAAAGCACGGCAAGGCGATGCACGGCAAAGGCAACGTAAAGCAATGCAAGTAAATGCAAGGCAATTCAAGGCAAAGCACGGCAAGGCAAGGAAAGGCAAGACAATTCAATTCAAGGCAAACAAGGCAAAGCAATGCAAGGCAAGGCAAGGCAAGGCACGGTAAAGCACATCAAGGCATGGCAAGGCAAAGGCAAGGCAAAGCAAGGCAAGGCAGGCAAGCCATGGCAAAGCAAGGGAAATCAGGCAATGTAGTGCAAACAAGGCAAGGCAAGGCAAGGTAAGGTAAAGAAAGGCAAGGCAAGACAAGGCAAGACAATGCACGGCAAGGCAAAGGCACGGCAAGACAAGACAAGGCAAAGCAAGGCAAGGCAAGGCAAGGTGAACAAGGCAATGTAAAGTAATGTAAGGTAACGTAAGTTAATGTAAGGTGAGGCAAGGCAAGGCAAGGCAAGGAAAGCACGGCATGTCAAGGCAAGGCAAGGCAAAGCAAAGAAAGGCAATGCAAGGCAATGTAAGGCAAGGCAAGGCAAGACAAAGCAAGGGAAGGCACGGCAAGGCAAGGAACGGCAAGGCAAATCAAGACTAGGCAATGCAAGGCAAGGCATGGCAAGTAAATGTAATGTAATGTAAGGTAACGTAAGTTAATGTAATGTAAGGCAAGGAAAGCAAGGCAAGTCAAGGCAAGGCAATGTAGTAAAGGCAAGGCAAAGCAAGGAAAAGCAAGGCAAGGCAAACTAAGGCAAAGAAAGACAAGGCAAGGCAAAGCAAGGCACGGCAAGGCAACACAAGGCTAGGCAAGGCAATGCTAGGAGGGCTAGGCAAGGCAAGGCAAAGAAAGGCAAGGCTAGGCAAAGCAAGGCAAGGCAAGACAATGAAAGGCACGGTAAGGCAAGTCAAGGTAAGGCAACACAAGGCAAGGAAAGTCATGACAATTCAAGGCAAAGCACATCAAGGCAATTCAAGGCAGGGCAATACAAGACAAGGCAAGGCAAGACAAGGACGGCAAAACACGGCTAGGCGAATCAAGACAGGGCAAGGAAAAGCAAGGCAAAGCAAGTCAAGGTAAGGCTAGGCAAGGCAAGTCAAGGCAAGGCAAAGAAAGGCACGGCAATTTAAATCAACGGAAGGGATGGAAAGTCACGGTAATTCAAGGAAAGGCAATGCAAGGCAAAGAAAGGCAAGACAGGGCAAGGCAATGCAATACAATGCTAGGCAAAGCAAGGCGAGGCGAGGCAAGGCAATGTAATGTAATATAAGTAACGTAAGTTAATGTAATGAAATGCAAGGCAAGACAAGGCACGGGAACTCAAATCAAGGCAAGGCAAGGGAAGACAAGGCAAGGCAGGGCAAGGCAGCGCAAGGCAAGGCAAGGAAAGACAGGGCAAGGCACTGAAAGACAGATCAAAGCAGGACAGACCAGGGTAGCGAAGGACATTGCAGGGCAAAGCAGGGCAGCCCAGTGCAGGGCAAGGCAGGGCATGGCAAGGCAGGGCAGGGCAGGACAGAGCAGGGAAAGGCAGAGAAGGGCGGAGAAGGGCAGAGCAGGGCAGGGCAGGTCACGGAAAGTTAAGGCAAGCCACGGCAGAGCAAGGCACGTCAAAACCATGCAAGGCAAGACAATTCAACGCAGGGCAAAGCAATGCAGGGCAAGGAAGGGCAAGGCAGTGAAATGCAGGGCAAGACAGGGAAAGGCAGAGCTTGGCAGGGCAAGGCAGGGAAAGGCAGGGCTGGGCAGGGCATGTCAGGGCAAGGCAAGGCAAAGCAAAGCAAGGCAAGGCAAGGCAAGGCAGGGCAAAGCAGGGAAAAGCAGGCAAGGCAGGGAAAAGCAGGCAAGGCAGGGCAAGGCAGGGAAAGGCAGCGCAAGTTAGGGCAAGACAGGGTAAGGCAAGGCATGGCAAATCAAGTCAGGGAAAGGCAGGGCAAGTCACGTCAAGGAAAGGCAGGGCAAGGCAAGGCACGGCAAACAAGGCAAGGCAGTGCTATTCAGGTAGGACACTGCTAGGCAGGGCTGTCAGGGCAGGGTAGGGCAGGACAAGGCAGGGCAGGCCAGGGGAGTGACGGGCAGGGCAGGTCAGTGCAAGGCAGGGCATGGCAGGGCAGGTAGTGGCATGGTCGGGCAGGTCAGGGCAGGACAGATCAGGACATGGCAGAGAAGGGCAGGGCAGGGCAAGGCAGTGAAACGCAAAGCAAGGCAAAGCAAGGCAAGGCAAGACAATGTAAGGCACGGTAACGCAAGTCAAGTTAAGGCAATGCAAGGCAAGGAAAGGCATGAAAATTCAAGCCAAAGCACATTAAGGCAAGGCACTGCAAAGGCAAGGCAAAGCAAGGCAAGGCAGGCAAGCCAAGGCAAGGCAAAGCAAGTAAGGCAATGAGGGGCAAACAAGGTTAGGCAAGGCAAGGAAAAGTAAAGCAAGGCAAGACAATGCAAGGCAAGGCAAGGCAAAGCAAGGCACGTCAAGGCAAGACAGGTCACGGCAAGGAAAGGCACGGCAAGACAAGGCAAGGCAAAGCAAGGCAAGGCAAGGCAATGCAAGGCGAGACAAGGCAATGTAATGTAATTTAAGGTAACGTAAGTTAATGTAATGTAAGGCAAGGAAAGCAAGGCAAGGCAAAGTAAGGCAAAGCAATACAAGGCAAGGCATAGCAAGGCACGGCAATGCAAGACAAGGCTAGGCTAGGCAAGACAAGGAGGGCAAGACAAGGCAAGGCAAAGCAAGGCAATGCAAGACAAGGCAAGGCAAGGCTAGGCAAGGCAAGTCAAGGCAAGGCAGGGCAAAAAAAGCTCGTCAAGGCAAGGCACGGCAAGGCAAGGCAGGGCAATGCAAGGCAAAGCAAGGCAAGGCAAGGCAAGTCAAGGCACAGCAAGGCAAGTCAAGACAAAGCAAGGAAAGTCAAGGCAAGGCAAATTCAAGGGAATACAAGGCAAGGTAAAGCAAGGTAAGGCAAGGCTAGACAAGACAAGCAAATGAAAGCAAGGCAAGGCAAGGCATGGCAAGGCAAGGCATGGCAAGGCAAGGCATGGCAAGTCAAATCAAGGGAAGGCAAGGCAAGGAAAGGCAGGAAAGTCACGGCAAGGAAAGGCAAGGCACAGCAATTCAAGGCAATTCAAGACAAGGCAATACAAAACAAGCCAAGGCAAGGACGGCAAGGCACGGCTAGGCGAGGCAAGACAGGGCAAGGAAAAGCAAAACAAAGCAAGTCAAGGTAAGGCAAGGCAAGGCAAGGCAAAGAAAGGCAAGGCAATTCAAGTCAACGCAAGGGATGGAAAGGCACGGCAATTCAAGGAAAGGCAATGCAAGGCAAAGAAAGGCAAGACAGTCCAAGGCAATGCAAGTCAATGCTAGGCAAGGCAAGGCGAGGCGAGGCAAGGCAACGTAATGTAATATAAGTAACTTAAGTTAATGTAATGAAAGGCAAGGCAAGACAATGCACGGCAACTCAAATCAAGGGAAGGCACGGGAAGGCAAGTCAAGGCAGGGCAAGGCAGCGCAAGACAAGGCAAGGCAAGGAAAGGCAGGGCAAGGCAGTCTAAGACAGATCAAAGCAGTACAGACCAGGGTAGGGCAGGACATTGCAGGGCAAAGCAGGCCAGCGCAGTGAAGGGAAGTCAGGGCAAGGCAGGTAACGGAAAGGTAAGGAAAGGCAAGTCACGTCATAGCAAGGCAAGGCAATGCACATCAAGATCATGCAAGACAAGGCACGGCAAGGCAAGACAAGGCAAGGCAGGGCAACGCAATGCAGGGCAAGGCAGGGAAAGGCAGGGCAAGGTAGGGAAACGCAGGGCAAGGCAGGGCAAGGCAGGGAAAGGCACGGCTGGGCAGGGCACGGCAGGGCAAGGCAAGGCAAATTAAGGCACGGCTAGGAAAGGCAGGGCAAAGCAGGGCAAGGAAGGGAAAAGCAGGCAAGGCAGGGCAAGGCAGGGAAGGCAGCGCAAGATAGGGCAAAAAGGGAGGGGCATGGCAAGGCAGGGCTGGGCAGGGGCAGGGCAGGGCAAGGCAAGGCAAGGCAAGGCAAGGCAAGCCAAGGCAAGCCAAGGCATGGAAAGGCAAGTCAAGGCAAGGCAAGGCAAGGCAAGGCAAGGCAAGGCAGGGCAAGTCACGTCAAGGAAAGGCAAGGCAAGGCAAGGCAAACAAGGCAAGGTAGTGCTAGGAAGGTAGGACAATGCATGGCAGGGCTGTCAGAGCAGGGTAGGGCAGGACAAAGCAGGGCAGGGCAGGGAAGGGACGGGCAAGGCAGGACAGGTCAGGGCAAGGCAGGGCAAGGCAAGCAGGGCAGGGCAGGTGGTGGCAGGGTCGGGCAAGACAAGGCAGGACAGGACAATACATGGCAGAGAAGGGCAGGGCAGGGCAAGACAGGGAAAGGCAGGGCAAGGCAGGGCAAGGCAGGGCAAGGCAGGGCAAAGCAGGGTAAGGCAGGGCAAGGCAGGGCATTTCGGGGCTGGGCAGGGCAGTTCTGGGCAGGGAAGAGCAGGTTAGGGCAGTGCAGGGCATGGCAAGGCAAGAAAAAAAAGGCAAGACAGGGCACGGCTAGTCAGGGCAGGGCAGGGCAGGTCAGGGCAGAGCAAGGCAGGGCATGTCAGGGCAAGGCAGAGCAATGCTAGGAAAGGAAGGGCACGGCAGGGCAAAGCAAGACAAGGCAGGGCAGGACAGAGCAAGGCAGAGCAAGGCTGGGCATTGCAGGGCAGAGCAGGGCTTGGTAGGGAAGGGCAGGGCAGGGCAGCTAACAGCATGTCAGGGCAAGGCACGTCAAGGAAAGGTAAGGCAGGGCAAGGGAGGGCAGGGCAGGACAGGGCAATGCAGAGCAGGGCTGGGAAGGCAGGGCAAGGCAAGGCAGGACACGGCAAGGCATGGCTAGGCAAAGAAAGGCGTGGCTAGGCAAGGCAAGGCTTGGCTAAACAAGGCAAGGCGTGGCTAGGCAAGTCAAGGCGTGGCTAAGCAAGGCAAGGCTTGGCTAGGCAAGGCAAGGCAAGTCTAGGCAAGGCAAGGCAAGGCGTGTCTAGGGAAGGCAAGGCGTGGCTAGGGAAGTCAAAGTGCGGTTAGGCAAGGCAAGGCGTGGCTGGGCAAGGGAAGGCGTGGTAAACAAGGCAAGGCGTGGCTAGGCAAGTCGTGGCAGGTAAGGCGTGGGTTGGCAAGGCAAGGCAAGGCAAAGCAAGGCAAGGCAAGGCAAGGCAAGGTAAGGCAAGGCAAGGCAAGATAAGGCGTGGCTAGGCAAGGGAAGGCAAAGCGTGGCTAGGCAAGGCTAGGCAATGCAAGGCATGCAAAGCAAGGCAAGGCAAGGCGTGGCTAGGCAAGACGTGGCTAGGCAACGCAAGCCGTGGCTTGGTAAGGGAAGGCGTGGCTAGGCAAGGCAAGGCGTGATTAGGCAAGGCAGAGCAAGGCAGGGCAAAGCAAGGCAAAGCAAGGTAGGGCAAGGAAGCACAATGAAAGGCAAGGGAATGTAGGGCAAGGAAGCTCAATGAAGGGCAAGGCAGCGCAAGGCAAGGCAAGGCAGAGCAGGGGAAGGCAGGGCGGGGCAGGGCGGGGCAGGGCAGGGCAGTACGGGGCAAGGCGGGACAGGGCGGGGCAGAGCAGGGCAGGGCAGAGCAGTATTGGTCAGGCTGGGCAGGCAAACACGGCAGGGCATACCAGGTCATGGAGAACAGGGCATGACAGGTCATGGAGAACAAGGCAGGTTAGGGTAGGGCAAGGTAAGGCAAGGCAAGGCAAGACACGGCAGGGGATGGCAGATCGGGGCCGGGCAGGGCATGGCGTTCAGGTTGTTGCAAGGCAACGCAGGGCGGGACAGGCGGGGCAGGGCAAAACAAGACAAGGTAAGGCAAGGCAAGACTAGGCAAAGCAAGGCAAGGCAAAGCAAGGCAAGGCAAGGCAAGACAAGGCAAGGCAAATCATGGCTAGGCAAGGCAGGGCAAAGAAAGGCAACGCAGAATAGTGGAGGTCAGGCAAGACAGGGCAGGGCAGGAAAGGGCAGGGCGGGGCAGGCGAAATAGGGAAAGTCAAGGAAAGGCAAGTCAAGCCCAGACAAGGCAAGGCAAGGCAAGACAAGGCAAGTCAAGGCAAGGCAATGAATGGCAAGGCAAGGCAAGCAAGGCAAGGCAAGGCAAAGCGTCGCAAGGCAGGGCAAGGGAGGGCAGGGATGGGCAGAGCAGGGCAGGGCAGAGCAGGGCAGGGCATTGCAGAGCAGGGCTAGGAAGGCAGGGCAAGGCAAGTCAAGACAAGGCAGGCCAAGGAAGTGCAATGAAAGGGGAAGGCAAGGCAGGATACGGCAAGGCATGGCTTTGCAAGGAAAGGCGTGGCTAGGCAAGGCGTGGCTAAACAAGGCAAGGCGTGGCTAGGCAAGGCAAGGCAAGGAAGTTCAAGGCAGGGCAAGGCAAAACATGGCAAGGCAAGAGAATGCAAGGCAAGACAAGGCAAGGCTAGGCTAGGCAAGGGAAGGCGTGGTTAGGCAAGGCAATTCATGACTAGGCAAGACAAGGCGTGGCTAGGGAAGGCAAGGCGTGGCTAGGCAAGGCAAGGCATGCAAGGCAGGGCAAAGCAGGGCAAGGCAAAGCATGGCAAGGCAAGACAAGGCAAGGCAAGATAAGGCTAGGCAAGGCAAGGTAGAGGAAGGCAAGGCAAGGCCAGGAAAAGCAAGGCAAAGAAGGCCATGAAAGGTAAGGGAAGGCAAGTCAAGGCAGGGCATGGTTTGGCAAGGCAAGGCAAGGCAGGGCAAGATAGGGTAATGAAAGCCAAGGCAAGGCAAGGCAAGGCAAGGCAAGTCAAGGCAGGGCAAGGAAAGGAAAGGCAAGGCAAGGTGTGGCTATGCAAGGCAAGGCGTGGGCGAGGCAAGGCAAGGCGTGTCTAGGCAAGGCAAGACATGGCAAGGCGTGGCTAGACAAGGCAAGGCAAGGCAGGGCAAGACAGGGCAAGGCAAGGCAAGGCAAGGCAAGGCGTGGCTAGGCAAAGCTAGGCAAGGCGTGGCTACGCAAAGCAATGTAAGGCAGGGCAAGGCAAGGAAAGGCAAGGTAAGGGAAGGCAAGGCAATTCCAGGCAAGGCAAGGCGTCGCTAGGCAAGGCAAGGCAATGCGTGGCTAGGCAAGGCAAGGCAAATCAAATCAAGGCAAAGCATGGCAATGCGTGGTTAGGCAATGCAAAGCGTGGGTAGGCAAGGCAAGGCAAGGCAAGGCGTGTCTAGGCAAGGCAAGGCGTGGCTAGGGAAGGGAAGGCGTGGCTAGGCAAGGCAAGACGTGGCTAGGCAAGGCAAGTCGTAGCTAGGCAAGGCAAAGCGTGGCTAGGCAAGGCAAGGCGTGTCTAGGGAAGGCAAGGCGTGGCTATGGAAGGCAAGGTGCGATTAGGCAAAGCAAGGCGTGGCTAGGCAAGGGAAGGATTGGCTATGCAAGTCAAGGCTTGGCTAGGCAAGGCATGGCGTGGCTAGGCAAGGCAATCCAAGGCGTGTCTAGGCAAGGAAAGGCGATTCGTGGCTAGGCAAAGCAAGTCAAGGCAAGGCAGGGCAAGGCAGGTCAAAAGATGGCAAGGCAGGGCAAAGCATGGCAAGGCAGGGCAAAGCAGGGCAGCGGAAGGCAGGGCGGGTCAGGGCAAGGCAAGCAGGCAAGGCATGGCGTGGCTAGGCAAGGCAAGGCGTGGCTAGGCAAGGCAAGCAAGGCAAGGTAAAGCAAGGCAAGGCAAGCAGGCAAAGCAAGGCATGGCATGGCGTGGCTAGGCATGGCAAGGCGTGGCTAGGCAAGGCAAAGCGTGGCTAGGCAAGGCTTGGTTAATCAAGGCGTGGCTAGGCAAGGCAAGACAAGGCAAAGCGTGGCTAGGCAAGGCTAGGCAAGGCAAGGCAAAGAACGCTAGGCAAGGCAAGGCCAGATAAGGCGTGACTTGGCAAGGCAAGGCGTGGCTAAGCAAGGCAAGGTGTGGCCATGCAATGCAAGGCAAATCGTGGCTAAACAAGGCAAGGCAAAGCAAGTCAAGGCCAGGCGTGGTTAGGCAAGTCAAGGCATGAAAGGAGAGGACAGAGCGGGGCAGGCAGGGAAGACAATGAGAGGCAAGGCAAAGCAAGGCAAGGCAAGGTAGGGCAAGGAAGCTCAAAGAGTAGGCAAGGCAGCGTAAGGCAAGGCAAGGTAGACCAGGGGAGGGCAGGGTGGGGCAGGGTAGGGCAAGACGGGGCATGGCAGTAGAGGGCAGGGCAGAGCACGGAAAGGCGGAGTAGGGTTCGTCAAGCGGGGCAGGCGGGGCAGGGCAAAGCACGGCAGGGCATAGCAGGTCATGGAGAACAGGGCTTGGCAGGTCATGGAGAACAAGGCAGGGCAGGGCAGGGCAAAGCAAAGCAAGTCAAGGCAAGACAAGGAAGGGAGGGCAGGGCGGGGCAGGGCAAGATAAGACAAGGTAATTCAAGGCAAGACTAGGGAAGGCAAGGCAAGGTAAAGCAAGGCAAGGCAAGGCAAGGCTAGGCAAGGCTAGGCAAGGCAAGGCAAAGAAAGGCAAGGCAGGGTAGTGGATAGCAGGCAAGTCACAGCAGGGCAGAGCAGGGTGTTCAGGTCGTTGCAAGGCAACGCAGGTCGGTACAGGCGGGGCAGGGCAAGACAATGCAAGTCAAGGCAAGGCAATGAAAGGCAATTCAAGACAAGCAAGGCGAGGCAAGGCAAGGCAAAGCGTGTCTAGGCAAGGCAAGGCAAGGCAAAGCAAGGCAAGGCAAGGCAAGGCAAAGAAAGGCAGGCAAGGTAAGGCGTGGCTAGGAAACTCAAGGTGTGTCTAGGCAAGGCAAGACGTATCTAGGCAATTCAAGGCGTGGCTAAGCAAGGCAATTTGTGGCCATGCAATGCAAGGCAAAGCGTGGCTAGGCAATGCAAGGAAAAGAGTGGCTAGGCAAGGCAAGGCAAGGCTAGGCAAGGCGTGGCTATGTAAAGAAATGTAAGGCAAGCCAAGGCAAAGCGTGTCTAGGCAAGGCAAGGCGTGGCTAGTTAATGCAAGTTGCGGCTAGGCAGAACAAGGCGTGGCTAGGCAAGGGAAGGCGTGGTTAGGCAAGGCAAGACTTAGCTAGGCAAGGCAAGGCGTTGCCATGAAAGGCAAGTCAAGGCGTGGCTAGGCAAGGCAAGGCGTGGCTAGGCAAGGCAAGGCGTCGATAGGTATAGCAAAGCAAGGCAAAGCGTGGCTAGGCAAGGCAAGGCAAGGTATGTCAAGGCAAGGTTAAGTAAATCAAGGCAAGGCAAGGAAAGGTAAGGCGTGGCTAGGCAAGGCAAGGTGTGTCTAGGCAAGGCAAGGCATTGCTCGGCAAGGCAAGGCGTGGCTACGCAAAGCGAGGCGTGGCTAGGCAAATCAAAACGTGACTGTGCAAGGCAAGGCAATGCAAGGCAAGTCAAGGCAAGGTAAGGCAAGACAAGGCAAGGCAAAGCAAGGTAAAGCAATGCAAGGCAAGGCAAGGAAAGGCAAGGCAAGGCAACGCAAGGCAAGGCAGGGCAAGACAGGGCAGGGCAGGGCAGGGCATGCCAGAGCAGGGCATGCCAGGGCAGGGCAAAGCAGGGCAAGGCAAAGCAAGGCAAGGCAAGGCAGGGCAAGGAAGGGCGGGGCAGGGTAGGGCAGAGCAGAGCAAGGCAGAGCAGATGTAGGAGGGGCAGGTCAGGTCAGAGTAGGGCAGGGCTGGGCAGGGCAAAGTAGGACAAAGCAAGGCAAGGGAAGCCAAGGCAAGGCAAGGCAAGGCAAGGCAAGGCAAGTCAGGGCAGAGCAGGGCATGGCAGGGCAGGGCAGGTTAGGGCAGGGCAAGGGAGGGCAAGGCAAGGCAACGCAAAGGCAAGGCAAGGCAGGGCAAGGAATGTCAAGGCAGTGCAGATCAGGTCAGGGCAGACCAGGGCAGGGCAAGGCAGGGCAAGGCAAGGCAAGGCAAGGCAATGCAGGGCACGGTACGGCAGGGCAGTGTATAGAAGTGGAGGGCAGGGCAGAGCAGGGCAGGGCAGGGCAAGGAGGGTCAGATCAGTTCAGAGCAGGACAGGGCAGGGCAAGGCAGGGCAAGGCTAGGCAAGGGAAGGCAAAGCAAGCCAAGGCAAAGCAAGGTAAGGCAAGGCAAGGAATTTCAGGTCAGTGCATTGCAGGTCAGGGCAGGCCAGGACAGGGCAAGGCAGGGCAAGGCAAGGCAAGGCAAGGCAATGCAGGGCAAGGCAGGGCAGTGCAGGGCAGGGCAGGGCAGTGCAGAGCAGGGCTGGGAATGCAGGGCAAGGCAAGTCAAGGCAAGGAAGGGCAAAAAAGGCAAAGCAAGGCAGGACACGGCAAGGCATGACTATACAAAGAAAGGCGTGGCTAGGCAAGGCAAGGCGTGGCTAAACAAGGCAAAACGTGGCTAGGCAAGACAAGGCTTGGCTAGGCAAGGTAAAGCGTGCCTAGTCAAGTCAATGCGTGGCTAGGCAAGGCAAGGCAAGGCAAGGCAGGGCAAGGCAAAGCATGCCAAGGCAAGACAAGGCAAGGCGTGGCTAGGCAAGGGAAGGAGTGGCTAGGCAAGGCAAGGCGCGACTAGGCAAGACAAGGCGTGGCTAGGAAAGGCAAGGCGTGGCCAGGCAAGGAAAGGCGTGGCTAGGCAAGGCAAGGCGTGGCTAGGTAATTCAAGGCAAGGCGTGGCTGGGCAAGGCAAGGAAAGGAAAGGCATGAAAGCCAAGGCAAGGCAAGTCCAGGCGTGGCTAGGCAAGCCAAGGCGTGGCTAGGCAAGGCAAGGCGTGGCTAAGGAAGGCAAGGAGTGGCTAGGCTAGGCAAGGTGCGGCTAGGCAAGGCAAGGCGTGACTAGGCAAGGCAAGGCGTGGCTAAACAGGGCAAGGCGTCGCTTGGCAAGGCAAGGCGTGGCTAGGCAAGGCAGGTTTGTCTAGTCAAGGCCAGGCGTAGATAGGCAAGGAAAGGAAAGGCGTCGCTAAGAATTTCAAGGAAGGCGTGGCTAGGCATGCAGGGCAAGGCAAGGAAAGACAAGGCAAGGCAGGGCAAGGCAAGACGTGATTATGCAAGGCAAGGCGTGGCTAGTCAAGGAAAAGCGGGCTAGGCAAGGCAAGGCAAGGCGTGGCTAGGCAAGGGAAGGCAAGGCTAGGCAAGGCAAGGCAAGGCAGGGCATTGCAGGGCAAGGCAGGGCAAAGCAAGGCAAGGCAATATAGGGCAAGGCAGGGCAGCGGAGGGCAGGGATAGGCAGGGCAAGGGAAGGCAAGGCAAGGAAATGCAGGTAATTCAAGGCAAGGCAAGGCGTGGCTAGTCAAGGCAAGGCGTGGCTAGGCAAGGCAAGGCGTGGCTAGGCAAGGCAAGGCGTGGCTACGCCAGGCAAAGCGTGGCTAGGCAAGGTAAGGCGTGGCTAGGCAAGGCTTGGCAAGTCAGGGCGAGACAGGGCAAGGCAAGGCAAGGCAACGCGTGGCTAGGCAATGCTAGGCAAGGCGTGGCTATGCAAAGCAATGTAAGGCAGGGCATAGCAAGGAAAGGCAAGGTGAGGGAAGGCAAGTCAAGGCCAGGCAAGGCAAGGCGTCGCTAGGCAAGGCAAGGCAATGTGTGGCTAGGCAAGGCAAGGCAAGGCGTGTCTATTCCAGGCAATGCGTGGCTAGGGAAGAAAAGGTGCGGCTAGGCAGGGCAAGGCGTAGCTAAGCAAGGGAAGCCGTGGCTAGGCAAGGCAAGACGTGGCTAGGCAAGGCCAGGCGTAGCTAGGCAAGGCAAGGCGTGGCAAGGCAAGGCAGAGCGTGTCTAGGGAAGGCAAGGTACGTCTAGGTAAAGCAAGGCGTGGCTAGGCAAGGCAAGGCGTGGCTAGGCAAGGCAAGGCGTGGCTAGGTAAGGTAAGTCGTAGCTTGGCAAAGCAAAGCGTGGCTAGGCAATTTAAGGCGTGTCTAGGCAAGGCAAGGCGTGGCTAGGGAAGGCAAGGCAAAGCTTGGCAAGGCAAGGCAAGGGAAGGCAAGGCAGGGCAAGCCAGGGAAAAGCAAGGCAAGGCAAGGCAGGGCAAGGCAGGGCAGCGGAAGGTAGGGCGGGAAAGGACAAAGCTGGGCAAGGCAGGGCAAGGCAAGGCAAGGCAAGGCAAGGCAAGGCAAGGTAAGGTGTGTCTAGTCAAGGCAAGGCGTGGCTAGGCAAGGCAAGGCGTGAATAGGCAAGGAAAGGCAGGGCGTGGCTTGGCAAGACAAGGCAATGCAAGGCAAAACAAGGCAAGGCAAAGTAAAGCTAGACAAGGCGAGGCAAAGCTAGGCGTGGCTAGGCAAGGCAAGGCGTGGCTAGGCAAGGCAAGGCGTGGCTATGCAAAGCGTGGCTAGGCAAGTTAAGGCAAGGCAAGGTTAGACGTGTCTAGGCAAGGCAAGGCAATGCAAAGCGTGGCTATGCAAGGCAAGGCAAGGCAAAGCAATGCAAGGCACGGCAAGGCAAGATAAGGCGTGGCTAGGCAAGGCAAGATGTGGCTAAGCAAAGCAAGGCGTGGCCGTGCAAGGCAAGGCAAGGCGTGGCTAGGCAAGGCAAGGCAAAGCGTGGCTAGGCAAGACTAGGCAAGGCAAAGCGTGGCTAGGCAAGGCAAGGCGTGGCTGGTAAGGCAAGGCGTGGCTAGGAAAGGCGTGGCTAGGCAAGACAAGGCAAGGCGTGGCTAGGAAATTCAAGGCAAGGCTTGGCTAGGGAAGGCAAGGCGCGTCTAGTTAAGGTTAGGTGTGCCTACGCAAGGGAAGCCGTTGCTAGGCAAAGCAAGGCGTGGCTAGGCAAGGCAAGGCGTGGGTAGGCAAGGCGTGGCTAGGAAATTTATGGCAAGGCGTGGCTAGGCAAGGAAAGGCAAGGCAAGGCTAGGCAAGGCAAGGCAAGGCAAGGCAAGGCTAGGCAAGGCAAGGCAAGGCAAGGCCAGGCAAGGCAAAGCAAGGCCAGACAAGGCAAGCCAAGGCAAGGCAATGAAAGGCAAGGCAAGGCAGGGCAAGGAAGGGCATTTCAAGGCAAGGCAATTAAAGTCAAGGCGTGGCTAGGCAAGGCAAGGCGTTTATAGGCAAAGCAAGGCGTGGCTAGGCAAGTCAAGGCGTGGCTAGGCAAAGCAAGGCAAAGTAAGACAAGGCAAGACAGGGCAAGGCAGGGCAAAGCAAGGCAAGGCAAGGCAGAGCAAGGCAAGTCATGGCAAGGCAAGACAGAAACAAAGATGTGTTTGAATATATACGTTGCAATGTTATCTACAGACTGACACGTGTTTTGATGTTTTTTTGATGACGTCTTATCATATATATATTTTATATTAAAATCTCATTTCTTTTGAGGTAATAAAGCTTGACATACCTCGAACATTGTTATCCTTTTAAAATAACATATAAACATTAAAATACAAACTCAATTTAGTGGCACAAATATCAGTTCGCAAGAATCAAAACATTAGACCATCCGTACATTACAGGTAGTACAAAGACTGTTAGAAGTTGTTGTTAATAAAGTTGAAGGGAATTATTTCCAATTATTATAAACATTATCACTTAGAATAGAGATTAATTGCTCTAAAGTAGCACCTTTGTCCGATTAATGTTATGTAAGTTAGAAGTAGATTAATGTGTTGTCATATTAAGCGTTTTCAGCTATGAATAGCACACAATTCTGTATCAACGAAAAACGGCGAACAGCGTCCACAGAGTTCGTCGGCGATTATCGTAGGAACACAGATGTGTGTGAATTTATACGTTTCAATGTTATCTACAGACTGACATGATTATTGAATGTTGTTTGAAGACGTCTATCATATATATGTATTATATAAAAAACACTATTCTTTTAAGGAAATAATGCATTATGTTCATCGAACATCGTCATCCTTTCAATGATACGTACAATAGTGATAAGAATTTGGTGGCACAAAGATCAGAACGCAAAAATCAAAACTTTAGACCATTCGTACATTACAGGTAGTACAAAGACTGTTAGACGTTGTGGTTCATAAAGTTGAAGGGAAATATTTTAAATTATTATAAACATGTATATTTAGGATAGATATTAATTGCTCTGAAGTATTACTTTTGTCCGATTAATATTATGTAAGTTACAAGAAGGTTAGTGTGTTGTCAAATTATGCGTTTTTAGCTCTGAATAGCACACATTTCTGTATCAACAAACATCGGCGTGCAGCGACCACTGAGTTCGTTGGGGTTTATAGCAGAAACACAGATGTGTGTGAATATATACGTTGCATTATTATCTACAGACAGACATGAGTTTTGAAGGTCGTTTGAAGACGTCTTAATATATACATGTCTTATATAAAGAAACACTATTCTTTTAAGGAATTAATGCATTATGTTCATCGAACATTGACATCCTTGCAAAGATACGTACAAACGTGATAATACAAACAGTATTTAGTGACACAAGGCTCAGTACGCAAAATTCCAACTTTAGTCAAACCATACATAACAGGTAGTCCAATAATTGTCAGAAATAGTGATTCATTACGTTGAAGGGAAATATTTCAAATTATTATAAACATGTATAATTAGATACATATTAATTGCTCTAAAGTAGGACTTTTGTCCGATTATTATTATGTAAGTTACAAGTAGATTAATTTGTTGTCATATATATGCGTTCTCGGCTCTGAATTGTACACAATTATGTATCAACGAACATCGGCGTGCAGCGACCACAGAGTTCGTCAGGGATTATCGCAGAAATAAAGATGTGTGTGAATAAATACGATGCAATATTATCTACAGACAGTCTTGAGTTTTGATGGTTGTTTGAAGACGTCTTATCATATACATCTATTATATTATAAAAACTATTCTTTTGAGATAATCAAGAATGACGTACCCCGAACAATGTTAACCTATCAAAATTACATACAAACGTAAAATTACTAATAGTATTTTGTGGACACAGCGCACGACGCAATATTCAAAACATTAGTACACCCGCATATTTCAGGTCGTACAAAAACTGTCAGAAATGGAGATTCATAATGTTGATGGGAAATGTTTGCAATATCTATAAACATATATATTATGGTTAGATATACATTCATTTAAAGTAGCACTTTTGTCCGTTTAATATTGTTTTAGTTAAAGGCAGAATGTTGTGATAACATAATATGCGTTTTAAACTCTGAATGGATCACTATTCTGTATCTACGAACATCAGCGCACAGCAAACACAATGTATTTTGAAGAATATCTCAGTTACAAAGATATGTGTGATTATAAACGATGAAATGAAGTATTTAGACAAATTTGAGTTTTGATGGTAGTTTGAAGACGACTAATCAAATACATATCTGATTTTAAAAACTTTATTCTTATGGGTAATGAAGCATGATGTACCTCGAACAATGTTATAATTTTAAAAACACATATAAACGTTAAAATACAAAAAGAATTTAGTGGCACTAAGATCAGAACGCAAAAATCAAAACATTAGACCATATGTACATTACAGGTAGTACAAAAACTTTTAGAAGTTGTGGTTCATGAAGTTGTAGGGAACTATATCCAATTATTATAAACATGTATATTTAGGATAGATATTTATTGGTTTAAAGTAGCACTTTTGTCCGATTAATATTATGTAAGTTATAAGCAGATTAGTGTGTTGTTATATTATACTTTTTTAGCTCTGAATAGCACACTATTCTGTATCAACGAACATCGGCGTGCAGCTACCACAGAGTTCGTCGGGAAGTATCGCAGAATTAAAGATGTGTGTGAATATATACGTTGCAATAATATCTACAGACAGACTTGAGTTTTGATGGTTGTTTGAAGACGTCTTATCATATACATCTATTTTATATAATAAACATTATTCATTTGAGATGATCAAGCATGATGTACCTCAAAAAATGTTATCCTTTCAAAATTACATACATACGTAAAAATACATACTATATTTTGTGGACACAGCTCACAACGTAAAATTCAAAACATTAGTCCACCCGCATATTTCAGGTCGTCCAAAAACTGTCAGAAATGGAGTTTCATATTATTGACGGGATTTGTTACCAATTTTTATAAACATATACTTTAGGGCTAGATATACATTTATTTAAAGTAACAGTTTTGTCCCTTTAATATTATTTAAGTTACATTCAAATTAGTGTGTTCTCATTCTACTCGTTTTCAGCTCAGAAAAAATCACAATTATGTATCAACAAACATCGCCGAACAGCGACCACATGTAACGTTTGAGAATATTTCAGTTACAAAGATATGTGTGATTATCTACGATGCAATGAAATCTACTGACAAATTTGAGTTGATATTAATTGTTCTAAAGTAGCACTTTTGTCCGATTAATATTATGTAAGTTACAAGTTGATTAGCGTGTTGCCATATTATGCTTTTTCAACTCTGAATAGCACACAATTCTGTATCAACGAACATTGGCGTGCAGCGTCCACATAGTTCATCGGGGATTATCGCAGAAACACACATGTGTGTGAATATATACGATGTAATGTTATCTACAGACAGACATGAGTTTTGACGGTTGTTTGAAGACGTCTAATCATATCCGGCTCTTATATAAAAAACACTATTCTTTTAAGGAAATCATCATTATGTTCATAGAACTTCGGTCATCCATACTTGGAAATCCCCTGTTCCATTAATCATGATGAGAACAATGCCACATGTGATCATCATATGATGTGTTCATAGCCTTAAGACACATATGTGATAGTGGAAACTTTCTAGCAAATACAGACTTCTAACATACAAAGATTTCGTTCATTGCACGTCGCTCTTTAATCCCGGCCTTCAGCGATTTGATGAGACATCACACTTTGTCTCTCTTGAGCTCATCGTTCACCTCGAGCTCGTCATCCACCATGAGGTCATAATACATCTCGGGGTCATCATCCACCGCGGGGTCATCGCTCTCTTCGAGCTCGTCATTTACCTCATGGTCATCATTCTCCGCGGAGTCATCGTCCACCTCGAGCTCGTTGTTGTGATCCTAGGACCAGAATGATAACATTTACACTGCAGCTGGCAGCTTTCAGTGCAAGCAGGAGGGATCTTTTTCATAGGGGAGGTGTTGCTCAGGTAATCATGTAATAACATATGATTCCCCGCATGGATATGGGAATACATTGATATTCCCTACACAGTCACTGCCACTCGCAGGAATGGATGTAATTAGTCCTATGTATTGTTAGCTATTGTTTGCTTTTAACAAATTTGTGCTGATAACGCGAAAGTCGTGGGTACGTTCCCCCCACGGGCCACAAAGCAAAACGTGGATAGCCAAGGCAAGGCGTGGCTAGGCAAGGCAATGCGTGGCTAGGGAAGGCAAGCCGTGGCTAGGCAAAGCAACGCGTGGCTAGACAAGGCAAGGCAAGGCAAGGCAAGGCGTGTCTAGGCAAGGCAAGGCAAGGGAAGGCAGGGCAGGTGAGGCCAGGGCGGGGAGGCCAGGCCAAGAAAAGGCAAGGGAAGGCAATGCAAGGAAGGGTAGGGGAGACCAGGGTGGGACAGGGCAGGGCAGGGCGTTCAGGGCGTTGCAGGGCAGGGCAGGGCGGGACAGGCGGGGCAGGGCAAGGCAAGACAAGAAAAGGCAAGGCAAGGCTAGGCAAGGCAAGGCAAGGCAAAGCAAGGCAAGGCAATGCAAGGCATGCAAGTCAAGGCTAGGCAAGGCAAGGCAAGGCAGGGTAGTGGAAGGAAGAGCGGAGCAAGACAAGGCAAGTCCAGGCAAGGATAGGCAAAGCATGGCAAGGTAAGGCAAGGCAAAGCAAGGCAAGGCAAGGCAAGGCAAGGCTAGGCAAGGTAAGGCAAGGCAAGGCAAGGCCAGGCAAGGCAAAGCAAGGCAGGGCAAGGCACGGAAAGGAAAATCAAGGCAAGGCAAGGCAGGTCATGGAGAACAGAGCATGGCAAGTCATTGGGAACAAGGCAGGGTAGGGTAGGGCAAGGCAAGGCAATTCAAGGCAAGACACGGCAGGGGAGAGCAGGGCGGGGCAGGGCAGGGCAGGACGTTCAGTTCATTGCAAGGAACGGCATAGCGGGACAGGCGGGGCAGGGCAAGACAACACAAGGTAATGCAAGTATAGGCAAGGCATGGCTAGGCAAGGCAAGGCGTGGCTAGGCAAGGGAAGGCGTGGCTATGCAAGGCAAGGCGTGGCTAGGCAAGGCAAGGCGTGACTCAGCAAGGCAAGGCGTGGCTAGGCAAGGCAAGGCGTGATTAGGCAAGACAAGGCGTTGCTAAGGGAAGGCAAGGCGCGGCTAGGTAAGGCAAGGTGTGGCTAGGCAAGGGAAGCCGTGGCTAGGCAAGAAAAGGCGTTTCTAGGCAAGGCAAAGCGTGGCTAGGCAAGGCAAGGCAAGGCGTGCCTAGGCAAGGCAAGGCGTGGCTAGGGAAGAGAAGGCGTGGCTAGGCAAGGCAAGACGTGGCTAGGCAAGGCAAGGCGTGGCTAGGTAAGGCAAGACGTGCCAAGGCAATTCAAAGCGTGGCTAGGGAAGGCAAGGAGCGGCTAGGCTAAGCAAGGCGTAGATAGGCAAGGCAAGGCGTGGTTAGGCAAGGCAAAGCGTGGCAAGGCAAAGCAAGTCGTAGCTAGGGAAGGCAAGGTGCAGTTAGGCAAGGCAAGGCAAGGCAAGACACGGAAACGAGGGCAGGGTGGGACAGGGCAGGACAGGTCGTTCAGGTCGTTGCAAGGCCACGCAGGGCGGGACAGGCGGGGCAGGGCAAGACAAAACAAGGTAAGGCAAGGCAAGACTAGGCAAGGCAAGGCAAGGCAAAGCAAGGCAAGGCAAGGCAAGGCAAGGCAAAGCTAGGCAAGGAAAGGCAAAGAAAGGCAACGCAGGGTATTGGATGACAGGCAAGTCAGGGCAGGGCAGGGCATGGCGTTCAGGTCGTTGCAAGGCAGGGCATTGCGGGACAGGCGGGGCAGGGCAAGACAACACAAAGTAGGGCAAGGCAAGTCTAGGCAAGGCAAGGCAACACAAGGCAAGGCAAAGCAAGGCAGGTCCATCAAGGCAAATCGTGGCTAGGCAAGGCAAGGCAAGGTTAAGCAAGGCAAAGCAAGGCAAGTCAAGGCAAGGCAAAGAAAGGCAAGGCAATGTCAGGCGTGGCTAGGAAGGCAAGGTGTGTCTAGGTAAAGCAAGGCGAATATAGGCAATTCAAGGTGTGGCTAAGCAAGGAAATTTGTGGCCATGCAATACAAGGCAAGGCGTGGCTAGGCAAGGCAAGGCAAAGCGTGGCTAGACAAGGCAAGGCAAGGCGTGGCTATGCAAAGAAATGTAAGGCAGGGCAAGGCAAGACAAGACGTGTCTAGGCAAGGCAAGGCGTGGCTAGACAAGGCAAGGCGTCGCTAGGCATAGCAAGGCAAGGCAAAGCGTGGCTAGGCAAGGCAAGGCAAGGCAAGTCAAGGAAAGGCAAGGTAAAGCAAGGCAAGGCAAGGCAAGGAAAGGTAAGGCGTGGCTTGGAAAAGCGAGGCGTGGCTAGGCAAAGCAAGGCGTGGCTAGGCAAGGCAATGCAGGGCAAGGCAAGGCAAAACAAGGCAAGTTAAGGTAAGGCAAGGCAAGACAAAGCAAAGCAAGGTAAGGCAATGCAAGGCAAGGCAATGAAAGGCAAGGCAAGGCAAGGCAAGGCAAGGCAGGGCAGGGCAGAGCAGGGCATACCAGAGGAGGGCAAGCCAGGGCAGGTCAAGGCAGGGCAAGGCAATGCAAGGAATGGCAATTCAGGGCAAGGGAGGGGAGGGCAGGCCAGGGCAGGGCAAGGCAGGGCAAAGCAAGGCAAGGAAAGGCAAGCAAGCCAAGGCAGGGCAAGGCAAGGCAAGTCAGGGCAGGGCAGGCCATAGCAGGGCAGTGTAGAGAAGGGCAGAGCAGGGCAGGGCAAGGAGAGTCAGGTTAGTTCAGAGCAGGGCAGGGCATGGCAGGGAAAGGCAGGGCAAGGCAAGGCAAGGGAAGGCAAGGCAATCCAAGGCAAACCAAGGCAAAGCAAGACAAGGGAAGGTAAGTAAAGTCAGGGCATAGCAGGGCAGATCAGGGCAGGCCAGGGCAGGACAAGGCAGGGCAAGGCAAGGCAAGGCAAGGCAAGGCAGGGCAAGGCAGGGCAGGGCACGGCAGGGCAGGGTAGAACAGGGTAGGGCAAGCCAGGGCAGGGCAAGGCAGGGCAGGGCAGTGCAGAGCAGTGCTGGGAAGTTCGGGCAAGGCAAGTCAAGACAAGGCGTGCCAAGGAAGGGCAATGCATGCAAGGCAAAGCAGGACACGGCATGGCATGGCTATGCAAGGAAAGGCGTGGCTAGGCAAGGCAAGGTGTGGCTAAAGAAGGCAAGGCGTGGCTAGGCAAGGCAAGGCATGGCTAGGGAAGGCAATTCGTGCCTAGGCAAGTCAAGGCGTGTCTTGGCAAGTCAAGGCAAGGCAAGGCAGTTCAAGGCAGGACAAGGCAAGCATGCCAAGGCAAGAGAAGGCAAAGCAAGACAAGGCACGACGAGGCTAGGCAAGGGAAGGCGTGGCTAGGCAAGGCAAGGCGTGACTAGGCAAGACAAGGCGTGGCTAGGGAAGGCAAGGCGCTGCTAGGCAAGGAAAGGCGTGGCTAGGCAAGGCAAGGCAATGCGTGGCTAGGTAATTCAAGGCAAGCCGTGGCTGGGCAAAGCAAGGCAAGGCAAGGCAAGGCATGAAAGCCAAGGCCAGGCAATGCCAGGCGTGGCTAGGCAAGCCAAGGCGTGGCTAAGAAAGGCAAGGCGTGGCTACGCAAGGCAAGGTGCGGCTATTCAAGACAAGTCGTGGCTAGGCAAGGCAAAGCGTGAGTAATCATGGCAAGGCGTGGCTTGGCAAGGCAAAGCGTGGCTAGGCAAGGCAGGCGTGTCTAGGCAAGACAAGGCGTGGTTAGTCAAAGCGATGCGTAGCTAGGCAAGGCAAGGCGTGGCTAGGCAAGGCAAGGCAATGCAAGGCAAGGCAAGGCAAAACAAGGCAAGGCAAGTTAAGGCAAGGTATGGCAAGGCAAAGCAAGGTAAGGCAATGCAAGGCAAGGCAATGCAAGGCAAGGCAAGGAAAGGCAAGGCAAGGCAAGGCAAGGCAGGGCAGGGCAGGGCATGCCAGTGCAGGGCATGCCAGGGCAGGGCAAGGGAGGGCAAGGCAAAGCAAGGCAAGGCAAGGCAACGGAGGGCAGGGCAGAGCAGCGCTGGGTAGGGCAGGGCAGGGCAGGCTAGGGCAGGGCAGGCTAGGGCAGGGCAGTGCAGGGCACAGCAGGGCAGGGCAGGGGTAGGAGGGTCAGATCATGGCAGAGTAGAGCAGGGCAGGGCAGGTCAAGGCAGGGCAAAGCAAGGCAAGTGAAGGCAAGGCAAGTCAAGGCAAGGCAAGGCAAGGCAAGGCAAGGCTAGGCAACTCAGGGCAGGGCAGGGTAGGGCAGGCCAGGGCAGGGCAAGGCAAGGCAAGGCAAAGCAAGGCAACGGAAGGCAAGGCAAAGCAAGGCTTGGCAAGGCAATGCGTGGCTAGGCAATGCAAGGCGTGTCTAGGCAAGGCAAGGCGTGACTAGCCAAGAAAAGGCGTGGCTAGGGAAGACAAGGCTTGGCTAGGCAATAAAGGCGTGGCTAGGCAAGGCAATGCGTGTCTATGTAATTTAAGGCACGGCGTGGCTGGGCAAGGCAAGGCAAGTCAAGGCAAGGCAAGGCAGGGCAAAGCAAGGCAAGGCAAGGCAGGGCAAGGCAGGGCAGCGGAAGGCAGGACGGGTCAGGGCAATGCAGAGCAATGCAGGGCAAGGAAAGGCAAAGCAAGGCAAGGCAAGGCAAGGCAGGCAAGGCAAGGGAGGGCCAGGAAAGGAAGGACAAGGTAAGGCAAGGCAATGCAAGGCAAGGCAATGGAAGGCGTCGCTAGGCAAGGCAAAACAAAGCGTGGCTAGGCAAGGCAGGGCAAAGCAAGGCAGGCAAGGCTAGGTAAGTTAAGGCGTGGCTAGGCAAGGCAAGGTGTGTCTAGGCAAGGCAAGGCAAGGCAAGGCAAGGCAAGGCAAGGCAAAGCAAGGCAAGGCAAGGCAAGGCAAGGTGTGGCTAGGCGAGGCAAGGCGTGGCTGGGCAAGGCAATGCGTGGCGTGGCTAGGCAAGGCAAGGCGTGGCTAGGCAAGGCGTGATTAGGCAAGACAAGGCGTGGCTAGGGAAGGCAAGGCGCGGCTGGTTAATCAAGGCGTGGCTAGGCAAGGGAAGCCGTGGCTAGGCAAGGCAAATCATGGCTAGGCAAGGCAAAGCGTTTCTATGCAAGGGAAGGCGTGGCTAGGCAAGGCAAGGCGTGGCTAGGCAAGGTAAGGCGTGGCTAGGCAAGGCAAGTCGTGGTTAGGCAACGCAAGGCCTGGCTACGCAAGGCAATTGGTGGCTAGGCAAGGCAAGGCGGGGCTAGGTAATTCAAGGCAAGGCGTGTATAGGCAAGGCAAGGCAAGGAATGAAAGACAAGGCAAGGCAAGGCAACTCGTGGCTAGGCAAGGCAAGGTAAGGCAAAGCAAGGCAAGGCAAAGCAAGGCAAGGCAAGGCAAGGCATGACATGGGAGGGCAGAGCGGTTCAGGGCAGGGCAGAGCGGGGCAGAGCAAGGCAAGACAATGAGAGGCAAGCCAAAGCAAGGCAGGGCAAGGAAGAGCAACGAAAAGGAAGGCAGGGCAAGGCAAAACAAGGCAGAGCAGGAGAGGTAGGGCAGAGCAGGGTAGGGCAGGACGATGCATGGCGGGGAAGAGCGGGGCAGAGCAGGGCAGGGCTGGACAAGTTGGATCAGGCGGGGCAGGGCATATTTACGGCAGTACATAGCAGGTCATGGAGAACAGAGCATGGCAAGTCATGGAGAACAAGGGAGGGCAGGGCAGGGCAAGGCAGGCAAGGCAAGGCAACGCAAGACACGGCAGGGGACGGCAGGGCGTTAAGGCCGTTGCAAGGCAGGGCATAGCGGGACAGGCGGGACAGGGAAGACAACACAAGGTAGGGCAAGTCTAGGCAAGGCAAGGCTAGGCAACGCAAGGCGTGGCTAGGCAAGGGAAGGCGTGGCTAGGCATTGCAAGGTGTGGCTAGGCAAGGAAAGCCGTGGCTAGGCAAGGAAAGGCGTGGCTAGGCAAAGCAAGGCGTGGATAGGCAAGGCAAGGCGTGGCTAGGTAAGGCAGAGCGTTGCTAGGCATGGCAAGGCGTGGCTAAGCAAGGCAAGGCGTGGCTAGGCAAGGTAAGGCAAGGCGAGGCGTGGTTAGGCAAGGCAAGGCGTGGCTAGGCAAGACAAGGCGTGGCTAGGCATGGCAAGGCAAGGCAAAGCGTTTCTAGGCAAGGCAAGGCAAGTCAAGGCAAGCCAAAGTAAAGCAAGGCTAGGCAAGGCAAGGCGTGTCTAGGCAAAGAGAGGCGTGGCAAGGCAAGGCAAAGCGTGGCTAAGCAAGGCAAGGCAATGCAAGGCAAGGCAAGGCAAGGCAAAAATAGGCAAGGCAATGTAAGGCAAGGCAAGGCAAAGCAAAGCAAGGTAAGGCCAGGCAAGGGAAGACAAGGAAAGTCAAGGTAAGGCAAGGAAAGTCAAGGCAAAGCAAGGCAAGGCAAGTCAAGCAGGCAAGGCAAGGCATTCAAGGCGTGGCTAGGCAAGGCAAGGCGTGGCTAGGCAAGGCAAGGCAAGACGTGGCTGGGCAAGGCAAGGTGTGGCCATGCAAGGTATGGCAAGGCGTGGCAAGCCAAGGCAAAGCGTGGCTAGTGAAGAGAAGGCGTGACTAGGCAAGGCAAGGCGTTTCTAGGCAAGGAAAAGCGTGGCTAGGCAAAGCAAGGCGTGGCTAGGCAAGGCAATGCAGGGCAAGGCAAGGCAAAACAAGGCAAGTTAAAGTAAGGCAAGGCAAGACAAAGCAAAGCAAGGTAAGGCAAGGCAAGGCAAGGCAAGGAAAGGCAAGGCAAGGCAAGGCAGGGCAGGGCAGGGCATACCAGAGGAGGGCAAGCCAGGGCAGGGCAAGGCAATTCAGGGCAAGAGAGGGGAGGGCAGGGCAGGGCAGGGTAAGGCAGGGAAGGGCAGGCCAGGGCAAGGCAGGGCAGAGCAGGGCAAGGCAGGGCAGAGCAGGGCAGGGCAGGTGTAGGAGGGGCAAGACAAGGCAGAGTAGGGCAGGCCAGTGCAAAGCAAAGCAGGGCAAAGCAAGGCAAAGAAAAGCAAGGCAAGACAAGGCAATGCAAGGCAAGGCAAGGCAAGTCAGGGCAGGGCAGGGCATAGCAGGGCAAAGTAGAGAAGGGCAGGGCAGGGAAGAGCAGGGCATGGCAGGCAAGGAGAGTCAGGTCATTTCAGAGCAGGGCAGGGCATGGCAGGGCAAGGCAGGGCAAGGAAAGGCAAGGGAAGGCAAGGCAAGGTAAGGCAAGCCTAGGCAAAGCAAGACAAAGGAAGGCAAGTAAAGTCAGGGCAGAGCACTGCAGGTCAGGGCAGGTCAGGGCAGGGCAAGGCAGGGCAAGGCAGGGCAAGGCAAGGCAAGGCAAGGCAGGGCAAGGCAGGGCAGGGCACGGCAGGGCAGGGTAGTACAGGGTAGGGCAAGCCAGTTCAGGACAAGGCAGGGCAAGGCAAGGCAAGGCAAGGCAGGGCAAGGGAGGGCAGTAAAGGGCAGGCCAGGGCAGTGCAGAGCAGTGCTGGGAAGGTCGGGCAAGGCAAGTCAAGACAAGGGAGGCCAAGGAAGGGCAATGCAAGGCAAGGCAAAGTAGGACACGGCATGGCATGGCTATGCAAGGAAAGGCGTGATTAGGCAAGGCAAGGCGTGGCTAAAGAAGGCAAGGATTGGCTAGGCAAGGCAAGGCATGGCTAGGGAAGGCAATTTGTGCATAGGCAAGTCAAGGCGTGTCTTGGCAAGGCAGTTCAAGGCAGGGCAAGGTAAGAATGGCAAGGCAAGAGAAGGCTAAGCAAGACAAGGCAAGGCGAGGCTAGGCAAGGGAAGGCGTGGTTAGGCAAGGCAAGGCGTGACTAGGCAAGACAAGGCGTGGCTAGGGAAGGCAAGGCGCGGCTAGGCAAGGAAAGGCGTGGCTAGGAAAGGCAAGGCAATGCGTTGCTAGGTAATTCAAGGCAAGCCGTGGCTGGGCAAGGCATGAAAGCCAAGGCCAGGCAAAGCCAGGCGTGGCTAGGCAATCCAAGGCGTGGCTAGGCAAGGCAAGGCGTGGCTAAGGAAGGCAAGGCGTGGCTACGCAAGGCATGGCGTGAGTAATCAAGGCAAAGCGTGGCTAGGCAAGGCAAAGCGTGGCTAGGCAAGACAAGGCGTGGATAGGCAAGGAAAGACAAGGCGTGGCTTGGCAAGGCAAGGCGTGGCTAGGCAAAGCGATGCGTAGCTAGGCAAGGCAATGCAAGGCAAGGCAAGGCAAAACAAGTCAAGGCAAGGTAAGGCAAGGTAAGGCAAGGCAAAGCAAGGTAAGGCAATGCAAGGCAAGGCAAGGAAAGGCAAGGCAAGGCAAGGCAAGGCAGGGCAGGGCAGGGCAGGGCAGGGCATGCCAGGGCAGGGCAAGGCAAAGCAAGGCAAGGCAAGGCAAGGCAACGGAGGGCAGGGCAGGGCAGGGTTGGGTATGGCAAGGCAGGGCAGGGCAGTGCAGGGCAGTGCAGGGCAGAGCAGGGCAGGGCAGGGGTAGGAGGGGCAGATCATGGCAGAGTAGGCAGGGCAAAGCAAGGTAAGGGAAGACAAGGCATCTCAAGGCAAGGCAAGGCATGGCAAGGCTAGGCAAGTCAGGGCAGGGCAGGGTAGGGGAGGCCAGGGCAGGGCAAGGCAGGGCAAGGCAAGGCAAGGCAAGGCAAGGCATGGCAAAGCAGAGCAGGGCATTGTAGGTTTAGGGCAGGCCAGGGCAGAGCAGGGCAAGGAGGGGCAGGTCAGTTCAGAGCAGGGCAGGGCAGGGCAGGGCAAAGCAGGGCAAGGCAAGGCAAGGGAAGGCAAGGCAATCCAAGGCAAAGCAAGGGAAGGCAAGGCAAGGCAAGGCAAGGCTAGGCAAGGCAGGGCAAGGCAGGGCAGGGCAGTGTAGATATGTGCAGGGCAGGCCTGGGCAGGGCAAGGCAAGGCAAGGCAGGGCAAGGGAGGGCAGGGCAGGACAGTGCAAGGCAGGGCGGTGCAGAGCAGGGCTCCCAAGGCAGGGCAAGGGAAGTCAAGGCAAGGCAGGCCAAGGAAGGGCAATGTAAGGCAAGGCAAGGCAGGTTACGGCAAGGCATGACTATGCAAGGAAAGTCGTTTCTAGGCAAGGCAAGGCGTGTCTAAACAAGGCAAGGCGTGGCTAGGCAAGGCAAGGCTTGGCTAGTCAAGGCAAGGCGTGACTAGGCAACGGGAGCCGTGGCTAGGCAAGGCAAGTCGTGGCTAGGCAAGGCAAGGCGTGACTAGGCAAGGCATGGATAGGCAAGGCAAGGCAAGGCGTGGCTAGGAAATTTAAGGCAAGTCGTTGTTAGGCAAGGCAAGGCAAGGCAAGGCAAGGCAAGGCTAGGCAAGGCAATGCAAGGCAAGGCCAGGCATGGCCAAGCAAGGCAAAGCAAGGCCAGACAAGTGAAGCCAAAGCAAGGCAATGAAAGGCATGGAAAGTGAAGGCAAGACAGGGCAAGGCAGGGCATTGCAAGGCAAGGCGTGGCTAGGCAAGGCAAGGCGTTTCTAGGCAAGGCAAGGCGTGGCTAGGCAAGGCAAGGCAAATCTAGCCAAGGCAAGGCAAGGCATGGCAAGTCAAGGCAAGACAATGCAATCAGGCCAAGGCAGGGCAAAGCAAGGCAAGGCAAGTCAGGGCAATTCAAGTCATGGCAAGGCAAGACAGAAACAAAGATGTGTGTGAATATATACGTTACAATGTTTTCTACAGACTAACACGTGTTTTGATGGTTTCGGATGACGTCTTATCATATAAATATTTTATATTAAAATCTCATTTCTTTTGAGGTAATAAAGCTTGACATATCTCGAACATTTTTATCCTTTTAAAATAACATATAAACGTTAAAATACAAACAGAATTTAGTGGCAAAAATATCAGACCGCAAAAATCATAACATTAGACCATCCGTACATTGTGGTTAATAAACTTGAAGGGAAATATTTCAAATCTTTCTTTTCTTATTACTATAAAAATTTGTGATTCCTCGTTGTCATCAAAAAAATGACGTCATCAACAATGTCAACTTATATTTGTTTATACTCGGCATTGTTGTGTTTCACAACAATGCCGATTACAACACAACAATGCCGAGTAAACAAATAACGCTTCACTACCAAGCCAGTCGCATTATCACTGCTCTAGAAGCAGCACGTTGCATTATTAAAAATTGACTGACAGTTGGCCTAAAACATCAGAATAGTGAAAAAAGAAGTTATCAACTACTTGAAGTACCAAATCCAACAACTGCAACAAGGTAAAGTGATACTAATAATACTACTCATATACCCTATATATTACGATTACGAAAACTATTATGATCGATTTTAAGACGAAGATTTGCAAGGGTGGGGCTGGACGTAGAAAGTTTACTGACCAAGAACAGTTGGCCTCTTAACAGCGACGTAAAGAACTACTACATCAGACCTATTTAAGAAAGAATACTTACAATGATAGACGAGACCATATTAAAGACACACGTAGATTAACTGATTCGGTAAAAACGGAGGAGAAAAAAAACAAGACGCTGAAAAAGAAGGGGGTTTGGTCAAGTGTTTTAACCCCCATTGGAGGGGTAGCTTAGTTTCTTACTCAAGGGTTAAAACGCTTGAATGAGACACTAAACTAATCCCCCCAAAAGTGGGGTTGGTTTAGTGTGTTACTTAAGATTTTAAAACGCAGCGAACTTTTAGAACACTTGAAACTAACCCCCCCGAAGGGAGGTTGCTTGCGTTTTAAACACTTGACCAACCCAACGGAAGGGAGGGTTGGTCAAGTGTTTTAACCCCCATTCGGGGGGTTAGTTTAGTTTCTTACTCAAGGGTTAAAACACTTGAATAAGGAGGGATAGTTTAGTGTCTTCCTTAAGATTTTGAAACGCAACCAACCCCTCCGAAGGGGGGTTGGTTGCGTTTAAAAACAATTTACCACCACCCCGGAGGGTGGTTGGTCAAGTGTCTTAACCACCATCCGGGGGGTAGTTAATTTATTACTCAAGGGTTAAAACACTTGAATGAGACACTAAACTAACCCCCCTCGAAGGGGGGGGGTTAGTTTAGTGTGTTACTTAAGATTTTAAAACATTAAAACACAACTCAATTCGGGGGGGTAGTTTAGTGTATTACTTAAGATTTTAAAACGCAATCCCCCCCCGAAGTTGGTCAAGTGTTTTAACCCTCCATTCGGGGGGTTAATTTAGTTTCTTACACAAGGTTGGTTGCATTTTACAAACTTTACAAGCTCCGAAGATTTGAAAGGGTGGGGTTTGACGTAGAGTTGACTGACCAAGAACTGTTGAACTCTGAACAGCGACGTAAAGAACTAAAACATCAGAACTATTTAACAAATAAAGAAAAGCTAAGGAAGACATACATTGATAAACGTAGAAATACTTATTCACCAAGAGTAGAAGAGAAAAAACGCAGATATGTTTGGATTGGGTTAGACGTAAAAAGTTGGCTGACCAAGAACAGTTGGCCTCTGAGCAGCGAGGTAAAGAACTAAAACATCAGAACTATTTAAAAATGAAGGAAAGCGAAGTAAGACTTACATTGATAAAAAAAAGTAAAACGTATTCAACAAAAACTGAAGAGAAAAAAATCAGACGAAAATTTTCAAGGGTGGGGTTGGACGTAGAAAGCTGACTGACCAAGAACAGTTGTCCTCTGAACAGCGACATAATGAAGTAAAAAATCAGATTAGAGAAACTGCTCCGAATAAGACACTAAATTAACACCCCTAAGGGGGATAGTTTAGTGTCTTACTCAAGATTTTAAAACGCATCCAACCCCCCGAAGTGGGAGTTAGTCAAGTGTTTTAACACGCCTATTGGGGATGAGAGTTAGTTTAGTTTCTTACTCAAGGGTTAAAACACTTGAATGAGACATAAACTAACACTTCCGAAGGGGGGTTAATTTAGTGGCTTACTCAAGAATTTTAAACGCAACCAACCCCCCCAGAGGGAGGTTCGTCAAGTATTTTAACCACCATTGGGGCGGTAGCTTTGTTTCTTACTCAAGGGTTAAAACACTTTAATGAGACACTAAACTAACCCTTCTGAAGTGGGTTAGTTTAGTGTATTACTCAAGAATTTAAAGTGTTTAAACCCCCCCATTTGGGGGTTAGTTTAGTTTCTTACTCAGGGTTTAAAACACTTGACTGAGTCACTAAACTAACCTCCCGAAGGGGAGTTAGTTTAGCGGGATTACTTAAGATTTCAAAACACAACTAACCCCCACGAAGGGGGTTTGTCAAGTGTTTTAACCACCAATTCGGGTGGGTTAGTTTAGTTTCTTACTCAAGGGCTAATACACTTATATTTGACACTAAACTACCCCCCCGAAGGGGAGGTTAGTTTAGTGTCTTACTAAAGATTTTAAAACGCAACTAACCCCCCGAAGGGGGGTTGTCATGTGTATTAACCCCCCATTCTGGTGGGTTAGTTTAGTTTCTTACTCAAGGGCTAAAACAATTGAATGAGACATTAAAATCCCCCCCGAAGGGGAGGGTAGTTTAGTGTCTTACTAACGATTTTAAAACGCAACTAACCCCTCCGATGGGGGGTTGTCAAGTGTTTTAACCCCCCATTCGGGTGGGTTAGTTTAGTTTCTTACTCAAGAATTTAAAATACAACCAACTCCTCCGATGGGGTGTTGTCAAGTATTTTAACCACCATTCGGGGGGTTGTTTAGTTTCTTACTCAAGGGTTAAAACAATTGAATGACACACTGAACTAACCCTTCCGAAGGGGTTTATTTTAGTGTCTTACTCAAGATTTTAAAACGCAACGCAATGTTTAAACCCCCCCCATTCGGGGGTTTAGTTTAGTTTCTTACTCAGGAGTTAAAACACTTGAATAAGTCACTAAACTAACCTCCCCAAGGGAAGTTAGTTTAGCGTATTACCTAAGATTTCAAAACTCAACAAACTCCCCAGTAGGGGGGTGGTAAATTGTTTTAACCCTCCATTCGGGGCGGTTAGTTTAGTTTCTTACACAAGGCTGATGGCGTTTTACAAACTTGATCAACCCTCCCTAGGAGCTCCGAAAGGAGCGCCCTGCTCTAGTTATTAAAAAATGTATATTTAGGATAGATATTATTTGTTCTAAAGTAGCACTTTTGTCCGATTAATATTATGTAAGTTACAAGCTGATTAGTGTGTTGTCATATTATGCTTTTTCAACTCTGAATAGCACACAATTCTGCATCAACGAACATTGGCGTGCAGCGTCCACAGAGTTCATCGGGGATTATCGCAGAAACACAGATGTGTGTGAATATATACGTTGCAATGTTATCTACAGACAGCAATGAGTTTTGAAGGTAGTTTGAAGACGTCTTATCATATACATGTCTTATATAGAAAAGAAACTATTCTTTTAAGGAACTAATGCATTATGTTCATCGAACATCGTCATCCTTGCAAAGATACGTACAAACGTGAAAATACAATCAGTTTTAGTGACACACGGCTCAGTACGCAAAATTCAAACATTATTAAACCCGTACATAACAGGTCGACCAATAATTGTCAGAAATGGTGATTCATATAATTGAAGGGATTATTTCGAATTATTATAAACATATACATGAGGGTTTGATATCATTGGTATCAAGTAGCCCTTTGTCCGATTATTATTGTTTAACAAACAGGCAGAATGTAGTGTTAACATATTATGCGTTTTAAACCCTGAATTGCTGACTATTCTTTATCAATGAACATCGGCGCACAGCAACCACATTGTATTTTGAAGTTAATCTCAGTTATAAAGATATGTGTGATTATATACGATGAAATGAAACTTACAGACAAATTTGAGTTTTGATAGTTGTTTGAAGACGTCTTATCATATACATATTTTATATTAAAAACACTATTCTTTTGAGGTAATGTAGCATGATGTACCTCGAACAATGTTATCATTATAAAAATACATATAAACGTTAAAATGCAAAATGAATTTAGTGGCACAAAGATCAGAACGCAAAAATCAAAACATTAGACGATCCGTACATTACAGGTAGTACAAAAACTGTTAGAAGTTGTAGTTCATAAAGTAGAAGGGAAATATTAACAATTATTATAATCATGTATATTTAGAATAGATATTAATTGCTTTAAAGTAACACTTTTGTTCGGTTAATATTATGTAAGATACTAACATATTACTGTGCTGTCATATTATGCGTTTTCATCTCTAAATAGCACAAAACTCTGTATCAACGAACATCGGCGTGCAGCGACCACAGAGTTAGTCGGGGATATTCGCAGAAATAAAGATGTGTGTGAATATATACGATGCAATATTATCTACAGACAGACTTTTGATGGTTGTTTGAAGACGTCTTATCATATACTTGTTTTATATTAAAAACACTATTCATTTGAGCTAATCATGCATGATGTACCTCGAACAATATTATCCTTTCAAAACTACATTAGTTTATCAGGGCTGAATTCGAGTAGAATGACAACACTCTAATTTGCCTGTAACTTAAATAATGTTAAAAGGACAAAAGTGCTACTATAAATAAATGTATATTAAACCCTAATGCATATGTTTAAAAAAATTGGTAACACTTCACGTCAACATTATGAAACTCCATTTGTGACAGTTTTTGGACGATCTGATATATGCGGGTGGACTAATGTTTTGAATTTTGCGTTGTGAGCTGTGTTCACAAAATACTGTTTGTATTTTTACGTTTGTATGTAAGTACAAGTACAAGTACAAGTAGATTAATGCGTTGTCATATTAAGCGTTTTCAGCTCTGAATAGCACACAATTCTGTATCAACGAAAATCTGCGTGCAGCGACCACAGAGTTCGTCGGGGATTATAGCAGAAACACAGATGTGTGTGAATATATACGTTGCAATGTTATCTACATATAGACATGATTTTTGAAGGTTGTTTGAAGACGTCTATCATATACATGTATTATATTAAAAACACTATTCTTTTAAGGAAATAATGCATTATGTTCATCGAACTTCGTCATCCTTACTTGGAAATCCTCTGTTCCATTAATCATGAAGAAAACAATGCCACATGTGATCATCATATGGTGTGTTCATAGCCTTAAGACACATATGTGATAGTGGAAACTTTCTAGCAAATACAGACTTCAACATACCAAGATTTCGTTCATTGCACGTCGCTCTTTATTCCCGGCCTTCAGCGATTTGATGAGTCATCACACTTTGTCTCTCTTGAGCTCATCGTTCACCTCGAGCTCGTCTTCCACCACGAGGTCATAATACATCTCGGGGTCATCATCCACCGCGGGGTAATCATTCTCCTCGAGCTCGTCATTCACCTCGGGGTCATCATTCTGCGCGAAGTCATTGTCCACCTCAGCTCGTTGTTGTGATCCTAGGACCAGAATGATAACATTTACACTACAGCTGGCAGCTTTCAGTGCAAGCGGGAGGGTTCTTTTTCATAGGGGAGGTGTTGTTCAAGTAAACATGTAATAACATATGATTCCCCATATGGATATGGGAATACATTGATATGTCCTACACAGTCACTGCCACTCGCAGAAATGGATGTAATTAGTCCTATGTATTTTTAGTTATTGTTTGCTTTTAACAAATTTGCGCTGATAACGCGAAGGTCGTGGGTTCGTTCCCCCAACGGGCCACAAAGAAAGACGTGGCTTGATAAGGCAAGGCGTGGCTAGGCAAGGCAGGTGAGGCCAGGGTGGGGAGGGCAGGGCAAGTCAAAGCAAGGGAAGGCAAGGCAAGGCAGGGCAGGTGAGGCCAGGGCGGGACAGGGCAGCCCAGGGCGTTCAGGGCGTTGCAGGGCAGAGCAGGGCGGGACAGGCGGGGCAGGGCAAGGCAAGACAAGATAAGGCAAGGCAAGGCTAGGCAAGGCAAGGCAAGGCAAAGCAAGGTGTGGCTAGGCAAGGCAATTCAAGGCAAGGCGTGGCTAGGCAAGGAAAGGCAAGTCTAGGCAAAGCAAGGCAAGGCAAGGTAAGGCAAGACAAGGCAAGGAAGGGCAAAGCAAGGAAAGGCAAGGCAAGGCAAGGCAGGGCAGCGGATTGCAGGGCGGGGCAGGGCAAGGCATTGCAAGGCAGGGCAAGGAAGGGCAAGGCAAGGGAAGGCAAGGCAAGGGAAGGCAAGACGTGGCTAGGCAAGGCAAGGAAAGGCGTGTCTAGGCAAGGCAAGGCGTGGCTAGGAAAGGCAAGGCGTGGCTAGGCAAGGCAAGGAAAGGCTAGGCAAGGCAAGGCAAGGCGTTGCTAGTCAAGGCAAGGCTTGGCTAGGCAAGGCGTGGCTAGGCAAGGCAAGGCAAGGCGTGGCTATGCTAGGCAAGGCAAGGCAAAGAGTGGCTAGGCAAGGCAAAGCAAAACAAGGCAAGGCAAAGCAAAGCATGGCAAGGCAAGGCAAGGCAAGGTAAGGCGTAGCTAGGCAAGGCAAGGTGTGTCTAGGCAAGGCAGGGCGTGGTTAGGCAAGGCAAGGCGTGGTTAGGCAAGGCAAGGAGTAACTACGTAATGCAAGACGTGGCTAGGCAAGGCAAGGCCTGGCTAGGTAATTGAAGGCATGGCGTGGCTAGGCAAGACAAGGTAAGGCAAAGCAAGGCAAGGCAGGGCAAGCAAGGGCAAAGGAAGGCAAGGCAAGGCAACGCAAGGCAAGGCAAGGAAAGGCGTGGCTAGGCAAGGCAATGCAAGGTGTGGCTAGGCAAGGCAATGCAAAGTGTGGCTAGGCAAGGCAAGGCGTGGCTATGTAAGGTAAGAAGTGGCTAGGCAAGTTAAGGCGTGGCTAGGTAAGGTAAGGCGTGGTTAGGCAAGGCAATGCAAGGTGTGGCTAGGCAAGGCTAGGCTAGGCAGGGCAAAACAGGGCAAAACAAGGTTAGGCAAGGCTATTCGTGGCTAGGCAAGGCTAGGCAAGGCGTGGCTATGCAAAGCAATGTAAGGCAGGTCAAGGCAAGGATAGGCAAGGTAAGGTAAAAGAAGGCAAGGCCAGGCAAGTCAAGGCGTCGCTAGGCAAGGCAAGGCAAACAAATCAAGGCAAGGAATGGCAATTCGTGGCTAGGCAAGGCAAGGCAAGGCTAGGCAAGACAAGGCGTTGCTAGGCAAGGCAAAGCGTGGCTAGGCAAGGCAAGGCAAGGCGTGTCTAGGCAAGGCAATTTGTGGCTAGTGAAGGAAAGGTGCGGCTAGGCAGGGCAAGGCGTAGCTAAGCAAGGGAAGGCGTGGCTAGGCAAGGCAAAGCAAGGCGTGGCTAGGCAAGGGAAGGCTTGGCTATGCAAGCCAAGGCGTGGCTAGGCAAGGCAAGGCGTGCCTAGACAAGGCAAGGCGTGGCTAGGTAAGGCAAGGCGTGGCTAGACAAGGCAAGGCAAGGCAAGGCAAGGCTAGGCAAGGCAAGGCAAGGCTAGGCAAGGCAAGGCAAGGCAAGGCCAGGCAAGGCAAAGCAAGGCCAGACAAGGCAAGCCAAAGCAAAGCAATGAAAGGCAAGGCAAGTCAAGGCAAGACAGGGCAAGGCGTGGCTAGGCCAGGCTAGGCGTTTCTAGGCAAGGCAAGGCGTGGGTAGGCAAGGCAAGGCGTGCCTAGGCAAGGCAAGGCAAGTCTAGCCAAGGCAAGGCAAGGCAAGGCAAGGTAAAGCAAGGCAAGACAAGGCAAGGCAAGTTAAGGCGTGGCTAGGCACGGCTAGGCAAGGCGTGGCTATGCAAAGCAATGTAAGGCAGGGCAAGGAAAAAAAGGCAAGGCAAGGTAAAACAAGGCCAGGCAAGACATAGCAAGGTAAGACAATGCAAGGCAAGGCAAGGAAAGGCAAGACAAGGCAAGGCTAGGCAGAGCAAGGCGTGGCTATGCAAGGGAAGGCGTGGCAAGGCAAAGCAAGACGTGGCTAGGCAATGCAAGGCTTGGCCATGCAAAGTGTGGCCATGCAAGGCAAGGCAAGGCGTGGGTAGGCAACACAAAGCGTGTCTAGGCATGGCAAGGCGTGGCTAGGCAAGGCAAGGCGTGGGTAATCAACGCAAGGCAAGGCGAGGAGTGGTTAGGCAAGGCAAGGCGTGGCTAGACAAGGCAAGGCGTGGCTAGGCATGGAAAGGCAAGGCAAGGCGTGTCTAGGCAACGCAATTCACGGCAAGGCATGAAAGCCAAGGCAAGGCGTGGCTAGGCAAGGCAAGGTAAGGCAAAGCAAGGCAAGGCAGGGCAAGGAAGGGGAAAGGAAGGCAAGGCAAGGCAGGGCAAGGCAAGGCAAGGCAAGGCAAGGCGTGGCTAGGCAAGGCAAGGCAAGGCAAGGCGTGTCTAGGCAACGCAATTCACGGCAAGGCATGAAAGCCAAGGCAAGGCGTGGCTAGGCAAGGCAAGGTAAGGCAAAGCAAGGCAAGGCAGGGCAAGGAAGGGCAAAGGAAGGCAAGGCAAGGCAGGGCAAGGCAAGGCAAGGCAAGGCGTGGCTAGGCAAGGCAAGGTGTGGCTATTTAAGGTATGAATTGGCTAGGCAAGTTAAGGCGTGGCTAGGCAAGGTAAGGCGTGGCTACGCAAGGCAATGCAAGGCGTGGCTAGGCAAGGTTAGGCTAGGCAGGGCAAAACAGAGCAAGACAAGTTTAGGCAAGGCAAATTCGTGGCTAGGCAAGGCTAGGCAAGGCGTGGCTATGCAAAGCAATGTAAGGCAGGGCAAGGCAAGAAAAGGCAAGGTAAGGTAAAAGAAGGCAAGGCCAGGCAAGTCAAGGCGTCGCTAGGCAAGGCAAGGCAATGCGTGTTTAGGCAAGGCAATGCAAAGCAAATCAAGGTAAGGAATGGCAATTCGTGGCTAGGCAAGGCAAGGCTAGACAAGGCAAGGCGTTGCTAGGCAAGGCAAAGCGTGGCTAGGCAAGGCAAGGCAAGGCGTGTCTAGGCAAGGCAATGCGTGGCTAGTGAAGGAAAGGTGCGGCTAGGCAGGGCAAGGCGTAGCTAAGCAAGGGAAGGCGTGGCTAGGCAAGGCAAGACGTTGCTAGGCAAGGCAAGGCGTGTCTAGGGAAGGCAAGGTGCGTCTAGGCAAAGCAAGGCGTGGCTAGGCAAGGCAAGGCAAAGCTTGTCTAGTAAAGGCAAGGCGTGTCTAGGCAAGGCAAAGCGTGGCTAGGGAAGGCAAGGTGAGGTTAAGCATGGCAAGGCGTGGCTAGGCAAGGGAAGGCTTGGCTATGCAAGCCAAGGCGTGGCTAGGCATGGCAAGGCGTGCCTAGACAAGGCAAGGCATGGCTAGGTAAGGCAAGGCGTGTCTAGGCAAGGCAAGGCAAGGCAAGGCAAGGCTAGGCAAGGCAAGGCAAGGCAAGGCCAGGCAAGGCAAAGCAAGGCCAGACAAGGCAAGCCAAAGCAAAGCAATGAAAGGCAAGGCAAGTCAAGGCAAGACAGGGCAAGGCGTGGCTAGGCAAGGCAAGGCGTTTCTAGGCAAGGCAAGGCGTAGCTAGGCAAGGCAAGGCGTGGCTAGGCAAGGCAAGGCAAGTCTAGATAAGGCAAGGCAAGGCAAGACAATGCAAGCCAGGACAAGGCTGGGCAAAGAAAGGCAAGGCAAGGCAAGGCAATGCAAGTCATGGCAAGGCAATACAGAAACAAAGATGTGTGTGAATATATAGGTTGCAATGTTATCTACAGAATTACACGTGTTTTGATGGTTTTTGATGACGTCTTATCATATACATATTTTATATTAAAATCTCATATCTTTTGAGGTAATAAAGCTTGACATACCTCGAACAATGTTATCCTTTTAAAATAACATATAAACCTTAAAATACAAACAGAATTTAGTGAAAAAATATCAGACCACAAAAATCAAAACATTGGACCATCCGTACATTACAGGTAACATAAAAACTGTTAGAAATTGTGGTTAATAAACTTGAAGGAAAATATTTCAAATTATTATAAAATGTATATTTAGGATAGATATTAATTGTTCTAAAGTAGCACTTTTTTCCGATTAATATTATGTAAGTTACAAACTGATTAGTGTGTTGTCATATTATGCTTTTTCAACTCTGAATAGCACACAATTCTGCATCAACGAACATTGGCGTGCAGCGTCCACAGAGTTCATCGGGGATTATCGCAGTAACACAGATGTGTGTGAATATATACGTGGCAATGTTATCTACAGACAGCAATGAGATTTGAAGGTAGTTTGAAGACGTCTTATCATATACATGTCTTATATAAAAAAAACTATTATTTTAAGGAAATAATGCATCATGTTCATCGAACATCGTCATCCTTGCAAATATACGTACAAACGTGAAAATACAATCAGTTTTAGTGACACACGACTCAGTACGCAAAATTCAAACATTATTAAACCCGTACATAACAGGTCGTCCAATAATTGTCAGAAATGGTGATTCATATAATTGAAGGGATTATTTCGTATTATTATAAACATATACATTAGGGTTTGATATCATTGGTATCAAGTAGTCCTTTGTCCGATTATTATCGTTTAACAAACAGGCAGAATGTTGTGTTAACATATTATGCGTTTTAAACTCTGAGTAGCTGATTATTCTGTATCAATGAACAACGGCGCACAGCAACCACATTGTA
The DNA here is from genome assembly GCF_977971745.1 of Zootermopsis nevadensis. Lineage (NCBI taxonomy): Eukaryota > Metazoa > Arthropoda > Insecta > Blattodea > Termopsidae > Zootermopsis > Zootermopsis nevadensis. The sequence continues at coordinate 1,572,781 of NW_028259149.1, read as the reverse complement.
TTTTGAAGTTAATCTCAGTTATTAAGATTTGTGTGATTATATACGATGAAATGAAACTTACAGACAAATTTGAGTTTTGATAGTTGTTTGAAGACGTCTTTTCATATACATATTTTATATTAAAAACACTATTCTTTTGAGGTAATGTAGCATGATGTACCTCGAACAATGTTATCATTATAAAAACACATATAAACGTTAAAATACAAAATGAATTTAGTGGCACAAAGATCAGAACGCAAAAATTAAAACATTAGACGATCCGTACATTACAGGTAGTACAAATCTGTTAGAAGTTGTAGTTCATAAAGTAGAAGGGAAAAATTAGCAATTATTATAATCATGTATATTTAGAATAGATATTAATTGCTTTAAAATAACACTTTTGTTCGATTAATATTATATAAGATACTAACATATTACTGTGCTGTCATATTATGCGTTTTCATCTCTAAATAGCACACAACTCTGTATCAACGAACATCGGCGTGCAGCGACCACAGAGTTAGTCGGGGATATTCGCAGAAATAAAGATGTGTGTGAATATATACGATGCAATATTATCTACAGACAGACTTTTGATGGTTGTTTGAAGACGTCTTATCATATACTTGTTTTATATTAAAAACACTATTCATTTGAGCTAATCAAGCATGATGTACCTCGAACAATATTATCCTTTCAAAACTACATGTGTTTATCAGGGCTGAAATCGAGTAGAATGACAACACTCTAATTTGCCTGTAACATAAATAATATTAAAAGGACAAAAGTGCTACTATAAATAAATGTATATCAAACCCTAATGCATATGTTTAAAAAAATTGGTAACTTCATTTCTGACAGTTTTTGGACGATCTGATATATGCGGGTGGACTAATGTTTTGAATTTTGCGTTGAGAGCTGTGTCCACAAAATACTGTTTGTATTTTTACGTTTGTATGTAATTTTGAAAGGATAACATTGTTCGAGGTACATCATGCTTGATTAGCACAAAGGAATAGTGTTTTTAATATTAGACATGTATATGATAAGACGTCTTCAAACAACCTTAAAAAGTCATGTCTGTCTGTAGATAACATTGCAACGTATATATTCACACACATCTGTGTTTCTGCGATAATCCCCAAAGAACTCTGTGGTCGCTGCACGCCGATGTTCGTTGATACAGATTAGTGTGCTTTTCAGAGCTAAAAACGCATAATATGACAACACACTAATATGCTTGTAACGTACATAATATTAATCGGACAAAAGTGTTACTTTAGAGCAAATAATATCTATCCTAAAAATACATGTTTATAATAATTTTAAATATTTCCTTCAACTTTATGAACCACAACTTCTAACAGTTTTTGTACTACTTGTAATGTACGGATGTTTTGATTTTTGCGTTCTGATCTTATTGCCACTAAATTCTTTTCACTATTGTACGTATCTTTGCAAGGATGACGAAGTTTGATGAACATAATGCATTATTTCATTAAAAGAATAGTGTTTTTTTTTATATAAGACATGTATGTGATAAGACGTCTTCAAACAACCATGAAAACTCATGTCTGTCTGTAGATTACATTGCATCGTATATATTCACACACATGTGTGTTTCTGCGATAATCCCCGACGAACTCTGTGGTCGCTGCACGTTGATGTTTGTTGATACAGAATTGTGAGCTATTCAGAGCTGAAAACGCATAATATGACATTACACTAATCTGCTTGTAACTTACATAATATTAATCGGACAAAGGTGCTACTTTAGAGCAATTAATATCTATCCTTAATAAACATTTTTATAATATTTTAAAAATTATTTCCTTCAACTTCATGAAACACAATGAATTTAGAGGCTCAAAGATCAGAACGCAAAATACAAAACAATTTCAACCCGTACATAACATGTAATCCTATAATTGTCAGAAATGGTGATTCATTAAGTTGAATGGAATTGTTTCTAATTATTATATACTTATACTTTACGATTTGATATCATTGGTTTAAAGTAGCACTTTGGTCCGATTAATATTGTTTAAGTTACAGGCAGAATGTTGTGTTAACATATTATGCGTTTTAAACTCTGAAAAGCTAACTATTCTGTATCGACGAACGTCTGCGTGCAGCGACCACAGAGTTCGTCGGAGATTATCGCAGAAACAAAGATGTGTGTGAATATATACGTTGCAATGTTATATACAGACAGACATTTGTTTTGAAGGTTGTTTGAAGACGTCTTATCATATACATGTCTTATAAAAAAACATTATTCTTTTAAGGAAATAATGCATTATGTTCATCGAAAATCGTCATCCTTGCAAAGATACGTACAAACGTGAAAATACAAACATTATTCAGTGACACACGGCTCAGAACGCAAAATTCTATCATTAGTCAAACCGTAATTAACAGGACGTCCTATAATTGTCAGAAATGGTGCTTCATCAAGTTGAACGGAATTGTTTCGAATTATTATAAACATACACGTTAACGTTTGATATCATTGGTTTAAAGTTGCACTTTTGTCCGATTAATATTGTTTAATTTACAAGCAGAATGTTGTGTTAACATATTATTCGATTTAAACTCTGAGTAGCTCACTATTCTGTATCAACGAACATCGGCGCACAGCATACACATTGTATTTTGAAGAATATCTCGGTTACAAAGATATGTGTGATTGTAAACGCGAAATGAAGTTTTCAGACAAATTTCAGTTTTGATGGTTGTTTGAAGACGTCTAATAATATACATATCTGTTTTTAAAAACTCTATTCCTTTGAGGTAATGAAGCATGATTTACCTCAAACAATGTTATCATTTTAAAAATACAAATAAACGTTAAAATACACACACAATTTAGTGGCACAAATATCAGATCGCAAAAATCAAAACATTAGACCATCCGTACATTACAGGTTGTAAAAAAACTGTTAGAAGTTGTTGTTAATAAAGTTGAAGGGATATATTTCCTATTATTATCAACATGTACACTTAGAATAGAGATTAATTGCTCTAAAGTAGCACCTTTGTCCGATTAATATTATGTAAGTTACAAGCTGATTAGTGTGTTGTCATATTATGCTTTTTCAACTCTGAATAGCACACAATTCTGTATCAACGAAAATTTGCGTGCAGCGACCACAGAGTTCGTCGGGGATTATCGCAGAAACACAGATGTGTGTGAATATATACGTTGCAATGCTTTCTTCAGATAGACATGATTTTTGAAGGTAGTTTGAAGACGTCTATCATATACATGTATTATATAAAAAACTACTATTCTTTTAAGGAAAAAATGCATTATGTTCATCGAACATCGTCATCCTTGCAAAGATACGAACAATAGTGAAAAGAATTTAGTGGCACTAAGATTAGAACGCAAAAATCAAAACATTAGACCATCCGTACATTACAGGTAGTACAAAAACTGTTAGAAGTTGTGAATCATAAAGTTGAAGGGAAATATTTACAATTATTATAAACATGTATATTTAGGATAGATATTAATTGCTATTAAGTAGTACTTATGTCCGATTAATATTATGTAAGTTAAAGAAAATTAGTGTGTTGTCTTATTATGCGTTTTTAGCTCTTAATAGCATACATTTCTGTATCAACGAACATCGGCGTGCAGCGACCACAGAGTTCGTTGGGGATTATAGCAGAAATTCAGATGTGTGTGAATATATACGTTGCAATATTATCTACAGACCGATATTAGTTTTGAAGGTCGTTTGAAGACGTCTTATCATATACAGTCTTATATAAAGAAACACTATTCTTTTAAGGAAATAATGCATTATGTTCAGCGAACATTGACATCCTTGCAAAGATACGTACAAACGTGATAATACAAACAGTATTTAATGACACACGGCTCAATGTGCAAAATTCCAACATTAGTCATACCGTACATAGCAGGTCGTCCAATAATTGTCAGAAATAGTGATTCATTAAGTTGAAGGGAAATATTTCAAATTATTATAAACATGTATATTTAGGTTACATATTAATTGCTCTAAAGTAGGACTTTTGTCCGATTATTATTATGTACGTTACAAGTAGATTAGTTTGTTGTCATATTATGCGTTCTCGGCTCTGAATAGTACACAATTTTGTATCAACGAACATCGGCGTGCAGCGAACACAGAGTTCGTCAGGGATTATCGCAGAAATAAAGATGTGTGTGAATAAATACGATGTAATATTATCTACAGACAGTCTTGAGTTTTGATGGTTATTTGAACACGTCTTATCATATACATGTTTTATATTAAAAAAACCATTCATTTGAGATAATCAAGAATGATGTACCCCGATCAATGTTATCCTTTCAAAATTACATACAAACGTAAAAATACTAATAATATTTTGTGGACACAGCTCACAACGCAAAATTCAAAACATTAGTTCACCCGCATATTTCAGGTCGTCCAAAAACTGTCAGAAATGGAGTTTCATAATGTTGACGGGATTTGTTACCAATTTTTATAATCATATACATTAGGGTTAGATATACATTTATTTAAAGTAGCATTTTTTTCCTTTAAATATTATTTAAGTTACATTCAAATTAGTGTGTTGTCATTCTACTCGTTTTCAGCTCTGAAAAACTCATAATTAAATATGACCGTACACCGCCGAACAGCGCCTACATTTTACATAGATATCTGTGGTTATATACGATGCAATGAAATATACTGACAAATTTGAGTTTTGATGGTTTTTTGATGACGTCTTATCATATATATATTTTTACATATACTATTCTTTTGAAGTAATAAAACAAGATGTAACTCTAATATTGTTATCCTTGTAAAATTACATTTTAAGTTTAAATTACAAACAGTATTTAGTGACACACAGATCAAATCGAAAAAATCAAAACATTAGATCATCCGTACATTACAGGTAGTTTAAAAACTGTTATGAGTTGTGGCTCATAAACTTGAAGGGAAATATTTCAAATTATTATAAAATGTATATTTAGGATAGATACTAATTGCCATAAAAAAAAACTTTTGTCCGATTAATATTATGTAAGTTACAAGCAAATATCTGTGTTTCTTATTATGCTTTTTCAGCTCTGAATAGCACACAATTCTGTTTCAACGAACATCGCCGAACAGCGACGACATTATACGTTTGAGAACATCTCCGTTACAAAGATATGTGTGATTATAGGCGATGCAATGACATTTACAGACAAATTTGAGATTTTATGGTTTTTTGATGACGTCTAATCATATACATATTTTACATAAAAATCACATTTCTTTTTAGGTAATAAAGCATCATATACTTCGAACATAGTTATCCATTTTTAATAACTTATAAACCTTAAAATACAAACAGAATTTAGTGGCACAAATATCAGATCGCAAAAATCAAAACATAAGTCCATCCGTACATTACAGGAAGTACAAAATCTGTTATAATTTGTGGTTCATAAAGTTGAAGGGAAATATTTCAAATTATTATAAACATGTATATTTATGATAGATATTAATTGCTTTAAAGTAGCACTTTTGTTCAATTAATAATATGTAAGTTACAAGCAGATTACTGTGTTGTCATATTAAGCGTTTTCAGCTCTAAATAACACACAATTCTCTATCAACGAACATCGGCGTGCAGAGTTCGTCGGGGATTATCGCAGAAACACAGATGTGTCTGAATATATACGATGTAATGTTATCTACAGACAGACATGAGTTTAAACGGTTGTTTGAAGACGTCTAATCATATACGTCTCTTATATAAAAAACACTATTCTTTTAAGGAAATCATGCATTATGTTCATCGAACTTCGTCATCCTTACTTGGAAATCCCCTGTTCCATTAATCATGAAGAAAACAATGCCACATGTGATCATCATATGGTGTGTTCATAGCCTTAAGACACATATGTGAAAGTGGAAACTTTCTAGCAAATACAGACTTCTGACATACCAAGATTTCGTTCATTGCACGTTGCTCTTTAATCCCGGCCTTCAGCGATTTGATGAGACATCACACTTTGTCTCTCTTGAGCTCATCGTTCACCTCGAGCTCGTCATCCACCACGAGGACATAATACATCTGGGGGTCATTATCCACCGCGAGGTCATCGTTCTCCTCGAGCTCGTCATTTACCTCGGGGTCATCATTCTCCGCGGAGTCATCGTCCATCTCGAGCTCGTTGTTGTGATCCTAGGACCAGAAGGATAACATTTACACTGCAGCTGGCAGCTTTCAGTGCAAGCGGGAGGGATCTTTTACATAGGGGAGGTGTTGCTCAGGTAATCATGTAATAACATATGATTCCCCGCATGGATATGGGAATACATTGATATTCCCTACACAGTCACTGCCACTCGCAGGAATGGATGTAATTAGTCCTATGTATTGTTAGCTATTGTTTGCTTTTAAACAATCTTCCACTCAACACTGAGCTGTTTGTTTGTAGAGGTAAGATAAATCATTCTCTCAGTCTCATATGACAGCGATAACTACTCCAGGGAAGGAGAGAGGAAAAAAAATTATTTGAAACTGTCAAGGGGCCCATAATATATATATATAGATATACCGTTGTGTTGTATGTGTCTTCAAATATCAACATTTTAGCACCCCTATAATCAGAAGTCTATATTCAGAAGAGTTCTTATAAAGAGACGGAGATAACAGCTAAGTATGATGCATATATGTGGCCTTCAGTTCGCTGTCAGAATATCAGCTGGCGCAGACATATTTACTCCCGCGTATTATTGACACAGGAAAGAAATTCAATGCTTCAAAGACATTGCGTCATGTGCAGGAATCGCTAGAAAAGGATAAAATCTATGTATTTGGCTAGTGTTGACTTCTGCTGACGTTCCAATAATTTACATACAACACTCAACGTCTAATCGACTACTAGCATTCCTCACACACAGGATGTTCATATTATACGCTGAAATTATAAAACCATTTTTAAGAGGGATTCAGTGAAGAATTGATCATTATATGTTATATAGTTCAAACGTTATGATAAATAAAGTGTTTTAGAGCAAAATTTAAATGGCCACCACTCCTCGCCAAGCAGCGCGGAATTTAAATTACCGACTCTGTGGGTTAACAAATTTGTGCTGATAACGCGAAGGTCGTGGGTTCGTTCCCCCCACAGGGCCACAAAGCAAAACGCGGCTAGCCAAGGCAAGGCGTGGCTAGGCAAGGCAATGCGTGGCTAGGCAAGGCGTGGCTAGGCAAGGCACGGCGTGGCTAGACAAGGCAAGTCAAAGCAAGGCAAGGCAAGGCATGTCTAGGCAAGGCAAGGCAGGGCAGGGGAGGCCAGGGCGGGACAGAGCAGGGCAGGGCGTTCAGGGCGTTGCAGGGCAGGGCAGGGCGGGACACGGCAAGGCATGGCTAGGCTAGGAAACGCGTGGCTATGCAATGCAAGGCGTGACTAAACGAGGAAAGGCGTGGCTAGGCAAGGCAAGGTAGGGCAAAGCAAGGCAAGGCAGGGCAAGGAAGGGCAAAGAAAGGCAAGGCAAGTCAGGGCAAGGCAAGGCAAAGCAAGTCGTGGCTAGTCAAGGCAAGGCAAGGCGTGGCTAGGCAAGGCAAGGTGTGGCTAGGTAAGGCAAGGCGTGGCTAGGCAAGGCAAGGCGTGGCAAGGCAAGGCAAGGCGTGGCTAGGCAAAGCAAGGCGTAGCTAGACATGGCAAAGCAAGGCAAAGCGTGGCTAGGCAAGGCAAGGCAAGGCAAATCAAGGCAAGGCAAGGTAAAGCAAGGCAAGGCAAGGTAAGGCGTGGCTAGGCAACTCAAGGTGTGTCTAGGCAAGGCAAGGCAAGGCGTGGATAGGCAAGGCAAGGCAAGGCGTGGCTAGGCAAAGCGAGGCGTGGCTAGGCAAGGCAACGCGTGGCTAAGCAATTCAAGTCAATTCAAGGCAAGGCAAGGCAAAACAAAGCAAGGCAAGGTAAGGCAAGGCAAGGCAAGGCAAAGCAAGGTAAGGCCAGGCAAGGCAAGGCAAGGAAAAGCAAGGCAAAGCAAGGCAAGGCAAAGGAAGGCAAGGAAAGTCAAGGCAAGCAAGGCAGAGTAGGGCAGGGCATGCCAGGACAGGGCAAGGCAAGGCAAGATAAGGCAAGGCAAGGCAAGGCGTGGCTAGGAATTTCAAGGCAAGGCGTGGCTAGGCAAGGCAAGGCAAGGCAAAGCAAGGCTAGGCAAGGCAAGGCAAGGCAAGGCCAGGCAAGGCAAAGCAAGGCCAGACAAGGCAAGCCAAGGCAAGGCAATGAAAGGCAAGGCAAGGCAGGGCAAGGCAGGGCATTTCAAGGCAAGGCAAGGAAAGGCAAGGCGTGGCTAGGCAAGGCAAGGCGTTTCTAGGCAAGGCAAGGCGTGGCTAGGCAAGGCAAGGCGTGGCTAGGCAAGGCAAAGCAAATCTAGGCATGGCAAGGCAAAGCAAGGCAATGCAAGACAAGGCAAGTCAGGGCAAGGCAGGGCAATGCAAGGCAAGGCAAGGCAGGGCAAGGCAAGTCATGGCAAGGCAAGACAGAAACAAAGATGTGTTTGAATATATACGTTGCAATGTTATCTACAGACTGACACGTGTTTTGACGGTTTTTTGATGACGTCTTATCATATACATATTTTATATTAAAATCTCATTTCTTTTGAGGTAATAAAGCTCGACATACCTCGAACATTGTTATCCTTTTAAAATAACATATAAACGTTAAAATATAAACACAAATTAGTGCCACAAATATCACATAGCAAAAATCAAAACATTAGACCATCCGTACATTACAGGTAGTACAAAAACTGTTATAAGTTGTTAATAAAGTTGAAGGGAAATATTTCCAATTATTATAAACATTATCACTTAGAAAAGAGATTAATTGCTCTAAAGTAGCACCTTTGTCCGATTAATATTATGTAAGTTAGAAGTAGATTAATGTGTTGTCATATTAAGCGTTTTCAGTTCTGAATAGCACACAATTCTGTATCAACGAAAAACGGCGAACAGCGACCACAGAGTTCGTCGGCGATTATCGCAGAAACACAGATGTGTGTGAATTTATACGTTTCAATGTTATCTACAGACAGACATGATTATAGAATGTTGTTTGAAGACGTCTATCATATATATGTATTATATAAAAAACACTATTCTTTTAAAGAAATAATGCATTATGTTCATCGAATTTCGTCATCCTTGCAAAGATACGTACAATAGTGAAAAGAATTTAGCGGCAAAAAAGATCAGAACACAAAAATCAAAACATAATTCCACCCGTACATTACAGTTAGTACAGAAACTGTTAGAAGTTGTGGTTCATAAAGTTGAAGGGAAATATTTAAAATTATTATAAACATGTATATTTAGGATAGATATTTATTGGTTTAAAGTAGCACTTTTGTCCGAATAATATTATGTAAGTTACAAGCAGATTAGTGTGTTGTTATTTCATACATTTTCAGCTGTGAATAGCACATTATTCTGTATCAACGAACATCTGCGTGCAGGGACCACAGAGTTCGTCGGGGAGTATCGCATAATTAAAGATATGAGTGAATATATACGTTGCAATAATATCTACAGACAGATTTGAGTTTTGATGGTTGTTTGAAGACGTCTTATCATATACATGTATTTTATATAAAAAACATTATTCATTTGAGCTAATCAAGCATGATGTACCTCGAACAATGTTATCCTTTAAAAATTACATAAATACGTAAAAAATACAAACTGTATTTTGTGGACACAGCTCACAACGCAAAATTCAAAACATTAGTCCACCCGCATATTTCAGGTCGTCCAAAAACTGTCAGAAATTGAGTTTCATATTATTGACGGGATTTGTTACCACTTTTTATAAACATATACATTAGGGTTAGATATACATTTATTTAAAGTAACACTTTTGTCTTTTTAATATTATTTAAGTTACATTCAAATTAGTGTGTTCTCATTCTACTCGTTTTCAGCTCTGAAAAATTCACAATTATGAATCAACCAACATCGCCGAACAGCGACCACATGTAACGTTTGAGAATATTTCAGTTACAAAGATATGTGTGATTATATACGATGCAATATTATCTACAGACAGACTGTAGTTTTGATGGTTGTCTGAAGAAGTCTTATCATATACATGTTTTATATTACAAATACTATTCATTTGAGGATAATAATCATGATGTACCTCGAACAAAGTTATCCTTCAAAATTACATACAAACATAAAAATACAAACAGTTTTTTGTGGCTTCAGCTCTCATAGCACAATTCAAAACATTAATACACCCGCATATTTCAGGTCGTCCAAAAACTTTCAGAAATGGAGTTTCATAATGATAACGGGATATGTTTCTAAATTCTATAAACATATACATTATAGTTAGATATACATTCATTTAAAGTAGCATTATTATACGTTTAATATTGTTTTAGTTACAGGTATAATGTTGTGTTAACATATTATTCGATTTAAACTCTAAGTAGCTCACTATTCTGTATTAACGAACATCGGCGCACAGCAAAACATTGTATTTTGAAGAATATCTCAGTTACAAAGATATGTGTGATTATAAACGATGAAATGAAGTTTTCAGACAAATTTGTTTATTGATGGTTGTTTGTAGTCGTCTAATCATAAACATATTTGATTTTAAAAACTTTATTCTTTTGAGGTAATGAAGCATGATGTACCTCGAACAATGTTATCATTTTAAAAATACATATAAACGTTAAAATACAAAAAGAATTTAGTGGCACAAATATCAGAATGCAAAAATTAAAACACAATACGATCCGTACATTACAAGTAGTACAAAAACTTTTAGAAGTTGTGGTTTTTGAAGTTGTAGGGAACTGTATCTAATTATTATAAACATGTATATTTAGGATAGATATATATTGCTTTAAAGTAGCACTTTTGTCCGATTAATATTATGTAAGTTAAAAGCAGATTAGTGAGTTGTTATATTATAGTTTTTCAGCTCTGAATAGCACATTATTCTGTATCAACGAACATCTGCGTGCAGGGACCACAGAGTTCGTCGGGGAGTATCGCAGAAATAAAGATGTGTGTGAATATATACGATGCAATAATATCTACAGACAGACTTGAGTTTTGATGGTTGTTTGAAGACGTCTTATCATATACATGTATTTTATATAAAAAACATTATTCATTGGAGCTAATCAAGCATGATGTACCTCGAACAATGTTATCAATTCAAAATTACATACATACGTAAAAATACAAAGTGTAATTTGTGGACACAGCTCACAACGCAAAATTCAAAACATTAGTCCACCCGCATATTTCAGGTCGGCCAAAAACTATCAGAAATGGAGTTTCATAATATTGACGGGATTTGTTACCAATTTTTATAAACATATACATTAGGGTTAGATATACATTTATATAAAGTAACACTTTTGTACTTTTATTTTATTTAATTTACATTCAAATTAGTGTGTTCTAATTCTACTCGTTTTCAGATCTGAAAATTTCACAATTATGTATCAACGAACACCGCCGAACAGCGACCACATGTAACGTTTGAGAATATTCCAGTTACAAAGATATGTGTGATTATATACGATGCAATGAAATCTACTTACAAATTTGAGTTTTGATGGTTTTTTGATGACGTCTTATCTAATACATATTTTACATTAAAATCTCATTTCTTTTGAGTTAATAAAGCTTGACATACCTCGAACATTGTTATCCTTTTAAAATAACATATAAACGTTAAAATACAAACAGAATTTAGTGGCACAAATATCAGACCGCAAAAATCAAAACATTAGTCCATCCGTACATTACAGGTAACACAAAAACTGTTAGAAGTTGCGGATAATAAACTTGTAGGGTAAAATTTCAAATTATTATAAAATGTATATTTAGAATAGATATTAATTGTTCTAAAGTAACACTTTTGTCCGATTAATATTATGTAAGTTACAAGCTAATTAGTGTGTTGTCATATTATGCTTTTTCAACTCTGAATAGCACACAATTCTGTATCAACGAACATTGGCGTGCAGCGTCCACATAGTTCATCGGGGATTATCGCAGAAACACAGATGTGTGTGAATATATACGTTGCAATGTAATCTACAGATAGACATGATTTTTGAAGTTTGTTTGAAGACGTCTATCATATACATATATTATATAAAAAACACTATTCTTTTAAGGAAATAATGCATTAAGTTAATCGAAAATCGTCATCCTTGCAAAGATACGAACAATAGTGAAAAGAATTTAGTGGCACTAAGATCAGAACGCAAAAATCAAAACATTAGACCATATGTACATTACAGGTAGTACAAAAACTGTTAGAAGTTGTGGTTCATAAAGTTGAAGGGAAATATATAAAATTATTATAAAAATGTATATTTAGGATAGATATTAATTGCTCTAAAGTAGTACTTTTGTCCGATTAATATTATGAAAGTTACAAGAAGATTAGTGTGTTGTCAAATTATGTGTTTTTAGCTCTGAATAGCACACATTTCTGCATCATCGAACAACGGCGTGCAGCGACCACTGATTTCGTTGGGGTTTATCGCATAAACACAGATGTGTGTAAATATATACGTTGCAATATTATCTACAGACCGATATTAGTTTTGAAGGTCGTTTGAAGACGTCTTATCATATACAGTCTTATATAAAGAAACACTATTCTTTTAAGGAAATAATGCATTATGTTCAGCGAACATTGACATCCTTGCAAAGATACGTACAAACGTGATAATACAAACAGTATTTAATGACACACGGCTCAATGTGCAAAATTCCAACATTAGTCATACCGTACATAGCAGGTCGTCCAATAATTGTCAGAAATAGTGATTCATTAAGTTGAAGGGAAATATTTCAAATTATTATAAACATGTATATTTAGGTTACATATTAATTGCTCTAAAGTAGGACTTTTGTCCGATTATTATTATGTACGTTACAAGTAGATTAGTTTGTTGTCATATTATGCGTTCTCGGCTCTGAATAGTACACAATTTTGTATCAACGAACATCGGCGTGCAGCGAACACAGAGTTCGTCAGGGATTATCGCAGAAATAAAGATGTGTGTGAATAAATACGATGTAATATTATCTACAGTCAGTCTTGAGTTTTGATGGTTCTTTGAAGACGTCTTATCTTATACATGTTTTATATTAAAAAACCATTCATTTGAGATTATCAAGAATGATGTACCTCGAACAATGTTATTTTTTCAGAATTATATACATACGTAAAAATACAACCATTATTTTGTGGACACAGCTCACAACGCAAAATTCAAAACATTAGTCCACTCGCATATTTCAGGTCGTCCAAAAACTGTCATAAATGGAGTTTCAAATTATTGACGGGATTTGTTACCAATTTTTATAAACATATATATTAGGGTTAGATATACATTTATTAAAAGTAACATTTTTTTCCTTTAAATATTATTTAAGTTACATTCAAATTAGTGTGATATCATTCTACTCGTTTTCAGCTCTGAAAAACTCACAATTATGTATGAACGTACACCGCCGAACAGCGACTACATGTTACATAGATATGTGTGATTATATACGATGCAATGAAATATACTGACAAATTTGAGTTTTGATGGTTTTTTGATGACGTCTTATCATATACATATTTTATATTAAAATCTCAGTTATTTTGAGGTAATAAAGCTTGACATAACTCGAATATTGTTATCCTTTTAAATTACATTTTAACTTTAAAATACAAACAGTATTTAGTGGCACACAGATCAGATCGCAAAAATCAAAACATTAGATCATCCGTACATTACAGGTAGTACAAAAACTGTTAGAAGTTGTGGTTCATAAAGTTGAAGGGAAATATTTCAAATTATTATAAAATGTATATTTAGGATAGATATTAATTGCTCTAAAGTAGCACTTTTGTCCGATTAATACTATGTAAGTTACAAGCAGATTACTGTGTTTCTTATTATGCTTTATAGCTCTGAATAGCACACAATTCTGTATCAACGAAAATCGCCGAACAGCGATGACATGTTACGGTTGAGTACATCTCTGTTACAAAGATATGTGTGATTATAGGCGATGCAATGACATTTACAGACAAATTTGAGATTTGATGTTTTTTTGATGACTTCTAATCATATACATATTTTACATTAAAATCACATTTCTTTTTAGGTAATAAAGCATTATATACATCGAACATAGTAATCCATTTATAATAACATATAAACGTTAAAATACAAACAGAATTTAGTGGCACAAATATCAGATCGCAAAAATCAAAACATTAGATCATCCGTACATTACAAGAAGTACAAAATCTGTTATAATTTGTGGTTCATAAAGTTGAAGGGAAATATTTCAAACTATTATAAACATGTATATTTAGGATAGATATTAATTGCTCTAAAGTAGCACTTTTGTTCGATTAATATTATGTAATTTACAAGCAGATTACTGTGTTGTCATATTATGCGTTTTCAGTTCTAAATAGCAAACAATTCTGTATCAACGAACATCGGCTTCCAGAGTTCGTCGGGGATTATCGCAGAAACACAGATGTGTGTGAATATATACGATGTAATGTTATGTACAGACAGACATGAGATTTGACGGTTGTTTGAAGACGTCTAATCATATACGTCTCTTATATAAAAAACACTATTTTTTTAAGGAAATCATGCATTATGTTCCTCGAACTTCGTCATCATATGGTGTGTTCATAGCCTTAAGACACATATGTGATAGTGGTAACTTTCTAGCAAATACAGACTTCTGACATACCAAGATTTCGTTTTTGTGATCCTAGGTCCAGAATGATAACATTTACACTGCAGCTGGCAGCTTTCAGTGCAAGCGGGAGGGATCTTTTTCATAGGGGAGGTGTTGCTCAGGTAATCATGTAATAACATATGATTCCCCGCATGAATATGGGAATACATTGATATTCCCTACAGTCACTGCCACTCGCAGAAATGGATGTAATTAGTCCTACGTATTGTTAGTATTTGTTTGCTTTTAACAATTTTTCGCTGATAACGCGAAGGTAGTGAGTTCGTTCCCCCCACGGGCCACTAAGCAAAACGTGGCTAGCCAAGGCAAGGCGAGGCTTGGCAAGGCAATGCGTGGCTAGGCAAGGCAAGGCGTGGCTAGGAAAGGCAAGGCAAGGCAAGGCAGGGCAAATGAGGCCAGGGCGGGGGGGCAGGGCAAGTCAAGGCAAGGGAAGGCAATGCAAGGAAGGGCAGAAGTGGCCAGGGCGGGAAAGGGCCAGCAGGGCAGGACAGGCGGGGTAGGTCAAGCCAAGACAAGATAAGGCTAGGCAAGGCTAGGCAAGGCAAGGGAAGGCAAAGCAAGGCAAGGCAATGCGAGGCAAGGCAATGCAAGGCAAAGCAAGTCAAGGCTAGGCATGGCATGGCAAGGCAGAGTAGTGTAGGGCAGGGAGGGGCAAGTCAAGGCAAAACAAGGCAAGGCAAGGCAAAGCAAGGCAAGGCAAGGCAAGGCAAAACAAGGCCAGG
Source organism: Zootermopsis nevadensis (assembly GCF_977971745.1). Taxonomy (NCBI): domain Eukaryota; kingdom Metazoa; phylum Arthropoda; class Insecta; order Blattodea; family Termopsidae; genus Zootermopsis; species Zootermopsis nevadensis. The sequence goes on along the minus strand of NW_028259149.1, from coordinate 1,557,278 downwards.
CAAGGCAAAACTCATACGACGCCGTAACCTAGACAATTTGCACAAGTCAATGCGCATCACCTTCTGCGCAGATGCCCCATTAACCTAATCTAACCTAACCTAACCTAACTCAACCCTAAAGGCCACGATCACCAACATCCGACTTTATCAACAAGAAATTACGCACAAAAACTTTTCTTTATGTATTCTAACAGGTGCCTATACGTGCACAGATACGTCATAAGACTAAGAAATGCACAAAATGAGTTCAGAAATATTTTTATGGCGAAGAATCTGATAGTGACTAAGGTTATGTAAGCGCGTTGTAGCTTCATACGTAAGGATTCGTTCAGAGAAATCACTATACGTAAATAAGGGGATTAAAGAAAATTTCACCTATACTCTTTGTCTTGAACATAGTCAGAACGTAGCTGCAGACAAGTCACCGGAAACCCCAGAAGACCTGCGCCTCAGTGTCTCCTCCGTCGAGGAAGCGAATCCCGGCTGGGAACCGGGTCTCGTGGCTAGGGGCTTCACCGTCCCGCTCGGCGGTTTCAACGCGGCGCCTCTCTCCTCTCTGGGGAAAGTGGACACGGGGGGAATTCTGCGGCGCCTTCTTGTCCCTCGCATATTTACCCTCAGCTCAGGCCCCAGGTTAAGTGGTGAGCGGTACCGAGGAATCCACCTCAGCGGCCGCCCATTTAACGAGTCGCCCGGCCACTACCACGGTGCACGCCGCGATGTCCTCAGCATGGTTAAGTTGCCGGCCGCTGGCATCGACGTGAACGCCCGTGGAGGCAGTGAGTTTATCCACTGGCCTTGGGCGTAGAGAAACTTCGACTGGGCGGTCAGAATATTGGCCCTGGCGCCGGGCGCCAAGTGGCACGTTCCACCGAACAGCCCGAGTCGGACGAGTCCAAGTCCGCGGTGGCTCTCGGTGCATTGTGGGAGACACGAACCAACCCACATCCCAACATACGTTTCAGACCTGCTTGAGATAACTGGACTGGCCAGTGAGACGATCGCCCAACCCTTTGTCCGCGGCGGAATTCAAGGTTTCCAGTCTTCTCTCAGCCATCAGCTTCCTCAGGACGGCCTGGGAAAGGTCGGCGAAGTGGCCCCTGAGAAAGACCAATTCCTTCTTGTCCATTCGCAGACAGTAAATACAACGTTCCGGTGCTCGCAGGGTTCTCTCAATCCGCGAAGAATATTCTCCTCCTCACCAATCACTCTGACTATCTCATCATCACACAATTGCATGATTAATATTAGAACGTAATGATTGGGGCCCCACCCCGCCCCAATCTGTGGTTGCCAACCTAAATTTCTAATGCAACCTCCAATTTCCAAGTACCCTACCAAATATGGTACAGTCCGTGTGGAGTCCGATTACGCTGGCGGGACGAAAGGTTGTCGAACACCCACAGGATGAAAGTTTCCTCCCCCTGCCTCTATATGTACAGCGGATCAGCATCCCAAACATTGGTAAATATCTTTAAAATATCTGGAAAATTAGCAATATTTGCACAATTCAAATAAAATACCTAAAGTTTCTCAAAGATATTTGCTCTGTAAAAAAATCCTAAATTAGATAAGAGCCACATAAATGTAGATACGAAGATATACATATCCCACAGCCTTCCAACAGGTCGATCCAACGCATTTCAGTCGGAATTGTGTTTGTTTTCACTGAATCCACGAAACAGGCTCGAAAACCTGCAAGGCCAATGGATTCCTCCCTCAGCCTTCAAATTTACAAGGGATCAGGGGATCTGAGAGCATCCAATACTTTTTTCATACGACTCAAATATCTGAAAAAATATAAAAATTAGCGTATTTCATATGGAGTTAAGTTCTACAAAGCAGTATCAAATTAAATATTTCATATAATAAAGCTTCTCAAAATTCCTTTTCTGGAAAATCATCCGTAAGTAGATATGAAACAAAGTTGTTATAACTTTTCGTTGTTCGTATAACAGCGATTCAATCAAATATAGCTGATTTGGTGTAATGTCCGATTACGCTTAACGAAGGTTCGATGCTCGAATATCTACAGGGGCAATGGATTCCTCCCTTAGCCTCTGCATGTGCACCGGATCTCGGGACCCGTGACCATCCAATACGTTGGTGCAAGGGTGTCATATATCTGCAAAAATTACCATTAGCATAATTCTTATATACTTAAAATTTGCGGGAATTTTGAATTAAAATAATATCAAAGAAATTTTGATTAGTAATTTCATTTATAATTAGCTAAATAACACATAAATTTGAACTTCACGATATACGAATCACACAGCCTTTCAAAGGTACCGTCAAATTCAGCTCATTCGGAGTAGTGTCAGATTACGATGAATAGACGAAAAGGGCTCGAACTCCTACAGCAGCAATGGATTCGTCATTTAGTGTCTATATGTACATTGGATCTGGCACCCGCGAGCATCCAATACTTTTGAAGATATGATTCAAATATCTGAAAAATTACCAGTTTTAATTTGATTCATGTAAAAGCAACTTTAGCCTTCACACGAGTCGAAGTAATTATGTCAGCCAGCTCCAGTAATTATTAAGGTGAGTTGACCATCTACGTTCGAACCCAGACGGATGCAATGGATTCTTCCCTCAGCCTGTTTGCCTGTCTATTCTGTGCACACGTGGGCCTACTCCATAAAGATGACAGGTTTCAATTTCTTGTAATTACAGGAATATGCCTAATTAACATACAAATGTAATTTCCAAGAGTTTCCAAAATTAAAAACAAAATTTCGAAAAATTAAATACAAATCTCAAAATCACTTTAACCCGAAAATAACAAAATTAGTTTGCCCGAATGGGACACATATCCGTACTTCCAGCATTTTGGAATGGAAAACATCTAAAGTAGAATCACAAAATGTTCATAGTAGATGTCAGCTGTCGGCTTTTTACGTATTCATTTACAAAATATGACTTGACAGTTAAATATCCAATAAAACTATTCAGGTAATCCGTCGTTACAAACGAAAAAAGAATGCAATATCCACATTTCGGCATGTACTTCATAAACATTAACTTTCTTGACAAGCGAAAGTTAACAAGTGCTTAATGGATTACACGCATCCCTGCAATTACTGATCCCCCATCCGCGGTTAAATGAGTGGTAAAACAACCCCAGAATTTACGCCATTAGAAAATTCTTTAAAAGAGGGTACTCACATAACCGAACGTCTAATACTTGATGGTGCCGAGAATAAAACTGTGCGACTTGTGTTTCTCCACAGTTCAAATGTCGTGGGACCCCAAACATTAGAACTCCCCAAGCGAAGACCCCGACAAAGGCCAATACAACTCCCGATGAGATCATCTTCCATCTCCTTCTACTCAGCTTCTTCGAGATCAGAAACGTTCGAACATTGCAAACCGATTGCGATTCTTAATTGTAACATGAAATTGATTTTGAAACGTAAACTTAATACAACGTAGTTCACCTTTACACAATTACATTACTAATTTTAGAACGTAGTGATTAGGGCCCCACCCCGCCCCAATCTGTGATTGCCAACCTAAATTTCTAATGCAACCTCCATTGAACTTCTCAAAATTCATTTTTTGGAAAATCATCCGTAAGTGGAACCAACCAACCAAAAAGCTAACTAAGGGCGGAGGCATCGTCCCTTGCTAGGTGACACCTTTCCTGCGTATGAAACGCATTGATGGAAATGGTACACGGTCTTAAGCTAAAAACGGAAATTATGCCAACGCTAACGGGGTTTCGACGTGGCGGGGGCACGACCATTCAAACTGCGTTGTGTGTGTAGGGAGCCGTGGTTGGGGTATCCGGCCCGTAGATCAAGCAGGAATTTCTGTTGGCGTAATCACGCAGGAGCGAGCCCCCAGCAGAGATCAGCCTAGAATTCCAGTCCCTGTGCTTCGTGTTGAGGTCATCGGCCAATAGGACCGGGAAACCCCCGCTCAAGCACTCGGTCAGGTCCGACTCAATCCAGGGCCGGGTGGGTGCGAGGTATGCTGCCACGAGCTTGACTTTCCTGGTTGCCAGCACCAGGTGAATGGCGGTTGCTTCCAGTTGCTGCAGACCCGAGACAGGGTAATGATCATTGCCCCTGGGGACAAGGATCGCTGTGCCGCCCCCCAGCGTCGGGCGGTCCGTACGGTGGCAAACGTAGTTCGCGAACCTCAAGGCCCGACCCGACGTGAGGTGCGTCTCGTTCAGGAGGCAAACATCGACTCCGTAGTCACCGAGGAACTGCTCCAGCTCCAGGTTCCTGCCGCGAACACCGTCGGCGTTCCAATAAGCCAGCCGCAAGGCCTTACCTCCGTGTCCTCTAGGCCGTGCAGTCATTCTCGGCTATGAAGAGGACAACGGTTTTGAGGATGGCTCGCGGACGAGCCTCCCCGATTGGGAGGGAAGTGACCGCGGCGAGGAGACGGCGTGTCATCTCGACGCAGGCCTGTGTTGGGATGATCTCCAGGAGATCTGAGATGCCCTGGAGCGGGGACTGACCTTTGGGTGGGGTGGGGTCAGTCTTCTTGGGAGAAGGTGCAGTGGGATTTGCCACCGGCACCACAGGACGAGCGGGCTTGGTACGGCCGTCCTTAGGGACAGCCTGCCGCTCAGTCCGTGCAATAGCGCCGGACGGCGTTGAGGCGGAGTTTTTCACAGCCTCAGCCTTGACGACGCAGCCACCACGGACCACGTGGTTCCACCCAGGGCCCAAGTTCTCCTGGTCCAGAGAAGGCTTAGCTGGCGCCGATTTGGGCGCTGGCAGGCGCGTGGAGACGCCGTCCTTTCTGCAGCGTTTTCCTCTCGCAAGCTTTGCAGCGGCCGCCTTGGCTTCCTTCCACTTACTCTGTAGTTCGCAGTGTGATTACCCTCGCAGCTGCTGCTTGGGGGTGGCACACGACCCGGATGGGTGAGCGTCCCCGCAGGCCACGCACTTGGGTGCATAACCGCACTTCCGTTGCGTGTGCCCGAAGCGTTGGCACCGCTTGGACTGCATGGGCCCCTTCGGTGCGACGTACGTTAATATTAGAATGTAAGGATTGGGGCCCCTCCCCGCCCCAATCTGTGGTTGCCAACCTAAATTTCTAACGCAACCTCCAATTACCTCGCGTTCGTTTGTGGTACGTTCATTACCAATGTTTGGTTTGTATAACTTTCTTTACGTTGACGACCATTTGAACATGTTTTTGTATTCAACGTGTGCTATTCAAACAGGTTTTGCGTTTCAACAGATAAATTCTCGAAAATGTTGTAGATCGTTTCGGACACACTTTGAAAACCTATTCTCAAATCTTCAGCTCTCTTTTACGTCAGAAACGTATATGCCTTAAGTACCGCCATCGAATTCCATTCCGGTATTCTACCATCACCTCGAAAAATTTTCATCACTTCAGGCTCCTCTTAAACCTTCGCCCTCTCATCATTTCTCCTTTCAGATAATACTCGAACAATTTATCAGAAATTCGATCACTTGGAAGTCGTTTAATGTGCTCACAGCATTTCTCTTCAAATTTCTTTCTTTGCTTTTCCTAAACGAATAATATTTACTTCTTGTCTCAATAATTAATTTTCTTTCATCCGTTCATCGACACGCTGAAGATGGTCAGAGACCTCGTTAAAAGTTCACCAATTTTTAGTAGAATTTTTGTTTCTCAGTCTCAGTCCATCTCTCTCTGTGAAGAAAGCACAAATATTAGACATGATCACGCCCTGCCGTCTTCACCTATTACACGAATTGGAACACGTGACGGAAAACCTCTTATCGCTGCAAGTTACAAAATTCGATGTCGAATGTAATATCAAAAATCCTCTACCGGAGGCATCAGGATTCCGTGACTGGTCCGCCATACCAAAAGAATTATGTTCTTGCCTCTTTAGTCATCAGTTCTCACATTACCCTTCTAAGAAGACCACACAACGGTTTGATTTCGTGGATGGGCCACACATTCAAACTGAGACCTTTTTCAGCATTTTATCATTTAAGACATCCACGAGGTGCGATCAGAAAGTTTCAAGACTGCGCCTATAAAAACCCGTACACTTATCTCAGGTATTAAATTCATCCATCACCCTCGAAGTAGTTCCCCTGGGAGTGAACACAACGATCCCAGCGCCGCTGCCAAGCCTGGAAGCATCCCTGGAAATCTTTCTTTGTCAGCCTGTCAAGCACCATCTGCGATTCTGCCTGAATCTCTTCTATCGTCTCAAATCTCCTTCTCTTTAGCTGAATTTTCATCTTTGGGAAGAGGAAGAAGTCACACGGCGAATAAGGAGGGTGCGGGATGACGGCCATGGTGTTTGAGGCCAAAAACTGCCGAACTTTGAGGGCGGTGTGCGCTGGCGCGTTGTCATGATGCGTCGCATGTGGAGTTCTTCCTTTAGAATCAGCTGACAGGTCCCATAGTCTATCCCAACAATGTCGCACAAGTCGTTGATGGTACGACGTCGATCTTCGTGACATTTTCGGGCGTTGTGCTCGAAGATGGTCGTCCAGAACGCTCGTCATCATCGACAGAGGTTCGGCCATTTTTAAAACGTGAATGCCACACAAAAGTTTGTGCACGACCCATTGCGGACTCCCCAAATGCTTGCTTTAGCATTTCATAGGTTTCCGTAGCCGTTTTAGCGAGTCTTTGGCAAAATTTGATGCACACGCCATTCCGAAATCGCAGGAGGGTCGGTGTAATGCACTACCAAAACGCCCGTAACTAAGAAACAAATACTAATTCGATGATGCCGGCTGGCACACTGATTCACTATGAATGTAGGCCGCAATCCCTAGCGGCAGAAGCTCGTACTACATCCGGTTCGCCCTCTATTTACACAGTCTTGAAACTTTCCGATCGCACCTCGTAAACGGGATCCACAGTTGCTCACTGTTCGTAGCCATCAGCTCCAGAAATATTTTACAAAATGCATGGGATTCGGTTTCATTAATGAATTTTAAACCAATTGCCTTCTGTTACAATTCAAAGACTCCGTCAATTCTGGTCTACAGACTTTAAATCCATTGCTTAAACTTTATTTTACGTTATCCTCGCTCTTCGGGATTCTAACTGTCGATTTCCGGCCAACAATTTACGTAAATAAATCTACTGACGACAAAACCTTTACTACAGACTCAATTGATTCGTGCGACGCGACAGAGCATTAGGACAACTGGGCTTATATATAAATTACTGCCAACCAAAATAAACATCTGTGGCGAGATGCCGGTAGGACCGACGTGTTCTCTTGGGTGAAAATAAGTTTTTCACAGAAATATACAGAAAACGCGTATATTACACTCCGAAAAATAAATAACAAAAATCACTCAAGTGAAATTAATTTTAGTTTCAAGATGGCCTATGAAAACCACCATCTCGATTGCCATAAAAAAGTAGAACATCATTTACATTAAACTTGAGGTGAATTTGTCTCTCAATGTCGTAGATAAAAACGAAAATTGTAATAAGACAGGACCAACTGAATCGACGCGCAATTCAGTTCTGCGCATTGTCCCTTCCGGTTCCTGTCGGATAAGACGCAGTTGCCCCAACAAACAAAAACAAAAGAAAAAGTTGTCAGTGGAACGACGGTTCCGGAGAATTAGACGTAAATACGTCTATACGGAAAGTAAGTTTATATATTGGCTTTATTCTAAATATTTCCTTTATACATGCTTTACAATTGCGTAAAGTTTGATTAAGACATTGCTTATTTAACTTCAATTAGTTACGCTTAAGACGGGTCTGTGGTAGCTGAAGGTAACGTAAGGTAAGTTAATGTAATGAAACGTTTTATATGTAAGAACAATGCCGAGTAATGTAACGTTTCCTAGGTAACCATTATTGTCGATTTGTTGATAAACAGATGAAGTTTCCTAGGTAACAACAATGCCGAGTAAACAATTGACGTTTCCTAGGTAACATAACAATGCAGTTACACTTTTTCCTGTCACTTTTGGCCGAATGACCCTTCCTCATAGACGTATTTACGTCAAGAACAAAACACACAAACCTGACCACTCCTGCAACAAGAAACAAGTACACAAAAACTAAGCCGTGTCTCCCCTACCACAGTACGGCCCTTGTAGCTCTATACCAAACACAGAGGAGTCCTCTAATCGACTTTCACGGTCGAATGTGGGGTATGACTAAAGCGGTAACATATCGTACCAACTAACCAGCAGGTTGATAACTCGTTTTTCAATTAAAAATTATAGTTTTTATTAAAATAAGGAATGAATAGTTGAGCAAAAATAAATTCTTGTGACACCAAGCAAATCATTAACATCGGAAGGACTTCTTAAACACTGGATTTTGAACTCTTCGGTGACCCGGGTATTATCAGCATGACTCGGGAAATTCGGTCCTGGTTCTTTCGTACAAAATAATATTATGGCTTTCCTACCTTTCGGCGAGGCTGCAGTGATCTCCTCGTTCTTCCACCGACCAACAGATGGTGACGCTGTACCTCGAGCTCGTCCAACAGTGGCTCCGCCAAGCACCGCATTAGCACACTCGCTTCTCACATAATAGTTGCACTTTATTCTTCAAACACTAATTTTCATCACCGCGTTCACAAAAGCCCGCCACCGGACTCTATCCTGAGCTACCTGCATCCACTACGACTCCCTGTACTAATCCATGTGAATCCTGTCCAAAATATAATATGATCAGAATCATTAGAAATTTTCAAGCATTAAAATCATAATAGTCATTGAACAAAAATTGACATTGGAACCACGGTTCCGGAGAATCTGACGTAAATACGTCTCTGTATTTAAATTATATTTAAGTAATAAATACAATGAATGTAATGTCAAAATTATCTACTCTACGACGCACGTCTTCTACAAGCGATTCACAGCTCAGTTCTTACCGCAATAACAAAAGTGGATTGTTGACGGTAATAACGAAACACAACAATGCCGAGTAAACAGACGACGTTTCCTAGGTAACATAACAATGCACGCAAGCTTACCATTGTTGTCGGTCCATATTTACACATTGTTGATATGGATCTTACACGTTTTCCTAGGTAACAATGCCGAGTAAACAAGACGTTCCATACGTATTGTCAACGTGCATGTAAAATCTAGTCAAACTTCAAGAGGAATAGAAGGAATTTTAACAGATGACATAACTATGTGACTTTATATTAAAATATAACAATTTATAACTATAATGACACGCCAACGACTTAAAAGAATTGTTTAATGATGTCTAAATATTTACTCCTGAAGACGCGGCTAATCGCTATTACCTGACGAAAAAAACTCACATTCCCAATTTGATTTTCCTTATCATTTCCGACATTCTGAAAAATTCCTTTCCACTGTCATATTTAAAGAAATCTGACTTTTAAAATATCAACTTTCAGAGCCGATTCTTTGATACTTGGAAATCTTTTGCGTAACAGAAACCCTTCTTCGAAAACAAATTTCGTTCCATTTGTCGCAAATTACTTGTCTTTAAATAAACGTGGCAGCCGATAAAAGATTTCCTAATTTCGTAGCCTCTCTTCATTAAAACTAAACTGGCTTCTTACCTTCTTTGCCTTTGGTTGAGTACGAGAATTATTCACACTTATTTAAACTCCGCTATTATTAAATCAAGCAGAACGAAGTCCGAGTCACACGACAGATTTCAATGCACGACCAACAACGACCAAAGTCCGACGAGAACTGACTCGGTCTGCTATTGCTACTGAAGCCAACAATGAACTACAAATAAACACTGAATTGAAACCCTGGTAATGAAGGCAACAATCAATTAAACACCTGCGTCTAGATGACGTCATCATAAATGAACTCAAAGTTCCCCGTTGTTGGTTGGCGATTGCGCAATAATACGAAATGAGGATTCCTAGAAATAAAATACTTCTTCTTAAGACCGAATGGATTTGTTCTAAAGCACGCAATTTTAATGCATATTGCAAAAAAAGTGACAGTGGAACGACGGTTCCGGAGAATTTGATGTAAATACGTCTACACGGAAAGGAAGTTTATATATTGGCTTTATCCTAAATATTTCCTTTATAATGCTTTACAATTGAGTAAAGTTTGATTAAGACTTTGCTTATTTAACTTGAATTAGTTACGCCTAAGATGGGTCTGTGGTAGCTGAATGTAATGTAAAGTAATGTAAAGTACTTTATTTTACATTACCAGCACAAAATTATCTACTCCACGACGCACTTCTTGTACAAGCGAATCACAGCTCAGCTCTTACAGCAATAACGAAAGTAATGTAATCCAACATAATAAGCAAGAATATGTGCGGTTCGCAACATTGAGACAAACACCTTCAGTGAAAGGACATTTGCGTCTAAAATTACATAATCTTTCCACAAGAATTATTTCTTGCAAAATTGATGCAGTGTACATGTTGACGCAAATACGTAGCAGATTCATGCGTAACGATGACCCATTCTAACTCACTATAAATAAGTATCATTTAACGAAAGAATCGGAATAAACATACGTGAATGATAGTACGTCATTTATTAATATAAATCGTCTCACAAAAAAACTGAATATAAAACCTCTGGTACATTAATTGCAATGCTTGGTGGGCGCGGAATTCGTGGCGCTCGTCAAACTTGTGGTGACATATTGGTGTCCTATGTCAAATGTCAACAAAATGTATCGAAAATTTTGCCTCACATTTACTCGAGGACACGACGTACAAACACAAAGACGCAGTCTGTCGGAAAAATACGGAACCAAAGATAAGACGTGGCATCTGTGAAGACATCAATGGAAAGAAATCAATACTTTCGAATGGCATCGAGGACCAATCAGAAGTCAGTCAGTACTGATTCTGTCTTGGAACAGTCGTCTGGTCCAGATTGAATAGTCGCCATTAAGCGTAATTAGACCACACAAGCAATTCAACAACTGCAACTGCGTAAAAACATGGATAAGTGACGTGACCCAATTGTGTTGGGAGGTCCACAGGTAGGCAACCAATGTAAAGTTTTTCAAGTGTAAAAGTATGGCAGTGACTCAAACACAAGATTGTTCTATAATTTGAGAACATTGAAATATTCGAGTTTTTAATATCCCGTAATCGATAATAAAACTCATACGATGCCGTAAGCTAGACAATTTGCAAACGTCAATGCGCATCACCTTCTGCGCAGATGCCCCATTAACCTAATCTAACGTAACCTACCTCAACCCTAAAGGCCACGATAACCAACATCCGACTTTATCTACAACGAATTACGCACAAAAACTTTTCTTTATGTATTCTAACAGGTGCCTATACGTGCACAGATACGTCACAAGACTAAGAAATGCACAAAATGAGTTCAGAAATATTTTTATGGCGAAGAATCTGATAGTGACTAAGGTTATGTAAGCGCGTTGTAGCTTCATACGTAAGGATTCGTTCAGAGAAATCACTATACGTAAATAAGGGGATTAAAGAAAATTTCACCTATAATCTTTGTCTTGAACATAGTCAGAACGTAGCTGCGGACAAGTCACCGGAAACCCCGGAAGACCTGCGCCTCAGTGTCTCCTCCGTCGAGGAAGCGAATCTCGGCTGGGAACCGGGTCTCGTGGCTAGGGGCTTCACCGTCCCGCTCGGCGGTTTCAACGCGGCGCCTCTCTCCTCTCTGGGGAAAGTGGACACGGGGGGAATTCTGCGGCGCCTTCTTGTCCCTCGCATATTTACCCTCAGCTCAGGCCCCAGGTTAAGTGGTGAGCGGTACCGAGGAATCCACCTCAGCGGCCGCCCATTTAACGGGTCGCCCGGCCACTACCACGGTGCACGCCGCGATGACCTCAGCATGGTTAAGTTGCCGGCCGCTGGCATCGACGTGATCGCCCGTGGAGGCAGTGAGTTTATCCACATGGCCTTGGGCGAAGAGAGACTTCGACTGGGCGGTCAGATGCGGGGACCCGGCTCCGAATATTAGCCCTGGCGCCGGGCGCCAAGTGGCACGTTCCACCGAACAGCCCGAGTCGGACGTGTCCAAGTCATTGGCTCTCCGCTTGTCCGCGGTGGCTCTCGGTGCATTGTGGGAGACACGAACCAACCCACATCCCACCATACGTTTCAGACCTGCTTGAGATAACTGGACTGGCCAGTGAGTCGATCGCCCAACCCTTTGTCCGCGGCGGAATTCACGGTTTCCAGTCTTCTCTCAGCGATGATATCCGCCTTCAGCTTCCTCAGGACGGCCTGGGAAAGCTCGGCGAAGTGGCCCCTGAGAAAGACCAATTCCTTCTTGTCCATTCGCAGACAGTAAATACAACGTTCCGGTGCTCGCAGGGTTCTCTCAATCCGCGAAGAATATTCTCCTCCTCACCAATCACTCCGACTATCTCATCATCACACAATTGCATGATTAATATTAGAACGTAATGATTGGGGCCCCACCCCGCCCCAATCTGTGGTTGCCAACCTAAATTTCTAATGCAACCTCCAATTTCCAAGTACCCTACCAAATATGGTACAGTCCGTGTGGAGTCCGATTACGCTGGCGGGACGAAAGGTTGTCGAACACCCACAGGATGAAAGTTTCCTCCCCCTGCCTCTATATGTACAGCGGATCAGCATCCCAAACATTGGTAAATATCTTTAAAATATCTGGAAAATTAGCAATATTTGCTTAATTCAAATAAAAGATAAAAGTACCGGTTATTTTCAAAATAAAAATTAAAAATACCTAAAGTTTCTCATAGATATTTGCTTTGTAAAACCATGCTAAATTAGATAAGAGCCACATGAATGTAAATACGGAGATATACATATCTCACAGCCTTCCAACAGGTCGATCCAACGCATTTCAGTCGGAATTGTGTTTGTTTTCACTGAATCCACGAAACAGGCTCGAAAACCTGCAAGGCCAATGGATTCCTCCCTCAGCCTTCAAATTTACAAGGGATCAGGGGATCTGAGAGCATCCAATACTTTATTCATACGACTCAAATATCTGAAAAATTACCAAAATTAGCGTATTTCATATGGAGTTAAGATCTACTAGGCAGTATCAAACTAAATAATTCATATAATAAAGCTTCTCAAAATTCCTTTTCTGGAAAATCATCCGAAAGGAGATATGAACCTAAGTTGTTAAAACTTTTCGTTGTTCTGATAACAGCGATCCAATCAAATATAGCTGATTCCGTGTAATGTCGGATTACGCTTAACGAAGGATCGATGCTCGATTATCTACAGGGGCAATGGATTCCTCCCTCAGCCTCTACATGTGCACCGGATCTCGGGACCCGTGACCATCCAATACGTTGGTGCAAGGGTGTCATATATCTCAAAAATTACCATTAGCATAATTCTTATATACTTAGAATTTGCGGGAATTTTGAATTAAAATAATATCAAAAAGAAATTTATTAGTAATTTCATTTATAATTAGCTAAAAAACGCATAGATTTGAACTTCACGATATACGAATCACACAGTCTTTCAAAGGTACCATCAAATTCAGCTCATTCGGAGTAGTGTCAGATTACGATGAATATACTAAAAGGGCTCGAACTCCTACAGCAGCAATGGATTCGTCATTTAGTGTCTTTATGTACATTGGATCTGGTACCCGCGAGCATCCAATACTTTTGAAGATATGATTCAAAAATCTGAAAAATTACCAGTTTTAATTTGATTCATGTAAAAGCAACTTTAGCCTTCACACGAGTCGAAGTAATTATGTCAGCCAGCTCCAGTAATTATTAAGGTGAGTTGACCATCTACGTTCGAACCCAGACGGATGCAATGGATTCTTCCCTCAGCCTGTTTGCCTGTCTATTCTGTGCACACGTGGGCCTACTCCATAAAGATGACAGGTTTCAATTTCTTGTAATTACAGGAATATGCCTAATTAACATAAAAATGTAATTTCCAAGAGTTTCCAAAATTAAAAACAAAATTTCGAAAAATTAAATACAAATCTCAAAATCACTTTAACCCGAAAATAACAAAATTAGTTTGCCCGAATGGGACACTAATCCGTACTTCCAGCATTTTGGAATGGAAAACATCTAAAGTAGGATCACAAAATGTTCATAGTAGATGTCAGCTGTCGGCTTTTTACGTATTCATTTACAAAATATGACTTGACAGTTAAATATCCAATAAAACTATTCAGGTAATCCGTCGTAACAAACGAAAAAAGAATGCAATATCCACATTTCGGCATGTACTTCATAAACATTAACTTTCTTGACAAGCGAAAGTTAACAAGTGCTTAATGGATTACACGGATCTCTGCAATTACTGATCCCCCATCCGCGGTTAAATGAGTGGTAAAACAACCCCAGAATTTACGCCATTAGAAAAATTCTTTAAAAGAGGGTACTCACATAACCGAACGTATAATACTTGATGGTGCCGAGAATAAAAATGTGCGACTTGTGTTTCTCCACAGTTCAAATGTCGTGGGACCCCAAACATTAGAACTACCCAAGCGAAGACCCCGACAAAGGCCAATACAACTCCCGATGAGATCATCTTCCATCTCCTTCTACTCAGCTTCTTCGAGATCAGAAACGTTCGAACATTGCAAACCGATTGCGATTCTTAATTGTAACATGAAATTGATTTTGAAACGTAAACTTAATACAACGTAGTTCACCTTTACACAATTACATTACTAATTTTAGAACGTAGTGATTAGGGCCCCACCCCGCCCCAATCTGTGATTGCCAACCTAAATTTCTAATGCAACCTCCATTGAACTTCTCAAAATTCATTTTTTGGAAAATCATCCGTAAGAGGAACCAACCAACCAAAAAGCTAACTAAGGGCGGAGGCATCGTCCCTTGCTAGGTGACACCTTTCCTGCGTATGAAACGCATTGATGGAAATGGTACACGGTCTTAAGCTAAAAACGGAAATTATGCCAACGCTAACGGGGTTTCGACGTGGCGGGGGCACGACCATTCAAACTGCGTTGTGTGTGTAGGGAGCCGTGGTTGGGGTATCCGGCCCGTAGATCAAGCAGAAATTTCTGTTGGCGTAATCACGCAGGAGCGAGCCCCCAGCAGAGATCAGCCTAGAATTCCAGTCCCTGTGCTTCGTGTTGAGGTCATCGGCCAATAGGACCGGGACACCCCCGCTCAAGCACTCGGTCAGGTCCGACTCAATCCAGGGCCGGGTGGGTGCGAGGTATGCTGCCACGAGCTTGACTTTCCTGGTTGCCAGCACCAGGTGAATGGCGGTTGCTTCCAGTTGCTGCAGACCCGAGACAGGGTAATGATCATTGCCCCTGGGGAAAAGGATCGCTGTGCCGCCCCCCAGCGTCGGGCGGTCCGTACGGTGGCAAACGTAGTTCGCGAACCTCAAGGCCCGACCCGACGTGAGGTGCGTCTCGTTCAGGAGGCAAACATCGACTCCGTAGTCACCGAGGAACTGCTCCAGCTCCAGGTTCCTGCCGCGAACACCGTCGGCGTTCCAATAAGCCAGCCGCAAGGCCTTACCTCCGTGTCCTCTAGGCCGTGCAGTCATTCTCGGCTATGAAGAGGACAACGGTTTTGAGCATGGCTCGCGGACGAGCCTCCCCGATTAGGAGGGAAGTGACCGCGGCGAGGAAACGGCGTGTCATCTCGACGCAGGCCTGTGTTGGGATGATCTCCAGGAGATCTGAGATGCCCTGGAGCGGGGACTGACCTTTGGGTGGGGTGGGGTCAGTCTTCTTGGGAGAAGGTGCAGTGGGATTTGCCACCGGCACCACAGGACGAGCGGGCTTGGTACGGCCGTCCTTAGGGACAGCCTGCCGCTCAGTCCGTGCAATAGCCCCGGACGGCGTTGAGGCGGGGTTTTTCACAGCCTCAGCCTTGACGATGCAGCCACCACGGACCACGTGGTTCCACCCAGGGCCCAAGTTCTCCTGGTCCAGAGAAGGCTTAGCTGGTGCCGATTTGGGCGCTGGCAGGCGCGTGGAGACGCCGTCGTTTCTGCAGCGTTCTCCTCTCGCAAGCTTTGCAGCGGCCACCTTGGCTTCCTTCCACTTACTCTGTAGTTCGCAGTGTGATTACCCTAGCAGCTGCTGCTTGGGGGTGGCACACGACCCGGATGGGTGAGCGTCCCCGCCGGCCACGCCTTTGGGTGCATAGCCGCAGTTCCGCTGCGTATGCCCGAAGCGTTGGCACCGCTTGCACTGCATGGGCCCCTTCGGTGCGACGTACATCTCCACCTTGACCCACAGACCTCAGATCTCGGTAAGGGAACGCACTTTCGCCACGTCGGGGACCCGTCCTACCGACACGATGAAGTGTGGCGTAAGGGGACGGTCACTGTCCTGGTCTATGGCCCGGCGCGTGGATCGGAGTTGCAGGACACCCTGCACAGCAATGTGCATGGCGGCCAGCTCCTCGCGTATCTCGGCCTCGGGCATGCGCACGCCCAGGTTTTTAATCACCAGGCGCACGCACCGTTTCTCGGGGTGGGAGAATGTGTGAAAACACCACACCCTCGCCCTCACCGAGGGACCGCAGGACCCTGACGGTGGCCCGGAACCCGTCGGCGGTCTCAGGCACAATAGTCACGAGGTCTCAATTCATCTGCGCCACGATCATGTAAGCCGACTCATCGCGAATCCTTTGCAGGAAGCCGAGTATGTCCTTCACCCCCGAGACGTACACCGGGGTTTTGTTACGGCGCTCCCCCGGAGCCCTTTTGTCCACTTGAGCGTAGAAGGATGAAGCGGCGTCAAATGACATGCCAGTGAGCAGCCCGGACAGGTCCCCGGAAGCCCGGGGAGACCTGCGCCCAAGTGCCTCCTCCATCGAGGAAGCGGGTCCCGGCCGGGAGCCGGGACCCTTGGCTGCGGGCTTCACTGTCCCGCTTGGCGGTTTCAGTGCGGCGGGGTGAGCGGGGGGAGGTCTGCGGGACGACTTCACGTCCCTCACTCCTTTAACCTCTTGCGAGACCCCGGCTTTAGTGGGGAGCGGTGCCGAGGAATCCACCCCAGCAATCGCCCCTTTAACCGGTCGCCCGGCCACTACCCCGGTGTACGCCGCGCTGACCTCAGCATAACTGCCGAGTTGTCGGCCACACGAGGTGGCTTGTTCGCCCGTGGAAGTTGCTGTTCCTGCCGTCGCCGAGCCATCGGGCCGATGAACGTTTGCCGGGGCCGGCAGAGGAGTGGACCCGGCTCCGGACAGTGGCACGGGCGCCGGGCGCCTAGATGTGGGTTCCGTCGAACCGCCCGAGTTGGACAAGTCCAACTCGTTGGCTTTCCTCTTGCCGACGCCGGCTCGAGGAGGTCCTCCGGCCACGGCTGTAGCAGCTGCCCGCTGCCTCTTCTTTTCGGTGGCGAAGGCGTCGATGAGCTGCTTCCGTACCTGCTGGAGCAGGTCAGGGAGATGGGCATTTAGAAAGGCCAAGTCGTTGCCTTCCACGGAGAGTAAGTCGATCCGGCTATCCGAGAATATAGGACACCTCACTATCCCTCTCACCCCCTCGTCCGTCCCGTCCTAATGCGCACGCCCAGGTTTTTAATCACCAGGCACAGGCACCGATCCTCGGGGTGGGAGAATGTGTGAAAACTCACACCCTCGCCCTCAACGAGGGACTGCAGGACCCTGACGGTGGCCCGGAACCCGTCGGCGGTCTCAGGCACAAGATTGACGAGGTCTCAATTCATCTGCGCCACGTTCCTGTAAGCCGACTCATCGCGAATCCTTTGCAGGAAGCCGAGTATGTCCTTCACCCCCGAGACGTACACCGGGGTTTTGTTACGGCGCTCCTCCGGAGCCGTTTTGTCCACTTGAGCGTGGAAGGATGAAGCGGCGTCAAATGACATGCCAGTGAGCGGCCCGGACAGGTCCCCGGAAGCCCGGGGAGACCTGCGCCCAGGTGCCTCCTCCATCGAGGAAGGGGGTCCCGGCCGGGAGCCGGGACCCTTGGCTGTGGGCTTCACTGTCGCGCTTGGCTGTTTCAGCGCGGCGGGGTGAGCGGGGGGAGGTCCGCGGGACGACTTCACGTCCCTCACTCTTTAACCTCTTGCGAGGCCCCGGCTTTAGTGGGAAGCGGTGCCGAGGAATCCACCCCAGCAGTCGCCCCTTTAACCGGTCGCCCGGCCACTACCCCGGTGTACGCCGCGCTGACCTCAGCATAACTGCCGAGTTGCCGGCCACACGAGGTGGCTTGTTCGCCGTGGAAGTTGCTGTTGCTGCCGTCGCCGAGCCATCGGGCCGATGAACTTTTGCCGGTGCCGGCAGAGGAGTGGACCCGGCTCCGGACAGTGGCCCGGGCGCCGGGTGCCTAGATGCGGGTTCCATCGAACCGCCCGAGTTGGACAAGTCCAACTCGTTGGCCTTCCTCTTGCCAGCGTTGGTTCGAGTAGGCCCTCCGACAACGGCTGTTGTTGCTGCTGCTGCTGCTGCTGTCGCCCGTTGTCTCTGCTTTTCAGCATCGATGGCGTCCAGAAGCTGCTTCCGCACCTGTTGAAGCAGCTCAGGGAGGTGGGCCTTCAGAAAGGCCAGGTCACCTCTGTCCATACCTCGCCGAGCGCTGAGAGTGTTGAACCAGACAATTCTTTCGACCAGTGCCGAAAAGTGAGATCGGTGTAACGAACAGTCAATTCGAGAGCTGATTCGCAATCTATCTATCTCTATCGAAAATATTGCCTCACATTTACTCGAGGACACGACGTACAAACACAAAGACGCAGTCCATCGGAAAAATACGGAACCAAAGATAAGACGTGGCATCTGTGAAGACCTTAATGGAAAGAAATCTGTACTTTCGAATGGCATCGAGGACCAATCAGAAGTCAGTCAGTACTGATTCTGTCTTGGAACAGTCGTCTGGTCCAGATTGAATAGTCGCCATTAAGCGTAATTAGACCACACAAGCAATTCAACAACTGCAACTGCGTAAATACATGGATAAGTGACGTGACCCAATTGTGTTGGGAGGTCCACAGGTAGGCAACCAATGTAAAGTTTTTCAAGTGTAAAAATATGGTAGTGATCCAAACACTAGATTGTTCTATAATTTGAGCACATTGAAATATTCGAGTTTTTAATATCCCGTAATCGATAATAAAACTCATACGACGCCGTAACCTAGACAATTTGCACAAGTCAATGCGCATCACCTTCTGCGCAGATGCCCCATTAACCTAATCTAACGTAACCTAACTCAACCCTAAAGGCCACGATCACCAACATCCGACTTTATCAACAAGAAATTACGTACAAAAACTTTTCTTTATATTTTCTAACTGGTGCCTATACGTGCACAGATACGTCACAAGACTAAGAAATGCACAAAATGAGTGTAGAAATATTTTTATGGCGAAGAATCTGATAGTGACTAAGGTTATGTAAGCGCGGTGTAGCTTCATACGTAAGGAATCGTTCACAGAAATCACTATACGTAAATAACGGGATTAAAGAAAATTTCACCTATAATCTTTGTCTTGAACATAGTCAGAACGTAGCTGCGGACAAGTCACCGGAAACCCCGGAAGACCTGCGCCTCAGTGTCTCCTCCGTCGAGGAAGCGAATCCCGGCTGGGAACCGGGTCTCGTGGCTAGGGGCTTCACCGTCCCGCTCGGCGGTTTCAACGCGGCGCCTCTCTCCTCTCTGGGGAAAGTGGACACGGGGGGAATTCTGCGGCGCCTTCTTGTCCCTCGCATATTTACCCTCAGCTCAGGCCCCAGGTTAAGTGGTGAGCGGTACCGAGGAATCCACCTCAGCGGCCGCCCATTTAACGGGTCGCCCGGCCACTACCACGGTGCACGCCGCGATGACCTCAGCATGGTTAAGTTGCCGGCCGCTGGCATCGACGTGATCGCCCGTGGAGGCAGTGAGTTTATCCACATGGCCTTGGGCGAAGAGAGACTTCGACTGGGCGGTCAGATGCGGGGACCCGGCTCCGAATATTAGCCCTGGCGCCGGGCGCCAAGTGGCACGTTCCACCGAACAGCCCGAGTCGGACGTGTCCAAGTCATTGGCTCTCCGCTTGTCCGCGGTGGCTCTCGGTGCATTGTGGGAGACACGAACCAACCCACATCCCACCATACGTTTCAGACCTGCTTGAGATAACTGGACTGGCCAGTGAGTCGATCGCCCAACCCTTTGTCCGCGGCGGAATTCACGGTTTCCAGTCTTCTCTCAGCGATGATATCCGCCTTCAGCTTCCTCAGGACGGCCTGGGAAAGCTCGGCGAAGTGGCCCCTGAGAAAGACCAATTCCTTCTTGTCCATTCGCAGACAGTAAATACAACGTTCCGGTGCTCGCAGGGTTCTCTCAATCCGCGAAGAATATTCTCCTCCTCACCAATCACTCCGACTATCTCATCATCACACAATTGCATGATTAATATTAGAACGTAATGATTGGGGCCCCACCCCGCCCCAATCTGTGGTTGCCAACCTAAATTTCTAATGCAACCTCCAATTTCCAAGTACCCTACCAAATATGGTACAGTCCGTGTGGAGTCCGATTACGCTGGCGGGACGAAAGGTTGTCGAACACCCACAGGATGAAAGTTTCCTCCCCCTGCCTCTATATGTACAGCGGATCAGCATCCCAAACATTGGTAAATATCTTTAAAATATCTGGAAAATTAGCAATATTTGCTTAATTCAAATAAAAGATAAAAGTACCGGTTATTTTCAAAATAAAAATTAAAAATACCTAAAGTTTCTCATAGATATTTGCTTTGTAAAACCATGCTAAATTAGATAAGAGCCACATGAATGTAAATACGGAGATATACATATCTCACAGCCTTCCAACAGGTCGATCCAACGCATTTCAGTCGGAATTGTGTTTGTTTTCACTGAATCCACGAAACAGGCTCGAAAACCTGCAAGGCCAATGGATTCCTCCCTCAGCCTTCAAATTTACAAGGGATCAGGGGATCTGAGAGCATCCAATACTTTATTCATACGACTCAAATATCTGAAAAATTACCAAAATTAGCGTATTTCATATGGAGTTAAGATCTACTAGGCAGTATCAAACTAAATAATTCATATAATAAAGCTTCTCAAAATTCCTTTTCTGGAAAATCATCCGAAAGGAGATATGAACCTAAGTTGTTAAAACTTTTCGTTGTTCTGATAACAGCGATCCAATCAAATATAGCTGATTCCGTGTAATGTCGGATTACGCTTAACGAAGGATCGATGCTCGATTATCTACAGGGGCAATGGATTCCTCCCTCAGCCTCTACATGTGCACCGGATCTCGGGACCCGTGACCATCCAATACGTTGGTGCAAGGGTGTCATATATCTCAAAAATTACCATTAGCATAATTCTTATATACTTAGAATTTGCGGGAATTTTGAATTAAAATAATATCAAAAAGAAATTTATTAGTAATTTCATTTATAATTAGCTAAAAAACGCATAGATTTGAACTTCACGATATACGAATCACACAGTCTTTCAAAGGTACCATCAAATTCAGCTCATTCGGAGTAGTGTCAGATTACGATGAATATACTAAAAGGGCTCGAACTCCTACAGCAGCAATGGATTCGTCATTTAGTGTCTTTATGTACATTGGATCTGGTACCCGCGAGCATCCAATACTTTTGAAGATATGATTCAAAAATCTGAAAAATTACCAGTTTTAATTTGATTCATGTAAAAGCAACTTTAGCCTTCACACGAGTCGAAGTAATTATGTCAGCCAGCTCCAGTAATTATTAAGGTGAGTTGACCATCTACGTTCGAACCCAGACGGATGCAATGGATTCTTCCCTCAGCCTGTTTGCCTGTCTATTCTGTGCACACGTGGGCCTACTCCATAAAGATGACAGGTTTCAATTTCTTGTAATTACAGGAATATGCCTAATTAACATAAAAATGTAATTTCCAAGAGTTTCCAAAATTAAAAACAAAATTTCGAAAAATTAAATACAAATCTCAAAATCACTTTAACCCGAAAATAACAAAATTAGTTTGCCCGAATGGGACACTAATCCGTACTTCCAGCATTTTGGAATGGAAAACATCTAAAGTAGGATCACAAAATGTTCATAGTAGATGTCAGCTGTCGGCTTTTTACGTATTCATTTACAAAATATGACTTGACAGTTAAATATCCAATAAAACTATTCAGGTAATCCGTCGTAACAAACGAAAAAAGAATGCAATATCCACATTTCGGCATGTACTTCATAAACATTAACTTTCTTGACAAGCGAAAGTTAACAAGTGCTTAATGGATTACACGGATCTCTGCAATTACTGATCCCCCATCCGCGGTTAAATGAGTGGTAAAACAACCCCAGAATTTACGCCATTAGAAAAATTCTTTAAAAGAGGGTACTCACATAACCGAACGTATAATACTTGATGGTGCCGAGAATAAAAATGTGCGACTTGTGTTTCTCCACAGTTCAAATGTCGTGGGACCCCAAACATTAGAACTACCCAAGCGAAGACCCCGACAAAGGCCAATACAACTCCCGATGAGATCATCTTCCATCTCCTTCTACTCAGCTTCTTCGAGATCAGAAACGTTCGAACATTGCAAACCGATTGCGATTCTTAATTGTAACATGAAATTGATTTTGAAACGTAAACTTAATACAACGTAGTTCACCTTTACACAATTACATTACTAATTTTAGAACGTAGTGATTAGGGCCCCACCCCGCCCCAATCTGTGATTGCCAACCTAAATTTCTAATGCAACCTCCATTGAACTTCTCAAAATTCATTTTTTGGAAAATCATCCGTAAGAGGAACCAACCAACCAAAAAGCTAACTAAGGGCGGAGGCATCGTCCCTTGCTAGGTGACACCTTTCCTGCGTATGAAACGCATTGATGGAAATGGTACACGGTCTTAAGCTAAAAACGGAAATTATGCCAACGCTAACGGGGTTTCGACGTGGCGGGGGCACGACCATTCAAACTGCGTTGTGTGTGTAGGGAGCCGTGGTTGGGGTATCCGGCCCGTAGATCAAGCAGAAATTTCTGTTGGCGTAATCACGCAGGAGCGAGCCCCCAGCAGAGATCAGCCTAGAATTCCAGTCCCTGTGCTTCGTGTTGAGGTCATCGGCCAATAGGACCGGGACACCCCCGCTCAAGCACTCGGTCAGGTCCGACTCAATCCAGGGCCGGGTGGGTGCGAGGTATGCTGCCACGAGCTTGACTTTCCTGGTTGCCAGCACCAGGTGAATGGCGGTTGCTTCCAGTTGCTGCAGACCCGAGACAGGGTAATGATCATTGCCCCTGGGGAAAAGGATCGCTGTGCCGCCCCCCAGCGTCGGGCGGTCCGTACGGTGGCAAACGTAGTTCGCGAACCTCAAGGCCCGACCCGACGTGAGGTGCGTCTCGTTCAGGAGGCAAACATCGACTCCGTAGTCACCGAGGAACTGCTCCAGCTCCAGGTTCCTGCCGCGAACACCGTCGGCGTTCCAATAAGCCAGCCGCAAGGCCTTACCTCCGTGTCCTCTAGGCCGTGCAGTCATTCTCGGCTATGAAGAGGACAACGGTTTTGAGCATGGCTCGCGGACGAGCCTCCCCGATTAGGAGGGAAGTGACCGCGGCGAGGAAACGGCGTGTCATCTCGACGCAGGCCTGTGTTGGGATGATCTCCAGGAGATCTGAGATGCCCTGGAGCGGGGACTGACCTTTGGGTGGGGTGGGGTCAGTCTTCTTGGGAGAAGGTGCAGTGGGATTTGCCACCGGCACCACAGGACGAGCGGGCTTGGTACGGCCGTCCTTAGGGACAGCCTGCCGCTCAGTCCGTGCAATAGCCCCGGACGGCGTTGAGGCGGGGTTTTTCACAGCCTCAGCCTTGACGATGCAGCCACCACGGACCACGTGGTTCCACCCAGGGCCCAAGTTCTCCTGGTCCAGAGAAGGCTTAGCTGGTGCCGATTTGGGCGCTGGCAGGCGCGTGGAGACGCCGTCGTTTCTGCAGCGTTCTCCTCTCGCAAGCTTTGCAGCGGCCACCTTGGCTTCCTTCCACTTACTCTGTAGTTCGCAGTGTGATTACCCTAGCAGCTGCTGCTTGGGGGTGGCACACGACCCGGATGGGTGAGCGTCCCCGCCGGCCACGCCTTTGGGTGCATAGCCGCAGTTCCGCTGCGTATGCCCGAAGCGTTGGCACCGCTTGCACTGCATGGGCCCCTTCGGTGCGACGTACATCTCCACCTTGACCCACAGACCTCAGATCTCGGTAAGGGAACGCACTTTCGCCACGTCGGGGACCCGTCCTACCGACACGATGAAGTGTGGCGTAAGGGGACGGTCACTGTCCTGGTCTATGGCCCGGCGCGTGGATCGGAGTTGCAGGACACCCTGCACAGCAATGTGCATGGCGGCCAGCTCCTCGCGTATCTCGGCCTCGGGCATGCGCACGCCCAGGTTTTTAATCACCAGGCGCACGCACCGTTTCTCGGGGTGGGAGAATGTGTGAAAACACCACACCCTCGCCCTCACCGAGGGACCGCAGGACCCTGACGGTGGCCCGGAACCCGTCGGCGGTCTCAGGCACAATAGTCACGAGGTCTCAATTCATCTGCGCCACGATCATGTAAGCCGACTCATCGCGAATCCTTTGCAGGAAGCCGAGTATGTCCTTCACCCCCGAGACGTACACCGGGGTTTTGTTACGGCGCTCCCCCGGAGCCCTTTTGTCCACTTGAGCGTAGAAGGATGAAGCGGCGTCAAATGACATGCCAGTGAGCAGCCCGGACAGGTCCCCGGAAGCCCGGGGAGACCTGCGCCCAAGTGCCTCCTCCATCGAGGAAGCGGGTCCCGGCCGGGAGCCGGGACCCTTGGCTGCGGGCTTCACTGTCCCGCTTGGCGGTTTCAGTGCGGCGGGGTGAGCGGGGGGAGGTCTGCGGGACGACTTCACGTCCCTCACTCCTTTAACCTCTTGCGAGACCCCGGCTTTAGTGGGGAGCGGTGCCGAGGAATCCACCCCAGCAATCGCCCCTTTAACCGGTCGCCCGGCCACTACCCCGGTGTACGCCGCGCTGACCTCAGCATAACTGCCGAGTTGTCGGCCACACGAGGTGGCTTGTTCGCCCGTGGAAGTTGCTGTTCCTGCCGTCGCCGAGCCATCGGGCCGATGAACGTTTGCCGGGGCCGGCAGAGGAGTGGACCCGGCTCCGGACAGTGGCACGGGCGCCGGGCGCCTAGATGTGGGTTCCGTCGAACCGCCCGAGTTGGACAAGTCCAACTCGTTGGCTTTCCTCTTGCCGACGCCGGCTCGAGGAGGTCCTCCGGCCACGGCTGTAGCAGCTGCCCGCTGCCTCTTCTTTTCGGTGGCGAAGGCGTCGATGAGCTGCTTCCGTACCTGCTGGAGCAGGTCAGGGAGATGGGCATTTAGAAAGGCCAAGTCGTTGCCTTCCACGGAGAGTAAGTCGATCCGGCTATCCGAGAATATAGGACACCTCACTATCCCTCTCACCCCCTCGTCCGTCCCGTCCTAATGCGCACGCCCAGGTTTTTAATCACCAGGCACAGGCACCGATCCTCGGGGTGGGAGAATGTGTGAAAACTCACACCCTCGCCCTCAACGAGGGACTGCAGGACCCTGACGGTGGCCCGGAACCCGTCGGCGGTCTCAGGCACAAGATTGACGAGGTCTCAATTCATCTGCGCCACGTTCCTGTAAGCCGACTCATCGCGAATCCTTTGCAGGAAGCCGAGTATGTCCTTCACCCCCGAGACGTACACCGGGGTTTTGTTACGGCGCTCCTCCGGAGCCGTTTTGTCCACTTGAGCGTGGAAGGATGAAGCGGCGTCAAATGACATGCCAGTGAGCGGCCCGGACAGGTCCCCGGAAGCCCGGGGAGACCTGCGCCCAGGTGCCTCCTCCATCGAGGAAGGGGGTCCCGGCCGGGAGCCGGGACCCTTGGCTGTGGGCTTCACTGTCGCGCTTGGCTGTTTCAGCGCGGCGGGGTGAGCGGGGGGAGGTCCGCGGGACGACTTCACGTCCCTCACTCTTTAACCTCTTGCGAGGCCCCGGCTTTAGTGGGAAGCGGTGCCGAGGAATCCACCCCAGCAGTCGCCCCTTTAACCGGTCGCCCGGCCACTACCCCGGTGTACGCCGCGCTGACCTCAGCATAACTGCCGAGTTGCCGGCCACACGAGGTGGCTTGTTCGCCGTGGAAGTTGCTGTTGCTGCCGTCGCCGAGCCATCGGGCCGATGAACTTTTGCCGGTGCCGGCAGAGGAGTGGACCCGGCTCCGGACAGTGGCCCGGGCGCCGGGTGCCTAGATGCGGGTTCCATCGAACCGCCCGAGTTGGACAAGTCCAACTCGTTGGCCTTCCTCTTGCCAGCGTTGGTTCGAGTAGGCCCTCCGACAACGGCTGTTGTTGCTGCTGCTGCTGCTGCTGTCGCCCGTTGTCTCTGCTTTTCAGCATCGATGGCGTCCAGAAGCTGCTTCCGCACCTGTTGAAGCAGCTCAGGGAGGTGGGCCTTCAGAAAGGCCAGGTCACCTCTGTCCATACCTCGCCGAGCGCTGAGAGTGTTGAACCAGACAATTCTTTCGACCAGTGCCGAAAAGTGAGATCGGTGTAACGAACAGTCAATTCGAGAGCTGATTCGCAATCTATCTATCTCTATCGAAAATATTGCCTCACATTTACTCGAGGACACGACGTACAAACACAAAGACGCAGTCCATCGGAAAAATACGGAACCAAAGATAAGACGTGGCATCTGTGAAGACCTTAATGGAAAGAAATCTGTACTTTCGAATGGCATCGAGGACCAATCAGAAGTCAGTCAGTACTGATTCTGTCTTGGAACAGTCGTCTGGTCCAGATTGAATAGTCGCCATTAAGCGTAATTAGACCACACAAGCAATTCAACAACTGCAACTGCGTAAATACATGGATAAGTGACGTGACCCAATTGTGTTGGGAGGTCCACAGGTAGGCAACCAATGTAAAGTTTTTCAAGTGTAAAAATATGGTAGTGATCCAAACACTAGATTGTTCTATAATTTGAGCACATTGAAATATTCGAGTTTTTAATATCCCGTAATCGATAATAAAACTCATACGACGCCGTAACCTAGACAATTTGCACAAGTCAATGCGCATCACCTTCTGCGCAGATGCCCCATTAACCTAATCTAACGTAACCTAACTCAACCCTAAAGGCCACGATCACCAACATCCGACTTTATCAACAAGAAATTACGTACAAAAACTTTTCTTTATATTTTCTAACTGGTGCCTATACGTGCACAGATACGTCACAAGACTAAGAAATGCACAAAATGAGTGTAGAAATATTTTTATGGCGAAGAATCTGATAGTGACTAAGGTTATGTAAGCGCGGTGTAGCTTCATACGTAAGGAATCGTTCACAGAAATCACTATACGTAAATAACGGGATTAAAGAAAATTTCACCTATAATCTTTGTCTTGAACATAGTCAGAACGTAGCTGCGGACAAGTCACCGGAAGTCCCGGAAGACATGCGCCTCAGTGTCTCCTCCGTCGAGGAAGCGAATCCCGGCTGGGAACCGGGTCTCGTGGCTAGGGGCTTCACCGTCCCGCTCGGTGGTTTCAACGCGGCGCCTCTCTCCTCTCTGGGGAAAATGGACACGGGGGGAATTCTGCGGCGCCTTCTTGTCCCTCGCATATTTACCCTCAGCTCAGACCCCAGGTTAAGTGGTGAGCGGTACCGAGGAATCCACCTCAGCGGCCGCCCATTTGACGTGTCGCCCGGCCACTACCACGGTGCACGCCGCGATGACCTCAGCATGGTTAAGTTGCCGGCCGCTGGCATCGACGTGAACGCCCGTGGAGGCAGTGAGTTTATCCACTGGCCTTGGGCGTAGAGAAACTTCGACTGGGCGGTCAGAATATTGGCCCTGGCGCCGGGCGCCAAGTGGCACGTTCCACCGAACAGCCCGAGTCGGACGAGTCCAAGTCCGCGGTGGCTCTCGGTGCATTGTGGGAGACACGAACCAACCCACATTCCACCATACGTCTCAGACCTGCTTGAGATAACTGGACTGGCCAGTGAGACGATCGCCCAACCCTTTGTCCGCGGCGGAATTCAAGGTTTCCAGTCTTCTCTCAGCCATCAGCTTCCTCAGGACGGCCTGGGAAAGGTCGGCGAAGTGGCCCCTGAGAAAGACTAATTCCTTCTTGTCCATTCGCAGACAGTAAATACAACGTTCCGGTGCTCTCCGGGTTCTCTCAATCCGCGAAGAATATTCTCCTCCTCACCAATCACTCTGACTATCTCATCATCACACAATTGCATGATTAATATTAGAACGTAATGATTGGGGAACCACCCCGCCCCAATCTGTGGTTGCCAACCTAAATTTCTAATGCAACCTCCAATTTCCAAGTACCCTACCAAATATGGTACAGTCCGTGTGGAGTCCGATTACGCTGGCGGGACGAAAGGTTGTCGAACACCCACAGGATGAAAGTTTCCTCCCCCTGCCTCTATATGTACAGCGGATCAGCATCCCAAACATTGGTAAATATCTTTAAAATATCTGGAAAATTAGCAATATTTGCACAATTCAAATAAAAGATAAAACTACCGGTTATTTTCAAAATAAAAATTAAAAATACCTAAAGTTTCTCAAAGATATTTGCTCTGTAAAAAAATCCTAAATTAGATAAGAGCCACATAAATGTAGATACGAAGATATACATATCCCACAGCCTTCCAACAGGTCGATCCAACGCATTTCACGCGGAATTGTGTTTTTCACTGAATCCACGAAACAGGCTCGAAAACCTGCAAAACCAATGGATTCCTCCCTCAGCCTTCAAATTTACAAGGGATCAGGGGATCTGAGAGCATCCAATACTTTTTTCATACGACTCAAATATCTGAAAAATTATAAAAATTAGGGTATTTCATATGGAGTTAAGTTCTACAAAGCAGTATCAAATTAAATATTTCATATAATAAAGCTTCTCAAAATTCCTTTTCTGGAAAATCATCCGTAAGTAGATATGAACCAAAGTTGTTAAAACTTTTCGTTGTTCGTATAACAGCGATTCAATCAAATATAGCTGATTTGGTGTGATGTCCGATTACGCTTAACGAAGGTTCGATGCTCGAATATCTACAGGGGCAATGGATTCCTCCCTTAGCCTCTGCATGTGCACCGGATCTCGGGACCCGTGACCATCCAATACGTTGGTGCAAGGGTGTCATATATCTGCAAAAATTACCATTAGCATAATTCTTATATACTTAAAATTTGCGGGAATTTTGAATTAAAATAATATCAAAGAAATTTTGATTAGTAATTTCATTTATAATTAGCTAAATAACACATAAATTTGAACTTCACGATATACGAATCACACAGCCTTTCAAAGGTACCGTCAAATTCAGCTCATTCGGAGTAGTGTCAGATTACGATGAATAGACGAAAAGGGCTCGAACTCCTACAGCAGCAATGGATTCGTCATTTAGTGTCTTTATGTACATTGGATCTGGCACCCGCGAGCATCCAATACTTTTGAAGATATGATTCAAATATCTGAAAAATTACCAGTTTTAATTTGATTCATGTAAAAGCAACTTTAGCCTTCACACGAGTCGAAGTAATTATGTCAGCCAGCTCCAGTAATTATTAAGGTGAGTTGACCATCTACGTTCGAACCCAGACGGATGCAATGGATTCTTCCCTCAGCCTGTTTGCCTGTCTATTCTGTGCACACGTGGGCCTACTCCATAAAGATGACAGGTTTCAATTTCTTGTAATTACAGGAATATGCCTAATTAACATAAAAATGTAATTTCCAAGAGTTTCCAAAATTAAAAACAAAATTTCGAAAAATTAAATACAAATCTCAAAATCACTTTAACCCGAAAATAACAAAATTAGTTTGCCCGAATGGGACACATATCCGTACTTCCAGCATTTTGGAATGGAAAACATCTAAAGTAGGATCACAAAATGTTCATAGTAGATGTCAGCTGTCGGCTTTTTACGTATTCATTTACAAAATATGACTTGACAGTTAAATATCCAATAAAACTATTCAGGTAATCCGTCGTTACAAACGAAAAAAGAATGCAATATCCACATTTCGGCATGTACTTCATAAACATTAACTTTCTTGACAAGCGAAAGTTAACAAGTGCTTAATGGATTACACGCATCCCTGCAATTACTGATACCCCATCCGCGGTTAAATGAGTGGTAAAACAACCCCAGAATTTACGCCATTAGAAAAATTCTTTAAAAGAGGGTACTCACATAACCGAACGTCTAATACTTGATGGTGCCGAGAATAAAAATGTGCGACATGTGTTTCTCCACAGTTCAAATGTCGTGGGACCCCAAACATTAGAACTCCCCAAGCGAAGACCCCGACAAAGGCCAATACAACTCCCGATGAGATCATCTTCCATCTCCTTCTACTCAGCTTCTTCGAGATCAGAAACGTTCGAACATTGCAAACCGATTGCGATTCTTAATTGTAACATGAAATTGATTTTGAAACGTAAACTTAATACAACGTAGTTCACCTTTACACAATTACATTACTAATTTTAGAACGTAGTGATTAGGGCCCCACCCCGCCCCAATCTGTGATTGCCAACCTAAATTTCTAATGCAACCTCCATTGAACTTCTCAAAATTCATTTTTTGGAAAATCATCCGTAAGTGGAACCAACCAACCAAAAAGCTAACTAAGGGCGGAGGCATCGTCCCTTGCTAGGTGACACCTTTCCTGCGTATGAAACGCATTGATGGAAATGGTACACGGTCTTAAGCTAAAAACGGAAATTATGCCAACGCTAACGGGGTTTCGACGTGGCGGGGGCACGACCATTCAAACTGCGTTGTGTGTGTAGGGAGCCGTGGTTGGGGTATCCGGCCCGTAGATCAAGCAGGAATTTCTGTTGGCGTAATCACGCAGGAGCGAGCCCCCAGCAGAGATCAGCCTAGAATTCCAGTCCCTGTGCTTCGTGTTGAGATCATCGGCCAATAGGACCGGGAAACCCCCGCTCAAGCACTCGGTCAGGTCCGACTCAATCCAGGGCCGGGTGGGTGCGAGGTATGCTGCCACGAGCTTGACTTTCCTGGTTGCCAGCACCAGGTGAATGGCGGTTGCTTCCAGTTGCTGCAGACCCGAGACAGGGTAATGATCATTGCCCCTGGGGACAAGGATCGCTGTGCCGCCCCCCAGCGTCGGGCGGTCCGTACGGTGGCAAACGTAGTTCGCGAACCTCAAGGCCCGACCCGACGTGAGGTGCGTCTCGTTCAGGAGGCAAACATCGACTCCGTAGTCACCGAGGAACTGCTCCAGCTCCAGGTTCCTGCCGCGAACACCGTCGGCGTTCCAATAAGCCAGCCGCAAGGCCTTACCTCCGTGTCCTCTAGGCCGTGCAGTCATTCTCGGCTATGAAGAGGACAACGGTTTTGAGGATGGCTCGCGGACGAGCCTCCCCGATTGGGAGAGAAGTGACCGCGGCGAGGAGACGGCGTGTCATCTCGACGCAGGCCTGTGTTGGGATGATCTCCAGGAGATCTGAGATGCCCTGGAGCGGGGACTGACCTTTGGGTGGGGTGGGGTCAGTCTTCCTGGGAGAAGGTGCAGTGGGATTTGCCACCGGCACCATAGGACGAGCGGGCTTGGTACGGCCGTCCTTAGGGACAGCCTGCCGCTCAGTCCGTGCAATAGCGCCGGACGGCGTTGAGGCGGGGTTTTTCACAGCCTCAGCCTTGACGACGCAGCCACCACGGACCACGTGGTTCCACCCAGGGCCCAAGTTCTCCTGGTCCAGAGAATTCTTAGCTGGCGCCGATTTGGGCGCTGGCAGGCGCGTGGAGACGCCGTCCTTTCTGCAGCGTTCTCCTCTCGCAAGCTTTGCAGCGGCCGCCTTGGCTTCCTTCCACTTACTCTGTAGTTAACAGTGTGATTACCCTAGAAGCTGCTGCTTGGGGGTGGCACACGACCCGGATGGGTGAGCGTCCCCGCAGGCCACGCCTTTGGGTGCATAGCCGCAGTTCCGCTGCGTATGCCCGAAGCGTTGGCACCGCTTGCACTGCATGGGCCCCTTCGGTGCGACGTACGTCTCCACCTTGACCCACAGACCTCAGATCTCGGTAAGGGAACGCACTTTCGCCACGTCGGGGCCCCGTGCTACCGACACGATGAAGTGTGGCGTAAGGGGACGGTCACTGTCCTGGTCTATGGCCCGGCGCGTCGATCGGAGTTGCAGGACACCCTGCACAGCAATGTGCATGGCGGCTAGCTCCTCGCGTATCTCGGCCTCGGGCATGCGCACGCCCAGGTTTTTAATCACCAGGCGCACGCACCGTTTCTCGGGGTGGGAGAACGTGTGAAAACACCACACCCTTGCCCTCACCGAGGGACCGCAGGACCCTGACGGTGGCCCGGAACCCGTCGGCGGTCTCAGGCACAATAGTCACGAGGTCTCAATTCATCAGCGCCACGATCATGTAAGCCGACTCATCGCGAATCCTTTGCAGGAAGCCGAGTATGTCCTTCACCCCCGAGACGTACACCGGGGTTTTGTTACGGCGCTCCCCCGGAGCCGTTTTGTCCACTTGAGCGTAGAAGGATGAAGCGGCGTCAAATGACATGCCAGTGAGCGGCCCGGACAGGTCCCCGGAAGCCCGGGGAGACCTGCGCCCAAGTGCCTCCTCCATCGAGGAAGCGGGTCCCGGCTGGGAGCCGGGACCCTTGGCTGCGGGCTTCACTGTAACGCTTGGCGTTTTCAGCGCGGCGGGGTGAGCGGGGGGAGGTCTGCGGGACGACTTCACGTCCCTCACTCCTTTAACCTCTTGCGAGGCCCCGGGTTTAGTGGGGAGCGGTGCCGAGGAATCCACCCCAGCAGTCGCCCCTTTAACCGGTCGCCCGGCCACTACCCCGGTGTACGCCGCGCTGACCTCAGCATAACTGCCAAGTTGCCGGCCACACGAGGTGGCTTGTTCGCCGTGGAAGTTGCTGTTGCTGCCGTCGCCGAGCCATCGGGCCGATGAACTTTTGCCGGTGCCGGCAGAGGAGTGGACCCGGCTCCGGACAGTGGCCCGGGCGCCGGGCGCCTAGATGCGGGTTCCATCGAACCGCCCGAGTTGGACAAGTCCAACTCGTTGGCCTTCCTCTTGCCAGCGTTGGCTCGAGTAGGCCCTCCGACAACGGCTGTTGTTGCTGCTGCTGCTGCTGCTGTCGCCCGTTGTCTCTGCTCTTCAGCATCGATGGCGTCCAGAAGCTGCTTCCGCACCTGTTGAAGCAGCTCAGGTAGGTGGGCCTTCAGAAAGGCCAGGTCACCTCCGTCCATACCTCGCCGAGCGCTGAGAGTGTTGAACCAGACAATTCTCTCGACCAGTGCCGAAAAGTGAGATCGGTGTAACGAACAGTCAATTCGAGAGCTGATTCGCAATCTATCTATCTCTATCGAAAATATTACCTCACATTTACTCGAGGACACGACGTACAAACACAAAGACGCAGTCTGTCGGAAAAATACGGAACCAAAGATAAGACGTGGCATCTGTGAAGACATCAATGGAAAGAAATCAATACTTTCGAATGGCATCGAGGACCAATCAGAAGTCAGTCAGTACTGATTCTGTCTTGGAACAGTCGTCTGGTCCAGATTGAATAGTCGCCATTAAGCGTAATTAGACCACACAAGCAATTCAACAACTGCAACTGCGTAAAAACATGGATAAGTGACGTGACCCAATTGTGTTGGGAGGTCCACAGGCAACCAATGTAAAATTTTTCTAGTGTAAAAATATGGTAGTGATCCAAACACTAGATTGTTCTATAATTTGAGAACATTGAAATATTCGAGTTTTTAATATCCCGTAATCGATAATAAAACTCATACGACGCCGTAACCTAGACAATTTGCACAAGTCAATGCGCATAACCTTCTGCGCAGATGCCCCATTAACCTAATCTAACCTAACCTAACCTAACTCAACCCTAAAGGCCACGATCACCAACATCCGACTTTATCAACAAGAAATTACGCACAAAAACTTTTCTTTATGTATTCTAACAGGTGCCTATACGTGCACAGATACGTCACAAGACTAAGAAATGCACAAAATGAGTTCAGAAATATTTTTATGGCGAAGAATCTGATAGTGACTAAGGTTATGTAAGCGCGGTGTAGCTTCATACGTAAGGATTCGTTCAGAGAAATCACTATACGTAAATAAGGGGATTAAAGAAAATTTCACCTATACTCTTTGTCTTGAACATAGTCAGAACGTAGCTGCGGACAAGTCACCGGAAGTCCCGGAATACCTGCGCCTCAGTGTCTCCTCCGTCGAGGAAGCGAATCCCGGCTGGGAACCGGGTCTCGTGGCTAGGGGCTTCACCGTCCCGCTCGGTGGTTTCAACGCGGCGCCTCTCTCCTCTCTGGGGAAAGTGGACACGGGGGGAATTCTGCGGCGCCTTCTTGTCCCTCGCATATTTACCCTCAGCTCAGACCCCAGGTTAAGTGGTGAGCGGTACCGAGGAATCCACCTCAGCGGCCGCCCATTTGACGAGTCGCCCGGCCACTACCACGGTGCACGCCGCGATGTCCTCAGCATGGTTAAGTTGCCGGCCGCTGGCATCGACGTGAACGCCCGTGGAGGCAGTGAGTTTATCCACTGGCCTTGGGCGTAGAGAAACTTCGACTGGGCGGTCAGAATATTGGCCCTGGCGCCGGGCGCCAAGTGGCACGTTCCACCGAACAGCCCGAGTCGGACGAGACCAAGTCCGCGGTGGCTCTCGGTGCATTGTGGGAGACACGAACCAACCCACATTCCACCATACGTCTCAGACCTGCTTGAGATAACTGGACTGGCCAGTGAGACGATCGCCCAACCCTTTGTCCGCGGCGGAATTCAAGGTTTCCAGTCTTCTCTCAGCCATCAGCTTCCTCAGGACGGCCTGGGAAAGGTCGGCGAAGTGGCCCCTGAGAAAGACCAATTCCTTCTTGTCCATTCGCAGACAGTAAATACAACGTTCCGGTGCTCTCCGGGTTCTCTCAATCCGCGAAGAATATTCTCCTCCTCACCAATCACTCTGACTAACTCATCATCACACAATTGCATGATTAATATTAGAACGTAATGATTGGGGCCCCACCCCGCCCCAATCTGTGGTTGCCAACCTAAATTTCTAATGCAACCTCCAATTTCCAAGTACCCTACCAAATATGGTACAGTCCATGTGGAGTCCGATTACGCTGGCGGGACGAAAGGTTGTCGAACACCCACAGGATGAAAGTTTCCTCCCCCTGCCTCTATATGTACAGCGGATCAGCATCCCAAACATTGGTAAATATCTTTAAAATATCTGGAAAATTAGCAATATTTGCACAATTCAAATAAAAGATAAAACTACCGGTTATTTTCAAAATAAAAATTAAAAATACCTAAAGTTTCTCAAAGATATTTGCTCTGTAAAAAAATCCTAAATTAGATAAGAGCCACATAAATGTAGATACGAAGATATACATATCCCACAGCCTTCCAACAGGTCGATCCAACGCATTTCAGTCGGAATTGTGTTTGTTTTCACTGAATCCACGAAACAGGCTCGAAAACCTGCAAGGCCAATGGATTCCTCCCTCAACCTTCAAATTTACAAGGGATCAGGGGATCTGAGAGCATCCAATACTTTTCTCATACGACTCAAATATCTGAAAAATTATAAAAATTAGCGTATTTCATATGGAGTTAAGTTCTACAAAGCAGTATCAAATTAAATATTTCATATAATAAAGCTTCTCAAAATTCCTTTTCTGGAAAATCATCCGTAAGTAGATATGAACCAAAGTTGTTAAAACTTTTCGTTGTTCGTATAACAGCGATTCAATCAAATATAGCTGATTTGGTGTGATGTCCGATTACGCTTTACGAAGGTTCGATGCTCGAATATCTACAGGGGCAATGGATTCCTCCCTTAGCCTCTGCATGTGCACCGGATCTCGGGACCCGTGACCATCCAATACGTTGGTGCAAGGGTGTCATATATCTGCAAAAATTACCATTAGCATAATTCTTATATACTTAAAATTTGCGGGAATTTTGAATTAAAATAATATCAAAGAAATTTTGATTAGTAATTTCATTTATAATTAGCTAAATAACACATAAATTTGAACTTCACGATATACGAATCACACAGCCTTTCAAAGGTACCATCAAATTCAGCTCATTCGGAGTAGTGTCAGATTACGATGAATAGACGAAAAGGGCTCGAACTCCTACAGCAGCAATGGATTCGTCATTTAGTGTCTATATGTACATTGGATCTGGCACCCGCGAGCATCCAATACTTTTGAAGATATGATTCAAATATCTGAAAAATTACCAGTTTTAATTTGATTCATGTAAAAGCAACTTTAGCCTTCACACGAGTCGAAGTAATTATGTCTGCCAGCTCCGGTAATTATTAAGTTGAGTGGACTATCTACGATCGAACCCAGACGGATGCAATGGATTCCTCCCTCAGTCTGTTTACCTGTCTATTCTGTGCACACGTGGGCCTACTCCATAAAGATGACAGGTTTCAATTTCTTGTAATTACAGGAATATGCCTAATTCACATAAAAATGTAATTTCCAAGAGTTTCCAAAATTAAAAACAAAATTTGGAAAAATTAAATACAAATTTCAAAATCACTTTATCCCGAAAATAACAAAATTAGTTTCCCCGAATGGGACACATATCCGTACTTAAAGCAGTTTGGAATGGAAAACATCTAATGTAGGATCACAAAATGTTCATAGTAGATGTCAGCTGTCGGCTTTTTACGTATTCATTTACAAAATATGACTTGACAGTTAAGTATCCAATAAAACTATTCAGGTAATCCGTCGTAACAAACGAAAAAAGAATGCAATACGAGTATGTCCATTTATGCATGTACTTCATAAACATTAACTTTCTTGACAAGCAAAAGTTAACAAGTTCTTAATGGATTACACGGATCCCTGCAATTACTGATCCCCCATCCGCGGTTAAATGAGTGGTAAAACAACCCCAGAATTTACGCCATTAGAAAAATTCTTTAAAAGAGGGTACTCACATAACCGAACGTCTAATACTTGATGGTGCCGAGAATAAAAATTTGCGACTTGTGTTTCTCCACAGTTCATATGTCGTGGGACCCCAAACATTAGAACTCCACGAAGCGAAGACCCCGACAAAGGCCAATACAACTCCCGATGAGATCATCTTCCATCTCCTTCTACTCAGCTTCTTCGAGATCAGAAACATTCGAACATTGCTAACCGATTGCGGTTTACCTTCTCTGGACCCAAAGCGTCTCTTTATCATCGGAAATATGTGCCATCCCCGACAACTTAAAAAATTCCACACGCATCAATTTGTCAAAATCTGAACGGAAACACTACAAACCGTAGAATTTGCTGCAAGCAATTTAAGATAAATACTCATATTAGATGAGAAAATCATTTAAACTAGCCGTGGAAATATACAGCTCGAAACTTACAATTTGTTATACGCCACAAATTTTCAACGTGGAGTTTGCATTAACGACACGAGACTTCTAACGGTGGTTGCATGCTTCTGACGTCAGCAAAAACGCACATTCAAATTATACACAGGAGAAACTTCCCAGTTTAAATCCAAGCATGTTTTAAAAGACCTGTCGATAAATTCCACATCAATTTGCTTAGATACGTATATCCCTCGGTGCTAAAGTGGCACATGAATAGTATGTAGAAACTGGGAAGAATGTCGCTCCTCCCAACGTCATCATCGGCGACTGTAAGCTTTTGCAAATGAGCCCATACAACATCTGAAACGATCAAACTCACACGGAGGACACCAAAGAACGAATTTCCTCATATTCATTACAGGACAAATTAGGGATACTAACTACTACCGCAATTAGGTCTGAAGATGTCATTCCATACACAAAAGCAGACAATCGTAAAAGAACTGTTGCAGTGGATCGACATTAAATTCTTAATTGCGACATGAAATTGATTTTGAAACGTAAACTTAATACAACGTAGTTCATCTTTACACAATTACATTACTAATTTTAGAATGTAGTGTTTGGGGCCCCACCCCGCCCCAATCTGTGGTTGCCAACCTAAATTTCTAATGCAACCTCCAATTTCCAAGTACCCTACCAAATATGGTACAGTCCGTGTGGAGTCCGATTACGCTGGCGGGACGAAAGGTTGTCGAACACCCACAGGATGAAAGTTTCCTCCCCCTGCCTCTATATGTACAGCGGATCAGCATCCCAAACATTGGTAAATATCTTTAAAATATCTGGAAAATTAGCAATATTTGCATAATTCAAATAAAAGATAGAACTACCGGTTATTTTCAAAATAAAAATTAAAAATACCTAAAGTTTCTCAAAGATATTTGCTTTGTAAAACCATCCTAAATTAGATAAGAGCCACATAAATGTAGATACGAAGATATACATATCCCACAGCCTTCCAACAGGTCGATCAAACGCATTAAAGTCGGAATTGTGTTTGTTTTCACTGAATCCACGAAACAAGCTCGAAAACCTGAAAGGCCAATGGATTCCTCCCTCAGCCTCCAAATTTACAAGGGATCAGGGGATCTGAGAGCATCCAATACTTTTTTCATACGACTCAAATATCTGAAAAATTATAAAAATTAGGGTATTTCATATGGAGTTAAGTTCTACAAAGCAGTATCAAATTAAATAATTCATATAATAAAGCTTCTCAAAATTCCTTTTCTGGAAAATCATCCGTAAGTAGATATGAACCAAAGTCGTTAAAACTTTTCGTAGTTCTTATAACAGCGATTCAATCAATTATAGCTGATTCCGTGTAATGTCCGATTACGCTTAACGAAGGATCGATGCTCGAATATCTACAGGGGCAATGGATTCCTCCCTCAGCCTCTACATGTGCACCGGATCTCGGGACCCGTGACCATCCAATACGTTGGTGCAAGGGTTTTATATATCTGAAAAATTACCATTAGCATAATTCTTATATACTTAAAATTTGCGGGAAATTTGAATTAAAAAAATATCAAAAAAAATTTGATTAGTAATTTCATTTATACTTCACGATATACGAATCACACAGCCTTTCAAAGGTACCATCAAATTCAGCTCATTCGGAGTAGTGTCAGATTACGATGAATAGACGAAAAGGGCTCGAACTCCTACAGCAGCAATGGATTCGTCATTTAGTGTCTATATGTACATTGGATCTGGTACCCGCGAGCATCCAATACTTTTGAAGACATGATTCAAATATCTGAAAAATTACCAGTTTTAATTTGATTCATGTAAAAGCAATAAGAACTGGGAACTTTAGCCTTCACACGAGTCGAAGTAATTATGTCAGCCAGCGCCGGTAATTATTAAGATGAGTTGACCATCTACGACTGA
The DNA here is from genome assembly GCF_977971745.1 of Zootermopsis nevadensis. Lineage (NCBI taxonomy): Eukaryota > Metazoa > Arthropoda > Insecta > Blattodea > Termopsidae > Zootermopsis > Zootermopsis nevadensis. The sequence continues at coordinate 1,518,008 of NW_028259149.1, read as the reverse complement.
AACCAGACGGATGCAATGGATTCCTCCCTCAGTCTGTTTACCTGTCTATTCTGTGCACACGTGGGCCTACTCCATAAAGATGACAGGTTTCAATTTCTTGTAATTACAGGAATATGCCTAATTCACATAAAAATGTAAATTCCAAGAGTTTCCAAAATTAAAAACAAAATTTGGAAAAATTAAATACAAATTTCAAAATCACTGTCCCGAAAATAACAAAATTAATTTGCCGGAATGGGACACTAATCCGTACTTCCAGCATTTTGGAATGGAAAACATCTAAAGTAGGATCACAAAATGTTCATAGTCGATGTCAGCTGTCGGCTTTTTACGTATTCATTTACAAAATATTACTTGACAGTTAAATATCGAATAAAACTATTCAGGTAATCCGTCGTAACAAACAAAAAAGAATGCAATATCCACATTTCGGCATGTACTTCATAAACATTAACTTTCTTGACAAGCGAAAGTTAACAAGTGCTTAATGGATTACACGGATCCCTGCAATTACTGATCCCCCATCCGCGGTTAAATGAGTGGTAAAACAACCCCAGCATTTACGCCATTAGAAAAATTCTTTAAAAGAGGGTACTCACATAACTGAACGTCTAATACTTGATGGTGCCGAGAATAAAAATGTGCGACTTGTGTTTCTCCACAGTTCATATGTCGTGGGACCCCAAACATTAGAACTCCCGAAGCGAAGACCCCGACAAAGGCCAATACAACTCCCGATGAGATCATCTTCCATCTCCTTCTACTCAGCTTCTTCGAGATCAGAAACATTCGAACATTGCTAACCGATTGCGGTTTACCTTCTCTGGACCCGAAGCGTCTCTTTATCATCGGAAATATGTGCCATCCCCGACAACTTAAAAAATTCCACACGCATCAATTTGTCAAAATCTGACCGGAAAGAATTCAAACCGTAGAATTTGCTGCAAGCAATTTAAGATAAATACTCACATTAGATAAGAAAATTTCTTTGAGACGTAGAAAATCATATATTAAGATCACGAACAACATTCTTTAAAACTAGCCGTGGAAATATACAGCTCGAAACTTACAATTTGTTATACGCCAGAAATTTACAACTTGGAGTTTGCATTAACGACACGAGATAACGAGACTTCTAACGCCACGTCGGGGCCCCGTGCTACCGACACGATGAAGTGTGGCGTAAGGGGACGGTCACCGTCCTGGTCCATGGCCCGGCGTGTCGATCGGAGTTGCAGGACACCCTGCACAGCAATGTGCATGGCGGCAAGCTCCTCGCGTACCTCAGCCTCGGGCATGCGCACGCCCAGGTTTTTAATCACCAGGCGCACGCACCGATCCTCGGGGAGGGATAATGTGTGAAAACTCACACCCTCGCCCTCACCGAGGGACCGCAGGACCCTGACGGTGGCCCGTAACCCGTCGGCGGTCTCAGGCACAAGAGTCACCAGGTCTCCCTTCATCTGCGCCACGATCCCGTAAGCCGACTCATCGCGAATCCTTTGCAGGAAGCCGCGTACGTCCTTCACCCCAGAGACGTACACCGGGGTTTTGTTACGGCGCTCCCCCGGAGCCGTTTTGTCCACTTGAGCGTGGAAGAAAGAAGCGGCGTCAAATGACATGCCAGTGAGTGGCCCGGACAGGTCCCCGGAAGCCCGGGGAGACCTGCGCCCAGGTGCCTCCTCCATCGAGGAAGCGGGTCCCGGCCGGGAGCCGGGTCCCTTGGCTGCGGGCTTCACTGTCCCGCTTGGCGGTTTCAGCGCGGCGGGGTGAGCGGGGGGAGGTCCGCGGGACGAATTCACGTCCCTCACTCCTTTAACCTCTTGCGAGGCCCCGGCTTTAGTGGGGAGCGGTGCCGAGGAATCCACCCCAGCAGTCGCCCCTTTAACCAGTCGCCCGGCCACTACCCCGGTGTACGCCGCGCTGACCTCGGCATAGCTGCCAAGTTGCCGGCCACGCGAGGTGGCTTGTTCGCTCGTGGAGGTGGTTGCTGCTACCGCCTGGCCATCGAGCCGATGAACTTTTGCCGGTGCCGGCAGAGGAGGGGACCCGGCTCCGGACAGTGGCCCGGGCGCCGGGCGCCTGGATGCGGGTTCTGACGAACCGCCCGAGTTGGACAAGTCCAACTCGTTGGCTTTCCTCTTGCCGGCGTTGGCTCGAGTAGGCATCGGGCCACGGCAGTTGCTGCTGCCCGCTGCCTCTTCTCTTCCGCGGCGATGGCGTCCATCAGCTGCTTCCGGACCTGCTGGAGCAGCTCAGGGAGATGGGCCTTTAGATAGGACAACTCGTTGCCTTCCATGGAGAGTAGAGGTCAGTCAATCCGAGAGCAGAGATCAGTTTCCCACCGAATGCCAGTCCTCCGAGTCTCTCTTAATAAATTCTTCTTCGTGTGACAACATATTGTAGCGTGGGTCGGTATACAACCTTGATTGTAACCCTTGATTTCTTGCGGGGATTGTAAGAGACCACAAAGTCTTCCAACAATAATGAATTTAATCAACCAAAACGTCTTTACAGCACAAAATAATCTCGTCTACAACACACTTCTCCTACAAGCGATTCACACTTCAGCTCTCTTCGCAGTATTTCTTCCACAATCTCACCTACTACACTACTCTCAAAGCAACCAACCAACCAAAGAAGCTAACTGAGGGCAGAGGCCTGCGCAAGCGCAAGCATCGTCCCTACCTAGGTGAAACCATTCCTGCGCACAAGACGCATTGCTGGAAATGGTAAACGGTCGTAATAGAAGAACGGAAATTTTGCTAACGCTAACGGGGTTTCGTCGTGGCGGGAGCCTCGACCATTCAAACTGGGATTTGTTGCTGCTGATGGGAGGTTATCCTGTCAGGCAAGTTGTCGAAGGAATTTGGTTGGTTGGGTCTCTAGGGTATGAACCCAGAGAGGGAGGGGCCGTTTCGGCTGAAGGCCTCTGCGGCATGGGGGGAAGATCACTTCAGCTGATGGCCTCCATGATCGGGGGAAAGGGTGGCGGGCCGTGCCCCTATTAAGTTATACCCTGGCATTCGCCTTACAACTGAGGAAAGCACGGAAAACCTCAGTCAGGGTAGCCGAGTAGTCTAACCACTCGTTGTGCTGACTTGGCCGTCTTTTGGGGATGGCTTCGGCTGGCCTGCTGAACATCAGTCGCCCTCGGTTGCCCTTGGGTGAACTCTGGCAGCCCTCATTCGGCACGAGTGTCTTCCGAGTTGCCGAACTAAGGGGTTCCCCACACCAGCTAACCTCGAGTCAAACCTCTCAGTTAGTGCTTTGATGTGGTCGGCAAAGAAAGGGACCCCCAGATCCTCATGTATTTGCCTGTTACTAACGTACCAGGGCGCGTTAGTAACAATTCGAAGACACTTGGATTACTCTCAAAGCCAACCAACCAACCAAAGAAGCTAACTGAGGGCAGAGGCCTGCGCAAGCGCAAGCATCGTCCCTACCTAGGTGAAACCATTCCTGCGCACGAGACGCATTGCTGGAAATGGTAAACGGTCGTAATATAAGAACGGAAATTTTGCTAACGCTAACGGGGTTTCGTCGTGGCGGGAGCCTCGACCATTCAAACTGGGATTTGTTGCTGCTGATGGGAGGTTATCCTGTCAGGCAAGTTGTCGAAGGAATTTGGTTGGTTGGGTCTCTGGGGTATGAACCCAGAGAGGGAGGGGCCGTTTCGGCTGAAGGCCTCTGCGGCATGGGGGGAAGATCACTTCAGCTGATGGCCTCCATGATCGGGGGGAAGGGTGGCGGGCCGTGCCCCTATTAAGTTATACCCTGGCATTCGCCTTACAACTGAGGAAAGCACGGAAAACCTCAGTCAGGGTAGCCGAGTAGTCTAACCACTCGTTGTGCTGACTTGGCCGTCTTTTGGGGATGGCTTCGGCTGGCCTGCTGAACATCAGTCGCCCTTGGTTGCCCTTGGGTGAACTCTGGCAGCCCTCATTCGGCACGAGTGTCTTCCGAGTTGCCGAACTAAGGGGTTCCCCACACCAGCTAACCTCGAGTCAAACCTCTCAGTTAGTGCTCTGATGTGGTCGGCAAAGAAAGGGACCCCCAGATCCTCATGTATTTGCCTGTTACTAACGTAGCAGGGCGCGTTAGTAACAATTCGAAGACACTTGGATTGCAGAACTTGCAGCTTCTGGACGTGGCTGTGGGCAGCTGACCTCCAGATCGGGCATGCGTAATCCATTATGGGACGGATGAGCTGCTTATAGAGTAGTACACCGTTCCTGATTGACAGGCCACTTCTCCTATTGATAAGCGGGCCTAGCAACTCTCAAAGCCAACCAAACCAACCAAAGAAGCTAACTGAGGGCAGAGGCCTGCGCAAGCGCAAGCATCGTCCCTACCTAGGTGAAACCATTCCTGCGCACAAGACGCATTGCTGGAAATGGTAAACGGTCGTAATATAAGAACGGAAATTTTGCTAACGCTAACGGGGTTTCGTCGTGGCGGGAGCCTCGACCATTCAAACTGGGATTTGTTGCTGCTGATGGGAGGTTATCCTGTCAGGCAAGTTGTCGAAGGAATTTGGTTGGTTGGGTCTCTGGGGTATGAACCCAGAGAGGGAGGGGCCGTTTCGGCTGAAGGCCTCTGCGGCATGGGGGGAAGATCACTTCAGCTGATGGCCTCCATGATCGGGGGGAAGGGTGGCGGGCCGTGCCCCTATTAAGTTATACCCTGGCATTCGCCTTGCAACTGAGGAAAGCACGGAAAACCTCAGTCAGGGTAGCCGAGTAGTCTAACCACTCGTTGTGCTGACTTGGCCGTCTTTTGGGGATGGCTTCGGCTGGCCTGCTGAACATCAGTCGCCCTCGGTTGCCCTTGGGTGAACTCTGGCAGCCCTCATTCGGCACGAGTGTCTTCCGAGTTGCCGAACTAAGGGGTTCCCCACACCAGCTAACCTCGAGTCAAACCTCTCAGTTAGTGCTCTGATGTGGTCGGCAAAGAAAGGGACCCCCAGATCCTCATGTATTTGCCTGTTACTAACGTACCAGGGCGCGTTAGTAACAATTCGAAGACACTTGGATTGCAGAACTTGCAGCTTCTGGACGTGGCTGTTGGCAGCTGACCTCCAGATCGGGCATGCGTAATCCATTATGGGACGGATGAGCTGCTTATAGAGTAGTACACCGTTCCTGATTGACAGGCCACTTCTCCTATTGATAAGCGGGCCTAGCACACCTAATCGTTGCGCTGCCTTCTTTCCCACTTGCTCGGGGCTGTTGGATGTGTCTTCTCGCGGAAATGAAGAGAACCGCGGTGCTCTTCGAGACGTTGATAGCAATCCTCCAGGCCCTGAGCCAGAGCTCAAGTCTACTGAGGTAGGTCTCCAGATACCTGACGAGAAGCGTTGGGCTACGGGACGTGACTACTAGAGCCGTGTCGTCCGCGTATTGTGCTAACTCGACGTGGCGGGACGGTGTGGGTATGTCGTTGACATACAGACTGAAGAGCACAGGGGAGAGAATTCCGCCCTGCACAACTCCAGCCCGCATGGTACGACGTGTGGACGTGGCCGACTGGAAGGATGTCTGGAATGTCCGGTCAGCGAGGTAGGAAGAGATGGTTTTTACCAAGTACGACGGGAAGTTGAGGACGGTCAGTTTGTATAGGAGGCCTTGGACCCAGACTGTGTCGAAGGCTTTGGCCACGTCCAGGAAAACCGCGCCGGTTAGCCGCTTCTCATCAAGGTTTCTGTTGACCCTTTCGACGAGGCGAGCCAGCTGTAACGATGTGCTGTGTCTGGGTCGAAACCCAAACTGCTCGTCGCGCAGCAGCCCGCGTTCACTGACCTCGTGTAGGACCCTCGTTAGTAGGATTTTCTCGCAGAGTTTGCCGACCGTGTCGAGAAGACTGATGGGTCTATAGGAAGAAGGTAGCGTGGGGTCCTTCCCCGGCTTCAGTATGGACACCACTCGAGCGTGTTTCCATGCCGAGGGGAAGTGTTGCCTGCGAAGGACCGCGTTGAACACTTTCGTGAGAAAGGTTACCGCGCGTCGTGGAAGATGTTTCAGGACCCTGTTCGGTATACCGTTGGGGCCCGGAGCCTTGCCAAGCTTGAGTCCCTTGATGGCCTGGGCGACCTCAGATGGACTGGTTAATTTTGGTTCATTTACAGGGGCATACTCGTATGCTCGCATCACCTCGTTAACCATGTCAATTGTAGTCAGGTCCGACGGGTAGTCTACCGGCTGGAACTGGACCTCAAGGCTGTCGGCTAGGGCTTCTGCCTTCTCGAGGTTCGAGAGAGCCAGTCCTCCCATCACTAAGAAGGGGGGCGACGGAGTGGGGACTCGCATCACACGCTTGGTCATTTTCCAAAGCGACTGGTCCTCGCAGTCCAAGGATTCGAGCGTGTCGCTCCACTGTTCGTTCCGCCACTCGTTGAGACGATAGGTTACCGATCTCTGGAGTCGATTGACCTGGGTCTTAAGAGCGGGGTCTCTTGTGACCTGCCATCGCCTCCTCAGCCGGTTCTTCAGGCGTATTTCATCTCGAATACTAGCGGGTAGAAGCGGTCGCCTGTCAATGCGGGGTCGAAGCTTGGGAGCGGACGCTGCTGTGGCTTCCAGGATAGCACTGGTCAGCTCCTCGACGCACTTGTCAATTTCTTCCTCGTCGTTTACCACGGGGTTCCCCGGTAGTCTGCTTTCGAGGCAAGCCTGGAATGCAGACCAGTCCATTCTCGCGAAGTCCGGGCGATCAGGCATGTTTTGAAAGGACGATCGGCACGTGGTGTCGACGAGGACGGGCAGGTGATCTGAGCTGAGTGCGGGGCAGACAGTCAGGTGCACCGGTAGGACGAAGTCCTTGATGAGGACAATATCAAGGACGTCAGGTGTGGCGTTGTGTGTGTAGGGAGCCGTGGTTGGAGAATCCGGCCCGTAGATGAAGCAGGAATTTCTGTTGGCGTAATCACGCAGGAGCGAGCCCCTAGTAGAGATAAGGCTAGAATTCCAGTCAGTGTGTTTCGCGTTGAGGTCACCAGCCAAGAGGACCGGGAAACCCCCGCTCAAGCACTCGGTCAGGTCCGACTCTATCCATGGCCGGGTGGGTGCGAGGTATGCCGCCACTAGCTTGACTTTCCTGGTTGCCAGTACCAGGTGGATGGCGGTTGCTTCTAGTTGTTGTAGACCCGATACCGGCACAGGGTAATGATCAATGCCCCTGCGGACAAGGATCGCTGTGCCACCCCCTAGCGTCGGGCGGTCCGTACGATGGCAAACGTAGTTCGCGAACCTCAAGGCCCGACCCGACGTGAGGTGCGTCTCGTTCAGGAGGCAAACATCGACTCCGTAGTCACCGAGGAACTGCTCCAGCTCCAGCTTCCTGTCGCGGACACCGTCGGCGTTCCAGTAAGCCAGCCGCAAGGCCTTGCTACCGTGTCCTCTAGGCCGTGCAGTCATTGTCGGCCATGAAGAGGAGAACGGTTTTGAGGAGGGCTCGCGGACGAGACCCCCCGGGGGGGAGTGAATGGATCGCGGCGAGGAGACGTCGTGTCAACTCAATGCAGACCCGTGGTGAGAGGGTTTCCAGGATATCTGAGATGTCCTGGAGCGGTGATTGACCCTTGGGTGGGGTGGGGTCAGTCTTCTTGAGAGCAGGTGCTGTGGGATTTGCCACCGGCGCCACAGGACGAGCGGGCTTGGCACGGCCGCCCTTGGGGATAGTCTGCCGCTCAGTCTGTACAATGGCTCCAGTTGGCGTTGGGGCGGGGTTCTTCATAGCCGCAGCCTTGACGACGCGGCCACCATGCAGGAAGCTGCGTACGTCCTTCACCCCAGAGACGTACACCGGGGTTTTGTTACGGCGCTCCCCCGGAGCCGTTTTGTCCACTTGAGCGTTGGAAGAAGAAGCGGCGTCAGATGACACACCAGTGAGCGGCCCGGACAGGTCCCCAGTCACCTCCATCGAGGAAGAGGGTCCCGGCTGGGAGCCGGGTCCCTTGGCTGAGGGCTGCACTGTCCTGCTCATGGAAACGGTGGATGATGTTGCTGCTACCGACGGGCCATCGGGCCGATGAACTTTTGCCGGTGCCGGCAGAGAAGGTGACTGGGCTCCGGACAGTGGCCCGGGCGTCGGGCGCCTGGATGCGGGTTCCAACGAACCGCTCGAATTGGACAAGTCCAACTCTTTGGCTTTCCTCTTGCCAGTGTTGGCTCGAGTAGGCCCTCCGACCACGGTCGTAGCTGCTGTATTTAATGCTGCTGCCACTGCTGCCCGCTGTCTTTGCTTTTCCGCCGCGATGGCGTCCAGGATCTGCTTCTGGACCTGTTGGAACACTTCAGGGAGGTGGGCCTTCAGAAAGGCCAGCTCACCTCCTTCCATGTCTCTCAAACTTTGTTCAATTGTAAGAGACCACGACGTCCACGTCACAGATTTCTCAAACTTTGTTCAATTGTAAGAGACCACGACGTCCACGTCACAGATTTCTCAAACTTTGTTCAATTGTAAGAGACCACGACGTCCACGTCACAGATTTCTTAATAATTCTTATATAAGATAAGCACTTTCTATTTTCTAAAACGTTTTACCAGCAGCTTGTCAAAAAGCTAACTCCAACTCCAACTCCCCCTCCAACCAACCAACCAAAGAAGCTAACTCAACTCTCAAAGCCGATTGTCAATCGGCTTTTATACAATTACAACAATGTCTATGCAACAATGCCAATAAACAGACGCAACAATGTAAACACAACAATGCTAAACGCAACAATGCATGAATACAACAATGTCATTAAACAGTTCAACAATGCCAACCGCAACACGTCACAATATATACTTCCACAATGAAATATTCAATAACATCATATTTAAGTGATAAGTGATTTGTGTACTTGCAATTAATAAAAGTATGAGTCCAATATAGTATCCTTGTAAAAAGTTTAAATTAGGTATGAAAGTGAAGCCCAAAATATAATATACTTTTTAAAGTGACGGAATGGAATTTTTGAATTTTTAATAATTTACAATTAACCATAACGACCTCAAGGTGCCCTCACATGCGCACGTCATACGACTGCACTGCGCAACAACGTCTGCGCAGGTGCCCCACTAACCTAACCTAACCCAAAGCAACCAAAACGATGAAATCTGTATCTGTGCAAAATGGTTTCCTGCGCACGAATTTTGGTAAAAGCGAATGGATGCGCAGAAATTATTGAAATTTTGTATGGAAGTCATGCCACAGGTACGTTAATGATATCCATACTCTATTATGTCTTATCGCCTTTTAGAAATTCGCACGGAGGCATCAAAGTCGTGAGGTGGAGGATACGCACAGTCGGCCACGACCACTTATCAATAAGGATATTACGCGCTCACACAATCCCCATATAACACAAATAGTGCTTATATGCGTGTAATACATCATAACACGTCTAAAATTACATAATGTTTTAAAACAAGAATTATTTCTTGCAAAATTGATGCAGTGTAGATGTTGACGCAAATACGTAGCAGATTCATGCGTAGCGATGACCCAATCTAACTCACTATAAATAAGTATCATGTAACGAAAGAATCGGAATAAACATACGTCAATGATAGTACGTCATTTATTAATATAAATAGCCTCACAAAAAATATGAATATAAAACCTCTGGTACATTAATTGCAATGCTTGGTGGGCGCGGAATTCGTGGCACACGTCAAACGTGTGGTAACATATTGGTGTCCTATGTCAAAGGTCAACAAAATATATCGCAAATATTGCGTCACATTTACTCGAGGACACGACGTACAAACACAAAGACGCAGTCTGTCGGATAAATACGGAACCAAAGATAAGACGTGTCATCTGTGATGACCTCAATGGAAAGAAATCAGTACTTTCGTATGGCATTGAGGACCAATCAGAAGTCAGTCAGTACTGATTCTGTCTTGGAACAGTCGTCTGGTCCAGATTGAAGAGTCGCCATTAAGCGTAATTAGACCACACAAGCAATTCAACAACTGCAACTGCGTAAAAACATGGATAAGTGACGTGACCCAATTGTGTTGGGAGGTCCACAGGTAGGCAACCAATGTAAAGTTTTTCAAGTGTAAAAGTATGGCAGTGACTCAAACACAAGATTGTTCTATAATTTGAGAACATTGAAATATTCGAGTTTTTAATATCCCGTAATCGATAATAAAACTCATACGATGCCGTAAGCTAGACAATTTGCAAACGTCAATGCGCATCACCTTCTGCGCAGATGCCCCATTAACCTAATCTAACGTAACCTACCTCAACCCTAAAGGCCACGATAACCAACATCCGACTTTATCTAAAACGAATTACGCACAAAAACTTTTCTTTATGTATTCTAACAGGTGCCTATACGTGCACAGATACGTCACAAGACTAAGAAATGCACAAAATGAGTTCAGAAATATTTTTATGGCGAAGAATCTGATGGTGACTAAGGTTATGTAAGCGCGGTGTAGCTTCATACGTAAGGATTCGTTCAGAGAAATCACTATACGTAAATAAGGGGATTAAAGAAAATTTCACCTATAATCTTTGTCTTGAACATAGTCAGAACGTAGCTGCGGACAAGTCACCGGAAACCCCGGAAGACCTGCGCCTCAGTGTCTCCTCCGTCGAGGAAGCGAATCCCGGCTGGGAACCGGGTCTCGTGGCTAGGGGCTTCACCGTCCCGCTCGGTGGTTTCAACGCGGCGCCTCTCTCCTCTCTGGGGAAAGTGGACACGGGGGGAATTCTGCGGCGCCTTCTTGTCCCTCGCATATTTACCCTCAGCTCAGGCCCCAGGTTAAGTGGTGAGCGGTACCGAGGAATCCACCTCAGCGGCCGCCCATTTAACGGGTCGCCCGGCCACTACCACGGTGCACGCCGCGATGACCTCAGCATGGTTAAGTTGCCGGCCGCTGGCATCGACGTGATCGCCCGTGGAGGCAGTGAGTTTATCCACATGGCCTTGGGCGAAGAGAGACTTCGACTGGGCGGTCAGATACGGGGACCCGGCTCCGAATATTAGCCCTGGCGCCGGGCGCCAAGTGACACGTTCCATCGAACAGCCCGAGTCGGACGAGTCCAAGTCCGCGGTGGCTCTCGGTGCATTGTGGGAGACACGAACCAACACACATCCCAACATACGTTTCAGACCTGCTTGAGATAACTGGCTGGCCAGTGAGTCGATCGCCCAACCCTTTGTCCGCGGCGGAATTCACGGTTTCCAGTCTTCTCTCAGCGATGATATCCGCCTTCAGCTTCCTCAGGACGGCCTGGGAAAGCTCGGCGAAGTGGCCCCTGAGAAAGACCAATTCCTTCTTGTCCATTCGCAGACAGTAAATACAACGTTCCGGTGCTCGCAGGGTTCTCTCAATCCGCGAAGAATATTCTCCTCCTCACCAATCACTCTGACTATCTCATCATCACACAATTGCATGATTAATATTAGAACGTAATGATTGGGGCCCCACCCCGCCCCAATCTGTGGTTGCCAACCTAAATTTCTAATGCAACCTCCAATTTCCAAGTACCCTACCAAACATGGTACAGTCGGTGTCGAGTCCGATTACGCTGGCGGGACGAAAGGTTGTCGAACACCCACAGGATGAAAGTTTCCTCCCCCTGCCTCTATATGTACAGCGGATCAGCATCCCAAACATTGGTAAATATCTTTAAAATATCTGGAAAATTAGCAATATTTGCATAATTCAAATAAAAGATAAAACTACCGGTTATTTTCAAAATAAAAATTAAAAATACCTAAAGTTTCTCAAAGATATTTGCTTTGTAAAACCATCCTAAATTAGATAAGAGCCACATGAATGTAAATACGAAGATATACATATCCCACAGCCTTCCAACAGGTCGATCCAACGCATTTCAGTCGGAATTGTGTTTGTTTTCACCGAATCCACGAAACAGGCTCGAAAACCTGCAAGGCCAATAGATTCCTCCCTCAGCCTTCAAATTTACAAGGGATAAGGGGATCTGAGAGCATCCAATACTTTTTTCATACGACTCGAATATCTGAAAAATTATAAAAATTAGCGTATTTCATATGGAGTTAAGTTCTACAAAGCAGTATCAAATTAAATAATTCATATAATAAAGCTTCTCAAAATTCCTCTTCTGGAAAATCATCCGTAAGTAGATATGAACCAAAGTAGTTAAAACTTTTCGTTGTTCTTATAACAGCGATTCAATCAAATATAGCTGATTCGGTGTAATGTCCGATTACGCTTAACGAAGGATCGGTGCTCGATTATCTACAGGGGCAATGGATCCCTCCCTCAGCCTCTACATGTGCACCGGATCTCGGGACCCGTGACCATCCAATACGTTGGTGCAAGGGTGTCATATATCTGAAAAATTACCATTAGCATAATTCTTATATACTTAGAATTTGCGGGAATTTTGAATTAAAATAATATCAAAAAAAAATTTATTAGTAATTTCATTTATAATTAGGTAAAAAACGCATAGATTTGAACTTCACGATATACTAATCACACAGCCTTTCAAAGGTACCATCAAATTCAGCTCATTCGGAGTAGTGTCAGATTACGATGAATAGACGAAAAGGGCTCGAACTCCTACAGCAGCAATGGATTCGTCATTTAGTGTCTTTATGTACATTGGATCTGGCACCCGCGAGCATCCAATACTTTTGAAGATATGATTCAAAAATCTGAAAAATTACCAGTTTTAATTTGATTCATGTAAAAGCAACTTTAGCCTTCACACGAGTCGAAGTAATTATGTCAGCCAGCGCCGGTAATTATTAAGTTGAGTTGACCATCTACGATCGAACCCAGACGGATGCAATGGATTCTTCGGTCAGCCTGTCTATTCTGTGCACACGTGGGCCTACTCCATAAAGATGACGGGTTTCAATTTCTTGTAATTACAGGAATATGCCTAATTAACATAAAAATGTAATTTCCAAAAGTTTCCCAAATTAAAAAGAAAATTTCGAAAAATTAAATACAAATCTCAAAATTATATTATCACGAAAATAACAAAATTAATTTGCCCGAATGGGACACATATTCGTACTTCCAGCATTTTGGAATGGAAAACATCTAAAGTAGGATCACAAAATGTTCATAGTAGATGTCAGCTGTCGGCTTTTTACGTATTCATTTACAAAATATGACTTGAAATTTAAATATCCAATAAAACTATTCCGGGAATCCGTCGTAACAAACGACAAAGAATGCAATACGAGTATGTCCATTTCTGCATGTACTTCATAAACATTAACTTTCTTGACAAGCGAAAGTTAACAAGTGCTTAATGCATTACACGGATCCCTGCAATTACTGATCCCCCATCCGCGGTTAAATGAGTGGTAAAACAACCCCAGAATTTACGCAATTAGAAAAATTCTTTAAAAGAGGGTACTCATATAACCGAACGTCTAATACTTGATGGTGCCGAGAATAAAAATGTGCGACTTGTGTTTCTCCACAGTTCATATGTCGTGGGACCCCAAGCATTAGAACTCCCGAAGCGAAGACCCCGACAAAGGCCAATACAACTCCCGATGAGATCATCTTCCATCTCCTTCTACTCAGCTTCTTCGAGATCAGAAACATTCGAACATTGCTAACCGATTGCGGTTTACCTTCTCTGGACCCGAAGCGTCTCTTTATCATCGGAAATATGTGCCATCCCAGACAACTTAAAAAATTCCACACAAATCAATTAACCAAAATCTGAACGGAAAGAATTCAAACCGTAGAATTTGCTGCAAGCAATTTAAGATAAATACTTACATTAGATAAGAAAATTTCTTTGAGACGTAGAAATTCATATATTAGGATCACGACCAACATTCATTTAAACTAGCCGTGCAAATATACAGCTCGAAACTTACAATTTGTCCTTCGCCACAAATTTACAACTTGGAGTTTGCATTAACGACACGAGACAACGAGACTTCTAACGGTGGTTCCATGCTCCTGACGTCAGCAAAAACGCACATTCAAATTATACACAGGAGAAACTTCCCAGTTTAAATCCAAGCATGTTTTAAAAGACCTGTCGATAAATTCCACATCATCTAGCTTTTCAATTTGCTTAGATACATCCCTCGGTGCTACAGTGGCACATGAATAGTATGTAGAAACTTGGAAGAATGTCGCTCCTCCCAACGTCATCATCGGCGACTGTAAGCTTTTGCAAATGAGCCCATACAACATCTCAAACGATCACACTCACACGGAGGACACGAAAGAACGAATTTCCTCATATTCATTACAGGACAAATTAGGGATACTAACTACTACCGCAATTAGGTCTGAAGTTGTCATTCCATACACAAAAGCATACAATCGTAAAAGAACTGTTGCAGTGGATCGACATTAAATTCTTAATTGCAACATGAAATTGATTCTGAAACGTAAACTTAATACAACGTAGTTCACCTTTACACAATTACATTACTAATTTTAGGACGTAGTGATTGGGGCCCCACCCCGCCCCAATCTGTGATTGCCAACCTAAATTTCTAATGCAACCTCCATTGAACTTCTCAAAATTCATTTTTTGGAAAATCATCCGTAAGTGGAACCAACCAACCAAAAAGATAACTAAGGGCGGAGGCATCGTCCCTTGCTAGGTGACACCATTCCTGCGTATGAAACGCATTGATGGAAATGGTACACGGTCTTAAGCTAAAAACGGAAATTATGCCAACGCTAACGGGGTTTCGTCGTGGCGGGGGCACGACCATTCAAACTGCGTTGTGTGTGTAGGAAGCCGTGGTTCGGGAGTCCGGCCCGTAGATCAAGCAGGAATTTCTGTTGTCGTAATCACGCAGGAGCGAGCCCCTAGCAGAGATCAGCCTAGCACAGCAATGTACATGGTGGCCAGCTCCTCGCGTACCTCGGCCTCGGGCATGCGCACGCCCAGGTTTTTAATCACCAGGCGCACGCCCTCACCGAGGGACCGCAGGACCCTGACGGTGGCCCGGAACCCGTCGGCGGTCTGAGGCACAACAGTCACGAGGTCTCCCTTCATCTGCGCCACGATCCCGTAAGCCGACTCATCGCATATCCTATGCAGGAAGCCGCGTACGTCCTTCACCCCCGAGACGTACACCGGGGTTTTGTTACGGCGCTCCCCCGGAGCCGTTTTGTCCACTTGAGCGTAGAAGGATGAAGCGGCGTCAAATGACATGCCAGTAAGCGGCCCGGACAGGTCCCCGGAAGACCGGGGAGACCTGCGCCCAAGTGCCTCCTCCATCGAGGAAGCGGGTCCCGGCCGGGAGCCGGGACCCTTGGCTGCGGGCTTCACTGTCCCGCTTGGCGGTTTCAGCGCGGCGGGGTGAGCGGGGGGAGGTCCGCGGGTCGACTTCACGTCCCTCACTCTTTAACCTCTTGCGAGGCCCCGGCTTTAGTGGGGAGCGGTGCCGAGGAATCCACCCCAGCAGTCGCCCCTTTAACCAGTCGCCCGGCCACTACCCCGGTGTACGCCGCGCTGACCTCAGCATAACTGCCGAGTTGCCGGCCACACGAGGTGGCTTGTTCGCCCGTGGAAGTTGCTGTTGCTGCCGTCGCCGAGCCATCGGGCCGATGAACTTTTGCCGGGGCCGGCAGAGGAGTGGACCCGGCTCCGGACAGTGGCCCGGGCGCCGGGCGCCTAGATGCGGGTTCCGTCGAACCGCCCGAGTTGGACAAGTCCAACTCGTTGGCTTTCCTCTTGCCGGCGCCGGCTCGAGGAGGCCCTCCGGCCACGGCTGTAGCAGCTGCCCGCTGCCTCTTCTTTTCGGTGGCGAAGGCGTCGATGAGCTGCTTCCGTACCTGCTGGAGATCAGGGAGATGGGCCTTTAGAAAGGCGAAGTCGTTGCCTTCCATGGAGAGTAAGTCGATCCGGCTATCCGAGAATATAGGACACCTCTCTATCCCTCTCACCCCCTCGTGCGTCCCGTCCTAATGCGAACGCCCAGGTTTTTAATCACCAGGCGCAGGCACCGATCCTCGGGGTGGGAGAATGTGTGAAAACTCACAACCTCGCCCTCACCGAGGGACTGCAGGACCCTGGCGGTGGCCCGTAACCCGTCGGCGGTCTCAGGCACAAGAGTTACCAGGTCTCCCTTCATCTGCGCCACGATCCCGTAAGCCGACTCATCGCGAATCCTTTGCAGGAAGCCGCGTACGTCCTTCACCCCAGAGACGTACACCGGGGTTTTGTTACGGCGCTCCCCCGGAGCCGTTTTGTCCACTTGAGCGTGGAAGAAAGAAGCGGCGTCAAATGACATGCCAGTGAGCGGCCCGGACAGGTCCCCGGAAGCCCGGGGAGACCTGCGCCCAGGTGCCTCCTCCATCGAGGAAGCGGGTCCCGGCCGGGAGCCGGGTCCCTTGGCTGCGGGCTTCACTGTCCCGCTTGGCGGTTTCAGCGCGGCGGGGTGAGCGGGGGAGGTCCGCGGGACGAATTCACGTCCCTCACTCCTTTAACCTCTTGCGAGGCCCCGGCTTTAGTGGGGAGCGGTGCCCAGGAATCCACCCCAGCAGTCGCCCCTTTAACCAGTCGCCCGGCCACTACCCCGGTGTACGCCGCGCTGACCTCGGCATAGCTGCCAAGTTGCCGGCCACGCGAGGTGGCTTGTTCGCTCGTGGAGGTGGTTGCTGCTACCGCCTGGCCATCGAGCCGATGAACTTTTGCCGGTGCCGGCAGAGGAGGGGACCCGGCTCCGGACAGTGGCCCGGGCGCCGGGCGCCTGGATGCGGGTTCTGACGAACCGCCCGAGTTGGACAAGTCCAACTCGTTGGCTTTCCTCTTGCCGGCGTTGGCTCGAGTAGGCATCGGGCCACGGCAGTTGCTGCTGCCCGCTGCCTCTTCTCTTCCGCGGCGATGGCGTCCATCAGCTGCTTCCGGACCTGCTGGAGCAGCTCAGGGAGATGGGCCTTTAGAAAGGACAACTCGTTGCCTTCCATGGAGAGTAGAGGTCAGTCAATCCGAGAGCAGAGATCAGTTTCCCACCGAATGCCAGTCCTCCGAGTCTCTCTTAATAAATTCTTCTTCGTGTGACAACATATTGTAGCGTGGGTCGGTATACAACCTTGATTGTAACCCTTGATTTCTTGCGGGGATTGTAAGAGACCACAAAGTCTTCCAACAATAATGAATTTAATCAACCAAAACGTCTTTACAGCACAAAATAATCTCGTCTACAACACACTTCTCCTACAAGCGATTCACACTTCAGCTCTCTTCGCAGTATTTCTTCCACAATCTCACCTACTACACTAATCTCAAAGCAAAAAACCCCAAAAACCAAAGAAGCTAACTGAGGGCAGAGGCCTGCGCAAGCGCAAGCATCGTCCCTACCTAGGTGAAACCATTCCTGCGCACAAGACGCATTGCTGGAAATGGTAAACGGTCGTAATATAAGAACGGAAATTTTGCTAACGCTAACGGGGTTTCGTCGTGGCGGGAGCCTCGACCATTCAAACTGGGATTTGTTGCTGCTGATGGGAGGTTATCCTGTCAGGCAAGTTGTCGAAGGAATTTGGTTGGTTGGGTCTCTGGGGTATGAACCCAGAGAGGGAGGGGCCGTTTCGGCTGAAGGCCTCTGCGGCATGGGGGGAAGATCACTTCAGCTGATGGCCTCCATGATCGGGGGGAAGGGTGGCGGGCCGTGCCCCTATTAAGTTATACCCTGGCATTCGCCTTACAACTGAGGAAAGCACGGAAAACCTCAGTCAGGGTAGCCGAGTAGTCTAACCACTCGTTGTGCTGACTTGGCCGTCTTTTGGGGATGGCTTCGGCTGGCCTGCTGAACATCAGTCGCCCTCGGTTGCCCTTGGGTGAACTCTGGCAGCCCTCATTCGGCACGAGTGTCTTCCGAGTTGCCGAACTAAGGGGTTCCCCACACCAGCTAACCTCGAGTCAAACCTCTCAGTTAGTGCTCTGATGTGGTCGGCAAAGAAAGGGACCCCCAGATCCTCATGTATTTGCCTGTTACTAACGTACCAGGGCGCGTTAGTAACAATTCGAAGACACTTGGATTGCAGAACTTGCAGCTTCTGGACGTGGCTGTTGGCAGCTGACCTCCAGATCGGGCATGCGTAATCCATTATGGGACGGATGAGCTGCTTATAGAGTAGTACACCGTTCCTGATTGACAGGCCACTTCTCCTATTGATAAGCGGGCCTAGCACACCTAATCGTTGCGCTGCCTTCTTTCCCACTTGGTTGACGTGCGCCGACCAAGTAAGCCCGGCGTCAAGGGTGACCCCCAGATACTGCGCTGTTTTGACCCATTGGATCGGCTGTCCGAGGAACTGCACTGCTCGGGGCTGTTGGATGTGACTTCTCGCGGAAATGAAGAGAACCGCGGTGCTCTTCGAGACGTTGATAGCAATCCTCCAGGCCCTGAGCCAGAGCTCAAGTCTACTGAGGTAGGTCTCCAGATACCTGACGAGAAGCGTTGGGCTACGGGACGTGACTACTAGAGCCGTGTCGTCCGCGTATTGTGCTAACTCGACGTGGCGGGACGGTGTGGGTATGTCGTTGACATACAGACTGAAGAGCACAGGGGAGAGAATTCCGCCCTGCACAACTCCAGCCCGCATGGTACGACGTGTGGACGTGGCCGACTGGAAGGATGTCTGGAATGTCCGGTCAGCGAGGTAGGAAGAGATGGTTTTTACCAAGTACGACGGGAAGTTGAGGACGGTCAGTTTGTATAGGAGGCCTTGGACCCAGACTGTGTCGAAGGCTTTGGCCACGTCCAGGAAAACCGCGCCGGTTAGCCGCTTCTCATCAAGGTTTCTGTTGACCCTTTCGACGAGGCGAGCCAGCTGTAACGATGTGCTGTGTCTGGGTCGAAACCCAAACTGCTCGTCGCGCAGCAGCCCGCGTTCACTGACCTCGTGTAGGACCCTCGTTAGTAGGATTTTCTCGCAGAGTTACTAATCTCAAAGCCGATTGTCAATCGGCTTTTATACAATTACAACAATGTCTATGCAACAATGTCAATAAACAGACGCAACAATGTAAACACAACAATGCTAAACGCAACAATGCATGAATACAACAATGTCATTAAACAGTTCAACAATGCCAACCGCAACACGTCACAATATATACTTCCACAATGAAATATTCAATAACATCATATTTAAGTGATAAGTGATTTGTGTACTTGCAATTAATAAAAGTATGAGTCCAATATAATATCCTTGTAAAAAGTTTAAATTAGGTATGAAAGTGAAGCCCAAAATATAATATACTTTTTAAAGTGACGGAATCGAATTTTTGAGTTTTTAATAATTTACAATTAACCATAACGACCTCAAGGTGCCCTCACATGCGCACGTCATACGACTGCACTGCGCGACAACGTCTGCGCAGGTGCCCCACTAACCTAACCTAACCCAAAGCAACCAAAACGATGAAATCTGTATCTGTGCAAAATGGTTTCCTGCGCACGAATTTTGGTAAAAGCGAATGGATGCGCAGAAATTATTGAAATTTTGTATGGAAGTCATGCCACAGGTACGTTAATGATATCCATACTCTATTATGTCTTATCGCCTTTTAGAAATTCGCACGGAGGCATCAAAGTCGTGAGGTGGAGGATACGCACAGTCGGCCACGACCACTTATCAATAAGGATATTACGCGCTCACACAATCCCCATATAACACAAATAGTGCTTATATGCGTGTAATACATCATAACACGTCTAAAATTACATAATGTTTTAAACAAGAATTATTTCTTGCAAAATTGATGCAGTGTAGATGTTGACGCAAATACGTAGCAGATTCATGCGTAGCGATGACCCAATCTAACTCACTATAAATAAGTATCATGTAACGAAAGAATCGGAATAAACATACGTCAATGATAGTACGTCATTTATTAATATAAATAGCCTCACAAAAAATATGAATATAAAACCTCTGGTACATTAATTGCAATGCTTGGTGGGCGCGGAATTCGTGGCACACGTCAAACGTGTGGTAACATATTGGTGTCCTATGTCAAAGGTCAACAAAATATATCGCAAATATTGCCTCACATTTACTCGAGGACACGACGTACAAACACAAAGACGCAGTCTGTCGGAAAAATACGGAACCAAAGATAAGACGTGGCATCTGTGATGACCTCAATGGAAAGAAATCAGTACTTTCGTATGGCATTGAGGACCAATCAGAAGTCAGTCAGTACTGATTCTGTCTTGGAACAGTCGTCTGGTCCAGATTGAAGAGTCGCCATTAAGCGTAATTAGACCACACAAGCAATTCAACAACTGCAACTGCGTAAAAACATGGATAAGTGACGTGACCCAATTGTGTTGGGAGGTCCACAGGTAGGCAACCAATGTAAAGTTTTTCAAGTGTAAAAGTATGGCAGTGACTCAAACACAAGATTGTTCTATAATTTGAGAACATTGAAATATTCGAGTTTTTAATATCCCGTAATCGATAATAAAACTCATACGATGCCGTAAGCTAGACAATTTGCAAACGTCAATGCGCATCACCTTCTGCGCAGATGCCCCATTAACCTAATCTAACGTAACCTACCTCAACCCTAAAGGCCACGATAACCAACATCCGACATTATCTAAAACGAATTACGCACAAAAACTTTTCTTTATGTATTCTAACAGGTGCCTATACGTGCACAGATACGTCACAAGACTAAGAAATGCACAAAATGAGTTCAGAAATATTTTTATGGCGAAGAATCTGATGGTGACTAAGGTTATGTAAGCGCGGTGTAGCTTCATACGTAAGGATTCGTTCAGAGAAATCACTATACGTAAATAAGGGGATTAAAGAAAATTTCACCTATAATCTTTGTCTTGAACATAGTCAGAACGTAGCTGCGGACAAGTCACCGGAAACCCCGGAAGACCTGCGCCTCAGTGTCTCCTCCGTCGAGGAAGCGAATCCCGGCTGGGAACCGGGTCTCGTGGCTAGGGGCTTCACCGTCCCGCTCGGTGGTTTCAACGCGGCGCCTCTCTCCTCTCTGGGGAAAGTGGACACGGGGGGAATTCTGCGGCGCCTTCTTGTCCCTCGCATATTTACCCTCAGCTCAGGCCCCAGGTTAAGTGGTGAGCGGTACCGAGGAATCCACCTCAGCGGCCGCCCATTTAACGGGTCGCCCGGCCACTACCACGGTGCACGCCGCGATGACCTCAGCATGGTTAAGTTGCCGGCCGCTGGCATCGACGTGATCGCCCGTGGAGGCAGTGAGTTTATCCACATGGCCTTGGGCGAAGAGAGACTTCGACTGGGCGGTCAGATACGGGGACCCGGCTCCGAATATTAGCCCTGGCGCCGGGCGCCAAGTGACACGTTCCATCGAACAGCCCGAGTCGGACGAATCCAAGTCCGCGGTGGCTCTCGGTGCATTGTGGGAGACACGAACCAACACACATCCCAACATACGTTTCAGACCTGCTTGAGATAACTGGCTGGCCAGTGAGTCGATCGCCCAACCCTTTGTCCGCGGCGGAATTCACGGTTTCCAGTCTTCTCTCAGCGATGATATCCGCCTTCAGCTTCCTCAGGACGGCCTGGGAAAGCTCGGCGAAGTGGCCCCTGAGAAAGACCAATTCCTTCTTGTCCATTCGCAGACAGTAAATACAACGTTCCGGTGCTCGCAGGGTTCTCTCAATCCGCGAAGAATATTCTCCTCCTCACCAATCACTCTGACTATCTCATCATCACACAATTGCATGATTAATATTAGAACGTAATGATTGGGGCCCCACCCCGCCCCAATCTGTGGTTGCCAACCTAAATTTCTAATGCAACCTCCAATTTCCAAGTACCCTACCAAACATGGTACAGTCGGTGTCGAGTCCGATTACGCTGGCGGGACGAAAGGTTGTCGAACACCCACAGGATGAAAGTTTCCTCCCCCTGCCTCTATATGTACAGCGGATCAGCATCCCAAACATTGGTAAATATCTTTAAAATATCTGGAAAATTAGCAATATTTGCATAATTCAAATAAAAGATAAAACTACCGGTTATTTTCAAAATAAAAATTAAAAATACCTAAAGTTTCTCAAAGATATTTGCTTTGTAAAACCATCCTAAATTAGATAAGAGCCACATGAATGTAAATACGAAGATATACATATCCCACAGCCTTCCAACAGGTCGATCCAACGCATTTCAGTCGGAATTGTGTTTGTTTTCACCGAATCCACGAAACAGGCTCGAAAACCTGCAAGGCCAATAGATTCCTCCCTCAGCCTTCAAATTTACAAGGGATAAGGGGATCTGAGAGCATCCAATACTTTTTTCATACGACTCGAATATCTGAAAAATTATAAAAATTAGCGTATTTCATATGGAGTTAAGTTCTACAAAGCAGTATCAAATTAAATAATTCATATAATAAAGCTTCTCAAAATTCCTCTTCTGGAAAATCATCCGTAAGTAGATATGAACCAAAGTAGTTAAAACTTTTCGTTGTTCTTATAACAGCGATTCAATCAAATATAGCTGATTCGGTGTAATGTCCGATTACGCTTAACGAAGGATCGGTGCTCGATTATCTACAGGGGCAATGGATCCCTCCCTCAGCCTCTACATGTGCACCGGATCTCGGGACCCGTGACCATCCAATACGTTGGTGCAAGGGTGTCATATATCTGAAAAATTACCATTAGCATAATTCTTATATACTTAGAATTTGCGGGAATTTTGAATTAAAATAATATCAAAAAAAAATTTATTAGTAATTTCATTTATAATTAGGTAAAAAACGCATAGATTTGAACTTCACGATATACTAATCACACAGCCTTTCAAAGGTACCATCAAATTCAGCTCATTCGGAGTAGTGTCAGATTACGATGAATAGACGAAAAGGGCTCGAACTCCTACAGCAGCAATGGATTCGTCATTTAGTGTCTTTATGTACATTGGATCTGGCACCCGCGAGCATCCAATACTTTTGAAGATATGATTCAAAAATCTGAAAAATTACCAGTTTTAATTTGATTCATGTAAAAGCAACTTTAGCCTTCACACGAGTCGAAGTAATTATGTCAGCCAGCGCCGGTAATTATTAAGTTGAGTTGACCATCTACGATCGAACCCAGACGGATGCAATGGATTCTTCGGTCAGCCTGTCTATTCTGTGCACACGTGGGCCTACTCCATAAAGATGACGGGTTTCAATTTCTTGTAATTACAGGAATATGCCTAATTCTCATAAAAATGTAATTTCCAAAAGTTTCCCAAATTAAAAAGAAAATTTCGAAAAATTAAATACAAATCTCAAAATTATATTATCACGAAAATAACAAAATTAATTTGCCCGAATGGGACACATATTCGTACTTCCAGCATTTTGGAATGGAAAACATCTAAAGTAGGATCACAAAATGTTCATAGTAGATGTCAGCTGTCGGCTTTTTACGTATTCATTTACAAAATATGACTTGAAATTTAAATATCCAATAAAACTATTCCGGGAATCCGTCGTAACAAACGACAAAGAATGCAATACGAGTATGTCCATTTCTGCATGTACTTCATAAACATTAACTTTCTTGACAAGCGAAAGTTAACAAGTGCTTAATGCATTACACGGATCCCTGCAATTACTGATCCCCCATCCGCGGTTAAATGAGTGGTAAAACAACCCCAGAATTTACGCAATTAGAAAAATTCTTTAAAAGAGGGTACTCATATAACCGAACGTCTAATACTTGATGGTGCCGAGAATAAAAATGTGCGACTTGTGTTTCTCCACAGTTCATATGTCGTGGGACCCCAAGCATTAGAACTCCCGAAGCGAAGACCCCGACAAAGGCCAATACAACTCCCGATGAGATCATCTTCCATCTCCTTCTACTCAGCTTCTTCGAGATCAGAAACATTCGAACATTGCTAACCGATTGCGGTTTACCTTCTCTGGACCCGAAGCGTCTCTTTATCATCGGAAATATGTGCCATCCCAGACAACTTAAAAAATTCCACACAAATCAATTAACCAAAATCTGAACGGAAAGAATTCAAACCGTAGAATTTGCTGCAAGCAATTTAAGATAAATACTTACATTAGATAAGAAAATTTCTTTGAGACGTAGAAATTCATATATTAGGATCACGACCAACATTCATTTAAACTAGCCGTGCAAATATACAGCTCGAAACTTACAATTTGTCCTTCGCCACAAATTTACAACTTGGAGTTTGCATTAACGACACGAGACAACGAGACTTCTAACGGTGGTTCCATGCTCCTGACGTCAGCAAAAACGCACATTCAAATTATACACAGGAGAAACTTCCCAGTTTAAATCCAAGCATGTTTTAAAAGACCTGTCGATAAATTCCACATCATCTAGCTTTTCAATTTGCTTAGATACATCCCTCGGTGCTACAGTGGCACATGAATAGTATGTAGAAACTTGGAAGAATGTCGCTCCTCCCAACGTCATCATCGGCGACTGTAAGCTTTTGCAAATGAGCCCATACAACATCTCAAACGATCACACTCACACGGAGGACACGAAAGAACGAATTTCCTCATATTCATTACAGGACAAATTAGGGATACTAACTACTACCGCAATTAGGTCTGAAGTTGTCATTCCATACACAAAAGCATACAATCGTAAAAGAACTGTTGCAGTGGATCGACATTAAATTCTTAATTGCAACATGAAATTGATTCTGAAACGTAAACTTAATACAACGTAGTTCACCTTTACACAATTACATTACTAATTTTAGGACGTAGTGATTGGGGCCCCACCCCGCCCCAATCTGTGATTGCCAACCTAAATTTCTAATGCAACCTCCATTGAACTTCTCAAAATTCATTTTTTGGAAAATCATCCGTAAGTGGAACCAACCAACCAAAAAGATAACTAAGGGCGGAGGCATCGTCCCTTGCTAGGTGACACCATTCCTGCGTATGAAACGCATTGATGGAAATGGTACACGGTCTTAAGCTAAAAACGGAAATTATGCCAACGCTAACGGGGTTTCGTCGTGGCGGGGGCACGACCATTCAAACTGCGTTGTGTGTGTAGGAAGCCGTGGTTCGGGAGTCCGGCCCGTAGATCAAGCAGGAATTTCTGTTGTCGTAATCACGCAGGAGCGAGCCCCTAGCAGAGATCAGCCTAGCACAGCAATGTACATGGTGGCCAGCTCCTCGCGTACCTCGGCCTCGGGCATGCGCACGCCCAGGTTTTTAATCACCAGGCGCACGCCCTCACCGAGGGACCGCAGGACCCTGACGGTGGCCCGGAACCCGTCGGCGGTCTGAGGCACAACAGTCACGAGGTCTCCCTTCATCTGCGCCACGATCCCGTAAGCCGACTCATCGCATATCCTATGCAGGAAGCCGCGTACGTCCTTCACCCCCGAGACGTACACCGGGGTTTTGTTACGGCGCTCCCCCGGAGCCGTTTTGTCCACTTGAGCGTAGAAGGATGAAGCGGCGTCAAATGACATGCCAGTAAGCGGCCCGGACAGGTCCCCGGAAGACCGGGGAGACCTGCGCCCAAGTGCCTCCTCCATCGAGGAAGCGGGTCCCGGCCGGGAGCCGGGACCCTTGGCTGCGGGCTTCACTGTCCCGCTTGGCGGTTTCAGCGCGGCGGGGTGAGCGGGGGGAGGTCCGCGGGTCGACTTCACGTCCCTCACTCTTTAACCTCTTGCGAGGCCCCGGCTTTAGTGGGGAGCGGTGCCGAGGAATCCACCCCAGCAGTCGCCCCTTTAACCAGTCGCCCGGCCACTACCCCGGTGTACGCCGCGCTGACCTCAGCATAACTGCCGAGTTGCCGGCCACACGAGGTGGCTTGTTCGCCCGTGGAAGTTGCTGTTGCTGCCGTCGCCGAGCCATCGGGCCGATGAACTTTTGCCGGGGCCGGCAGAGGAGTGGACCCGGCTCCGGACAGTGGCCCGGGCGCCGGGCGCCTAGATGCGGGTTCCGTCGAACCGCCCGAGTTGGACAAGTCCAACTCGTTGGCTTTCCTCTTGCCGACGCCGGCTCGAGGAGGTCCTCCGGCCACGGCTGTAGCAGCTGCCCGCTGCCTCTTCTTTTCGGTGGCGAAGGCGTCGATGAGCTGCTTCCGTACCTGCTGGAGAAGATCAGGGAGATGGGCCTTTAGAAAGGCGAAGTCGTTGCCTTCCATGGAGAGTAAGTCGATCCGGCTATCCGAGAATATAGGACACCTCTCTATCCCTCTCACCCCCTCGTGCGTCCCGTCCTAATGCGAACGCCCAGGTTTTTAATCACCAGGCGCAGGCACCGATCCTCGGGGTGGGAGAATGTGTGAAAACTCACAACCTCGCCCTCACCGAGGGACTGCAGGACCCTGGCGGTGGCCCGTAACCCGTCGGCGGTCTCAGGCACAAGAGTTACCAGGTCTCCCTTCATCTGCGCCACGATCCCGTAAGCCGACTCATCGCGAATCCTTTGCAGGAAGCCGCGTACGTCCTTCACCCCAGAGACGTACACCGGGGTTTTGTTACGGCGCTCCCCCGGAGCCGTTTTGTCCACTTGAGCGTGGAAGAAAGAAGCGGCGTCAAATGACATGCCAGTGAGCGGCCCGGACAGGTCCCCGGAAGCCCGGGGAGACCTGCGCCCAGGTGCCTCCTCCATCGAGGAAGCGGGTCCCGGCCGGGAGCCGGGTCCCTTGGCTGCGGGCTTCACTGTCCCGCTTGGCGGTTTCAGCGCGGCGGGGTGAGCGGGGGAGGTCCGCGGGACGAATTCACGTCCCTCACTCCTTTAACCTCTTGCGAGGCCCCGGCTTTAGTGGGGAGCGGTGCCCAGGAATCCACCCCAGCAGTCGCCCCTTTAACCAGTCGCCCGGCCACTACCCCGGTGTACGCCGCGCTGACCTCGGCATAGCTGCCAAGTTGCCGGCCACGCGAGGTGGCTTGTTCGCTCGTGGAGGTGGTTGCTGCTACCGCCTGGCCATCGAGCCGATGAACTTTTGCCGGTGCCGGCAGAGGAGGGGACCCGGCTCCGGACAGTGGCCCGGGCGCCGGGCGCCTGGATGCGGGTTCTGACGAACCGCCCGAGTTGGACAAGTCCAACTCGTTGGCTTTCCTCTTGCCGGCGTTGGCTCGAGTAGGCATCGGGCCACGGCAGTTGCTGCTGCCCGCTGCCTCTTCTCTTCCGCGGCGATGGCGTCCATCAGCTGCTTCCGGACCTGCTGGAGCAGCTCAGGGAGATGGGCCTTTAGAAAGGACAACTCGTTGCCTTCCATGGAGAGTAGAGGTCAGTCAATCCGAGAGCAGAGATCAGTTTCCCACCGAATGCCAGTCCTCCGAGTCTCTCTTAATAAATTCTTCTTCGTGTGACAACATATTGTAGCGTGGGTCGGTATACAACCTTGATTGTAACCCTTGATTTCTTGCGGGGATTGTAAGAGACCACAAAGTCTTCCAACAATAATGAATTTAATCAACCAAAACGTCTTTACAGCACAAAATAATCTCGTCTACAACACACTTCTCCTACAAGCGATTCACACTTCAGCTCTCTTCGCAGTATTTCTTCCACAATCTCACCTACTACACTAATCTCAAAGCAAAAAACCCCAAAAACCAAAGAAGCTAACTGAGGGCAGAGGCCTGCGCAAGCGCAAGCATCGTCCCTACCTAGGTGAAACCATTCCTGCGCACAAGACGCATTGCTGGAAATGGTAAACGGTCGTAATATAAGAACGGAAATTTTGCTAACGCTAACGGGGTTTCGTCGTGGCGGGAGCCTCGACCATTCAAACTGGGATTTGTTGCTGCTGATGGGAGGTTATCCTGTCAGGCAAGTTGTCGAAGGAATTTGGTTGGTTGGGTCTCTGGGGTATGAACCCAGAGAGGGAGGGGCCGTTTCGGCTGAAGGCCTCTGCGGCATGGGGGGAAGATCACTTCAGCTGATGGCCTCCATGATCGGGGGGAAGGGTGGCGGGCCGTGCCCCTATTAAGTTATACCCTGGCATTCGCCTTACAACTGAGGAAAGCACGGAAAACCTCAGTCAGGGTAGCCGAGTAGTCTAACCACTCGTTGTGCTGACTTGGCCGTCTTTTGGGGATGGCTTCGGCTGGCCTGCTGAACATCAGTCGCCCTCGGTTGCCCTTGGGTGAACTCTGGCAGCCCTCATTCGGCACGAGTGTCTTCCGAGTTGCCGAACTAAGGGGTTCCCCACACCAGCTAACCTCGAGTCAAACCTCTCAGTTAGTGCTCTGATGTGGTCGGCAAAGAAAGGGACCCCCAGATCCTCATGTATTTGCCTGTTACTAACGTACCAGGGCGCGTTAGTAACAATTCGAAGACACTTGGATTGCAGAACTTGCAGCTTCTGGACGTGGCTGTTGGCAGCTGACCTCCAGATCGGGCATGCGTAATCCATTATGGGACGGATGACCTGCTTATAGAGTAGTACACCGTTCCTGATTGACAGGCCACTTCTCCTATTGATAAGCGGGCCTAGCACACCTAATCGTTGCGCTGCCTTCTTTCCCACTTGGTTGACGTGCGCCGACCAAGTAAGCCCGGCGTCAAGGGTGACCCCCAGATACTGCGCTGTTTTGACCCATTGGATCGGCTGTCCGAGGAACTGCACTGCTCGGGGCTGTTGGATGTGACTTCTCGCGGAAATGAAGAGAACCGCGGTGCTCTTCGAGACGTTGATAGCAATCCTCCAGGCCCTGAGCCAGAGCTCAAGTCTACTGAGGTAGGTCTCCAGATACCTGACGAGAAGCGTTGGGCTACGGGACGTGACTACTAGAGCCGTGTCGTCCGCGTATTGTGCTAACTCGACGTGGCGGGACGGTGTGGGTATGTCGTTGACATACAGACTGAAGAGCACAGGGGAGAGAATTCCGCCCTGCACAACTCCAGCCCGCATGGTACGACGTGTGGACGTGGCCGACTGGAAGGATGTCTGGAATGTCCGGTCAGCGAGGTAGGAAGAGATGGTTTTTACCAAGTACGACGGGAAGTTGAGGACGGTCAGTTTGTATAGGAGGCCTTGGACCCAGACTGTGTCGAAGGCTTTGGCCACGTCCAGGAAAACCGCGCCGGTTAGCCGCTTCTCATCAAGGTTTCTGTTGACCCTTTCGACGAGGCGAGCCAGCTGTAACGATGTGCTGTGTCTGGGTCGAAACCCAAACTGCTCGTCGCGCAGCAGCCCGCGTTCACTGACCTCGTGTAGGACCCTCGTTAGTAGGATTTTCTCGCAGAGTTACTAATCTCAAAGCCAACCAACCAAACCAACCAAAGAAGCTAACTGAGGGCAGAGGCCTGCGCAAGCGCAAGCATCGTCCCTACCTAGGTGAAACCATTCCTGCGCACAAGACGCATTGCTGGAAATGGTAAACGGTCGTAATATAAGAACGGAAATTTTGCTAACGCTAACGGGGTTTCGTCGTGGCGGGAGCCTCGACCATTCAAACTGGGATTTGTTGCTGCTGATGGGAGGTTATCCTGTCAGGCAAGTTGTCGAAGGAATTTGGTTGGTTGGGTCTCTGGGGTATGAACCCAGAGAGGGAGGGGCCGTTTCGGCTGAAGGCCTCTGCGGCATGGGGGGAAGATCACTTCAGCTGATGGCCTCCATGATCGGGGGGAAGGGTGGCGGGCCGTGCCCCTATTAAGTTATACCCTGGCATTCGCCTTACAACTGAGGAAAGCACGGAAAACCTCAGTCAGGGTAGCCGAGTAGTCTAACCACTCGTTGTGCTGACTTGGCCGTCTTTTGGGGATGGCTTCGGCTGGCCTGCTGAACATCAGTCGCCCTCGGTTGCCCTTGGGTGAACTCTGGCAGCCCTCATTCGGCACGAGTGTCTTCCGAGTTGCCGAACTAAGGGGTTCCCCACACCAGCTAACCTCGAGTCAAACCTCTCAGTTAGTGCTCTGATGTGGTCGGCAAAGAAAGGGACCCCCAGATCCTCATGTATTTGCCTGTTACTAACGTACCAGGGCGCGTTAGTAACAATTCGAAGACACTTGGATTGCAGAACTTGCAGCTTCTGGACGTGGCTGTGGGCAGCTGACCTCCAGATCGGGCATGCGTAATCCATTATGGGACGGATGAGCTGCTTATAGAGTAGTACACCGTTCCTGATTGACAGGCCACTTCTCCTATTGATAAGCGGGCCTAGCACACCTAATCGTTGCGCTGCCTTCTTTCCCACTTGGTTGACGTGCGCCGACCAAGTAAGCCCGGCGTCAAGGGTGACCCCCAGATACTGTGCTGTTTTGACCCATTGGATCGGCTGTCCGAGGAACTGCACTGCTCGGGGCTGTTGGATGTGTCTTCTCGCGGAAATGAAGAGAACCGATTGTCAATCGGCTTTTATACAATTACAACAATGTCTATGCAACAATGTCAATAAACAGACGCAACAATGTAAACACAACAATGCTAAACGCAACAATGCATGAATACAACAATGTCATTAAACAGTTCAACAATGCCAACCGCAACACGTCACAATATATACTTCCACAATGAAATATTCAATAACATCATATTTAAGTGATAAGTGATTTGTGTACTTGCAATTAATAAAAGTATGAGTCCAATATAATATCCTTGTAAAAAGTTTAAATTAGGTATGAAAGTGAAGCCCAAAATATAATATACTTTTTAAAGTGACGGAATCGAATTTTTGAGTTTTTAATAATTTACAATTAACCATAACGACCTCAAGGTGCCCTCACATGCGCACGTCATACGACTGCACTGCGCGACAACGTCTGCGCAGGTGCCCCACTAACCTAACCTAACCCAAAGCAACCAAAACGATGAAATCTGTATCTGTGCAAAATGGTTTCCTGCGCACGAATTTTGGTAAAAGCGAATGGATGCGCAGAAATTATTGAAATTTTGTATGGAAGTCATGCCACAGGTACGTTAATGATATCCATACTCTATTATGTCTTATCGCCTTTTAGAAATTCGCACGGAGGCATCAAAGTCGTGAGGTGGAGGATACGCACAGTCGGCCACGACCACTTATCAATAAGGATATTACGCGCTCACACAATCCCCATATAACACAAATAGTGCTTATATGCGTGTAATACATCATAACACGTCTAAAATTACATAATGTTTTAAACAAGAATTATTTCTTGCAAAATTGATGCAGTGTAGATGTTGACGCAAATACGTAGCAGATTCATGCGTAGCGATGACCCAATCTAACTCACTATAAATAAGTATCATGTAACGAAAGAATCGGAATAAACATACGTCAATGATAGTACGTCATTTATTAATATAAATAGCCTCACAAAAAATATGAATATAAAACCTCTGGTACATTAATTGCAATGCTTGGTGGGCGCGGAATTCGTGGCACACGTCAAACGTGTGGTAACATATTGGTGTCCTATGTCAAAGGTCAACAAAATATATCGCAAATATTGCCTCACATTTACTCGAGGACACGACGTACAAACACAAAGACGCAGTCTGTCGGAAAAATACGGAACCAAAGATAAGACGTGGCATCTGTGATGACCTCAATGGAAAGAAATCAGTACTTTCGTATGGCATTGAGGACCAATCAGAAGTCAGTCAGTACTGATTCTGTCTTGGAACAGTCGTCTGGTCCAGATTGAAGAGTCGCCATTAAGCGTAATTAGACCACACAAGCAATTCAACAACTGCAACTGCGTAAAAACATGGATAAGTGACGTGACCCAATTGTGTTGGGAGGTCCACAGGTAGGCAACCAATGTAAAGTTTTTCAAGTGTAAAAGTATGGCAGTGACTCAAACACAAGATTGTTCTATAATTTGAGAACATTGAAATATTCGAGTTTTTAATATCCCGTAATCGATAATAAAACTCATACGATGCCGTAAGCTAGACAATTTGCACAAGTCAATGCGCATCACCTTCTGCGCAGATGCCCCATTAACCTAATCTAACGTAACCTAACTCAACCCTAAAGGCCACGATAACCAACATCCGACTTTATCTACAACGAATTACGCACAAAAACTTTTCTTTATGTATTCTAACAGGTGCCTATACGTGCACAGATACGTCACAAGACTAAGAAATGCACAAAATGAGTTCAGAAATATTTTTATGGCGAAGAATCTGATAGTGACTAAGGTTATGTAAGCGCGTTGTAGCTTCATACGTAAGGATTCGTTCAGAGAAATCACTATACGTAAATAAGGGGATTAAAGAAAATTTCACCTATAATCTTTGTCTTGAACATAGTCAGAACGTAGCTGCGGACAAGTCACCGGAAACCCCGGAAGACCTGCGCCTCAGTGTCTCCTCCGTCGAGGAAGCGAATCCCGGCTGGGAACCGGGTCTCGTGGCTAGGGGCTTCACCGTCCCGCTCGGCGGTTTCAACGCGGCGCCTCTCTCCTCTCTGGGGAAAGTGGACACGGGGGGAATTCTGCGGCGCCTTCTTGTCCCTCGCATATTTACCCTCAGCTCAGGCCCCAGGTTAAGTGATGAGCGGTACCGAGGAATCCACCTCAGCGGCCGCCCATTTAACGGGTCGCCCGGCCACTACCACGGTGCACGCCGCGATGACCTCAGCATGGTTAAGTTGCCGGCCGCTGGCATCGACGTGATCGCCCGTGGAGGCAGTGAGTTTATCCACATGGCCTTGGGCGAAGAGAGACTTCGACTGGGCGGTCAGATACGGGGACCCGGCTCCGAATATTAGCCCTGGCGCCGGGCGCCAAGTGACACGTTCCATCGAACAGCCCGAGTCGGACGAGTCCAAGTCCGCGGTGGCTCTCGGTGCATTGTGGGAAGCACGAACCAACCCACATCCCAACATACGTTTCAGACCTGCTTGAGATAACTGGACTGGCCAGTGAGTCGATCGCCCAACCCTTTGTCCGCGGCGGAATTCACGGTTTCCAGTCTTCTCTCAGCGATGATATCCGCCTTCAGCTTCCTCAGGACGGCCTGGGAAAGCTCGGCGAAGTGGCCCCTGAGAAAGACCAATTCCTTCTTGTCCATTCGCAGACAGTAAATACAACGTTCCGGTGCTCGCAGGGTTCTCTCAATCCGCGAAGAATATTCTCCTCCTCACCAATCACTCTGACTATCTCATCATCACACAATTGCATGATTAATATTAGAACGTAATGATTGGGGCCCCACCCCGCCCCAATCTGTGGTTGCCAACCTAAATTTCTAATGCAACCTCCAATTTCCAAGTACCCTACCAAACATGGTACAGTCCGTGTGGAGTCCGATTACGCTGGCGGGACGAAAGGTTGTCGAACACCCACAGGATGAAAGTTTCCTCCCCCTGCCTCTATATGTACAGCGGATCAGCATCCCAAACATTGGTAAATATCTTTAAAATATCTGGAAAATTAGCAATATTTGCATAATTCAAATAAAAGATAAAACTACCGGTTATTTTCAAAATAAAAATTAAAAATACCTAAAGTTTCTCAAAGATATTTGCTTTGTAAAACCATCCTAAATTAGATAAGAGCCACATAAATGTAGATACGAAGATATACATATCCCACAGCCTTCCAACAGGTCGATCCAACGCATTTCAGTCGGAATTGTGTTTGTTTTCACTGAATCCACGAAACAAGCTCGAAAACCTGAAAGGCCAATGGATTCCTCCCTCAGCCTCCAAATTTACAAGGGATCAGGGGATCTGAGAGCATCCAATACTTTTTTCATACGACTCAAATATCTGAAAAATTACCAAAATTAGCGTATTTCATATGGAGTTAAGTTCTACAAAGCAGTATCAAATTAAATATTTCATATAATAAAGCTTCTCAAAATTCCTTTTCTGGAAAATCATCCGTAAGTAGATATGAACCAAAGTCGTTAAAACTTTTCGTAGTTCTTATAACAGCGATCCAATCAAATATAGCTGATTCGGTGTAATGTCCGATTACGCTTAACGAAGGATCGGTGCTCGATTATCTACAGGGGCAATGGATCCCTCCCTCAGCCTCTACATGTGCACCGGATCTCGGGACCCGTGACCATCCAATACGTTGGTGCAAGGGTGTCATATATCTGCAAAATTACCATTAGCATAATTCTTATATACTTAGAATTTGCGGGAATTTTGAATTAAAATAATATCAAAAAAAAATTTATTAGTAATTTCATTTATAATTAGCTAAAAAACGCATAGATTTCAACTTCACGATATACGAATCACACAGCCTTTCAAAGGTACCATCAAATTCAGCTCATTCGGAGTTGTGTCAAATTACGACGAATAGACGAAAAGGGCTCGAACTCCTACAGCAGCAATGGATTCGTCATTTAGTGTCTATATGTACATTGGATCTGGCACCCGCGAGCATCCAATACTTTTGAAGATATGATTCAAATATCTGAAAAATTACCAGTTTTAATTTGATTCATGTAAAAGCAATAAGAACTGGGAACTTTAGCCTTCAAACGAGTCGAAGTAATTATGTCAGCCAGCGCCGGTAATTATTAAGTTGAGTTGACCATCTACGTTCGAACCCAGACGGATGCAATGGATTTTTCCCTCAGCCTGTTTGCCTGTCTATTCTGTGCACACGTGGGCCTACTCCATAAAGATGACAGGTTTCAATTTCTTGTAATTACTGGAATATGCCTAATTAACATAAAAATGTAATTTCCAAAAGTTTCCAAAATTAAAAACAAAATTTGGAAAAATCAAATACAAAATTATATTATCTCGAAAATAACAAAATTAGTTTGCCCGAATGGGACACATATCCGTACTTCCAGCATTTTGGAATGGAAAACATCTAAAGTAGGATCACAAAATGTTCATAGTCGATGTCAGCTGTCGGCTTTTTACGTATTCATTTACAAAATATGACTTGACAGTTAAATATCCAATAAAACTATTCAGGTAATCCGTCGTAACAAACGAAAAAAGAATGCAATATCCACATTTCGGCATGTACTTCATAAACATTAACTTTCTTGACAAGCGAAAGTTAACAAGTGCTTAATGCATTACACGTATCCCTGCAATTACTGATCCCCCATCCGCGGTTAAATGAGTGGTAAAACAACCCCAGCATTTACGCCATTAGAAAAATTCTTTAAAAGAGGGTACTCACATAACCGAACGTCTAATACTTGATGGTGCCGAGAATAAAAATGTGCGACTTGTGTTTCTCCACAGTTCATATGTCGTGGGCCCCCAAACATTAGAACTCCCGAAGCGAAGACCCCGACAAAGGCCAATACAACTCCCGATGAGATCATCTTCCATCTCCTTCTACTCAGCTTCTTCGAGATCAGAAACATTCGAACATTGCTAACCGATTGCGGTTTACCTTCTCTGGACCCAAAGCGTCTCTTTATCATCGGAAATATGTGCCATCCCAGACAACTTAAAAAATTCCACACGCATCAATTTGTCAAAATCTGAACGGAAACACTACAAACCGTAGAATTTGCTGCAAGCAATTTAAGATAAATACTCACATTAGATAAGAAAATCTCTTTGAGACGCAGAAATTCATATACTAAGTTCGCGATCAACATTCATTTAAACTAGCCGTGTAAATATACAGCTCGAAACTTAGAATTTGTTATACGCCACAAATTTACAACTTGGTGTTTGCTTTAACGACACGAGACTTCTAACGGTGGTTCCATGCTTCTGACGTCAGCAAAAACGCACATTCAAATTATACACAGGAGAAACTTCCCAGTTTAAATCCAAGCATGTTTTAAAAGACCTGTCGATAAATTCCACATCATCTAGCTTTTCAATTTGCTTAGATACGTATATCCCTCGGTGCTAAAGTGGCACATGAATAGTACGTAGAAACTGGGAAGAATGTCGCTCCTCCCAACGTCATCATCGGCGACTGTAAGCTTTTGCAAATGAGCCCATACAACATCTGAAACGATCAAACTCACACGGAGGACACCAAAGAACGAATTTCCTCATATTCATTACAGGACAAATTAGGGATACTAACTACTACCGCAATTAGGTCTGAAGTTGTCATTCCATACACAAAAGCATACAATCGTAAAAGAACTGTTGCAGTGGATCGACATTAAATTCTTAATTGCAACATGAAATTGATTCTGAAACGTAAACTTAATACAACGTAGTTCACCTTTACACAATTACATTACTAATTTTAGAACGTAGTGATTGGGGCCCCACCCCGCCCCAACCTGTGATTGCCAACCTAAATTTCTAATGCAACCTCCATTGAACTTCTCAAAATTCATTTTTTGGAAAATCATCCGTAAGTGGAACCAACCAACCAAAAAGATAACTAAGGGCGGAGGCATCGTCCCTTGCTAGGTGACACCTTTCCTGCGTATGAAACGCATTGATGGAAATGGTACATGGTCTTAAGCTAAAAACGGAAATTATGCCAACGCTAACGGGGTTGCGTCGTGGCGGGGGCACGACCATTCAAACTGCGTTGTGTGTGTATGGAGCCGTGGTTGGTGTATCCGGCCCGTAGATCAAGCAGGAATTTCTGTTGGCGTAATCACGCAGGAGCGAGCCCCTAGCAGAGATCAGCCTAGAATTCCAGTCCCTGTGCTTCGTGTTGAGGTCATCGGCCAATAGGACCGGGACACCCCCGCTCAAGCACTCGGTCAGGTCCGACTCAATCCAGGGCCGGGTGGGTGCGAGGTATGCCGCCACGAGCTTGACTTTCCTGGTTGCCAGCACCAGGTGAATGGCGGTTGCTTCCAGTTGCTGCAGACCCGAGACCGGCACAGGGTAATGATCAATGCCCCTGCGGACAAGGATCGCTGTGCCGCCCCCCAGCGTCGGGCGGTCCGTACGGTGGCAAACGTAGTTCGCGAACCTCAAGGCCCGACCCGATGTGAGGTGCGTCTCGTTCAGGAGGCAAACATCGACTCCGTGGTCACCGAGGAACTGCTCCAGCTCCAGCTTCCTGCCGCGAACACCGTCGGCGTTCCAATAAGCCAGCCGCAAGACCTTACCTCCGTGTCCTCTAGGCCGTGCAGTCATTGTCGGCCATGAAGAGGAGAACGGTTTTGAGGATGGCTCGCGGACGAGCCTCCCCGATTGGGAGGGAAGTGACCGCGGCGAGGAGACGGCGTGTCATCTCGACGCAGGCCTGTGTTGGGATGATCTCCAGGAGATCTGAGATGCCCTGGAGCGGGGACTGACCCTTGGGTGGGGTGGGGTCAGTCTTCTTGGGAACAGGTGCAGTGGATTTGCCACCGGCACCACAGGACGAGCGGGCTTGGTACGGCCGTCCTTAGGGACAGCCTGCCTCTCAGTCCGTGCAACGGCGCCGGATGGCGTTGGAGCTGGGTTCTTCATTGCCTGAGCCTTGACGACGCGGCCACCACGGACCACGTGGCTCCACCCAGGGCCCAAGTTCTCCTGTTCCGGTGAAGGCTTAGCTGGCGCCGATTTGGGCGCTGGCAGGCGCGTGGAGACGCCGTCCTTTCTGCAGCGTTCTCCTCTCGCAAGCTTTGCAGCGGCCGCCTTGGCTTCCTTCCACTTACTGCAACCTCTATAGTTCGCAGTGTGGTTGCCCCCGCAGCTGCAGCCCTTAAGCTGCTGCTTGGGGGTAGCACACGACCCGGATTGGTGAGCGTCCCCGCAGGCCACGCACCTGGGTGACACCGCTTCAACTGCATGGGCCCCTTCGGTGCGACGTACGTTAATATTAGAATGTAAGGATTGGGGCCCCTCCCCGCCCCAATCTGTGGTTGCCAACCTAAATTTCTAACGCGACCTCCAATTACCTCGCGTTCGTTTGTGGTACGTTCATTACCAATGTTTGGTTTGTATAACTTTCTTTACGCTGACGACCATTTGAACATGTTTTTGTATTCAACGTGTGCTATTCAAACAGGTTTTGCGTTTCAATAGATGAATTCTCGAAAATGTTGTAGATCGTTTCGGACACACTTTGTAAACCTATTCTCAAATCTTCAGCTCTCTTTTACGTCAGAAACGTATATGCCTTAAGAACCGCCATCGAATTCCATTCCGGTATTCTACCATCACCTCGAAAAATTTTCATCACTTCAGACTCCTCTTAAACCTTCGCCCTCTCACCATTTCTCCTTTCAGATTATACTCGAACAATTTATCAGAAATTCGATCACTTGGAAGTCGTTAATGTGCTCACAGCATTTCTCTTCAAATTTCTTTCTTTGCTTTTCCTAAACGAATAATATTTACTTCTTGTCTCAATAATTAATTTTCTTTCATCCGTTCATCGACACGCTGAAGATGGTCAGAGACCTCGTTAAAAGTTCACCAATTTTTAGTAGAATTTTTGTTTCTCAGTCTCAGTCCATCTCTCTCTGTGAAGAAAGCACAAATATTAGACATGATCACGCCCTGTCGTCCTGGTTCTGTCGTACAAAATAATATTGTCGCTTTCCTACCTTTCGGCGAGGCTGCAGTGATCTCCTCGTTCTTCCACCGACCGGCAGATGGTGACGCTGTACCTCGAGCTCGTCCAACAGTGGCTCCGCCAAGCACCGCATTAGCACACTCGCTTCTCACATAATAGTTGCACTTTATTCTTCAAACACTAATTTTCATCACCGCGTTCACAAAAGCCCGCCACCGGACTCTATCCTGAGCTACCTGCATCCACTACGACTCCCTGTACTGATCCATGTGAATCCTGTCCAAAATATAATATGATCAGAATCATTAGAAATTTTCAAGCATTAAAATCATAATAGTCATTGAACAAAAATTGACATTGGAACCACGGTTCCGGAGAATCTGACGTAAATACGTCTCTGTATTTAAATTATATTTAAGTAATAAATACAATGAATGTAATGTCAAAATTATCTACTCTACGACGCACGTCTTCTACAAGCGATTCACAGCTCAGTTCTTACCGCAATAACAAAAGTGGATTGTTGACGGTAATAACGAAACACAATGCCGAGTAAACAGGCGACGTTTCCTAGGTAACATAACAATGCACGCAAGCTTACCATTGTTGTCGGTCCATATTTACACATTGTTGATATGGATCTTACACGTTTTCCTAGGTAACAATGCCGAGTAAACAAGACGTTCCATAGATATTGTCAACGTGCATGT
Organism: Zootermopsis nevadensis; assembly: GCF_977971745.1. NCBI lineage: Eukaryota > Metazoa > Arthropoda > Insecta > Blattodea > Termopsidae > Zootermopsis > Zootermopsis nevadensis. Next base: position 1,479,030 of record NW_028259149.1, on the reverse strand, counting down.
AAAATCTAGTAAAACTTCAAGAGGAATAGAAGGAATTTTAACAGATGACATAACTATGTGACTTTATATTAAAATATAACAATTTATAACTATAATGACACGCCAACGACTTAAAAGAATTGTTTAATGATGTCTAAATATTTACTCCTGAAGACGCGGCTAATCGCTATTACCTGACGAAAAAAACTCACATTCCCAATTTGATTTTCCTTATCATTTCCGACATTCTGAAAAATTCCTTTCCACTGTCATATTTAAAGAAATCTGACTTTTAAAATATCAACTTTCAGAGCCGATTCTTTCATACTTCGAAATCTTTTGCGTAACAGAAACCCTTCTTCGAAAACAAATTTCGTTCCATTTGTCGCAAATTACTTGTCTTTAAATAAACGTGGCAGCCGATAAAAGATTTCCTAATTTCGTAGCCTCTCTTCATTAAAACTAAACTGGCTTCTTACCTTCTTTGCCTTTGGTTGAGTACGAGAATTATTCACACTTATTTAAACTCCGCTATTATTAAATCAAGCAGAACGAAGTCCGAGTCACACGACAGATTTCAATGCACGACCAACAACGACCAAAGTCCGACGAGAACTGACTCGGTCTGCTATTGCTACTGAAGCCAACAATGAACTACAAATAAACACTGAATTGAAACCCTGGTAATGAAGGCAACAATCAATTAAACACCTGCGTCTAGATGACGTCATCATAAATGAACTCAAAGTTCCCCGTTGTTGGTTGGCGATTGCGCAATAATACGAAATGAGGATTCCTAGAAATAAAATACTTCTTCTTAAACACAAAGAGATTTTTTAAAAAACACGCAATTTTAATGCATATTGCAAAAAAGTGACAGTGGAACGACGGTTCCGGAGAATTTGATGTCAATACGTCTATACGGAAAGGAAGTTTATATATTGGCTTTATTCTAAATATTTCCTTTATACATGCTTTACAATTGAGTAAAGTTTGATTAAGACATTGCTTATTTAACTTGAATTAGTTACGCTTAAGATGGGTCTGTGGTAGCTGAATGTAATGTAAAGTACATTATTTTACATTACCAGCACAAAATTATCTACTCCACGACGCACTTCTTGTACAAGCGAATCACAGCTCAGCTCTTGCAGCAATAACGAATGTAATGTAATACAATGTGAAGTAACGTTTCCTAGGTAACCATCTTACACTTTTTCGTTTCCGTTTTACGTTACACTTCTTTGCCGAATGTCCCTTCCTTATAGACGTATTTACGTCAAAAATTGACAGTGGAACCACGGTTAAAGAGAATCTGACGTAAATGCGCAGACGCAGAAGCAGCGTGAAGTGAGATGCGCCTTTGTTTGTATAAATAAATGTTTGTAGAACCTAAACCATTTGTGATATGTAAAATTTGAAAACAGATATGGAAAGCTCAAGGGATAATACGTATTTCGTACGCAATATGTCCAGATCCATTTCTTACGGTTTTCGAGAGGCGGGCGCTTAACGCGACAGATGCGTTGATAATTGTAAGTAGACAAGCCAATTCTCTTAAGCGAGTTCACAAAAACATTAAATGTGATGAACATTAATAATAAATAGGAATCCCTTACCTCAAACTTTGTTCAATTATAAGAGAACACGATGTCCACCGGCAATGATCAATTTAATCACAACTAAAATAATAGATTTCTTAATAATTCTTATATAAGATAAGTACTTGTGATATTCTAAAACGTTTTTAACAGCACAAAATTATCTACGACGCACGTCTTCTACAACCGATTCACAGCTCAGCTCTTTCCGCACTAACGAAATGGATTGTTGACGACAATAATGTAACACAACAATGCCGAGTAAACAGATGACGTTTCCTAGGTAACATAACAATGCACGCAAGCTGACCATTGTTGTCGGTCCATATTTACACATTGTTGATACGCATTTAACACCGTTTTCCTTCCACATTTTCCTTTTACTTCTTTGTCGAATAACCCTTCCGTATAGACGTATTTACGTCAAAATAGCAAATGTGTTTAAGTTACATATATATATATATATATATATATATATATGTATTTGTATTTCTTTTCCATGTCAGAATCTTAGGAAATTTTTCCTGACTGTCAAATTTCACGATATTAGCAAATTATTGAAGTTCCAATGCACTAGAACTTCGGATTTTAACATTTAAACTTTCAGAGGCGATTCTTTCCAATCTTCGAAACCAATTTTATGTTCTATTTATAAAAAAAATTCTTGTCATCAACCGAACTTGACTGCCCGTCCGAGAATTCCTAATTTCGTAGCCTCTCTTCATTAAAACTAAACTGGCTTCTTACCTTCTTTGCCTTTGGTTGAGTACGAGAATTATTCACACTTATTTAAACTCCGCTATTATTAAATCAAGCAGAACGAAGTCCGAGTCACACGACAGATTTCAATGCACGACCAACAACGACCAAAGTCCGACGAGAACTGACTCGGTCTGCTATTGTTACTGAAGCCAACAATGAACTACAAATAAACACTGAATTGAAACCCTGGTAATGAAGGCAACAATCAAACAAACACCTGCGTCTAGATGACGTCATCATAAATGAACTCAAAGTTCCCCGTTGTTGGTTGGCGATTGCGCAATAATACGAAATGAGGATTCCTAGAAATAAAATTCTTCTTCTTAAGACCGAATGGATTTGTTCTAAAGCACAGAAGTAGAATTTATTTTGCAAAATATCGATCCACTTAAACCAGACAGGAATTTATTCCTAGCGTGCTACATGACTAGCTCCTCTCAACTTCAGTTTAATAATGATCCATTTTATTATTATCCTCACAGCTACTTTTTCAATTTGCATGTGGTCCATAACCCCTCAGTATTTCTGCCTAAACATTATCTCCCACTCGTTGGCGACTGTGCGGATTAAAATCTTATAAATTTGTTGTAATTAGTCTTGGTAACTTGGATTTAACGGGCGAGGAGAAAAATGACATATGGGATTTCAAATAACCATGAAGACCACATCAGTCATTCGGCAAAAAAGTGAAAGGAAAATGTATAAGATCCGTATCAACAAATCGACAACAATGGTTAGCTTGCGTGCATTGTTATGTTACCTAGGAAACGTCATCTGTTTGCTCGTCATTGTTGTTACCTATAAAACATTACTTTACATTTCATTACATTACATTTTTTTTTAATTTAGTGTTCTGTCTGACGACAGGTCCATATGAACAGGATCCTTCCATCCTTTTCTCGGACTGGGACCTGTTCATACACGTTCTTGGCAGATGATCCAGAAGTGGTTTGCCATTGCCTTCTTCTGTGTGTGAATGGAGTAATTGTTGGGATGCCACGGAGGAAAACTCCGTGTTGCCTAGACCACGGCCTTGCCCAACACAAGTTATAAATTTGGGCACCGCCGGGAATCGAACCCGAGACCCTCAGGATTACAAGGCCAGCGTTCTAACCGCTAGACCACCTCATCTTATTATTTATTTAGTGTTCTGTCTGACGACAGGTCCATATGAACAGGATTCTTCCATCCTTTTCTCGGACTGGGACCTGTTCATACACGTTCTTGGCAGATGATCCAGAAGTGGTTTGCCATTGCCTTCTTCTGTGTGTGAATGGAGTAATTGTTGGGATGCCACGGAGGAAAACTCCGTGTTGCCTAGACCACGGCCTTGCCCAACACAAGTTATAAATTCGGGCACCGCCGGGAATCGAACCCGAGACCCCAGGAGTACAAGGCCAGCGTTCTAACCGCTAGACCACCGTGGCATGGTACATTACATTACAGAGACGTAAATATAATTTAAATAGAGAGACGTATTTACGTCAAATTCTCCGGAACTGTGGTTCCACTGTCAATTTTTAATTTAATTTATAGAAGTTAACGGTCCCTGTACAGACAAATGTAAACCCCTCGCTCACATTCTTCCATATCATCCTTCGATTTATATCCTTACACGTACGTCTTGATCTCCAAAGCCTTTGTCCAAAATTCTGCATGCTTCATTTAATCGTATTAATAATATTTGGTGAAAAGTTCAAATTATGATACATTATTTTAACAGCAAATATAACATTTATATGTCACAACAATTCCGGTTTAAGTTCAGCATTGAACATGTAGCTGAAATTGTGGGTTTATTTATTTTAGTAAATCACATCTCGAGAACGAACGGGACCGTTTTGCACCAAACATGGTATAATTATGATTTAAGGCCAGGAAGTGAACATAAGGAAGTCAGGACACTGGGAGAAGCGTCCTGGGTTCGATTTCTGGCAAGGGCGGTTGCTTTAGCTCTGAAAAATTATCCGTGTCTTACAGCACAGGAGACAGTCATGTTCATTTCGGGGGTTACATTTTTCAACGTTTGTAGACCAGAAAGAAATAACTTCCACTCCCCCACGGGTCTTCATGGTTTGGTGCTTAGTTAAGAATCCGGAAAACTTTATATTCCCTTTTTATCAGTTTAAAAAAAATGCTTACACCAAATTTGTATTTTTGTTAAAAGTAAATTATCAAACATAAATCAGCACACAACCAGCAAGATCTTATTCATAATTTTCAAAACGTTCGTCGTTGTAAAAGTAATTGTTTTATAATCAAAAACAGTCTCCTCGCGTATTTCAGTTATTTCTACAAGTCATTTATCAAGCATTTTTAAATTTGTTTAAAGTGTTGCTTGAATTCACATCTCGAGATAAAATATAGAAATTACTGTGCACATACGAATGTTAATATCAAGCATGAAAAGCAATTTAGCTGACTCCTACATATAACAGCATCCGTCACCTCGATATTACGCTTATATACATATAAGGTCAGTGAGAAGTATGTTTACAAACTTCGTGTGCGTGTTCCAGAATCAAAAATCAGAAAAAATGTATTTAAAAAGAAGAAATTTAATAGAACTGAACCGAAACTCGCCTTCATGTTTTCCGTCCACACAATAAAAACATCAATGTAAATACATACCAAGAAAAAGCACGTCTAGAATAACTGCATTACTATTCCTCTGCGATTATTCACATTGGCGTCTGTTCAGAAATGATCTTTATATACCCACATTTTCTAATCTGTAACTAAATGTTTACTAGTAAAAATAACACTCGAAAATAAAATATTTCATATTACTTATCACATTGGACACTGCAAGACTAGTATTTTCTACACCACAAATTAATACGAGGTTAAGTTATTCCGGTTTGTGATTGCGTAATCTTCATCGTAGCGACCCAAACTCTCAACTGACATTTTAAAGCGTTCGTAAATTAGACGCTAATAGAGAAATTCGTAATACAATGTATATACCGCCACTTTAGTAGAAATCCGTTTCATAATCGCCACGCTTTATTGCAAAGAAAACCACCAACACGTTAGAAAAATATTTACTTATTACGACTGACCTCACACTACACCAAAACACCGCCTTGTCTAGATGTCAACTGCAGAACGGAACTTATCAACAACAGATTATAGCCAAAGAATGTCGTGTAAACCAAAGAGAATCGAATGTACACACATCTAAATGACATCAATTACGTCTTAGTAATTTCTTGAATCAGTCGATTAGTTAATTCTTAGTTTTTCACAAAATTCTATTGTATATAAAACGTTAAATAATTAATTATTACGGACGATCTTCGCTATACTAATGGATTGGGTGCGTTCAGAAACTGAGGGTTGCTCACTCAGCTGATTACAGAAGTTGGGTACCAACTTGAGAGTTGATAAACTGGCTTTTATAAGCCAAACTCATGAAGGAGACACTGACATTTGACATCATAACTTCTTGGGCATAAACTTACGCAATATATAGAATGATGACTGACAGTCTCTGCATGTTTTATTAGTGACCCAGTGGTCATAATTCCTGCATCAATATTTTCAAATTCACGATTTATTAACGTTTTCAAATATATGTGAAATTTGTGTTACATTGTACAGATTACTGTAGTCAATTTCAGTCACACTCGAAAAATTTTGATGATAGTTCTACCCAAATCTGATGAGGCATCTGTGACCCTGACGGAGCACGAAGCATTTCTTGATATTAGACAGATTTCTGTTTCTAAAGTTATATTTACAAGGGATCAGAGATCTTTCAGATCTTCCATGTTGAGGACTCCACGTCACGCTGCTGCTCAAACTACGCGAAGAGGCAATCCAATATAAAAAACACTTAGAAACAGATTAAAAATCATGCAATTTAATCAACGAATATTTGACATTTTATTAACGATAAACAACAAGACTGGAAAGCTGCAATCCGTATCAGAGCCCACGGATTTTCTGCATTTCTTTGGTGTTTTATTGAACAAAATATTCACATTCATAATATTCATACCATCTTCCACATCCTTGGCTTGTATTGGATCTATGGAATATAAATAAATTCTAATCGTAATTCTAAAGTCACGCTGACAATGTTCAGACAGCATTTCAGTTTAGTCCATTAAGAACTTTGGTTTGTAGTCACTGCTCTTATAATAACCTTCCAAAATTAATACTTAACCTTTTAAGGCCAAGACCACCTTCAATTTCCAGTAGTTCTGCATTTCACCAACAGAGTTCATTTATGGATTTAGTATTATTTTCAGATTACACAGCATAAACTAGCAAATCTTTGTAAGGGCGATGGGTCATTTCCTTCGCGATACGGACTCGATTTTCAATATTAACGAGATGAACTCAAAATCCAAAGGGTTATTTATCGAGTTCTAACAGAATAAAGCCGCAACTCTCAGTTATATTCAGCTGCGATAATTCGACCAGAACACCAGAACCTGTAATGTAACGTAACTCAAAAGATGGTGCTCTGTTCTCATGCGCAGATGGTAACATGATCAAATCCGACTCGGGACGAATGCTTTTATTACCGCTTGTAACTAAAAATATGTCAAGACTTTTGAGGGGACAAAGAACTTATGCCCCATGTTAAATCTGTCAAATATAACCTCAAAGTTTTGTACTGCCACCACGTCACTAACCGTTTACTTACAATCAATATCTCATGCGATCTCTAGGTACATTTATGATCTATATCCGCGTAAAAATTCCTGAGCCTAAGTAAAATAGTTCATTAGTCATCACAGTCAAACTTAAAGTCGGAGACAATATTTTCAAAAATCATATATTTTCTTTACACTCTACAGAAAAATCACCTAAACGAAATGACGACGATGATCTTCTGCGTTGTGATGACAAGTAGACTTGACGGTATCCACTCACAAGTCCGCACGGTACCACGACCCACAAGGACGACGTCATCTTCCGTGCCATGCGAACCACAAATCTCATACACCTTAACAAATGTCATGCGTGGTTTTTTTTATCTATTACCGTCGTCAGTGGTGCTACTGTTGGTCCCACCTCAGTAGTATGAGCATCCGCCATGTTATTAATCCCTATTTTATAAAATTAAACAGTACAAGTTTGGGGTTGCCATTAATGGCAAATCATCCTCGAAATTTCAAAAAATCGACCCAGAAGTTCTTCAGCTGAAGCTTGCGAAGAGACCAGCAATTTGTGTGTTCTTTTGACACACCCGGCAAAGAATACATATTAATGCAAACAGTGAGGGTTACGTTCCACCAGCTCCAACTGATACTGCCAACATCTCTTGGACGTCCACGATCTTCTCACGTGGCTTGCCGACCTTCTCGCCTCGGCTCCGTTCCACGGCGTCGACACGCTCCCAGTCTTTCCAGCTCACGGTTGTCACCCCTAAACCATGATATACGAAGGCGGTAGACAAAGAACTTGAGTCATAAAAGATGTTACATATTGACGGGGATGGAGGTAAAGCGAGAGACATCACAATTTGTGAACTGTCCTTCTTCTTTGCATGACGTTGCGTGCTTTAAATTATTAACAATTTTTAAGTTAATGTAATCCTACAAAAAAACATTTTTCTTCTGAATCCACTCAGCTATACAAAGTTCTGAACACAAACATAAAAACTACTCAAAGTCTGAAGGTGTCTGACGATGGTTCATTATAATATGTAAAATTATTATTCTTAACTTTGTCCACCACCCAAAAGCTGGATTCTGCTTGTCCTCAGGTAAGAAGGGGAAGAGGGCAGAAATCCTATCTGTTGGACCCCTAGTTGCGCTAGCCTCAGACCTGGTCCAGACCAGCAGACAGGACTTCTATCCTCTTCTCCTTCTTTACATGAAGATGGAAGCAGAATCCAGCTTCTGAGACACTGCAGTTTTATTATTTTATAATTCAGATGATGGACAGAGTGCAAAAGAACAATTCTCCGCATTATAAAACACTATCACCAGAAACCTTCAGAATCTGATTAGATTTCATGTTCTGTATTCAAACCCTTGTATAGCGGTGAAAATTCACAAGAAAAATGGTTCTTGTGGGGTTAAATTAACAAAATGTGAAATTTAACGCAGATGAATGACTGTACGTACCTCTGTCACTCAGCAGTTTAGCCACGGCCGTGTGCCCCGGTCTGGCCTGCAACGCATCCACACGCCCAGAGCACACATCAGCTTCGACAGCTCGCCCGACACCGAACGCCTGAGTCATGGTAGACAAGATTACACCGACGGGGCCAGTGGCAAGCCATCCTGCGACGTAAAGACCTGCACACATAATATCAGCATTTCAGTCTTCTAATTTTCCATTACATTCCAAAAGGATTTTTCAAAATCTGTTTTGGGTTCTTAACCTTTTGGGTGCAGCATTAATTAATTGGAATTTAAACTGTCTCAAAGTGCTGCATGTTAGAAAATTAAATTTTTAAGCTCTGTGTCAGAAGTTACTGCCATCCAGAACTGCTTTCCAGCGACTGTACCGATGGTGGCAAGCGTGCGTTAAGAGCTCAAGAAAATCGGTTTGAGAGCAGCTGCATCTAAGTCAATCCCAAGAAATATTTTAACTGTATTACATAGTATCCTTCTGTAAATTTTAAATATCTAGCACAACACTTTAATTACTTTATAATTTCCTGTCTCAGTTCTCGTAAACTGGTCTGGCGATTCCTTACCACCAGTCTATTAAAATTTTTCTTAACACTCAATACAACAACTGAGTCTCAGTTTTTACCACTGCGTTAATCACGTTGACAGATATTTCATCATATTGGTGATGTATTATTTTTCATATGTGTTATTGCTGTCTACAAATGTAACCTTCTCTCAAGTATTACAATTTTCTATACTGTCCCCAACAATACTTTGTAAGTTTAGTAATTGCTCAAAGTATTCAATTCATTTCTAAAGATAATAACACTTTTTCTCCAGGCCAACTTTCCTTTTTCTATCTAGTATACATTTTAATTAATTTCTTTTAATCATATTATTCCTGTAGGATTTGAGGTTTTCACAGTGGTGAGCATGAAGATTGCTGTCTTCTGGGTTGTTGCATCGCGTAGTATGGTAGAAGTTTACCTCCTCCATCATCAGGGAGATAACTTCATCGCCCTGATGACGGAGGCAGTATGACCTCTGAAACGTTGGTAAACATCGACCAGACTACACAGCGCAATAACCCAGAAGACAGCAATCTTCATATTATTCCTCATCACTGCATAATAAAACTTTGTGTTTCCTTTACAATTTACCTTTAAATTCATAACAAATTTTTCCCATGTTCCTTTTTCCTCTAGCTTAATCAAACATTCACTTGTTTTTACACAACATTATCACCCTGAATAAAAACTCGACAAATTCTTACTGTTTTGTGTGCATTTAAAAATACCGTATTTACTTTAGTACCTGATGCACCATTTCTCTGAATTCACTGCCTTCAAAATTTGTGTGTCTGTTAGATTTAAGGATAAACATGTCTCGCCAGGACCATGCAGTACTGAAATGAAAATGGCGTGTATAACACTGGTCAACACGTAAAATGTTATGAAAATGAAACTTACCGATTTGACTAATTTTAGGCTGAGTTGATATAATTGCGTCATATTGTGAATTAAAATTTAATTATTCGTGTTCTTTTCCATCTAATCACAGTAATTAAGTTTTAGTTTATAATATTATAATTTTTAACTTTTAACTTTACACCTGAAGATGGTTCTATGTAACCGAAACATGTAGTAAAAAGATGTATCAAATATGTAAATGATGTATAAATTTTATTTATATACAATTGTGATTAGACGGAAAAAACACGAATAATTAATTTTAGGCTGCAGAACACGACCATCACATTAAAATTTGTCGATTGGCTCGTGTTTTCGAATTACGGCTGGGGTATCACATTGGTGAGTTACTCTACATTATTGTCACCACCCCGTTCTGCATTATGTGAAAAGCTGTTGCCGCCTCAAATGCATCTTCAACTCTTGCAGTATTCCTCGAATCCGGCCAGGTACCGGGTAATTTGTTCTAAGTTAACGGTTCTCTGTGAGATTCCTACTTCTTATTCAGCATTTGTGTCGTGTAAGATTAATATGCCCTGTAATTGCGTGAATAGCCTGGATAACGTCTTTTACGTATGTGGAGAAGTCACGTTTGCTTCAAGAAAGTGTACATTAACTAAGCCATAAAAAAGGCTTACGAATTGTACTTTTGGTGTAAAGTAGGCGACCAGGACAAGAACAGGGCTCCACACACATGCTGCACTACCTGCTCATCAAAACTCGACGCGTGGGTGAATCGTAAGGGACGTTCTGTGCCTTTCTCAGTGCCCATGGTATGGAGGGAGCCAACAAATCACATCACAGACTGTTATTTCTGTATGGTGCCTCCTATTCGAAAAGGGATGACAATGAATAAAAAGTGGACAGTGACGTACCCAAATATACCATCTGCAATTCTCCCCGTCCCTCATGGTGAACTACTACCTATTCCTGAACCACCTGAAGATGAAGACACTGATGATGTTCATGTTGAGCTTGATATACATGAAGAAGTACATCAGCTGTCTACGTTAAGGGATCCACCATTTTGTATAAGCCTCTATCCTTCTGAAGCACATAAGATCACAGAAAGTGAGCTTAATGACCTCATCAGGGATCTCGAACTGCCAAAGAATAAGGCAGAGCTTTTGGCCTCGAGGCTAGAACAGTGAAATTTTCCAGATCATTCTGTGAAAGTGACAAAATTTCGTACTCGAAATAAAGACCGTGATGAATTCTATCAAAGAGAAGGCGAACTCACTGACTTCTTATGGAAAAACTGGGGTGCAACATGTCATTGAAGATGCATTTGTTGTGCTCACACCTGGATTTCTTTCCGTCAAACTGTGGTGCCGTCAGCGACGAACATGGTGAGTGGTTCCATCAAGATATCACAGCGATGGAGCAAAGATACAAAAGCAAATGGAGTGCCGCCATGTTAGCTGATTATTGTTGGATGGTGAAAAGGGATGCTTCAGTAGCTAAATATAGGCTAAAGGCAAAAAGGCACCGTGTTTGAGAAAGGTATCTTTGCAGCTATATCTAACTGCCGTATAACTAAAAAATACTCTGTATAAATGTAACAAACAATTTTTTTTTTCAAAAACAATCTGCCAATTTAAGCACTCTTTCCATGTTTAGCACCCCAAAATCTATAAAGTAAACTTACTTTCATGCCCATAAAAAGAAATGACCCAAAATTTGTTGAACAGTGTAATATGACGGGGGTCACAAGAAATGCATACAGAATTCTGGTGAAGAAATGTGATGGGAAAAGATAACTTAAATAACCAATAAATGTAATGTATATCTTAAGCTGGCTCTCAGATGAGCACTTGTAAAAATCTGAGGTAGATGAAACTAGCTGAAAATCATGTCCAATGAAAGCCTTTGGTATTTGCAGTACTGAGCCCTCAGGTTCAGGTACCAGAGTGTCAGTTGGTTAATAAATACATATTTCACCATGACAAATGGAATGTTATGAAGCCCAAGGATTCCTTTCTACTGTCGTTCATTAAGTATAAATTGCGGACAAAGGACTGGTGTAATTTGTAGCGTGTTTACATACCAGGATGAACTACTCCAGAAATGTTGGGTACACGTCCTCTGCCCGTGTCAAATGGCAAAGCAGGGTCAGCCTGTGTGCTGCGATATCCAATACTTCGTAAGACCAGTCCGCACTGCACGGTCTCTGTGATAGCTGTAGGAACAGCCTGTTGCTGCCCGTCCAACTGGTTCACAACTAGCTTCATGCTCCCCACTGCGTGCGGCACATCTACACAATCAACCCAAGTCAACATACTTTAGCAACAGTCTACGTAAAAAGTAAAGCCATCCCATTATGCGCCACGTAGGTGCACAGGGGAGAGGCGATAGCTCATACTCATTGTTAACCTCTGAACTAGACAGGGGCAGCGCTTTACCCCAGAAAAGGACCCCAGTACCCACGGGACAGGAAGCTGGGTGGGGCCCAGAGTCAGTCTGTATCCAAAAGTTAGAGGAAAAATCCTCTGCCCCTGTCGGGGATCTAATACCAATAGTCCAGTCCATAATCATGGCAAATCTGTGCTTTCTCTGGCTGTTAGAAGTAAAAGGAAAAATGATCTCAGGGTGGCATACTACAAACATTATTTCCTGGGGGCAGTAGCTTGTAGCTCGCTGTCTCAGCTCCTGGGGCAGTAAGTGTTTGGATCATGTAGTATATGCATTTGTTTTCCTTATACCTGCAAGCCAGTGACATAGATGGAACATTCGGTTTATTCACAGGTACCGTAATAACCAAAGATGCAACAAGTGTGGTAACCACCTGACCATAATTTTCATCGATTAGGTCATTAACATACAGAAAATTTAATGTATTAAATTACTTATAGCTCTCAACATGCACCCACAAAATGCATTGCCAACATCTGAAGTCTTCTCCAATTTTAGGGATTCAAACCATAACTAAAAAAACAAATCAAATTTGACTTGACTAGGATCTGATCGCATGACCATCAGTGTATGAGTCCAGTGCACTATCCCATGAGCCATAAATCATTGCATTATAAACATATATTACCCAAATAAGATGAGAAACAGAAGACTTTTAAGACTGGAAATATGCAAAAGTAAAGGAAGCTTAATGAGTTACGCATGGAACTCCTAGTTTCATTTATTGTGTCTGTATTTAATTCTTTTCTAATTTGCTCAATTTTAATTCGATGTACATCCTTCAGCTGCTCTTAAGAGTTCCATGTCTTTCTCTTTTAGTGTCCACCTACGTCTAAGCCCAATATTTTTGTGCCTGCATTACTTAAACCCTATAATATTTAAGTTATACGTCTCACCTCATCTTTCCTCATAATAAGGAATTTTGAAAATCAACAAGGCCCTTTTACACTTCTGTGTCTTTGTAGACTAAATTAAAAAATATTACTAATTATAGAACATTGTTTGTTACATGTTTAGTCAACTCTGACTATAAAGTGTATTATTTTATACAGCAGAATTCTTCATGTTCACATTTTCTTTCTACAGGCAACTGAAAGCAGACATTCTCCTAGCCAAATAAGTCACTGAAATCATTTACCAAATTTATTAAATACTTGGTATATTGTGTTGATGATTCTGAGACTTACATTGTGATTAAATACAATTCTGTAAATAGGATAAGTGGACGAACAGAAAATAAGCAGGAATGAGCATGTTGAGATCTATTTAAGACGTGAATTTGTCACAGCAGTAAATATGAAGATTTCTGTCTTCTGGGTTATACCGGGTCTACAATTTATGCTGTAACGGCCTTGCTTGCATTGCGTGCTCGGCCGAGTGCACTGTTGGTGTGGGATAGAGATAGCGTGTTATTCCCGTGAGTCACAGGCGAATCAGTTTCATTGCGTCTCTCGTCGCGGATTGACGTTGATAATATGGTGTACAGTATTAAGCAACGTGTGTTCTTAGTCGAAACATATGCCAAATATTCATCCTACGGAAGATGCCGCCGTAAATATCGCAGACATTTTCCCGGTGAAAGTGTTCCTAGCAGGCCCACGATAGAGAGATTAATAAAAAAATTTTGTAGTACGGGATCAGTTTTGGATAAAAAGAAGAACAGGAAACCACAATTCGTCAAGTATTTTGAAACATGTTAACGAGATGTGAAGCTTGCCTGCAAGCACAAGGAAGTCACTTTGAACATCTTTTGTGATTTAAGGTAAGAAAATTAATGTAATAACATGTGTTAGTGACGAGAAATATTCGTAGTTCGCTGTTACTAGCAGCACTGAAACTGATTCGCCTGTGACTCACGGGAAGAACACGCTATCTCTATCCCACACCAACAGTGCACTCGGCCGAGCACGCAATGCAAGCAAGGCCGTTACAGCATAAATTGTAGACCCGGTAGCACCATGTAGCGTGGTACAAGTTTACCAACATTACAGAGGTCCTTGATGCCTTCATCATCACTCATCACCCTGATGAAGAAGACAACAAGTAACTCTAAAACATCAATAAACTTCTACCAGACTACAAAGCACATGAACCCAGAAGACTCGCATCTTCATGTTGAGATCCTTTGAGAAGTTCATATGCAGTCATCAACTCTTTGTACAATTATAAATGGCTGTGAAAACACTGATAAATCAAAGAAGTCAGATTTCGCTGTAGCCAGCTTGCCAGTACTACGTAACCCAAAAGGGTACGTCACTACAGATAGCCACATGAGGTTATTCAAACAATATTACCTGGTGAGGGGTAGAAGCTCAGAGGTGAACGAAAGAATACCAAGTGGAAATGTCTTTTGCTTTCATCGAGGTCTCCTGACGGGGATGAGTCAGCAGCTTTGCACAGCAGTTCTGTGAGGCGGCGTCTCGGTCGCTCCAGACCTGTGCCAACACGACACGACTTGTTTCAGGAGAAAATTAATATGTCATGACAACTCTTCTGCTAAACAAAGGTCTATGTGTGTTCCATGTCCTCAGTCAACATCTTTTATGATTGGTTAGCTTCTAATCTACTCAACGCTACTCTCTATTTATATCCTGCAACATCTCCCTGATGATGGAGGAAGCAAGGACTTCTGAAAACATTGGTAAACTCCATCCAGACTACAACCCAGAAGACAGGTAACTTCAGTTTCAACTGCACTACCACATTACATGAAAATCTAAGATGGTACATATTCACATCATTTCAGTAAAAACTGTGGGGTTGAAAAATGTATGAGATTGGAGTTGCGGCCATTAATATGACAAACTATCACATTATAATGTAAAGCTCCGATGACATAGGATTCCTCTACCACGGCACAACGTGGGTTAAGTCCACGGTTACGCACTCACCTGGCACTAGAGGACGGACAGCTTCGAAATCCTGCAGCTTACACACTGTGATACAGTCTGGAAGAGCCAGCATCTCACGTAGCTCTTTAATGGTGAATGCCACCTGCAACGGACCTCGCCGGCCAATCAGCCTCACACGACGAACTCTGCTACGTGACAGTGCCTCCAGAGCATGTTCTGTGATGTCGGTGTTCTGCAAAAGTCATCAAATGTTTAAAACAATGTAACTGCTTCCATTTTTCAATGGTGTAACCTGTTCCTCTTAGGTTCTGCAGTTCCATGTTTCTACAACTATTAATTTCATAATAAGTCCTCAAAATTATTTTGAACAAAGGAATGTTAAAAAGTAAACTCCTAATTTAACCCATCTTACTCAGTTCATAAGAAGAATAAGTCTTGTAGCATCATGTCCATGTGCATGTGTTTATTTAATGATGTTTGAAGCTGACAGACTGACTGATTTTCATGAAATTCAGGATGAAATACTAAATGACACTGAAAGTACTTCAGGGACGGTAAACAAAGTTACAATGGTTATGGGGCTGGTGTATGTTGTAAAATCAACAAAGAATTGTTAATACAAAATACATTTTTATAAATCATTAGTGCTGCTGACACCTCTATAGAGAAAAACACGTTTTAAGGAAAGTAGTATTCACGAGTTCTTCCCACACGATGGTTATTTGTATCAGAACTTTAAACAAAATGAGCTACAAATAAAACTGATCTTTGATCTTAACCTATATTTCTGAAGTGGTAGTTCCTTTACTGCAAATGTAACAGTTATACAGCCATAATTTGGCCTCTTACAATAAGGTAATAGCATTTTTATTATGATGCAAACATAATCACACCCTTTCTGTTATCAACTCCATTTGAAGATAAGGTGTAGCACATGAACATGAGTTTTATATGGGAACTGTGGAGTGCTATTCTAAGATGGGGCTTAGAAATGATGAACCCTAAAGTAAAGGGTATACACAAAAGAATGGTGCGGTTTCAAAAGTTAATAAAAAAATTATTTCTCACCTTACATGGGCACAACATACACCGTCAGCAGCGGCAACTGTCCAAGTTTCTCATACGCTACCAGCAGTTCGCTTCTCATGCTTACTGCGTGGCCAGTTTCAAAGATGGCGTTGCAGCAGGAGAAGGCTTTCTGTGTGCTCCATTTTGAGGTGTCCAGATCTGTGATTACAGTGCAGCGTGAGTTTCGCGCATGGTTTAAAAAAGACGCACCACACAAGAATAACATAAGCAGGTGGTACCGACAGTTTGTAGAAACTGGATGCTTGTGTAAAGGCAAGAGTCCTGGTCGACCTCGTTTGTCTGATGACAACATTGAAAGAGTGCGTGAGGCGTTTCAGCGAAGTCCCAGCAAGTCATTGGCTAGAGGAAGCAGGGAATTGGGCATGCCAAAAATGATGGTGTGGAAGGTGTTGCGTAAGCGGCTATGTTTTAAACTGTACAAGATGCGATTGGTGCAGGCCCTTAAACCATCAGACAAAGTGAAAAGGCGTGACTTTTGCAAGGAGACGCAGTTGAAAATGGAGGAAGATGGGTTCGTAGAAAGACTGATCTTCTCCGATGAAGCCACATTCCACATCAGTGGCAAGGTGAACAGACACAATGTCCGTATCTGGGGAACCGAGCAACCACATGCACAGATAGAGCACCAGCGTGACTCTCAAAAAGTCAACATTTTCTGTGCGGTGTCCCGGGAGAAAGTGCACGGCCCATTTTTCTTCGCTGAAGCAATTGTGACTGGCGACTCATTTTTGGACAAGTTGGAAAGCTGGTTGTTACCCCAACTGAATACCAATCATGACGATTACATTCTACAACTGGATGGAGCTCCCCTCCATTTTCACAGGAATGTACGAGTGCTTCTCAATCGTGTTTTTCCACAGCGCTGGATTAGACGTTCTGCTGCAAATAGAGACACCCCGTTCGCCAGATCTTACACCGTGTGATTTCTTTCTTTGGGGCTTCGTTAAAGACAGCGTTTATGTACCACCATTGCCCACGTCCATCCATGAACTTCGTGATCGGATAACGCATGCACTGCAGGCCATTACAGCGGACATGCTACACCGGGTCTGGGATGAGTTTGATTACCGTGTGGATGTGTGTCGTGTGACCCAGGGTGCACACATTGAAGGATTGTAATTAACACATGAGAAACTTGGACAGTTGCCGCCGCTGACGGTGTATGTTGTGCCCGTGTAAGGTGAGAAATAATTTTTTTATTAACTTTTGAAACCGCACCATTCTTTGGTGTATACCCTGTATAAGCAAGTCCAACCTTAAGTCTGTCGATGGGTGTAAGCAGAATGCGGGCAACATCCAAAGCAACATTTCCCTGGCCCAATACTGCAACCTCCTCCACATTCAGGTCAACAGGAAGGTCCGTGTCACGTGGCAATCCATTGTACCAGCCCACAAACCTGCGGGCCGAGAGCACGTTACTAAGCTTCTCACCGTTTACCCCCAGTTCTTGATCCTCGTCTGCACCGTATGCCTGCCAACAATGTGACAGTCACTTCTATATGCATTCATATCAGACATGACTTTTTAAAAGAGTTACAGATATAAGACTCACTCCATGACCCGTCTCCCTCACTTTTAGGTCCAAATGTCCTCCTCAATATTCTGTTCTCAAAGATCCTCAATCTATGTACCTCCCTCAAGGTGAGAGACGAAGTTTCGAACCCACACAGCACAACTGGCAGAATTACACACTTGTATATTTTAATCTTTAGTTTTTGTTATAGGCACAAGAGGATAAAAAGACTGCAGTTAAGCCTAAAATTTACTGACTTACTTGCTTCAAAACAATGAGAAAGTTTCTTCTCTAACAACAAAAATCTTCAGCAATGGATCAAATATAATATATATTCAAGGAATTGCAGCGCAATGGTTCAGATCCTATTTAACAGATAGAAAACAAAAGGTCGAAGCAAAAGCTCCTAAAAAAACTGAATTTTTTCTCAAACTGAGAAAGAATAAAACATGAATACATATATTTATTTTTCCAGTCTATACACAAAACTTGTTTTAAAATAATGTTGTTAAAATTATTTATAACATTTACAATATAAATTGCATTATGTTATATTTTAGGCGCTTTTCTGTGTCGTATAATATTACATTTATCTCAGCGCTTTTGATTTCGACGACATGTTTCGATGTTTACCACATCATCATCAGGCTTATCAATTCATATATTTTTAAAAACTATTGTACATTTGTGCATTGCGTTTATAGATTTTTAATTTTCAGTCTTCATCTTGATTTGGAGTATGCATTTTGATGTTCATTATCAGGTTGTATTGTGATGTGTCGGACGTCTGATATCCACAGACGATAAACTGCACAGAAAAGCGCCATAAAATATAACATAATGCAATTTATATTGTAAATGTTATAAATAATTTTAACAACATTATTTTAAAACAAGTTTTGTGTATAGACTGGAAAAATAAATATATGTATTGATATAACACAAACATGACGCAATTAAGATACAAAAAAAATAAAACATGAGTTTCCCAAGGGTCAATTTTAGGGCCCTTGCTTTTTATAACATACATAAATGATCTTCTTCCAACAATAAAACCAATAAATACTTCAACAGAACCCATAATTTTTCTCACCACAGTATGCTTTAAGTATTGGTTATAATGGGAAGTATATACAGGAGTCAATAAATACAAAATTCCTAGGTTTACAAATTGATAATTACCTAAATTTGACAAATCATATCGATAAACTGATACCTAAGGCTGCAGTCGCACTTCAAGCGTATTCATGCGAATTGACGGTCGAGCAAGTTCAGGCAAACTTATTGTGGTAGTACTGCAAGCGATAACGCGCAAAACGTTTGTGGTACGAGCCTCAGTATGAAAATGGAGCTCAAGGAAGAAATGTATCTGTCAGAGAACAGTTTGCTTAAGCTTTTAGTAGCCGGAAGGAACGTACGACGATGTTGGGTGAATGACAGAAGTGAAAGTGAATTTCACACACTTTTTGATAAATTGCTTTCATGACTATTACAGGATGTCGTTGAACACATACCAATACATATTAAATGCTATTGAGGAAGCAATAAAAAAGCAGAGTAATTTCTGAAACTGTATTTCACCATCAGAACAGTTAACAGTGGCACTGAGGTAAGATTTTCCATACTTGTTTTTATCTTTGTTATATTTTTTACTTGTACATTTTTATTGTATTCATTTTCAAAAGAAGTTACAATTCTTAAGAAACCAAAATCTAATCTATTATTATAAGTTACAATACACCAAAACATTCGTTCATTTCTTTAAATGATAATTATTCACTGAAAAGTGATAAAGTAATTTGGAAGTGATGATGAGTGACCAAAATCAGTCTGTTCATATGAATCACAGCTTCCCGAATTGGCAGAGTGTGACTGAAAGGAGAAGGGTGTGGACGCCACTACTGATGATGATGATCCTGATGATAACGCTTCCTCTTCTATGAAAACTTCCTGTAATTTCATACGAACTCTCATCTTTCTGTTTGGACTGACATTTTTTAAAAAAGGCAGTAAACTTACTAAAAATTCGTAGTCACTGTCTCGCTCAAGAGAGACTGAAGCCGAATTACCATACTTCATTTTTAAAATCTGCAATTTTTCGTGTTCCACTGTTAGTAATTTTTCCTCAATATTTTGCCTACATTTCTTCGTTGGCTTTTTAGCAGTCACAATTTTTGCATTATGATCGTCAGGTGCACGTATATATTGGGAACCTGGTTCTGCCAACTCTCCGATATCACAAGATTGTTCAGTTAACACATTCTCTTCCCTCTCAATCTCTTGATTGTCAGTGCTTACGCTACTGCCATCAACAATGGTATCAACTGCTGAGCTTCCTGGAATATTCCCACAGGATGTCCTTGGAGTCATCTGGTCCGATAAAAAGAGTAAATTTTCGAAAATAGGGCCAGGTGCTTGACATCTTTGTACCACCACTTTCACCGGAACGTTTTCCCTGCTGAAGTCTTTGAAACTCTCGTCTAAACGTATCACGTAGATTTTTCCACATAGACTTTGCAGTTTCACCTACAATTAAACAACCTTATCAGTAAATTAATATAAAGTAACTATTGCAAGTAGTTTATTGATTTTAAGGTTTTCTACTGTTTTGACATTGCCTGTAAATGTTTGCGAAAATTTCTGTGCTTCTGTATACTCATATTTTTACTTTTTTTTAGATTCTTATCAACTGCTCTTGGGTTTCATTCACTAAGTTTTCCATTTCGAATGGCATACAATACCATAAGACAGATTATATATGAAGTTTGTGAAGCAATATGAAATTCCCTACAGCCATTACATATGAAAATTCCCTCAGAAGAATTACTGAAGAAAAATGCTGTTGAATTCTTTGATAAATGGAATTTTCCTAATTTTGTGGGCTGCATTGATGGGAAACATAGCCGTTTGAAATCGGGCACACACTTTTATAAATACAATTTTTTTCCATTGTTTTGCAAGCTGTTTGTGACGCAAACTATAAATTTGTATGTGTTCATATAGGCAGGTACAGAAAACAGAGTGACAGAGGAACCTTCGCTGCATCAAGTTTTTACAAATCCCTCGAAAATGGATCACTGAAATTAGCACGAAATGAAAATCTCCCTCAAACTTATGTGTCACTTCATGTTTTATTAGGTGATGACGCGTATCCTTTAAATACTTATCTGATGAAACCATATTCAAAAAGAGATTTATCAAGGGAAGAACAGATTTATAATTACAGACTCTCCAGAGCACGGAGAACAGTAGAATGTGCCTTCAGTATAATTACAGCCAAACGGAGGTTACTTAATAAGTGTATTGAAACTAAACCAGATAAAGCTGATGTAATCATTAAGTGCATATGCTTGTTACATAATATTTTTATTGGGAAGGAAGGTATTTATGATCCTTCTGTTACATCGTCGACACCACAAAATGCAAGCATAATAAATATAAACAAATCACGATCAAATAATAGGTCAGCACAACAGGCTTGTGACATCAGAGATGCATTTAAAAACTATTTTAACAGTAGTGAAGGTAGCATTATCCAACAGTTCAACGTTCCCTAATTATCTGTGCCACACACAATCCACTGCTTCAACAAACATAAATGTAGAATTTGTACTGGTGTAGCAAGGAACAGTTTGAAATAAACTTAAAATGCAATATATACTTACTTGAAACATTCATAACCTCACTAACGTTTTACCATAACTTCGTTGAAACCTCTCTGTTGTGATAAATTTTAATGTTTTGGTCCCACAAAGCCTTCTCATTGAACACAAGATGAATTAATTCTTCAGTATCCATCTCTTCGCGCGAATAAAAACAAACCTGTTTGAAAGACAAGCGATGTTGAGCGGTACGCGCAATAACTTCGCTTGCAGTGTGACCAGTTACAGACCTTGTAACGTGTTTGATAGTTCGACCGAACTCACTCGATAACGCCCGACTGTTAATTTGCGCGAAAACGCTTGCAGTGTGACGGCAGCCTAGTGGAGCATGTTACGCAGTGAGATCTCTGTTACATGTCAGCAACACTGACACACTCAGATCGGTATATTTTGCCTTTTCTTGACGTAAATACGTCTATATGGAAGGGTCAGTGTTATTCCGCAAAAAAAGCGTTACGAAAAAGCGACAGAAAAATGTGTAAGATCTGTTTACTCTAATTGTTACGTCATCTGTTTATTCCGCATTGTTGTATCACTTTACTGATGCCAACAATCCCCTTTCGTTATTGCGCAAAGAGCTGAGTTGTGAATCGCTTGTAGAAGAAGTGCGTCATGGACTAGGTAATTTTGTGCTGGTAAAAACGTTTTACAATATCACAAGTACTTATCTTATCTAATTCAAGGTAGGCAGTACTGTCTTACTCAAACTTAAATCAATTGTAAAGCGTGTATAAAGAAAATATTTAGAATAAAGCCACTATATAAACTTCCTTTCCGTATAGACGTATTTACGTCAAATTCTCCGGAACCGTCGTTCCACTGCAACTTTTTACTCTATAATGATGTATGGAATAATTTGGGGGGGGGGGGGGGGGGGGGGTTAGTTAATCAAACATCAAAAAGATATTTACTTTTCAAAAGAATATTATTAGATTAATGGCTGGTGTAAAACCTAGAAATTCATCTAGAATTCTATTTAAGAGATTAGAGATCTTAGCTCTTCCATCTGAATACATATTCTCGTTAATGAACTTTATTGTAAATAACCAAGAACTCTTTAAAACTAATTCTGCTGTACACAGTGTCAACACAAGTAATAAAAATCAGCTTCATAGACCAATTGCCAACCTCTCATGTTTCTTGAAAACATGAGAAAAGGATAGAAAATAAAAATGAATTTCAAAATTAAGGCTCAATGAAACACACAGATTTTGGTTACTCCTCCATAATCTATCCAGCATCACAATTCCTGTCAACACAGTGTACAACTTCCCTGGTGACACCCAAAAACAAAGCTGTAAATATTATTTGGTTACCAACAACTTGAATAGCCATACCTCAAAATTTTAGCTAAATGTGTTTCTGGCACCGTGATTCTCTACCTACCAACAAAACAGCATGATATGCATCTCGGAGTTCCCGCAGTGACAAGTCACGACCCAGCGTCACATTCCCTATAAATCTTAGCTGAGGACTTTTTGCTGTCTTGGTAAATGTGTTCATCACATTCTTCACTTCGGGGTGATCGGGTGCCACGCCAAAGCGAACAAGACCGAACGGGACTGGCAGCTGCTCGTAAATATCAACTTCTGCGCGTGGAAGCGTCTGCAAGACAAAATGACAAGTGGCAGCTCTGACAAATCTGACTTCAAAACAGCAATGACATTAACAGCCTCATTAAGCACTGTTTACTCAAGTTTCTGTGGTTCTACGCATGTCTAATCACTATAATAAAAAAATATCATAACACGCAAACATAACATTTGAACCTAAAGGAATTCTGAACACTGTGGTATTCAAGGAACAATTTACATGAACGCAAAGAGGTGAGATTTCAATGGTACTTGCTGCTTCCATCATCAGAGCAATGAGTCGTCAGTTAATTTCTAACAGACTACAAAGCGCAATAATACAGAAGACAGCCATCTTTACAAAAAAAATAAGAATAAAAAAATTAAATTGATAAAACCATATTTGTGTGAAATGCTAGAAGAGTGCATAAAAATATCAATCATTGGACACGTAAGAAATTTTAAAACCATCGGCTTATGATTCTTCAAAACATACTTTAGAAAAGGAATTGTCATTGTCAAAAACTTATACGAATGGCAACAAATGGCTCAAATAGACTGATATAATCTCCCTATGAAAATAACCTGATTCTGTCAGGATTATGAATTTATTTGAGGAAAGGGACATAACCATCTAATTTAAAAGCACAGTTAAGAAAAAAATAACTGAACAGGTAACTTTCATTAACCCTCAGACGTGGTTTTACGTGTACACACGCGGGCATTTAAATTAAAGTTCTTGTGGATTTACGTATAAACACGCGAGCCTCAAAGCCTAATTTAAAACGCCCATAAGTATGGAATAAATAACGCCAACGCGATGAGGTTTTTTCTCGCCTGTTGTGGAAATAAAGCTCTATGTGTATACATGTGGCAACAGGGTTACATTCCAATGACCTGCAAGGGAGAGTCTAAAAATAAACGCCTGACCTGGTAGTTTACAATGGCTTTCTCTTCGACAAGTCGACCCTTGACGGAGCTTGAAGAAATACAAGTTTTAAATGAAGTTTTAGAAGATGATAGTATAAGTGAATATAGTTCGGACGATGATAGTGTATTTGACATTGATTATACACAGTTTGTGACACCGGGAACTGTCGTGTTTAGCGATAGTGATTGTGATAATGGTAGACGTGGTCGACAGGACTACATCGTACATGCAGGTGTGGTTTCCAACATGTTTTTGTGGGAAAATATAGACTCATTTCCTGCTTCACGAGAAGCATTTTGTAATGTATGTGGTCCCCAGTTCGACACTGCTGAACTAGATGTCGTGAGTTTATTCGAAAATATTTTCGATATAGCACTTGTGCAGCACATTGCTGATCAAACCAACAGATATGCTCAGCAAGAAATATCAAAAAGTGCCAATCCTCTCACATTTCGCTCTAGGATTAGGAAGTGGCAAGATGTTACAGTGGACGAAATTTACGTTCTTTTGGCTCTATTTATGTTGATGGGCATTGTGCAAAAGCCTACACTTAGATCTTACTATTCAAAGAACCAGCTGTTGTACACTCCGTTTTTTTCTGAAACTAAACTTCTAATCGACTTGCTTCCACTGCTCACCCATCTCATCTTATAAGGTAAGATTATCAAACCATCTTTTAAGAGGATTTCAGTGAAAAATTCATAATTATATCTCATATAGTTCAAAAGTTATGAACAAAAGAGTATTTTACAGCAAAATTTAAACGGGCATTTAAAAAATACTACCGCAGGAACAGCACGACAGCAGTATATGCGGGGTATTTAAACTACCACGTCGACGGGTTAACTACCAAATGATGTTTTTATCAGTCTCAAGAATACTTAAAAGTAGTGTAGTGTCTTATTCAAAACCTGTCGGATTTGAGGCTTTCATGGCTGTGAGTTGAAGATGGCTGTCTTCTAGGTTGTTGTGCCATGAAGTCTGGTAGAACTTACTGACATCATCAGGACGATGAGTACTCATCGCCCTGATGATAGAGACAGCAAGGACCCCTGAAACATCGTAAAGTTCTACCAGACTACATGGCACAACACCCCAGAAGACAGCCATCTTTATTCAAAATCTTTTCATTACTTGTTACAGAATTCTTTCACTGGTATTTCACATAGCAAAAGTAAGCAAGCTTGCAACAAAAACTTTCATATTCTTACGTCACTTCAACATAAATCCACTTTCGTTTATTTGCTACACAGTTAGTGATCATATATGGCAAAAATTCTTTACGTGTGAACAGCAGATCCCAGTAAGAACACATCCTCCATAATTTAATTTGCAGATTATAATTCATATAAATTGCTTCGAATCTTAAAAGTTTCCATTCCTCTCTTGATAAGACTCCAATAATCAGAATCTTTAATGTATTTTCCACACACATTAGGTGTCTTTCCATATAAGACTGGTGAAGTATTCATGAGGAAGTTAGGAGGAGACTAAATTCTGGAAATGCTTGCTACTTCTCAGTTCAAAATACTTTGTCTTCCCATCTGATTTTTAAGAACCAGAAAATTAAAGTATACAAAACAATAATCTTGCCTGTTGTTTTTGTATGGGTGCGAAACATGGTCTCTCCCTCAGAGGGAGGAACACTGATTGCAGGTGTTTGAGAACAGGGTGTTGAGGATATTTGAACCTAGGAGAGAAGACGATGGGGTCTGGAGAAAACTGCACAATGACGAGCTTAAAAATCTGTACTGCTCCTCCAGTATTGTCAATTTGATTAAGTTGAGAAGAATAAGATGGGCTGGGCATGTAACGCGCATGGATGGGACAAGAGGTGTGCACCGGGTACTGGTTGGGAAACCTGAAGGGAAGAGACCGCTGGGGAGACCTAGACGTAGATGGGAGGATAATGTCAGGCGGGATCTATGGGAGATAGGAGTTGAAGGAGACTGGATTTTGTTGGCCCAGGACAGGGTCCGGTGGAGGGCTTTGGTTAATTCGGTGATGAACCTTCGGGTTCGGAAAGCCATCTGGTTGGTTGGGTCCACTATTTGGGAAGCCTGAGGGGAAGAGACCGCTGCAGAGACCTAGACGTAGATGGGAGGATAATGTCAGGCGGGATCTATGGGAGATAGGAGTTGAAGAAGACTGGATTTTGTTGGCCCAGGACAGGGTCCGGTGGAGGGCTTTGGTTAATTCGGTGATGAACCTTCGGGTTCGGAAAGCCATCTGGTTGGTTGGGTCCACTATTTGGGAAGCCTGAGGGGAAGAGACCGCTGCAGAGACCTAGACGTAGATGGGAGGATAAGGTCAGGCGGGATCTATGGGAGATGGGAGTTGAAGGAAACTGGATTTTGTTGGCCCAGGACAGGGTCCGGTGGAGGGCTTTGGTTAATTCGGTGATGAACCTTCGGGTTCGTTAAGCCATCTAGTTAGTTAGTTAGTTAGTTATAAGAGGCTGTTATGACTCTACTGACAGGTATATCCTTGAACCCCCTGAGTAATGTTTACCTGTACGATTAAACATAATTCTCAAGCACATGTTTTTCAGTGTAATAAAATCAGAATCCTCTTTTCCAAAATGTTAAAAAACACATGAGAAATTAAGCTACAAACAGCAAATTCACAAAGTCTCTGATTACCTACTGAATCTATGCCTTTTACAAGCTACAACTCCAAGTTTTTGACTTCCATTCTTCTCTAACAGAAGCATAAATAAAAATGTGTCATCTTTCAGTAACAGATTGAGGTTTCTATTAAAGGATGGCTCCTGATGTTTCAGGCATGGTCACTTTTAAGCAGACGAGACAAGCCTAATTAAAAAATTATGGCAGCTTGCTTTGAGGGGAATAATGTAAACAGCACCAGTGCTCAGAAAAAGTACTTATGATTCAGAATAAAAAATACATTAAACAAACCAGCAGATTTCTGAATGTGCTGGAGCAAACCCCATGATTCTAGCAAGTGTTTGATTTGTTACAGCATAAGCCATTTTGAAATCAGATAGTGTGCCAGACCTTAATAAGGTGCTGTGCGGCATAAAAACTTGCAGGTCCACTTCCAACGATGCATATTTTTGGTGTTGAG
Organism: Zootermopsis nevadensis; assembly: GCF_977971745.1. NCBI lineage: Eukaryota > Metazoa > Arthropoda > Insecta > Blattodea > Termopsidae > Zootermopsis > Zootermopsis nevadensis. The sequence goes on along the minus strand of NW_028259149.1, from coordinate 1,452,022 downwards.
GCAGCAGAGGAGCTGAATCTCTTCTGTGGCAGGATTCGAAGACGGTTACAGGTGTGCCCCACCCACAGAAGCAACTGCCTCATGCTGATCAACGAGCTTGGCTATACAAGAATACCTTGCAACAACAAAGGTAAATTTCAGTCAGTTTATGTAAAAATCGCAGATATTGGATTGTAGAGTGAGGATAGAATGAGTCAGGACACATCACTTCTCTTCATCCACGTCTGTCCTCTCACAATTCAACATACGACACAAAAATATAGACCCCTTTATGACCTACAAATATATTTCAATGTGGTGAATATTTAGCAAAATACAAAGAAAAATACCTTCTGACTATGCATGCAACATTATACAGTGAGATCTGCATTGCAACAGTGGTTTTGTAGCTACAACAGATGTACATCATGACCAACGTAGCAATACATGTGCAAACGCAAAGATTAAGTAAAACTTGGGGTTTTCACAGTGGTGAGTCTGAAGATGGCTGGTTGCCATGTAGTCTGGTAGAAGTTTACCGACATTTCAGAAGTCCTTGCTGCCTCCATCATCAAGGTGGTGAGGGGCTCATTGCCCTGATGATGGAGGCTGCAATGACCTCTGAAACGTTGGTAAACTTCTACCAGACTACATGGCACAACACCCAGAAGACAGCCATCTTCAAACACAAAGATATTGACAAACAGTCTAACTCGAAACTTAGGCCAGAGTTAGAAAACCTGAAGGTCAGCCTTACCTAATCGCTTAGTGGATATGACTCAATAGTCCTTCAAATCATACCAAAGCAAATTAATATAGTTCAGAATAAAATTACTTAGAGAAAATATTATTTAGCTACGTGTTACATTACTTTCTAATAGTAACGAAATGTCTGTCACGATTACTACGTTAAAGTAACTTCTTTACAACATTCATCTTACCCGTTGATTCTCACTTGCAACATAACCTCTCAGTTGTAATGAATCTATACTTTTATCACCGACTCATTCCCTTATCTTATCTTTCTCCAGCTGCCTGGATTATACTTATTTCTCTGAGGCATTTCAGTGACGATAATATGCACAGTTCAGTGAAAAATTGGAATATATCAAACAAATATCAATTCCAAGCGGCTCAACTCAATGCTTACGTGCGTTCTTTCGCCACAAAATCAAATTATAAAGACCCTTACAGGATATAGACAATCACACAATGGTATTTATTTTAATGTATTACTTTTTCATTTCAAACTATTTCCGTGCACAATCCAAAACAATAAACAACAGAAACACCATTACCTAAGGACGGGTACAATCGAATAAAAGCAGATTAATTCGAACATTAAAACAATCGACCTCATCAATCGATTTTCTTCAGAAACGTTTATACGTATGGTGCTGCCACATACCCGCGACACTATGACAGAGTGGCGGTAGCGTAGTTCAGTCGGTAAAAATGATAAATACTATTCCACCAACAAGCAAGTATTAATCTCAACGAACCACGAAAACTCACAACTACAAAACATTCTGAAACTACGTTCTCTGGAAGAAAGCGAATGTATGTGAACTGGTTTAACACATATGAACCAGATCGATATGTTCATCAGCAACAGAAGAGTTCCTTTAAAAGTTTCTTGTCTGTATATCTGATGTATTTTTTATTATTATTATTATTTAGTGTTCTGTCTGACGACAAGTCCATATGAACAGGATCCTTCCATCCTTTTCTCGGACTGGGACCTGTTCATATACGTTCTTGGCAGATGATCCAGAAGTGGTTTGCCATTGCCTTCTTCTGTGTGTGAATGGAATAATTGTTGGGATGCCACGGAGGAAAACTCCGTGTTGCCTAGACCACGGCCTTGCCCAACACAAGTTATAAATTCGGGCACATTTCCGAATGTACGACAATAAATGATCAATTATATTAACTGAACACTGATTTATTTATGTAGCCCTAATAATTATTATCCAGAATCAAATAATAACAAATTGAATTTTGTTTATAAAATATGACATGATATAAGTAGAAACACGAGGTTTCCGAATGAAGTTAATGTTTAAAAACAATAAAAACCAACAAACAAACTAACTAACTGGTAGTACAACCCGCAGGTCCTACACCGACAACACCAAACCTCGCCACCAGCCACGATCCTGAGCCAACTCCATCCATTTACCATCTTCACAGCCCACCTCCTTAAGATCAATCTTAATGTTATCCTCCCATCTCCTTCTTGGTCTGCCCAGTGCTCGTTTTCCAGGATTCCCTACCAAAATTCTGTGTGTACCCTTGCCTACCCTACTATGCGTGCTACATGTCCAGCCCATCGCAGCCTCCTAGATTTCACTATCCTTGCGTTCAATTCACGCTGATCCTCGTATGCGATATTCTAAATTTCCCAAATATTTCGTCTCTGTTTTCAATCACTTGTAATCTACGTTTTTCCTTTAACGTAAGAGACTACGTTTCACAACCATACGAGACAACAGGTAAAATTATTTTTTATGTTTTGGATAGCAAAAGAGATGATGACAGTTTTTTAACTGAATAAAAAATCGATCTCCAAATGAATTCTTCTCTTAATTTCGTCATGGACCTCATTTCTACCTGTTATTTCTGTTTCCAGATATTTAAATTTTGAAACATTTTCACACGATGTTCTGCCCTTCTGGATGGTGCTGATCCCGTATTACGTCCATGTATTTAGTTTCATCTGCATTTACGTTTAAAAACATCAACAAATGAAAATCGCTCGCTTTCGGGTTGTTTCACCGCTCATTCGTAATTTGTCACGCTTTGTCAAAAGTCCTTTCAACTGCAAAAGTGCAGTGACATTTCCTGTCTGCGCAGATCTAAATCTTTATTTAACTAAATACTGGATCGTCTTAGACACATCACAGCATAATATCTACGTGTACGTCCTTGTGGCACTGAACTCTCTAATAGGATCAACCCTTGGTGGTAAATTTATTGCGTTATTCTTGCAAGGAGACAAGATTTATATTTTATCATTCAGGCCTACCAACTTTCTTCAAAGTCGAGAATAACTCGACCAGAGCGTCTTTCCACAGGTCATCTGAAGTTGAATAACTTTACAATTTTAATTTTTACACTGCTAGACGCTGGATAAATCCCAGAAAGACATACAGGCATACCTCGTTTTATCGCGCTTCGCAGATATTGCGTTTTTGTTTTTACAAATTGAAGCGTTGTGGCAACCCTGCGTCGAGCAAGTCTATCGGCGCCATTTTTCCAACAGCATGAGCTCACTTCGTGTCTCTACGTCACATTTCGGTAATTCTCGCGATGTTTTCGCATTGTTTTTTTGTAGACGTAATGCTATTGCACACTTAATAGACTGCATTATAATGTAAACATAACTTTTATATGCATTGGGAAACCAAAGAATTCGTGTGACTCGCTTTATTGCGGTCTGGAAACTAACCCGCAATATCTCCGAGGAATGCCTGTACTAATTTATTAAGAACAAAACTTTTGGTACATATATTTATTTTCACAGTCTATACACAAACTTATTTAAAATAATGTTGTTAAAATATTATAACATTTACAGTATAAAGTATATTATGTTATATTTATACTAAAAGATCAATAAATGCAATGCATCAAAATGTATAAAAATATATAATAGTTTTTAAAATAATATAGATTGATGAACCTGAAGATGATGTCTTAAAACATCGAAACATGTCGTTCAAAAATAAAAGCGCTGAATAATGTAATGTCGTACTACGATAAAGGAGCGCCATAAATATAACATAATATACTTTATACTGTAAATGTTATAATATTTTAACAACATTATTTTAAATAAGTTTGTGTATAGACTGTGAAAATAAATATATGTATTTGATTCAACACAAACATGACGCACTTAAGATACAAATTAAAACTTTTGGTGTAGAACGGTAACCCTGAACGAAATTCGTTCTTTAGTTCCAGAAATGTAAGACTTTAAGTTTCGTTGTGGGGCATAGAAAGATATAACAGTTCTGATATTCTTACCGTCCATGCGTTAGGTTTCCCTCGAATCTTGTGCCACTGTTGCACGCTGATGATGATGAGAAATGCTCGCCGTCACAGATGTCAGTGAGCGAGCAGCGCGCATCCGCCTTCAACTGTCTTCAGAGTCCTTCAGATGTTATGAGTGCAACATTCCATGTAGAAACAAAAACGCGTAACCCGGCCAGAAGACAGTCTGCCTTTGGAGTCATGAACTGAAAATGTACGAACGTAAAACTTTGTATAACTTCGACTTTGGGGCCTGGACCCCGTCAAATGTTGGTATATATTCCAGTTCAAAAATCCCAAGGGCGGGAAATATAAAAGTTACATAAGTCTCTTATTTTATCGTCTGATTTAATTAATGGGCGCGAAACTTGGCCTCACGGAGATCGAGGGTATTTGAGAATATTTGACTCGATGATAGAAAAAAGTAATTGTTTATAATTATTTAATTTTAACCGTCTAATCACAATAAAATATTTTATTAAATATTAAAATATTATTACTACAATTAACATTTAATATTTAAAATATTTAAAATATGTTAAAATGATGCTCTTTCTATTGAAATGTTCGATTTACAATTAGAGCATCATCTTTTCCACGACATGTTTCGGTTTTCAATGAACCATCTTCAGGTGTTTAATTGATATAAACTTAAATGTAATGTTCTAAATGCAATCCTTCGTATGTCATACATTTACGAAACAACATTGAATGTGATAATAAAATACAATTGATCTAGAAGTGGATAACTTTCTGACGAAGGATTGCATTTAGAACATTACATTTAAGTTTATATCAATTAAACACCTGAAGATGGTTCATTGAAAACCGAAACATGTCGTGGAAAAGATGATGCTCTAATTGTAAATCGAACATTTCGATAGAAAGAGCATCATTTTATTATATATTTTAGTATATTTTAAATATTAAATGTTAATTGTAGTAATAATATTTTAATATTTAATAAAATATTTTATTGTGATTAGACGGTTAAAATTAAACAATTATAATTCATCACAATATGACGCAACATTATCATCTCAGAAAAAAGTAAATTGAGAATTTCGATATCCTTGCAGATTTCCAAACCATTTTAAGTGTGTGGAAGAATTATTATCGAATATGTGAAGGGTTAATGATGTTGGACAGGCTAATTCCTTCGAGACTTAAATCGTTGTTGAAACGTTGTAAAGTACAAATCGTCAGGAACTTATCAAGATCTATCATAGGTGATCCAAGCAGGAGATAATTCCTGCTCTCATTAACGTAAACAAATTTTCTAATTGTCTTCATTTGCTGATGTTAGAAGACATAAAGTCTCCTCAAGGTCGTTCTTTGTTTCAGTCGGGCACTGACGTCACACGTAGCGTGCTTTTCTTTGGCGTAGAAAATTATAATATCTTTGGAAAAGGTTATGTAATATTTTCAGTAACACAGAAAAATAAATAAATGGAAATCAGTCCTTGTAATTCACATGTTGCTAGGTAGAGAGTGCTTTATATCTACATAGTATCAGGGTATGCCAAAATTGATGCATTTCTAAGAAATATTGGTCTACAAATTATGGTACTTTACTGTTATCCACAGCCACCAATTATTAATCAATCTATTCACCACTTTATAGGGTATTTACTTCTGTGTACCCGAGACAAACCTTGTCCCTAAGGTACATAGCACAGCAGATATTTCCGAAATACATTTTTTAATACGTGTTACATGTATTATATAGTTTTATTTTTAGAGTTGACTACGAGGTGCGATCGGAAAGTTTCAAGACTGCGCGTATAAAAACCCGTACACTTACCTCAGGTATTAAATTCATCCATCACCCTCGAAGTAGTTCCCCTGGGAGTGAACACAACGATCCCAGCGCCGCTGCCAAGCCTGGAAGCATCCCTGGAAATCTTTCTTTGTCAGCCTGTCAAGCACCATCTGCGATTCTGCCTGAATCTCTTGCCAAAGACTCGCCAAAATGGCCACGGAAACCTATGAAATGCTAAAGCAAACATTTGGGGAGTCCGCAATGGGTCGTGCACAAACTTTTGTGTGGCATTCACGTTTTAAAAATGGCCGAACCTCTGTCGATGATGACGAGCGTTCTGGACGACCATCTTCGAGCACAACGCCCGAAAATGTTACGAAGATTCGGCAGGCCATTCACGAAGATCGACGTCGTACCATCAACGACTTGTGCGACATTGTTGGGATAGGCTATGGGACCTGTCAGCTGATTCTAAAGGAAGAACTCCACATGCGACGCATCCTGTCTGAGGACCAGAAGCAGAATCGACTTGACTTCTCGTTTGTCAGGAGCTCAAAGATCTTGCAAGAAACGACCCCAACTTCCTTTCTAAGCTCCGTGTGACTTCTTCCTCTTCCCAAAGATTAAAATTCAGCTAAAGGGAAGGAGATTTGAGACGATAGAAGAGATTCAGGCAGAATCGCAGATGGTGCTTGACAGGCTGACAAAGAAAGATTTCCAGGGATGCTTCCAGGCTTGGCAGCGGCGCTGGGATCGTTGTGTTCACTCCCAGGGGAACTACTTCGAGGGTGATGGATGAATTTAATACCTGAGATAAGTGTACGGGTTTTTATAGGCGCAGTCTTGAAACTTTCCGATCGCATTTCGTACATATTTTACGACAGCGTCTTTCGAATTACGTATGAAAATCCTAAAATGGCAGTTTTCTGAAGTTCCCTGACGTCGTGTTCGCCCGGGATGTTGGCCAAATATTTTCTAAGTGACTTTGAGAGAGTTTCAGTTGCTCCTAAATTATTGGGATTACTTTTACTTTCATTTTCCACATTCGCTGTATTTCAATGAGAAGGTCCTTGTATTTCAAGATCTTCTCCGTTTCCGTCTTGATTACAGTCCTGCCATTTGGTATTGCTAAGGTAAATCCGGGAGAGATGCCTAACTTTTTGCAACATTTGTTTTAACTCAATCTGAAAATGGTCGAAACGGCTGAAAATTCAAAAATATTATATTTAAGATGTCTATTATACTAAGCCGTACACAAAATATCTACAGCAAATAAATTCTCAGAGAAAATATCCTGTGAACTCAAAAAGGAACATATGTAAATGAAAACTTATCAACTTTATTCAAAGTAATGAATTAATGTGAACATTAAAACGGAAAATAATATGCGAATACCAATAACAATTTAAAAAAAAGTTCCAGAAGTTGCTTGGAGTCTAAATGTAAACCAGTGAATTTAGAGTCAATGAAATTTGATAGATTCACTTCTGAGTCTTGGTATTTTCCTCTAGAAAAATCTTTCTGCCGCAATCGACGAATTTGTCTTTGTACGGAGAGCAGAACTCATGAAGCCAGTTTCTGCAACTCACACACTCGATCCAGTCATCTTCCTTCGTTGTTCGAAAGCAGTTTTTTCCAGCACTCACAGCACTTGGTGTCACAATTTTCAGAGGATATCTTGATTAAAACTTTTTTTTTAAAGATGATAGATTTGCGTCATATTGTGAAAATATATATTTAATTAATTAATCTTGTCCGTCTAATCACAATTTAAAATTTAAAATTAAGATAATTAAAATACCATGTGATGCTCCTTATCGAAACATTCGATTTGCATTTAGAACATCTCAAAGAGATGTTCTAAATGTAATGCATCACATGGTATTTTAATTATCTTAATTTTAAATTTTAAATTGTGATTAGACGGACAAGATTAATTAATTAAAACTTTCTTTTTTTAAAGTTTTCCAACCTTGTAGACCTGAAGTTCTCGGACTGTTCACCTTTGCCCTTTTTCCTCTGCTCTTTGCTTGTTTCGCCTTTCCTCTATGTTGGCTGCTTCAGTGAGGACAGAAGCCAGTTGCCTCTTCCTCAAAAGTTTGGAGAGAGTAATTTCTTCAGGCGAAGTATCAGAAGACAATACAGTATTCAAATTACTTGTTGACGGTTCTGCAGGGGTAGATAAGACATTTTGAGAGGTGGTTCCCGAAGTTGAGGGTGCAGACATCGGAGATACATTTCGAGATGCTGTATCGATACAAGTTATAGTTTCTCTGGTGTCACGAATGGAGAAGAGATGTTCAGGTACTCTTGAGTTAAAAGGGCAAACACCTTACGCCAACGCCCACGAGGCGCCCCATTTGATATCGAGTGATTTTCTTTTCTGATTGTTTTTAAATAACTTTTCAAGGGCCCAAAAAAGTATTTGTCCAATGGCTGTAAGGCATCAGTACAGTAGCTTGGTAGGTAAATTACAATGACGTCATTTTGAACAGCAGTCTGACGTAGGATGGGAGAGCTGGACTGAGATGTGTGGTCATCTAAGATTAGAAGGACCTTCCCTGAAGGCTTGTGTTTGAGAAAATTCTCTGTGAACCATCTGATGAATAAGTCGGTACAAATTTACGACGACTTTGGATTCATGTACACATCTGACCCTGGGGGCATTTTACCCCCTTCCTCCAGATGTTAAAATATGGACACTTTTAGATCCTTTTCTGGTTTGTTATTTGCTTGAATGCCAGTTTCATCCACGTTGAAAATATTTCCAGGTTTGTCAAAAAGTTTATTTTCAGTTACTACTTTCTCCATCACAGTAAAAAATGTTTCAACAACTTTTCGATGCATTCCCTGAGCTCTAGCTAAAGAAAGGCCTTCTGACTGGCGTACACTCAGCTCTGGATTCAACCAGTTTCAGTTTCATCATTGAATATCAAATCTAAAACTTCTTGACGATGGTGAAGAGTCAATTGAATAAAAATTTCCTTGGATATTATCCATCGTCTAGTAAATATAAAACGTAAAACGACGTTTCGGAGATGGGATTCTATCTCCGAAACGTCGTTTTACGTTTTATATTTACTAGACGATGGATAATATCCAAAAATTTTATTCAATTCATCATTGAAGTTATTAGATATTCCCATTTTTCTAGCAAGCCTGCTGCTGAGAGTGTCTGAATATGAGCGACGATTTGTTTCTCATTAATTGGTCCAAATATACCTGAGGAAAAATACAAAATAATTAAATAACATTTTTATTCTATCATTCTAATTTTGTTTTCCGTTTACTTATTTAAACACCTTTCAAATCCCTGATCCCATAGAATCAATCCCCTCTCTACTCGTTTGCCAAATTTTTCGTTAAATATTAAAAATTTTAGGTTTTCATTTGCATTATTTTGTCTAAATATGGAAGTGAGCAAATTCTAGTCAATTCGGTAAGAAGACAAACTTAATTCTCATCGTAATTTTTAGAAACAATGATTCAATCTAGTTGCAAGATAATACAATTGAACAGGCATTTTTGAATACTCTTTAATACATATGTATGATTTTTTAAATCGGATTTGGTATATTTTTAAGTGCGGCGTCTCTCCTTATCTTCAAGGAGAGACGCCGTTCCCTCCCACTTGCCTTACACAATGACCAACATGGCGGCCACATCGTCTGAAGTCAAGACCAGCAACGCTGGAAACCTCTAATGTATCGTGATTTAATAGTTACTTCGACTGGAACTAATGAAGACACATTTTATGAACAACAGAAATAACTTTGAGCATAAAATCATTTATAACTCTTGCAAAACAGCACCGATTTTCAGTGCGTTCATTCACAACATTTCTCCTGGCTCTCTGAACAAGGACATGTGCTGCCATCGGCCGAGGATTAACGGAACCCACCGAACTAAAAAAATTCGGCGTCTCTCCCGGATTTACCTTTTATCAATTAAGAGACAAATTCAATTTTTTGTTTCGGATTATTATATCTGGTTTGTTATTTGGAATGGTTCTGTCTGTTTTGACTTGTTGGTTCCACAAAATAGTTATTTGGTTATCCTGACTTTATTTTTATTATTTTCCAGTTTATGCAATTACCGATTTTTCCAGTTTAATATCCCCCGCAAATATGAACTGATCCTATCTACTTTAAATTTTAGAACACTTTATTCCAGACGACGACATCTCGATGCGTTATTTCTTATTAATGTATTTAAGGGCAAAATAAATTGCCATTCCATTATGGACACTATTGGTTTACGTGTTCCGGCGAGGCAAATAAGAGAATTTTCTACTTTTAGTGTGAGCAGTGCACTAAGACATAGTCCTTCAGCCAGGTGCGTCATCGCTGCAAATGACGTACGTAAATCTTTGGACGTATTTAGCACAAACATTGTCTCCCTTGAGCGAACGTTCTCAACAAGGGAAATGATCTAGCTTGGTTATGTCTTTTTGTATTTCTTTAACGTTTTAAAATTATATTAGTGTTCCCTACGTGGATTATTTGTTTTTATTTATATTTCTTCATTTTTTGCTCTGTGTTAATATTGTTTCTATTTTGGGTTTGCCTGTACTTGGCAGTTATATTTAATACTGTACATGTATAAGTTAATTAATCTGTTTGTATAATATTTTTAATTTGTATTTTATTATTATTGTATTATCTATCAGTCTTTGCCTGTTACTGTCTTCTTGCTGTAGGAAAATACTTAAATAAATTAATTTAATTGAATTAATTGAATTACAATCATCACCGTCGTTATTTATTCTATTGTCCAGGGCAAAGCCTCGTCCCTATGGCAACCGCAGAAAACACATCTGACGTTAAAGAAAGGCTAAGATGTGTTATTTCCACGCTGGAGTGTTCGTCAGGGATGATTGATAAAGACTTTTGAAATGACAGTTCCACCTACAATTATTCGTAAAATCGTATATTACATTGTAACTGTTTTTAAATTACTGGATTCCCTTCACGGTTTAGCGCAAGGAGAAAAACATCTTGTGCGCCTGTCCATGGCTGTCTGCTCGTCGCGTTTTCATCCCACGAATTTGTAATCCCAGGTCCTCCCCAAGGAACGAAGCAATTCCTGCGATTAGCTTCAAGATAGTCCTCCCTCGGGGCTTCCACAACAGGTTTTGCCTCACGGGGTTTTGCCCCCTTTGGACTGCCTCACTTTTGCGCTGAAAACCCCTGGGCTTATACCACTCGAGGTCTTAAGGCCTGCTCATCCACAGAAACTACGTCCTATGGGAACCCCCCATATACGAGGTGCGATCGGAAAGTTTCCAGACTGTTGAAACTCCTGGGGCTTCAACATCCAGGCCTTTCCTCAGCATTCGTGTACCCCGGGGCCCAACCCTGTTGTCCCTGGCTCCGACGCAACCCGGGTTCCACCGTTGAGGGTCAGGCCACCTCCGGCTGGTCACCCATTGCACAGCTACCCAGGAGTTTGGCCACCTGCAGGAACTGGACACCATAAAGAAGCTCCCGGACAGGGATTTGAAGTTTCCACGGCGTCTTCTGGGTTGTACAACCGTGCAATTTGGTAGAATCAACGATTCAGAGGCCCATCGCCCTGATAATGTAAGCAACAAGGACTGTTGCCATGGTTGGAAGTACGTGGACGAACATGGGTCAACATAAGCCGCTGTTGCACGAGACAAGAAAGTTAATTTAGATTTATAGTGGAGAGCCCCGGAACGCCAGCCGCCAGTCTCAATTGCAGTAACAAACACGGAATTATGACGTCATTTGAGAGGGGTGTACCATGCAACACTACTAGGTCACTTGCTAATGAGAAGGCAGAATGAACATTTCCTACAACCACAAACCTCGGAGAAATATTATTGTTCTTATAACTCAGTTTCTCGATGTTCTTCTCAATAACTTCAAGAAAACACATTGTAACAGAGAACGGCTGTTTTATGTAGAGTAAAACCTCGATTTAACGGACTAATATGGGAGAGGGGTGTGCAGGAATGCCAACTGCACGTTAAACTGCACAGTTCTTAATGTGCCGACAATGCATCCTTGGGCCATAACCTTCGTTAGCAACACAGTTAAACAGATTATTATTTGAACTGGACAATTGCAGTGGCGAACATAAACATAGAAACAATGGGATGACGTCGGTGTTCCTGGTTGAAAGTTGGCAGGTGATCAAACGCGAGGGCACTTTACAGTCGGACTACACTCTCTACGCGGAGTGCAGATACGGGCTGTTGTGTATTACTCCGCGCGCCTGCGCAAGAGCGACCACGACCTGTGCCGCGATGCACAAATTTTATGACGATAATTCTTCCGCGAACAAGCAAAAAGCTGTTCTGAAGTTTATACAGATTTCCTTCACGTCTCAATATAATGACTGTCTGATACTAAATGCGTGTTATATGTATCGATACTGAACATGAACGAAGTTTTGAATCGATGTATCGAATATCGTGTTACATGTATCGATACTGAACATGAACGAAGTTTTGAATCGATGTATCGAATATCGTGTTACATGTATCGATACTGAACATGAATGAAGTTTTGAATCGATGTATCGAATATCGTGTTACATGTATCGATACTGAACATGAACGAAGTTTTGAATCGATGTATCGAATATCGTGTTACATGTATCGATACTGAACATGAATGAAGTTTTGAATCGATGTATCGAATATCGTGTTACATGTATCGATACTGAACATGAACGAAGTTTAGAATCGATGTATCGAATATCGTGTTACATGTATCGATACTGAACATGAAAGAAGTTTTGAATCGATGTATCGAATATAGATGTAAGAAACTCGACCGTATGTCTTACGGTGTGCAATGTAAGTGTGCTTAGTCAACTCCTGCGCATTCCTAGTGGTGGGTTCGGGGTTCGAGGCCACTGACCCGTGATCATGTAAAGCCAGACGCTTCCAGTCTGCGATTTACATCACTCAAATGAAAAAGCCGCCTAATCCGTTTAGTGCAAGAAGGAGACAAGGCACGAGACATTCATACAACAGCGTGATGATGTCTGGATAAGTCATTGGATGATGCACGACTGAATGTCAACTGATTTGACCCACTTTTACTGCAGCGATAGAACCACAAATTTCGAAACTATGACGTGGTAAAAAAAGCTGCTACACTCGCCCCTAAAATCAAACACAGTGGTATCTTCTCACGTTCTTCTTCGTCTCTCAAATGGACGTTTCCCAAGACGTTGCAAGTTGTTACAAAAAGAAGCTGAGTGCAAATTGGAAATAATTTCCCAGACTTTTTTCAGAATAATATCGGGTGCACATCAATATCTACGTTCATTTAGATACAAACGCACTTCATTAGCGAAAACGAACGATCTCCATGTAGCGCCGGAGAAAATCTTTACCAATGGCGGGCGTTACTTTCCTGATAAATACCAAGTCTGGCAGGACGAAGACCCCTTGAGGGAAATTGTGAGGGGTTTAGGGGAACCTAACCTAACGCTCATCAAAGCCTACGTAGTTGATTCCGGTCTTCTGGGTTGTGATTTCTTCGACTTTTAAAGTGGTTACAAGTCATTTGCGAATCCTGAACTAGAAATAAGTTCATACGAGAATGCAACATTTTTATATCCCCCCAACAATTGCTTCTCCGTGCTCGGGTATTTTAGTAATAGGCTCGTAATAATAACAGTAATAGCCATTCCGCTCTCATTATATATATATATATATATATATATATATATATATACAGGGTTATTCATAATTCCCTGACACATTACAAAAAATCGCTAGACTTGAATGGTGTAATGGATGGTAACATTGGACATGCCGATAGAAAGAGAAACTCTCCAAGTTTGTTTTACATATCTCATAAATGCTCTACGTGTCCACCCTTTGTGACGCGGCAGACCAAGCCCATAATCGATTTGTGAGATGACAGCGCTGATTTGTCTTCGCAATTCATGCAGATCCCGTGGCAAAGGCGATACAAAGACCTGGTTCTTAATATACCCCCATAAGAAGAAATGATATGGCGTCAGGTCAGGTGATCGGGGTGGCCAACGAAGCAGCCATGGTCATATAGAGCATTTATGAGGTATGTAAAACAAACTTGGAGAGTTTCTCTTTCTATCGGCATGTCCCATGTTACCATCCATTACACCATTCAAGTCTAGCGATTTTTTGTAATGTGTCAGGGAATTATGAATAACCCTGTACATATATATATATATATATATATATATATATATATAACAATCTAATAGAAAATTTCTTGCATTAGGTCAAAACGTTACAATCATGTGTCAATATTCAATCTTTATCGCCTAAAAACTTTGATGTGGGTCTGATGATTCAACGCGTACAGCCGAATATAAAAAAAAAATTAGAATCTCTAAACGCCACATCTTCGCGTTGACACAAACTCAGACAAATTTTGGTGTTTGTGACCTCAGTTTCTGTAACCTAACCTCGCGGAAGCAAACAACTTTGTCCCTTGCGCCCTTCTACTATCGAGATCATTTTCCATGCTACAGAAACCATCTTAACCGAGAATCGAGGCCTTACTAGTCCCTTCCTTGTATCAGTGAATACGCGTAATTATTATGGCGGAAATTGGCAGATCCATTTTCGGGATATAAGCGAATAAATAGACGCGATAATCCCGTGTTGGCCCGTACATTCAACGGGAAAATGCAAGTACCAGTATTTCCTTGCAGATGATGGCATTAGAGCGTTATTTATATACATAATAAGAACACGCATTCATTGCAAGTGACATTTCAATTTTAACACATGTCTCCTTGGTTTCTAGAGGCAGAGGTGATGTCGTGACGTCATGTACTCTCTCCTCTCTCTCTCTCTTTAGCACCGCAGTTATCTGTGTGATTACATTAACATGCACAAAAACATGGATTTCTTTCAAATGGAAAGCAACTCCTGCTCCCAGATTATCTTCCGCTGAGAATATTCGAAACAAAAATGTCTACTCGCAGACTTACTTTTGGAGACCACAGTACGGGTCGTGCTTAATTATTTCAGGACGAGGCTTTCAAACATTTCACAGAAATTTAGCTACTTTAAATATGGTCCTTGCATGTTGTGACTGACCTATCGTTTACTCCACAAACAGAGTGGAAGGAAAACGTCTGAACAAATGAAACGCGGATATAAGAATGCAGAAAGTAGTCCCAAGATTTTTATTTAAACTTGAATAAATTGTTGGTCGCGTTACACAGCACGAAGGCCTGATTTCCAAGTCCTTAAAAGGGGCAGCTCAAGAAATTCCTCCCGTGGGGGGCTTTGGTGAGTTCGGTGATGAACCTTCGGGTTCAGTAAGCCATCTGGTTAGTTGGGTCCACTATTTGGGAAGCCTGAGGGGAAGAGACCTCTGGAGAGACCTAGACGTAGATGGAAGGATAATGTCAGGCGGGATCTATGGAAGATAGGAGTTGAAGGAGACTGGATTTTGTTGGCCCAGGACAGGGTCCGGTGAAGGGCTTTGGTTAATTCGGTGATAAACCTTCGGGTTCTGTAAGCCATCTAGTTAGTCAGTCAGTTATATCAAACCCTGCTCAGGACTCTCTCCAGAGTTCAAGAAGGCATTCGCTCCACCTGATTCTATCCTGAACCAGATGCGTCCTCCAGTCCAATTTCTGTCAATGGCTATTTCTTCCAAGTGTTCCCTTCAGGCTTTCTAACTCAGACTGTGTTACAGGCAATGAATAGAATGTCTAAAGTCAGTAGGCAAATTTTGAAATAAATCGTAATGTTAAAATTTTTTGATTGTGTAAATTAAAATTAATCAAAGTCGATTAGGTAAGCTGTCAAGATGGAGGTTGTGCAAGATAGTCGTGAAAACACTAAGCTACTGAATCTGAACATAACAAAAGTTTTGAAAATTTAATTTTTTTTTTATGTTTTTGCAAATTTAAAATATAAAATAAAACTGTACAAAAATCTTATTATAGAAATTTCTTTGTTATATACTTTGCCTAAAGAATCTTAAGCATTTTATAAAATTCCTACGTATTCTATAACTAGAAAAAGTATAAAATAAACTGATAGTTTCATACATTGCCTAAAAGTTGCAGGTATTTTATAAAATGCCTGGGCATTCCATAGAATGCCCAAATTTCATATTTTGCCTACTGACTTTAGGCATTCTATACATTGCCGGATTTCATAGTTTGCAGGCAGCATAAACATTAATACCTCTAATGCATGCTACATGCCCCGACAATCCAATCTCCTTCATTTTCTCATTCTGACCCTTATTTAATTTTCTCCATTCTCCGATTACTTGCGCATGAAATTTAAATATCTGTTTCGACAATACCTCCAATAAATCGGTTCTAGATTGCGTTACATGTTCTTGAGGCTGTAGGTAACTCATCGACCTCATTATGAAGATAGTAAACGCCTCTGAAACGTCGTTAAACTTCTGCTAGACTACATTTTGCATCATCCCAGGAAAAACGGTCTTCAAGTATCGTCTAGTTTTACGAGAATTTCCCTAACAAAATTCCACCTGAATCAGTTCAAGATTTCCTTCGTTTGTTAAGGGATACAGAGACGTCGTTACGTTCTCGTGCTGTTTGCTGTGACTCACACATATATCACTCTTGCTCCAACACGGGCTTGTCTGCAGTGTAGTCACCATGGAGACAGATGGCTAGAAACCAGAGGGCGCCTTATGTTAAAATACTCATTTCATTTGTAATATTAGCAAGCAAGGTCAATGTGTTCTGTAACTTGTCTGTTGGACGCCGTATAATTTTTCATTTGTCTGTTCTTAGCTTAAATTCAGACGTCACACATAACGTTTCATTGGTGTACGCCCAATCGAATGTCATTTGTCTGTGATTAAAGGGGAAAGTTCGTGTTTTAACTTTAAAGAGATGACACATCGCTAATAAGACGCATAATACAAGAGTTTATAAAAATTTTGTCTCCTCTCATCGTACGTAAAAATTTAAATATTAAAATATAAAAGAAACTATAATTCTGTTCCTTTGGATGGGATTCAAATTTGGTACGTAACATAAGGGGAAAAAAACTGAGGGTGTTGGAGAGTAGGGTACTGAGGAAAATATTTGTACCTAAGTGTTGTGAATAATGACGAGCCCCATATTAATTAACTTCAATAGGTATTTTTAAAATAATCACTTCTAAGAAGATGCTTCAAGAATTTAGTTAATTAGAATTAGTCTGCTTTAGGTGGAATAAACATCAGTTAAATTAAAATGTATTTTTTTTATATATAAAATACACTGAAAGAAACACGTGGTCCGCATTTCTGTAAAACAATTTAAAGTTCGTGTCGACAGTAAGGCGCCTGGCACTTTTCAACTGTTTCCACCACTTCGATTGCGATGAAAATACGTCCTGTTTCACCAGATTTTACGAGTTCTAAACTTAACAGTTCAAAACTTCTCTTCCCACACGTGTGGCGGCGACCTTGTCACGTAACGCAGTGCCAGAAACTCCTCGACACTCAATTCGGTGGGATTTTTTTTTTTACGTTTTATAAAGAAAAATTCATACTTTACCTTTCACTAGATGTAAAAGCCAATACATTTCCAATTATCACAGATTTTTCTCTTTTCCTTTTTTGAGTTTCCATAACCTTTTTCTCTCATTCCTTAAAACCCTTTCAAGTTTTTCAAATGACGAACGAAGTTCGGAAACAATGCCCTCCCACTTTTAATTAAAGTGTCAACTCAAAACGCCAATATAATAAATATTCCAAATATATTATTTACTTACATCTACAACCGACTAGGCCACAAATGTATTCCTATAATGGAAATCCGTTGGAGCACCTATGGCGAGTTTACGAAATTATCATTTATCGACTAAAATACTATCACAAAGCATACAGTTTCATTTCGAGGAAATTTTTAACATTTATTATAGATCTTTACTTACCTACAGCTAATCACTCCAGACGTATGTTTCGAGATCACAGGAAAAAAAAAAATATTCCGGACCCCAAAATCTTGACGAGACTCGAACCCATGACAGTTTCCACGTTTGTCTAACCTCAGTGCCTGCAATATCGTCGTCGAAACAAACAACTCTGCGCCCGGCGCTGCTCTTTTGTCGAGCTACAAGAAATTGCCCTCACTAGGATTCGAACACAGGACGCTAATTCCGAAATGTACACAGTCCTTTATTATTTTCCTGATATCAGGGAATATGAAGACCAAATTTGGTACAAATCTGTTTGTTCGTTCTCGAGATAGAAGTGAATATACATACAAACACAGTTTTAATGTTGGGATAAGAGACAGCCCGTTAAAGTCAACGGGAAATTAAACAAAACGAATACGTGAAGGTCTCATGTTGTTACGCAAAATTTCATAAAAATCACTCCTTACTCTAAAGAAATAAAGAGTGAAGTTTAGAAGTTTGACTTACGTCATTTGTTGAACAAGATACGACGTTGCCGTCATAAAAAACGAGGTCGTCATATCGAGTCAATTAGCTTAATAGACTGTGATTAGAGCAACTGGGTTCGATTCTGTTGAAAGACGCTGGGCAGACATCTTGGTGACAGGCTCCTCCTATGTTATGATCTGTTCTCTTGTTATAAACAATAAGAAATTGTTTACATTCTCGAAACATTTGTATGTTCACTTACAGTTCGAGAAGGGATGTCCCGATTTATACAAAACTCGGCATGTTTGTTCCTTGATACAAGAAAAAGAATATAGGATGGTCGAAAATCCTGAAATCTTCCTGAGTTCGATTCTCGCTTAGGGTGGTTCTGTACCTCGGAAAATAAGCACGGTGTTCGTTTCCATTAGGACTTTATAGAAACTAACTAACTAACTAACAAACCACTGAGTATTTAATTAATTAATCTTGTCCGTCTAATCACAATTTAAAATTTAAAATTAAGATAGTTAAAATACCATGTGATGCTCCTTATCGAAACATTCGATTTACATTTGGATAAGGAGCATCACATGGTATTTTAACTATCTTAATTTTAAATTTTAAATTGTGATTAGACGGACAAGATTAATTAATTAAATATATATTTTCACAATATTACGCAACTCTATCATCTTAACCACTGAGTGTTTAAGACTCGTATTCGAGAGATCCTGGGTTCAAATCTCGGCCCGGAGATGAGCTATCCTGACTGATGTTTTTCGTGGTTTTTCCTCAGTAACTCCAGACAAATTCCGGGACAGTACATTAATTAGGCCACGACCGCTTCCTTTAACAACCTTTCCAATTCATTTTCCGTATCATCCTCTCATTCGACACTAACAGCTACAGAAAATCGTCATTTAATAAACTATAAATAAGTTAATAAACTACCAAACCCAAAACTGTTCTAGGCTCAGGTATAAGAATAATTCTTCTATAATATTAAATGATCGTTTCTAAGGTAAGCTTTTGGGCAATATAAATTAATAACAAATCTAACTTCTCGTCGAATTTCACATCGCAGGTACTGTGTTACTTTACTTACAAATTAAATTGCATTCCACGACAAAAGCTTGGCATTCACAAATATTATCAACATTATGACGCATCAGAACCTGTTTCTCCATGTCGATAATCGTGTGAACTCCAAGATAGATACCAACCTTTCGAAAGAACACGCTGCCTCCAATCTTCAGGGTTGAAGAAGTCCATACGGCGTTAAAACCAAGATGACCAGAAACGACATCTTTGGCGCCTTTCTGGAAACATCAAATCGGTTGCTCCGCGTTACAAACCGAAAAGCTCTTTACAAGAAATGATTTCAGAAGGAATACACATTTTATTAATATTCATTGTTTCTTTACAACAATATAAATCATGTATTATTTATTTAGTGTTCTGTCTGACGACAGGTCCATATGAACAGGATCCTTCCATCCTTTTCTCGGACTGGGACCTGTTCATATACGTTCTTGGCAGATGATCCAGAAGTGGTTTGCCATTGCCTTCTTCTGTGTGTGATTGGAGTAATTGTTGGGATGCCACGGAGGAAAACTCCGTGTTGCCTAGACCACGGCCTTGCCCAACACAAGTTAAAAATTCGGGCACCGCCGGGAATCGAACCCGAGACCCCAGGATTACAAGGCCAGCGTTCTAACCGCTAGACCACCGTGGCCGATTATAAATCATGTACAAGCATAAATATATATATTCTCCTCACACCAAAACCTCGTAACTAATCAATTAAAAAAGAGATTCTTATGGTTTTCTCTAACAAAAAAAATTCATAACTGAACTGCGTAGACATCTTTAAAGATCATCAGAGTAGTCGTCATCAAATTACACGCTTTAAAGCCACGGAAAGACTTAACCCCCTTACGCACGGCTCTAAGTCACCAGTACATCGTTGCTACGCTGCAAGTTCTGAGATGTCTTCGTTTGTCCGAGCTCCGTTGTTCGTTTTTGCAAACGCTGCACGATTTTACTGTGACCTTGAACTACGGAAATTTGTTAATAACAGGATTTTAGGTTTTCATAGCGATGAGTCTGAAGATTGTTGTCTTCTGGGTTATTGCACAAGGTGGAAATCTACCAGACTACACGGCGCAATAACGCAGAAGACAGCAATCTTTAATAACCACTACAGTTTTCTCGAAGATACGAAATTTCTCGTGAGTGCGAAAATGTGAGGTTAGGTTTCACTTTCTTCTGTTTAGGGCCGTACCTGCTGTTTTCCGCAAACTGATTATATAGAATGTCCCAAAAATATGCAAACATAAATTCAATGAATGAATTATTCGTGTTTTTTTCCGTCTAATCACAATTGTATATAAATAAAATTTATACATAAGATATTAAAATATCATTTACATATTTGGTACATCTTTTTACTACATGTTTCGGTTACATTGAACCATCTTCAGGTGTAAAGTTAAAAGTTAAAAATTATAATCTTATAAACTAAAACTTAATTACTGTTGTTGTGTAACTTCTGATGATGTTAACTTCCAAATTCATTGGAGTGAGGGTAGTTAAAAGATGTACCAAATATGTAAATGATATTTTAATATCTTATGTATACATTTTATTTATATACGAGGCGCGTCCACAAAGTAAGTTTCCCACTCGTCCCACAGCTAGCAAACCTTATATTGCGCGAAGCGACTGTGCGTACGTGATAGAGCAATGACGTAGCATGGCGCATGCACTAACGGCACTTCCCGCGTTCTCACAGTAGCATCGTTGCAGCTGTTGAAGATGGAGGTTCTTATTCCAGCTCCCGCCGACTGTGAAGTGCGGTCAGTGATAACGCTAGGCCGCACACGGCTCGACGGACAGCAAGTCTCCTGCAGGAGTTCAGCTGGGAGGTGTTTAATCATCCACCCTACAGCCCGGACCTCGCTCCCAGTGATTTCCATCTTTTCCTACACCTCAAGAAATTCCTGTCCGGTCAGCGTCAGCGTTTTGAGAATGACAGAGAGGTGGAGATGGTTGTCACACAGTGGTTCCAATCCCAGGCGGCAGACTTCTACGACACAGGTATTCAAAAGTTGGTCCCACGGTATGACAAATGTCTCAATTCCGGTGGCGAATATGTTGAAAAATAGCTGGACACTTGCTGTATCTGTTGCAATAAATATTTCCATGAAATTGTGTTTTGTTTCTGTAAACGGAACCAGGAAAACTTACTTTGAGGACGCGCCTCGTACAATTGTGATTAGACGGAAAATAACACGAATAATTAAATTTTAATTCACAATATGACGCAATTATATCAACTCAATGAATGAAATAAAGATATTGTAAGAGTGTCTATATATATATTTTTGGGACTCTGTAGAAGCCAGTACATTCGTACTTCTTCTCTCTTCATTCACAGAGTATAATAATTACGAATCTGAAAATCGAGATATCGATGTGGCTGTAACACATCTTAATGTTCCAGAGGATGGGGTAGCTTTATAAATGCTATTTCGTTCTCTTTTTACATTATGAATCAAAAACTTTGTTTTGTTCTGCTTGATAAGAGCTTGATAAGAACTGACCCGGAAAACTTGTTATGGTTCAAACATTCTTATACAAAATCAACAGTTTATTTAAGGATCAGCATCTGAGACTGATAGTGAATAATGAATTGGAAGGAATGTGGAAGGAAGAGGTCGTGGTATTTACATTCACGTGAACAAAAGAATTTGTTCTATCAATAAAATCTTCTCCGGCAATCAGCCGCGTCAACCGACGTTTCGGGAACCAACTCTGTTCCCATTATCATGGCCATATCGGAGGCCATGTTTTGTCTTCACAGCTGTAGTGGCTCGCACGCAGAAGTTTAGACCCGCCGAACAGCGCGACATTCAGTAGTACCAACACAAACAAATGCCTAACGATTCTCGCACCAGTTTCATCCGGTAATGTTTTCTGCAAAAACTCCACATGAACTTGATACTTAAAACGGGCCCGAGACGGTTCAAATAAAAAAAATGTAACTCAATATAAAAGAGTTTTTATTATAGTCTTGCTTAAATATAGACAAAATCCTGTCTGCAGGATCACATAGAGCTCTATTACACACATACTTTTCAGTCTTCTTGAAAAAAGTCTTTGGTCTACCGAACATCGAGCAGCTATGAACAGAATTTAAGTAGCCACAAATTACAAACCCCCTCCAGGCTCGTCTTACTTATTCTGTCTTAATTCCAAATGTTCTCCTCATCACAGTGATCCAAAACAAAAAGTATGTTCGTCTCTTAAGGCTTGGAGTGACAGGCCGAGTTTAACATCCATAAAAACAACCGTTAGAGTTAAAAATTATGGATTTTATTGTTCAAAGCTGTAACGCTGAAAGATAAATTAAAATTCTGTGCGATAACCAGTTTGTTTTATAAAAATATTGCTTAAAATAGTATTAAAATATATTAGTAATTGAATTAAGAGTTTATAACATACACCTGATGACGGCTCTATGAAAGCCGAAACATGTCGAGAATGTTCCATATGTAAATCGAGTACTCGATACGGAACAAAAGATAATATTTTAACCATTTAATTATCTTATATTACTTTATTGTGATTGACGGACAATTTTAATATATTTTAATACTATTTTAAATAAAATCACAATATGACGCACCTACAATATATTAAAAATATTGCTGTCTGTTTTGTAGGTTATGTGCATTAAGCAATACCAATATGGCTCCCAACTCACAATTCGTACTTCCGCCATATTGTTTCTGATCGTAGGAATACGAAAGTCGGTCTACGAATTCGGCCTAGTCTCCAGTGGCATAAATGTTCATATAAATCTTCATGAAATTCGTTAATTTGTTCAAAATATATAAGAAATGGCATTCACCCACACAGTATGTCGATTTCGTAAGCCAATTTATCTCTTAATCTGAAAGTAGATTAAATTATAAAAGAAGATATTAGAACGAACGTGTAAGAAACTGGGATTCGTCATTCACTGACATCTTACAGAAGATACGAGAACTAAGTTTCGTCCTGGCGTGAGGAAACAAACGTGAAAATTAGACTTCGTTGAAGGTAAAATTTCGCAACAACTACATTCTTTTCTAAGCGTTAAATAAACCAAAGCCATTCCCGTCGTATTAAAGTTCGTCTTAGCATTCATCGTTTCCGGACAAACGACCTCTGTATGTCTGCATGATGGCGAACTGCGAAATGTAACAAGAAACTACGTATGATCCATACGTTGGTCTGTTTCTTGTAGCTGCTCTGGGCAGAGTTTGTTGCACTCTGACTACAACGCCTCGTGTAGCTTCTTCAAGATGATACAATTTTGTTGCCCTCAGTCGAACAAACGATTCGTACAAATTCCGTGCAAAGAAAGACGTCTCCGTTAAACAGCGAAGTATTTCATTAGCGATATTTGCCGCTGAAATGGAATATCTCACGCGTAATCATAATAGTTGCACAGCTATACAGGGTGTTCAAAAATTTAAACTTTCAGGCAACTAAAAACAAAATCTAAAACTTTGTGGCAATCCCCGTAAAAATCTTAAAATATCTTCAAGAAACCAAATGTTGACATTTTTTGAACAGAACTATTACTATAAAAAGGACTTTGTAACAACTCACATAAACTTTTATCATTTGTATTTCCCGCTTAACATTCGTCAAATAGAAAAAAAATGCTTTGTATATAAAATTAAATGTGAGATGATAAAGTTGCGTCATATTGTGATAAACATATATTTGTTTAAATCTTGTCAGTCTAATCACAATAAAATTTCTATTAAATATTAAAATATTACTATAATTAACATTTAAATATTTAAAATATATTAAATGATGTTCTCTATCGAAATGTTCCATTTACATTAGAACATCATTTAATATATTTTAAATATTTAAATGTTAATTATATTAATATTTTAATATTTAATAGAATTTTATTGTGATTAGACTGACAAGATTTAAACAAATTAAATGTGGTAAAATCAATGCCAGTGTGCACAGGACTGTAAAAATGGCATTCAGATGTCGGTTCAGTAAATAATTTTGATACGCTTTCATATTAATTTGCAACTTTAATTTAAACACAAAATTTACTGTTTAATAGTTAGGGATACTTCAGTACGCCAGAAGTATAAATTAACCTACTTACAATTTAATTTTTAGAATAATTACAAAATAAAGTAAAATGAACTATTACATTCTGATATTGTAAACTACGACACAAAAAATAACAGTGAGGCTTGCTATAAACTATTCTTTCTTTGACACGTGCCTGAATCTCTGAACATCTGTGTAATGTTACCCGTACTCTACCACGGGGAGGTGCAGATGGGGATTTTCCCTTCCTCGAGCTTAAGATTTTTCCACATTATTAATCTACTTCCAGAAATATTTGATTCCTTCAAGATTTTCTCCATTTTAGGAAAACATAAAGGATTATCTTCCAGATATTGTTGTTATATGACTGTTTTTCGTATGTTGGTATGTGAAAATTGTTAAAGTGAGAAACAATTAACATCTCTTTTGTGTAAAAAGAAATAAGATTGGTGTTACATTTATTCTGTTAGCTACGTCTATCAGTAACTTATCAAAACCAGTATTTTGGACTTATGTTAACGCGCAAAATGTATAAGCATATTTGTATCAACATCTAAAAGTTTCTGAAAACCTTCCCAAAATTTGTTTTATGAAAATATGTCTTTTGGGACATTTCCCCTTTACTCTGTGACCGCAAATTATTCCTTTATATTATTTACTAACCTCACCAATCATATGAAATAATCAAATATGTGTCATAAGTTCTTCCAATCATTTATTGTTTAAAGGCGTTTACCGTTGTCCTCGAAGGCCATTGCTTAATTGTAGATTCTTCAGCCTTGTGCAAGCTACTTCAGTGCTAAGACAATCTATAAATTACTATAAAGATTTACGAAACTGTTCAGAAACCAGACGCTGCATTGCTTGAATAAGTATTTGTAAAGCGATAAAGTTACTTGTCTTCGGAATAGACCCGTGTGGTCCGGAGATCGGGTAGGCTTCTACTGTATTAGCATTTTATAACGCTATTAAAGTATAAGTGAACAAGTGTACGTTTGAATATTTTAATATATTCACAATTCGTGTGTTTTTTTGTGTATTTTACAATGTTGTATGATAACGTAAAAATAAGTGAGAAAATTGATATATGAAAAATGCATCACTCAGAGGTCGATATGAGAAATATATTAATCATCGGTGACAAGACGGAGAATGGGAGATCACAAACGAAATGAAGATAAAATGGAGGAAGGAAAATCTAGGAATAACATAAACAAATAAACAACTAGCACATTCTGAAAGTCTGTCCAAAAACAGAATCCCTAAGCAAATTTAGAAGAAAGGAATGAAGGTTACAAAATGAAAGAGACTTACGTGGGGGGAAAAGACAGACGGAGGATATTTAAAAGTTCGTAACCGTGATGTTTCAGTTGGTGGTACTCCGGTAGAAGTTTACCAGCATTTGAGAGGTCCTTGCTGCCTACAACGTCAGAGAGATTCACCTGACGATGGACGACCTGACAACCCAGAAGACAGCCATTTTAGGACTCACCGCATGAAACTCTGAAACGTCGGTAAACGTCTACCATCACAGTTCTGTAGTGTAAACGTCCGGTACGTTTCTCATATTTGTAGATTTTTTATATCGTCGTCATAACCAAATTTTATAAAAAAAACAATTTCCACTGTTGTAAAAATATTCGCTTTGCTGCCGAACTACATGTTTCGACCATGTATGGTCATCATCAACATTTTATTTTGCACAAAAATACTGAACATTTCTTTGCAATGAGTAGCCGCCATAAGTACAGTGTTACATGAACCTAATGATGACCACAAACGGTCGAAACATGTAGTTCGGAAACAAAACGAACACTAATTGTATAAAAGTGACTTTACAGCAATATCCAGAACATACAATCGACTTTATATCACCAAATTCAATATAAAATCAGTATTCTATTAAAGTATTAAGTAAAAGGAAAGCTGTCATAATATACGCCACGAAGGCGCTTGGGGGGAGAGGAGGTATAGCTCTTACTCATTCTTGACATCGGCGCTAGATGGGGTGAGTGGTCAGCGTCACGCCTCGGCCGGCTTTGCCCCCGGTACCCATCGGATAGGAGGCTGGGTGGACCCCAGAGGCTAGAGGAAAAATCCTCTGCCCCCATCGGGGATCGAACCCCGGTCGTCAAATCCACATGCAGTCACTTTACCGACTGAGCAACCCCGGGTCACGCGTGTTTCGCCACGCTACGTGCTATTCAATTATTTTACTGCTTCCAGCTGGTACCACGTGACGATGATCAGACGGACAGACACATGTGTGAATAAAAATCAATTAAAATAGAAGCGATGTGTGCCACTATCACACTAAATCGTCAGCGGGTCCCGAAATGCTTGAAGAAACAGTTGTTTGGATGAGTAATATGTTTTAATTGCATCTGCTGCCATCTTAGTTTTCTCTGTTTTTCTGAGTCTCTTTCGTCCGTCCCCGCAGAGCCTGCAGCTCCCAGCAGCATCATCAGTTCTTCAGTGATTGTGCCAACAGCGAGAGCCAACAGTCAACACGCCAAAAGGTGAATTTCTGAACTTACTCCCCGGTGCATGCGCCATTGTAACGTAAGAGAGGCCGACAAACGAACAGATATTTTGAAAATGTCGAATCAAAAACATTAAGTAAATACGTGAAAAGTCAAAATTTACGTAAATATATTTGTTATTCATAATAAATAACACACAAAAGGTTTAAAACTGTTAAAATTAAAAGTCTATATATTAAATCTTGTCCGTCTAATCACAATAAATTCTTATTAAATATTAAAATATTACAATAATTAACATTTAAAATATTAAATGATGTTCTTTATCGAAATATTCGATTTACATTAGACCATCATTTTTCACGTTTCACGACATGTTTCAGTTCCTAAAAGAACCATCATCAGGTGTATATAATTATATAAATAAATTGTATATATACAGAACAACATCGAGTGTGTTACTAAAAATGGAATAAAAATCTGAAAAAGAACATCGTTTGATATCTGGTAAAAATCTGATAAAAATGCACGCTAGCATAATGTATGAAAATTGTATTTGAATTATTTATGGTTTTGAAGCTTTATATAATTATATACACCTGAGGATGGTTCGTTTAGGAACTGAAACATTTCGTGAAACATGAAAAATGATGGTCTAATGTAAATCGAATATTTCGATAAAGAACATCATTTAATATTTTAAATATTTTAAATGTTAATTATTGTAATATTTTAATATTTAATAAGAATTATTGCGATTAGACGGACAAGATTTAATATATACTTATTATATCACCATATGACGCAACTTTACCATCTTAAAAGTCTATATTTAAATTTTTGTGTAAGAATTTTTGAAAGAATAAGAAAAAATCTACAGATCTACCACATCAACGGATTCAACACCTAAAACTTTTGCATTATCTCTACATAAATTTATATATTATTTAAATACAACTGTGCCAATGGTTATAACAATAACCCCAAGATACTGATTCGAAATTAGAAAATCAAAATTAGATTTTTTGGCCAAAAAAGTCTTTTATTCGAAATATTTTTCGGTCGACGTACCCTTTTTAATGGGGACGACACTTGGCTCGAACTACATGTGGTCGTAATGCATAAATACGACAAAAAACTTTATTTATTAAATATTTAACAATTTATGCAACATCCTTCCTCACGTACCGCCAGAATTACGTGGCCCCCTAATTCAGAACCGCTGCATTAAACATAATAATAATATTTTATATCTTAATTGCGTCATGTTTGTGTTATATCAATACATATATTTATTTTTCCAGTCTATACACAAAACTTGTTTTAAAATAATGTTGTTTAAAATTATTTATAACATTTACAATATAAATTGCATTATGTTATATTTTAGGCGCTTTTCTGTGTCGTATAATATTACATTTATCACAGCGCTTTTGATTTCGACGACATGTTTCGATGTTTACCACATCATCATCAGGCTTATCAATTCATATATTTTTAAAAACTATTGTACAAATAATTTTAACAACATTATTTTAAAACAGTTTTGTGTATAGACTGTAAAAATAAATATATGTAGTAATAATAATAATAATAATAATATAATACATGTAACACATTAAAAAAATGTATTTCGGAAATAGCTGTTGCACTATTTATCTCAGAGGTAAGGTTTGTCTCAGGTACATAGAAGTAAAAACCCTATAAAGTGCTGAATAAATGGGATAATAATGATAATAAAGACAGCAGTGTCCTGGGTGTTTAGTACAAACTACATTTTGTAAACGATTTCTGCTTTAACTTCAAATTTGACTTCCTCAAAACTGAAATGGCTTCATATCAGAAGACCACTGGCCCTCATGTCGGTAAGTTTTTAATTTAGAATTGTATTTCCTAAGAAATAATTTATCATATCAGTAGTGAAATGGTTCGATGTGCGTGAATGTTCTCTAAAACGTTCTTTCTTCCAAAAACGGAAAACAATGATAGTTTTATTACGTTCTTCCAGATTTTGATGCTGTAAAGACTTTGTAGAAGCACTCGACAGAATATTATCAGCTTCACCGCCGTAAAAACCCTCAAATGTCTCACTGAAAGTGCGAAAAACCCTGAAGAGACACGAATGTGGACTATGAACACGGAGGACCGGCCGAAAATGTCTCATATCGAATCTCTCGAAAGTTTTGTGTAGATATTCCAAAAACACGTTTGGCATTCTGAAAACAGTTCATCTTCTTTGTTAATTTACACTAATCTGTATGTAACCAGGAAATTGTTAGGAGTTTAATGCGGAAAGCGATGTAGTCCTAAGATTTTCCACTGCATTCTAAACAATATTGTAATTTTGATACCCCCAAAACACCCAAAATTTGGTGCCATCAACAAAACCAAACACACCTATCTCAGATTTACCAAAGTAATTTGTAAAATTAAAACTCTTATTTAAAGTGAAAACTCGTTTATGTAAAAACAAAATTCTCATTAATTTGAATGTAAAAAATTCCGACTGGTTCCCGATTCCAAGAAAAATTACAAAATATTTTTTTCACGTGTCAAAATAAAAAAAACAGTATTATTATTTATTAAAATTAATAAATACTTCAACTTGTAAAACACCAATGAAAATCAGACGTTTTCATGTGCAACATTTACTGAAGTTACAGTACAAATATCAGAACTTATGTATCCCTCCGCGTTCTTTGCTTACGAAGCGGACCCTAGGCCCTCGGAAGAAGAATGGGCCTTCGTTGTAACGAAATAATTGTAAAATAAGTTTCGATTTAGATAGTTTATTGTAGCAAGAACTCGTACAGGTGTGTTTAAAATTGATCTTCAAAAGTAGAAAACATCTAAAAACTTAAATACATACTGTATTAGATATTTTCCATAGAAGTGACAAATATCGATAATAAAATCTCGATTCTTGTATTACTTTGCTTGTGACACAGTCTTAAACAAACCAATTAGAACTCAATGAATTTCTGATACGTGTGACAACTATAATTATGTCCACTAAAGGCTAAATAATGATACACAAACTCCAGAGACAATTTTCTTAAATGTAAATACGTCCTAACTATTTATAGTCCAGTGGTAACTATATGTAACACCCTCCTTAGCAATCGGTAACTCTGTGCTCAAAATAAATATCTGTTATTTCATTAAACAGCGTTAACCAATTGATCTTTGTAACGGTAAAGTCTTGTGTTTTCTTCGCGGTGCGGGCTGAATTCTTAAATATAATTCTTTCGAGCTTTGGCTTCAAAGGGATAATCGTGTTAATTAAAATCGAATGTATAATATTTACCTTGCCCATATATTCAGACGCGGTGTTTAAAATTCTAAATGTAAGTGTAAGTGTAGAGACAAATACAGAATCAAAATAATTATTATATTTGTTTACCGTCAAATCACAATAAAATAGTAAGATAAGATAATTAAAATATCATCTTATGTTCCATATCGAGCAATTCGATTTACATCGGAACATTCACAACATGTTTCGATTTATCAAACCGTCATCAGGTGTAAATTATAAACTTTTAAACTCAAATTACAATTATTTATAGTTTTTACAATTTTATAATTTTATCATCTTTCTCAGTATATTTTATGGAAGTTGTGTCTAGATATTATTAATATAACATTATTGTTGAGGTGGTGTTATTGATGTTTATACCAGTCTGTGAAGTATAATTATATAATTATTTTAATTAATATCACAATATAACGCAACTATACTATCTCAAACACAGAATCATTGGAATAAAAGTAAAAATCTCATTTTGTCGACGAAAACATTTTATTCATGCAGGACGTACATAAATCATTCTGTTATGTTTGTTCATGTGGTAACATTTTGTAAGATCGAACGTTCTGTCTTACAAGATCAATCGATTAATAAGAATCGAGAACTTTCCATGCGTTGTATATGGGATTATACTGGCCCACCTGATTTATTTGAAGGTTTTTCTTAAACTTATATACGTATCAGATATAATTATGTACTAACCTAATGACATAACCTTCGATAATATTTATGTGAGTTTGCTCATGTATCGCAAAATATCGACTGTGAATAATATCGACTGTGAATAATATCGACTCTGAATAATATCGACTCTGAATAATATCGACTCTGAATAATATCGACTGTGAATAATATCGACTCTGAATAATATCGACTGTGAATAATATCGACTCTGAATAATATCGACTGTGAATAATATCGACTGTGAATACACTCAGGAGATATTAACATTTCGTAACACCTTCTTATGGAAAATGTGGATAAATCAGTAAGATCGAAGCTGTTATTCTGAGAACTAAAGTAAACCCATAAATATATTAAGTAAACGAAACACTTAGTTACTGACATTAAATGAGGGATTATAAACAGCTGCTAAAGCCTACAGATAATCGAAGGAAATTGACAAAGAACCTACCATTTTTGAACCGTGCTTCTTAGATGTCAAAATAAAGCAAATTATGTTAATAATTTCGAACAATATGTAATTAAAATTAATATAATTAGTAGCTACAAACTTCATCAGATGTTCAAATTGTGTATGAAGACACAGGGCCCACCTAAAACGTCTTTAGAGTATCATCGTTAGAGTATGGGTTTTAGGAGAAATTCCATTATAATACGTCCACATGGAGCCGAGTTATTTCATAGGGATATTTTGAACACTGAAGGTTATTTCAAGTGACCTGCGTTTGGGTGGTACCCGGTTCGTGACTTCTTTATCTACTAACACAACTCAGCATTTTCGTAATTTAACTCTGTTCCAAAGGGGAATATTAATATGGTACTTTGAAATTTGTCTGTCCATAACTCCATCTTATCTGATGCTAAATTTTATTAACAAACCCATGAGATAAGAAAATCAGAAGATCATTTTGTATTTAACGTAACAAAGTAAAAATACAAATATTCTGGTAACATAACAAGCAATGTCCTTCGCGTTTCTGTGTAAACTAATGTTATTATAACACTTGCCACGGTAAACCTGCTAAGCGATTTTCGACCTTATGGGATACGGATTGTAACACTATATGTGTCTCGTACGTCATTGGTATGGTAATCATGTCGAGAGGGATTCTCGTCCTTATGATTTGCAATACTGAAAGTTTATTAGTTCCTTTAGAGGCTAAAATTGAAACCTACAGACATTCGACTGGTTCCCAGTTTAATATTTAATTTAAATAGAATGACAGTTGCACGCGGGTACTATTATTGATATAAAGAAGTTAGGTTTTTTATCACAAAAACATTCGGTATTTCCATTATCAGGAGTAATTAATGTCCCATTAAGAATCATCCTTAAGAGACTGGATATAAATTCTCATTTAAGCACATTCTTATAAATGAAATCTCACCAAAATGTTTAATTTGCTGCTGTGTAATGTGTTTCAGAGTTTAACAGATTTATGGTACAACTAACCTCATTTATATTCATGCAAGATAAATGCTTAAATTTATAAAGAATATTTTTGAAGCTAATTACTCGGTACTCGTCTCATCTCTGGCTCTACAACCCAGTGTGGGTCTTGGCCGCCTTTTATAGAGGTTAACTTTATTTCTTTAGATATTTGGTAGCCCCCTTGGACGAGTGATCAGCCCTTCGCATGGCCTCTACCTGTACACAGGACAGCACAACACAAAAACACGCGGACAAAAATCCATGCCTTGAGTGAGATTCGAACCCACGGTCCCAAGCCTGAGACAGCGCGGCCAATGTGACCGACAGATAATACTATTTATTTATTTATTTAGTGTTCTGTCTGACGACAGGTCCATATGAACAGGATCCTTCCATCCTTTTCTCGGACTGGGACCTGTTCATATACGTTCTTGGCAGATGATCCAGAAGTGGTTTGCCATTGCCTTCTTCTGTGTGTGAATGGAGTAATTGTTGGGATGCCACGGAGGAAAAATCCGTGTTGCCTAGACCACGGCCTTGCCCAACACAAGTTATAAATTCGGGCACCGCCGGGAATCGAACCCGACAAATAAATGTTCTTGGGTTGAGGGATAATATTTATTCCTGTGACTTCCGACCCTTCGGGTTAAGAAAATTGATAAGAAATGTAACATTTGTCGAATTTCCTCACAGTAACACGGCGGCCCCACTCTGCTAGTCTATCAGAGGACTTCATTGTAAATGCCTGGAAGAGACATGACAATTAGAGGAAGACTTTGGGTTTAGCCAATGCGAAAAGGGTAAAATTGTCTGCTACCACGAAACAATGATATAGTAAGCCAAAAATGACAAAAAAAACTTATAAAACAAAATTTTATAGAAAGAGGTGTATAATCTTAGAACCGCGTTACTTGGGAAAGATGCATCGTTGCGTTATTCAAATCTTTAATCTTTATAACAAATTCAGTTTGGTGGAAAAACACAGCTATTTTAAAGTTTTTTAAAGTGAATATCAGGTACAAACTTCACGTTAGAGAATTATAATTTCACTTACTGTCCATGATATTAAAATTTGTGTTCTACTACCCTCGACAAAAAAAACGACTATAACCAATGCGGCCCACGGAAATAAAAATGTTGCCGACCCCTGATTTAAAGGAGAAATTTCTTAACTGAGCGACTGGGTTTTCAAAAAAGACTCTACTTCAGAGAGTCCCCTATTTCATGCCTAAGTGCGATTTCAGTGCTGTCTTCTGCGTTGTAACACCGTGTAGTCTGGCAGAGGTTTACAGACGTTTCAGAGGTGCTTGATACTACCAACACTGACCTTGTGATGGAAGCAGCAAGGACTTCTGAAACGTCGTTAAACGTCTACCAGACTATACGGCAATACAACGCATAAGGCAGCCATCTTCGAATATAATTTGCTCTTAATATCCAGTAAATGGAATTCTGAAAAATATTTTAAATGTACAACAATTGTGAACGATTCTTAATTCATGTTGTGAGACATTTGTTTAGGTTAGGTTGCATCTAGTTTATATTCTGTCCAAATTGGACAGAAGTCATCAGACTTCAGCATCATCGAGACCCGAGGTTCTTAAGCAAATGACAGAACTCTTGTAAAATTTGACATTAGAAAACAGTGATAATAAAATTCGAGCAACCAGGAGCATGCTAACTAACTAACAAACTAACTAACTGGTAGTACAACCCGTAGGTCCAACACCGACAACACCAAAGCTCGCCACCAGCCACGAGTCTGAGACAAAACTCCATCCATTTGCCATCCTCACAGCCCACCTCCCTAAGATCCACCTTAATGTTATCCTCCCATCTCCTTCTTGGTCTGCCCAGTGGTCGTTTACCAGGATTCCCCACCAAAATCCTATATGCACCCATTTTCTCCCCTCGTGCGTGCTGCATGTCCAGCCCATCGGAGTCTCCTACATTTCACTATCCTCGATATGCCAGGTGACCCCTACAATTCACGCTGATCCTCGTAATGAAATATTCAGAAATCTCCACTTTTTTCACACCTCCCAGGTCCAGATGTCCTCCTGAGCACCTTTTTTTTCAAAGACTTGTAAACTACGTTCTTCCTTGAAGGTAAGAGACCATGTTTCACAGCCATACAAGACAACAGGCAAAATTGTTGTTTTATATAGCCTGATCTTCAGTGTTTTGGATGGCGAAAGAGATGATAACAGATTTGAATTGGATAAAAACGTTCCCCGAATGTATTCTACTATTAACTTCATCATGGACCTCGTTTCTATCTGTTATTGTTGTTCCCAGATTCTTAAATTTTGAAACATTTTCAAAAGATGTGTTACTTATAATTATGTCCTGCACCAGGAGCACACGTTTATATGGAATCTACGTCCTGTGATATATCAATCCGCCATAAAAATGACCTACTCAAAGTACTTTTTTGTGGGCTGTTGTCTTAAGGGCAGTGTTGCCATGCGAACTTGTAGGTGGTTACCAATATTTCGGAGATAAGCACCGCCTTCTACCCTGAGGACGGCGGCGTTACGTCCGTCTGAATTTCGGTAAAAAAAATTACACGGCGTTACAACAGGAAAGACCACAAACCACAATTTCACCTCCGTGAAAATTCAAAAACAAATGCAGTATTTCGTACGAATTTCACGTTACCCCATTCCTGCTACATGTCTGTTTCATCTCATCTGACGTTATGACGACACCCAATACACGCCTTGTAGGTCGCTTTGGGGGAGAGGCTTTATAGCTCCTACTAATTCTTGACTACGGCGCTAGATGGGGTGAGTGGTCAGCATCACGCCCCGGCCGGCTTTACCCCCGGGAAAGGACCCCGGTACCCATTGGACCGGAGGCTGGGAGGGCCCCAGAGGCAGTCAGGTCGCAGAGGCTAGAGGAAAAATACTCTTCCCCTGTCGGGGATCGAACCACGGTCGTCAAGTGGCCAGTCGCTTTACTGACTGAGCTACGACGTCTCATCAATAGTTTATATATGATTAAGATATATAAATATTAAATATACATTAGCATACATCAGTATGATCTATAAAGCAGTAAAGATAACCAGTTACAGTTTTAGAATATAGAACATAACATTTCGTAATACGTTGAAGGGGCTGTTAGCTTTGCAGCCGAAACCTCACGTCTCGCCGACTGTCCGCAATTAGATATTCATTATTATGTGCTATTTGCACGGAATGCATAGCGAAAACGCATAATCGGCAGGTATTGGCTGTCCGTCCTTCTGTCCAATCGATTAAACTCGAGAACCATCGGCCGGATTTAAAAGACATTTGACGTAGACATTGTGCCATTCTTCACGACCTCAAAATTGTACTTTTGAATAACCTACAAGCCTTGATAACAAAATGGCGGATGAGGAAAGTCGTGAGGTGGACACTGAGGTGCTGCGATCTGGTAGCCAAATTGGGGACTACCGAACAAGGCGCATTTAATACCTACAAATGCACCCTGGAAAGAACGCACGAGGATATCGTGTTCAGGTATGGAATTCACTTTTCTATCTTGTTATCTCAGCGTTTGTCTATATCACCAGGCCACCCTGATGCCGCGCTGCGCCGCGCCGTGGTGACGGTATACCATGGATAACACTCGGTCTGCATTTTTATAAGTGTTCCTAAGCCACCTCCAGGGCAACGTAACTTTGCAATTAGTAGTTCTGAAGCAGAAAATGGGAGCAGTTGAAGACGACTTGCACTTTCTAGTCGCCTTGGTGTACACCCAAACTAACATCGCCGTGTTCCCTGCAAATGTTGCAGACATATTCATAACCTATCGCCACACCAAGTTTCAAAAACCTTCTAACTCATCATTATACAAACAGCACAAATGGGCTGATCAGAATTGTTCATCGGAAGTTTGGCTAACCACAACTGGATGACACGAGGCTCTGCACTGGGACGTTTTATATCGATTCTCGAAGGCGTTCATTGTACAGCGGGTGGAAAATAAGTCCGAGTTTCGCTGACCGCGTAACAGACGGAGAGATGACCCAGTCCTTTATTTTGTACTGTCGAATGTGAAATTGCTAAGATTAAGGTATAGAAGTGAAGACCTTTCGTCCTCAAAATAAGTGTAGTGTAAAAGTCAGAATTATCAAAATGCCACCAACTGTTTTGACACTAAAAAGGAAAATAACTGTTTTCAGTTGCACTATACAAGTTCAGACAGACTCCCTGCCGCCTTGTCCCCCCCCCGGCGCCATTTCCCTCTAACTGTCGCAGCTCAAGCTCGGAGTTCGTCTGCGACCACTGTAAACGCGCTTTGCCCGCTCTTGCAGGCTGGAGGGCTCCTCCCGCCGTGATGTCACGACTGGCTTTGCTGCTAGTTCTTCTGGTCTTCGTCGTGGGAGGACACGGCAGGTCTCAACAGCACGGAAAGCGAAAGTCCGGCAGAAGGGCCGTGCTTGCGCAGCAGCCGCCAGGTGGCAGGCAAACTGGCGACAACGAAAACAACTTCTATGACGAATATTATGAAGAGTACAATGAATACGACGAATATGAAAATGCAGGTAAGAATTGCAGTTGATATGCGTGGTTTGTATTATGTACACAAAATGGACGCTGGGCTGATGATATCTGCCCGAATGATACAACTACAGAATACGTGGACGGATTTGGATATAATTTGGTATGGATGTCATGCCATTGGGAAGTAGCCTAAATTGTAATTCTCAATTTACTACACTCAGTAATATCAAAATGGTAAAGGAACAAACTTGCGAGGTGGAAGCGATACCAGCGCCATTTCCAATAGGGACATACAATGAAGTAACGGAACAAGATCTTTGAAAAATATAAAACTTAGAAATATTAATTCTTTGAAATGGAAACAACTTGAAAATAATTTATCAGGATTCCATTCCGTGACTGCGTGAAAATCAGTTCGATGCGCTACCGCAGAGCTAATGCGCCTTGTAACAAGCAAGTATATTGATTATTTAATACATTAAGGCCACATGATCTGCATACTTGAGAATTAAACTTACGTAAATAAGATAACTTACGCAAACTTTTATCAAGCTATCACGATATTCTTAGGCGGAATCGCGTCTCCAAAGCGAGCACCTGTCGAATAATTAAACAAGTGTTCAATATTCTTGCTTTTATTTTAGCATAACCTAAAAATGTGTACCTACACCAAACGTCCATAAGGTCTAGACATCGCAAAAACATAATTTAAATTTTGTCTTTCATCATTCGCTTGTTCCTATTAAGAACGCCCGTTCAAATAAAACGCGAAATGATTTATTTCATATCTTCGTCTCTTACCAATTTATTTCTTCCCTTATCTCTTTATTACCTTTAACTACTTCCTTTCTCTCGTATTCACTCCCATCCATTTTAAATTAGAAGAACAATTAAAATAGTCTTACTACGTACTGCGTTATAAACTGCAAACCCTTCTAAAAGCATCCTAATGGTAGCAGCGCTTGTAAATTACAATATTCTGCCACCTAACGTCATTATTGAGAACGTTTAGATTTCTGTGAACGTAAGAAATTATTACACTGGC
Source organism: Zootermopsis nevadensis (assembly GCF_977971745.1). Lineage (NCBI taxonomy): Eukaryota > Metazoa > Arthropoda > Insecta > Blattodea > Termopsidae > Zootermopsis > Zootermopsis nevadensis. The sequence continues at coordinate 1,414,306 of NW_028259149.1, read as the reverse complement.
TCGTACATGACATACGAACATATTTATTGAAAAAAACTGAAAAATTTACTGAAATCGGAGATTGGAACAAGGACTTTCTTTTAAGTCAGTTCAAGTTTAACATTTTCGTTTCTATCAACATTTCAGACGCTATAATTTTTTTTTTTTGAAATGTTAAACCAGGCCTCAAGACCCATAACCTTTCATTTTGAGTGCAGTAGAAAAAGATGGCCACTGAAACAAATGACTACGAAATTTTAAGGTCGTTCTGTCGCGACTATTATTCTTAAAATGAAAGAATTTTGTTTAAAACAAAGCAAACCTGTGAAAATGAACTCTTTAGAACGAGGTAGGTTTATTTATTTGTTACAGGTAAGACAACTACTCCGCCTCCGACGGCGGTGACACGCCCCACGCCACCACCGGAGCCACCAGCGCCACCACCGGAACCACCAGCGCCACCAGCATCACCAATACCATCGCCGACTCAAGCTCCAGGTACGTCACGTGACAGCATGCACCTGTCTATACTTCACACACTTCCGGTGGCTAAAGTATGAGCTCTTCCCCCAAGAGCCTACGTGGCGTACAGTGGGGCAGCCTTTTTGTTCTTACTTTACAGTAGACGCCGAGTAACTGCGAGCTTTGGTTACGTCACAGTAAGAAGCGAATGACAGGAGATAGGGGCAAGACGGCAAAGAGAACAATTCTTTCCCCTTTTAATATTATCACAATAGGTTGGTATTTTGATGCACTGAATTTTACACAGCCAAATGACCATAAACACAGACACACGGCTTAACCCAGTACGCGCTACTTCTACAGTGTAAACGTAGTAATTTCACATCCAGTAGTACATGAGGAAAAACTGGATTTTGTCTCAGTACCTGCCCGTTGTGTGTATTTATAATGGCCAAATAAGCTCGGAGTTATACTTACATGTACCCTGACTGAGAAGGTTTTAACATGCCATTACTGCCTCGCAGTTGGGAGGTCCCGGATTAAAATCTCGGCCCTGATACCTGCTTCCCTGACTGAAGATTGTAGTAATTTACCTCAGTTTCCCAGGCAAACTGCTGGGATAATACCTCCTCCAAATTCTTTCCAATTAATTATTAATTAATCACCCCAAGTTTCGACATTTATTGCTGGGCTTCTGAAAGCGTCTGCCCTGGCCTTGACTATTTTGACCAAGAATTCGATGTTTGTATTCTGGCTTGTAACGCCATATGGGCTTCTAGGCAGATACCACTGTTGCGGAGGAACACATTACCTCCATCCTCAGATCCGAAATCATTGCATGTCCGATAGCGTTACAAAGCAGAAAACTAACATCGAAGTATTCGCCCCCATGAGAACCTGTAATGGCATAAGGTTCTTCACGGGTTTCCTCAGTCATTTCGGTTCACACAATCCTCCTCACCTGAAAGTACATTCAGCATCCACAAGATTCTTTCTGTATCAAACAACTTAATTTGTTGTTTATTATATTTTAGCATTAATGGTTTCCTAACCTCGAAAATTGGTATTTAGCAAAGCACTAAAACATTTTTTTTCTTTTTAATTTGAAAGAAGGAACGTAGGTGTAGAGCCACGTTAATGTTCCTCTTTGTAGCACTTTCAACTATTTCACTATCCGGCTTTGGTTCCTTGGCTGACTGATTGATTTGTTAGTAAACTGAAATGAATTTGTTAAAAACACCACCTAAATCAAATATCTTCATACGCACAAAGACATATAGTCCTATATCATTCATTTTGTTAATAAATTAAATTGTTCGGTTTCTACGCCCTGGTGTTTGAGAGCAAACCACAGGTAATACCAACGTTAATAGAACAAACTTTCCCATGTTCACAGTGACGGTGCCTCCACCCGCGCCGACACAACCTCCTACACTGCAGCCAACTTCACCGACCCCGGTTCCCATCCTTGTGAAGCGTCCAGACAGCGCCTCGAGGGTTTCCCCTGACACTACAGGTAAGTCATGACATTTGGTGGTAAACGAGTAATATTGGCATGACTGCGGTTCACGCTTGCATTTGTTGACGCAGTGTTCCCACTGGGAGAGTCTGAGGTCACACGTTGCCAACAGACGTGTGCGTTTGGTAACCATTTCGTTAATCGCGGAAAACCTATTTTTTTCTCTGAGAGTTCATTTTGGTGTCCTCGAATACTTCACCCCAATGCATAATGTAATGTCCTGATAAGCCCCAAAGCAATTCCTCGCCAACTTACGGGGTTACGTTCATGAAAAACTCCGTTGCTAACAAGACCAATGTCTAATGGGAAGCTCGGAGTTAGGTTAGAATGTCTGTCCGCATGATTTAACTCGAGAACCAGTGGACGGATTTGGATTAAATTTGGTGAGGACGTCATGCCATTGAAGATTACCTTAAAATCGCACTTCTCAATTTCCAACAGTAGGTAGTACCAACATGACGGATAAACAAACTTGTGAGGTGGGATCGACACTAGCGCCACTAATAATAGGGCCATGCAATGATGTATGATTATATATTTTCGAAAGACACAAAACTTTGGTGTAGTGATTCTTTTATGATATAAAATAACAACATGGCCGGAGGATAAGAAAATTAACTTAACCGAGTCTCGATAGCATAACCTCGTACGTACCAATCCAGTGCGCTGCCAGAGAGCTAAAGCATTCTTCAGGAAAACATCAATACCACGTGACATGCACAGTTCGAAGCTATATTTATCTAAGTAACATAACTGGCGTAATCTTTTATCCAACACTTCAGGATTGTCAAAGAATGGATGTGTGTATTCTAGTATGGATTAGAGCTTTACAGTCTTGTTAACACTCATGAAGGCCTGCGTTACGTATCGTTTCACTAAACACAGAAAGTAATGATAAGACGTTTAATAATAAATAATGAAATTGGTAAGAAATTAAAATGCCCCAAAGGACGAGCAGAATTGGCAATCTCAAATTTACGAAACTTTTATCGGAAGTCATAGCAGCCGAGGTTCAAGCAAACCCGAGACTGCACGAGAAAAGGATGTTCTTATTAAACTAAACGTGGCATTTTAAACTATTTCTGTCTGTTTACAGGCACCATCACGGTTTCTCAGTACATCCGCCTATGGAAGGAACAAATTTAGTCTAATGACAAACTTTACCTTTAATTTCGCACTTTAATTAAACAAAATTAATTATTATTATTATTATTATTATTATTAACTCTGAATCTGATTCCGCAACGTGGGAAAAAACTATTTTACGTTATGCTTTTAAACAAAATATCATTTTCATAGCGGACATTCGAAGATATCTAATGAAATAATTTCCGAAAACAGACCTGTACATGATCAATTAACTTTAATATTTCCGAAACGAATGCATTATTAAGACTTATATGTATACTTGACCGGATGTTTTTTTTCTTTTATTACGTTTTAAACACAATTCACAGATGCTCAATCATGAAGTCAGATTTCTAAATTCAAATGACAGAGGCAAACTTTTTTCGGTAAAAAGACCTCAGACAGAAAGAAATGATCTTGTATCTCGCTGGGCCCGTGATCTAAGACTTTCCTTATGGAATCTAGAAGCTTGGCTTGGCTTTGCTTGTCTTTCTTGCAGAGGCGGGCGGGTGTGCGTTCGAGGGTCAACCTCGCAAGGACGGGGAAACATGGCGACCGGATGTTTGCACTTCGTGCCAGTGTGAACAGGGCCGCGTCGAATGCTCACGGCTGGGATCCTGCTCGTCAGGTCGGGGAAATCTGTCATTATTAGGGAAATTTACTAATAATTTGGGAATTCAGTAATTGGCAACAACATTCACTAACGAGAACTGAACATTGTAGACTGCTGATAAAATACAGAATTTTTCCTAAACAAAATTTCAATTCAGGATTTTAATAATTATTATTTCATGAGGGAAATAAGAGACATGTAGAATTATTTGATGTATGTAGCGTGAAACTTACAGGTCTGACACAAAAATGTATGGACGAGTTCTATACACAAAAACAGCGAAATACGTTCGTATGAAAATGCGTCAGAAAAAAGATCCTTTTCGATTTATCGATCTATTTTAATGCCCGATTTTCCGACTCAGCGACAACTTTCGATTATTCTCTGTGTATCAAGCGCGAATTTCATAATAAGTCCTCAAAATATCTTCCCTGAGCTCATGGGTTCACTTTTGATATTTGTTAGCATATAAACGATTACACGTGTACTGTTTAAACACTACGGATCAGATATTTTTACCATTCTTTTTGGAGACAATTAATAAAATTAATGAAACTTGGAAAAAAAATATACGGAATTTCGGGAAGGAAATGACAGCTGTAACTAGGGTAGGAAGCTTTTCCTGACCCAAAAACTTATTTCAGTGTTTTGGTGTATAAACTCGCCCATATGTTTTTGACAGACCGTCCGGTTACCATGTGTGTGTTCTTGCATGCAGACTTATAGGTCATTGGATACTTTGAGGGGACAATGACACATTATGCAAGATTTTATTGCACAAAAGCGGATTGTGTGATTCAACACAGACGTTTCTGTCCCGTGTATATATCAAATTCTATCGAAAATATAATTGAATCTAAGATTGCCGTCTTCTGGGTTGTAGCGCCATGTAGTCTAGAGTTAATATCCATGATTGACAGAGCACTGATGGAGGCAGCAAGGGCCACCGAAACGTCGGTAAATTTCTACCAGACTACACGGCGCAACAACCAGACGACAGCCAATTTTGGACTCACCGCAGTGAAAAATTCAAATCTTAGATAATTGAATGTTCTAATTCTTTTTCTTTTGCTGAAGTTTGAGGACTTAGGCTCAATCTGTGGATTCAGACAAGCAAAGGATGTTTATGACGACACGAAATAAGGCGGATTAATTCGATTTGGGAAGAAAGATTCGACTGTACGATCAGGGCCCTTCATCATCCTTCCTGTAAATAGTATAAAAAGGCATTAAGGAACATTTCTAAGGTACTTGGTGTCCAGATTTTGGGGGATACAAAGACTTGTGGTATTTGGAGAGAAAAAAAATTGTGAGAATATTTGTTCCTAAGAGTGCTGAAATGGACAAAATTACGCGGCACGTAAATTCGTGGATTCTATTCTTCAACTGTTTTTATTTACGTTTGTGTCGATAGGTCGATAAAACGAGACATATTCAGAATGTGTTAGTCGATATAAGTCGTGCAAAGCGGACACTTGAAACATAAGGGTATAACAACAGTTGCGAATCTTTAATGGTGGACAAGGCTGAGACACGGTGCGAACCACGGTTTATCAATCTTTACGACTCAGAGTTACAATTAATATTTCTTATCGACCCGCGGGTGTTCGGGTTAAATCGGGAGGGTGTGAAAGGAAGGCTTCTTCAACAACCCCAACCTCTGTACGAAGACGTGAAGAAGGCCACAGAAACTGAAGTCGGTGTCTGCACCCAGAATCAAACCCGAGGGCTGCTGGTTCCGACGCGAGGTGAAGTTACATACCGTGACCCCCATCGTCCCTTTGCGAAACGACCTCTGGGCTTGTAAACAACTGCAAGCGTTAAGTCCAGGGTTCCGGCCGTGTCTGCTGACGTAATCTCTGCTACTGACCTCAAGTGGGCTCCGTGCGACATCGATCTATGTAACAGTCCGGTTATTTTCTGTGCGCGAGACGGCGAAAGACGATGAAATTTCAGTACCAATCGCAACACTGTCATTTGAAGTGTGTAGTGTCTGGAGGGCTTTCGTTAATTCGGTGATGAACCTTCGGGTTCGCTAAGCCATCTAGTTACTAAGCGTCTGGAGTACACCAAACTTCCGGAGGTTTCCTACACGCCACATCACCTTCGACGTCAACAACGGATTTAATAACAAAAATTGTGCCCAAGGACATTGTTACGTGATATAACAATGATCTCGGTTCACACTTCTGCAACAGGGGCCCAGGGGGCAAAGCCCCAAGGAGAATAAAGGCGAAAGGGGTACAAATTTTGGGAGGTGGAGGTTCGAACACCCCGCCCCGGGGGGGGGGGGGAAATTATAATATTGGAACCCCCATGGATTCATTTCGTCTGCTGCGGTGTTTCTGAAGGTTGCCTAGTTCATAGGGGCGGCTGATATGGGGAAGAATTCGGCACAAGGAGTATATGAATACCTAAAACGAGAGAGAAATGGAAGAGTGGATTAGGTTACAGAAGGCATTAGGCCTAACGCCTAAATGATTATATAATAATAACAAAGATATTCTTGTGTTTGTGTAGATCGATTGATCGATTTATGTTTTTGGTATTCGAGCTTTTCATTCCTGCACGGTAAGGTCCTTTTTAGACTCCTCTTTGGACTGACAATCGATGTCGATTCACTTGTCTGAGAGAATGCAGATATAATTAACTGGCTTAGGGAACCCTAAGGTTCATCACCGAATTAACCAAAGCCCTCCACCGGTTACTGTATGTAGATATTAGTCTGTTATTTCCCCTGGTTGCTCCACAAAATTTTGTGATATCACGAACTCTTTTCGGCTGATATTATCACAGAATTCCTACTTCATGCGCATTATAAATGCCCTTTCACTACGTTCTTGATTATCCGAAACTTGAAACATGTTCAGAATGTCTCGTCCCCACGTCTAACTTCAGCTTTGCGCAGTTCCTCTGACATTAGACGTGTCTATCTCAAATATAGGCCTGTCCGCTCCGCGTTTATTAATCTCGTAATCACGAATTCCTGGTCTGAGAATCTTCCTCTGAAACGTTTGTATCTACTGATGCAAAATATCTGCGAGCCGGAGCTACGTCACAGTAAAAGGGACGCAAGACACCTTACGCGCTGTCGCCTCCAATTTGTGACGGTCAACGGGGCTCGGAGTTATTTTGCGTTCACTATAGAACGTCGCTGTTAAGTGAAATAAGAAATGGGTTTACTGTGAGGTCGAAATGACAAAGACATACGCCGCTGTTGCTGTCGCCACTGCAGATGCCAGCGACGATTAAGAGCTCAGTGTCAATGACGGGCCAAATTTGAAGAAGGAAAAAAAAACAAAGGCAATGATAACGAGGTTTGAGCAACAGCGGCATGAGTTGAGGGCTGTACAAATTGCCTCATGACGAAGAAACTTGTCGGCCAGAAATATAAAACGTGACACGTACGAACATTGCAGGCTCGGTTCCGAGATAAACTGGACACTGTTATTTGTCGCTTCTGTGACATCAATATCTGCCTGCGTTGACTGCCATTCTTTGATGAGTTCGTGTCACGTGGATAATTTACCAAAATGATTCAATCATAAACGTGTCTCTTCACAATTTTCGAGTTTATGCACCGTATATTCCTTTTTCAAACATTGAGAACATCAAACGTGAACGTACAGACGCTGACAGCTATAAAAATTAGCATTTATCGTGCCCCGTTAGCCTTCAACATTTATTATAAATATAACATCTGAATATATTACTGCATGCCTTCCATAATGCCTGGAATGCGAAGAAATGTTTGTTGCATATGCACCTCGAATCCCTATGGGTATATTTTTTGAATAAATAACATCAAAATGGCCACGGCTTTTTGAAAGCTCTAGGTAAAATGACACGTTCTTCTCATGAACTACCATCATGGAAATCAACACATGCAATTTTATCACGTAACAACGTACGTAGCAAAGAGATAGATAAGAAAACACCACACACAGTAAAAGCAGTGCCTTCCTATTAACTACGCAAAAACGCGTTCAAATAATTAATTTCAAAATATAGCAAAAGTTTGCTTACTCGTTACAAGGCTTGAAATAATTAAATCGAAAATTACCAAGTTCTCGTATACACTGACAAATGTTTTCCAAATCATAACCTAAAAACACAAGAAACAATGATCGAAGCAATTAGTATTAACTATGATTTGGTTCCAGAGTCTTCGTTGGATATCTGTTTCAACAAACTACAAATTTAAGGCAGCCATTGTTCCACTGTTGACAAACATCGGCTGTAATTCCTTACGAGAAACGCGACAAAGATATTTTTTACTCAGAACTCGAAAATTGCTCACTCTCAACTAGCCATTTTTCACTGGAGTGGAGTGTTAAAATGACCAACCTAACGGCGAGAAATTTAAAATCTTCCGAGGAATACAACTGTTTTATTTTTGGCTAGTCTGCCCTACAACTTTAACATTAACAGCTAACTAACTAGACGGCTTAGGGAACCCGAAGGTTCATCTCCGAATTAACCAAAGCCCTCCACCGGACCCTGTCCTGGGCCAACAAAATTCAGTCTCCTTCAACTCCTATCTCCCATAGATCCTGCATAAAATTATCCTCCCATCTACGTCTAGGTCTCCCCAGAGGTCTCTTTCCCTCAGGCTTCCCTAATAGTGGACCCAACCAACCAGATGGCTTAGCGAACCCGAAGGTTCATCACCGAATTAACCAAAGTCCTCCACCGGACCCTGTCCTGGGCCAACAAACTCCAGTCTCCGTCAACTCCTATCTCCCATAGATCCTGCCTGAGATTATCCTCCCATCTACGTCTAGGTCTCCCCAGCGGTCTCTTCCCTTCAGGTTTCCCAACCAGTACCCGGTGCACACCTCTTGTCCCATCCATGCGCTCTACATGCCCAGCCCATTTCATTCTTCTCGACTTAATCACCCTCACAATACGGGGGGAGCAGTACAGATTTTTAAGCTCGTCATTGTGCAGTTTTCTCCACGCCCCATCGTCTTCCCTCTTAGGCCCAAATATCCTCCTCAACACCCGATTCTCAAACACCTGCAATCTGTGTTCCTCCCTCTGAGTGAGAGACCATGTTTCGCACCCATACAAAACAACAGGCATTTTTTATCTTAAGGATCTTAGAAATCAGACGGGAAGACATGACATTTTGAAGTGACTTAACATTCACAGCACCGAAAAATATTTGTAACAGAAGTTCCAGGCGTCAGTCAGTAACATTTTATCGTCCCACTGAGTTGTTTATGTACAATCGATGGCATTTGCTCGCGTGAACTCAAGTACGAAATTTAATTGAAACTCTCTTCAACAGCATCGAAGATAAAACATACGGAGATGTGACCTCCCGATTATTCTCACATGTAGTGTAAACAATGCAAGCGCCTAGCTTGCCCCAAATTGAGGCAACGATGTTTCAGGAACTTAGTGAAACAAATTGTCGAAGTCTGACGTCCGGCGGTCCGGTTAGGAGGAAATGCAGCGAACGAGTGGATGATAATGAATAAATAACGAAGCAGTCGTGGCCTACTTTAAGATACTGCCCCGACATTTTCCTGGAGGGACTGACGAAAACAATTCAGTCGGGATAGCCGGTCTCCGGGCCAAGAATTGATCCCGGGTCCTCCCGAAAAATTCCAACATTTACGATCTGAATCTTTAACGGCGACTAACAGAAATAAAATCATCTCGGCTGTCAGCCGTTTGTCAGTTTGTTAAAAATCGACGTTTCGGGGACCAACTCCGTCCACAACACCAGGACTTGATGTCCTGACCCTTGGGCTGATAGATCGAGATTTTATTATGGCGGCCTTAACATAACTCGGAACACTTATTACTTAACGACGCCTTATTGGTTGTTCAGTGCTCATCGAAATGTGAAGGAAAGCCCCCAAGATTGAATCCACCGTTTCCAGGCACTACTGTGACTGAGGAAAATCACAGAATGCCTACCAGGACAGAGCCAAGAAGAGACTGGGACCCTCGATACCATCGTCCAAGAAGTACAAGACTGCTCGGGTCTTTGTTATTGGAGAAACAAATCGTAAGCCTTGCGGGTCACCATATTAATTGGCTAACTAATTGATGCTCGATTAGAGGTCATGACCCCGAGTTTCCGTTCCACATGTTACTGGCCGTGGAAAGAAACGTCTCTTTCACACGATGTGGGTGAGAGCAACAACGGCGTAAGTCTGAAACCAGGCGGGCATTGAATGTCGTGCGACGCCCGAATATTTTCAACATGACCTCCAAATCTCGTGGCGTAGCCATTTTGTTTTTCAGAGAAAAAATGTATTATTGTATCCTTTTATTAAAAAAAACAGCAAAAATTAACTGTGGTAATTATCGAGGAGTATCAATGTACACAATTCTATCAAAAAAAATTCTTAAAAGTTAACTGCGTGGGGTTATCAGGGATCATCAAAGCGGGTTTCGTGTGAAGAAATATTTTTGTTTGCAATTGTCAGATACCGGAGAAAAATATTGAGTACAATAGCCTGTATCAGCTTCAAAAAAGAAGCCAACGACCCTGACACCCAGATGCCCTGAATACGGGGGCAGTCTGGTCCTCTGAAACGTCGATAAACTTCCACCAGATTACGCGGCGCGGCCATCTTCGGACTCGTCGCTATTCGAACCTGAAATCTCATCTGACTGACGAGTTTAAAGTCGATAATATAAAATACGAAGATGTTTCATCAAGAATTCTCTTCAACTTTGCAACAAACCGGCTTCTGATTCCTTCCTGAAGATATTAATTTCTTGGGGGAGGAACACACAATCTCTATTAAACAGTAGAAAGGAGATGATCCAGGGATAAACGTGGTTTATTAGTCTCTGTCCAAGTCACAGATAACATTCCGGAACAAACAGGTTAAATGAATTCCACTGTCCAACATGAAAGTTGATTCGTTACATAGACTAAACCTCAAAAATAATATTATTGGATTTATGGAATTTATATTTCGTCTAGTATCTTGATAGAACTCAACGTTTCGGGGCCAGAATATGCTCCCTTTTTCAGATTCAAAAGTAAAGAAAACCTACTCAGTTTGATCCGTCCCTGACATGAATCCTGAAGATGGCAGTCTTTCTGGTAGTTTACAAGCATTACACTATTTCTTGCCTCCAAAATAATCAGCTATTAATCACCTCCATTATGCCGATAGACTAACAGACCCAGAGGAGAATTATGTTCATATAACAGCCTTGAGAACCCGAAATCTCATTGACACAAGTACTCACCAACGGACCCAACTGCACAGAAGCCATGACAATTTTTAACCTGAGAACACATAAAATGTAGTCTACAAAACTAAGCATTCCGTCCGGAATATTAATTATGAAAACGAAAAAATCATAACATACAATCGTCACAACCCTTTGGAATTAATAAGCCGTGATATTCAAATAACGTTTATAGTAGCCGTATCAAAATTTCATGCTTAAAGGATACAATAAGATCGCGCACAATTGAAACACAAACAGAATCAAGTCGAGTTACGACAGCTCAGAATACGCAGCGTAGCAAATATAGTAACGCTGCACTGACGAAGTGGATAGTCGATTTAAAGGGGGCAGGAGACCCCTTCCCTGGCCTTGAATCATGCAGTTTAAGACAGATGACAGATCCCGGGACTTTAAATATCCGAGGTTCGACCCCCATCTTCCGTTAACACGCTCTGTTTATCATCTCGTCAGACGTTCCATTCGCTGCTTTTGTTTTCTGTGGACTGAATCCTTTTATTTTAGCCAGTCTGGTGGTTTTACAGACTTCACTCAGTGGTTTTCTGTTGTACCAGAGATGTTCTAAAAGGATTATTTTTTTTGGGCGTAGGGTCAGGCTGTGAGGGTGTGGTGTGCACGGAAGTGGAGTGTCCATCGCAACAATATATACCACTGGGACAGTGCTGCCCCATCTGTGCAGGTGAGCAAATTCAAAGTACTGACTTTCGTTAAGACAGAGTACAAAATTGGATCCGCCATTACAACGTATTCTCTGGTTGATTTGAAAAAAAAAAATTTCTGTACCGAACATTGTCATTATTCGTGAGATGGTAAAGTTGCGTCATATTGTGATATAATAAATATATATTATTTAAATCTTGTCCGTCTAACCACAATAAATTCTTAAATTCAAACACGGCAATACTTCCAGACAGATGTAACTCCTCTACAACTTTCATTTCTGGTATGTTTCAAAATTATATTTCATTATTTTAATATATTATTTTATTTTCTATTTTATTAATATTCATTTAGTCTTTATATTATTTACATTACAGTCTGATACAAAAACAACAGAAAAACGTTCACCCACACTAAAGTCATATTGAGCATGATATACATATACAGAACAACATCGAATATGTTATTAAAATGGAATAAAATCTGGAAAAGAACATCGTTTAATATCTGATAAACATCTGATAAAAATGTACGCTAAAATAATATATAGAAATTGTATTTAAAAAAATTGTATTTAAGTTATTATTGATTTGAATCTTTATATAATTATATACACCTGAAGATAGTTCTTTTAGGAACCGAAACATGTCGTGAAAAATGTAAAATCGAATATTTCGATAAAGAACATCATTTAATATTTTAAATATTTTAAATGTTAATTATTGTAATATTTTAATATTTAATAAGAATTTATTGTGATTAGACGGACAAGATTTAAATAATATATATTGTCATTATTATTTCAAAGTCACCAAAAAAGTACCTTCACGTGAAAGTCCTGAATTTATACGGTTCTGATGATAATGTAACCTAATCTTTTGGACTTTGTCTAAAGTCCCAGTTTCTTAAACCAATTGCATTTCGGAAACTGGTTCTAGGGCCTTCATCAGGTAACAGAACGTAAGTCTCAAGCCTTGAACATCAACTGTATTGCAGGCCCGAGTATAAAACCTGTTAACAAAGACCAGCTGAAGGAGGAAACCCAAAATTAATTAAAAACCAAATTTAACCAGCATAACTCTGGGGAATGTCATTACTCCTTGATTTTAAGACGTCATAGATTGTAAGAAGTTTCCTATATTTAGTAGCAGGTTTACAAGAATAAAGGACAACAAATATATAGATTCTTAAACCTCATAAAATATAGCACACACCCGGATTTAAAAAACTTCAAAACGTGAAAAATTTCGTCTTAAAATCGAGGAAACACAATATATTTCCATTAAATTTGTAAGATAATTATAAACTGAAAACATTTTACAATTCTAACGTCTCAGAAGGCTGTCTCTTCGCATGTAAAGTTGTATTAATGAACATATTTTCGGATTTAGGTTAGCTCAATGATTTTAAAACGCAAATTTCTAACAGATATTCCGTCATGACTAGGTACCAAATTGCGGAGTTTTCTGATAGGAAGAGCCAGCATTCAACCGTTGATTGGTTTGGGCCCAATACAAAATAAAAACAATTAATTTGGCACGAAGCCCATCCGACTTCCAGAATGAACTTTAATGATACGAGGTGCGATCGGAAAGTTTCAAGACTGCGCGTATAAAAACCCGTACACTTATCTCAGGTATTAAATTCATCAATCACCCTCGAAGTAGTTCCCCTGGGAGTGAACACAACGATCCCAGCGCCGCTGCCAAGCCTGGAAGCATCCCTGGAAATCTTTCTTTGTCAGCCTGTCAAGCACCATCTGCGATTCTGCCTGAATCTCTTGCCAAAGACTCGCCAAAACGGCTACGGAAACCTATGAAATGCTAAAGCAAGCATTTGGGGAGTCCGCAATGGGTCGTGCACAAACTTTTGTGTGGCATTCACGTTTTAAAAATCGCCGAACCTCTGTCGATGATGACGAGCGTTCTGGACGACCATCTTCGAGCACAACGCCCGAAAATGTTACGAAGATTCGGCAGGCCATTCACGAAGATCGACGTCGTACCATCAACGACTTGTGCGACATTGTTGGGATAGGCTATGGGACCTGTCAGCTGATTCTAAAGGAAGAACTCCACATGCGACGCATCCTGTCTGAGGACCAGAAGCAGAATCGACTTGACTTCTCGTTTGTCAGGAGCTCAAAGATCTTGCAAGAAACGACCCCAACTTCCTTTCTAAGCTCCGTGTGACTTCTTCCTCTTCCCAAAGATGAAAATTCAGCTAAAGGGAAGGAGATTTGAGACGATAGAAGAGATTCAGCCAGAATCGCAGATGGTGCTTGACAGGCTGACAAAGAAAGATTTTCAGGGATGCTTCCAGGCTTGGCAGCGGCGCTGGGATCGTTGTGTTCACTCCCAGGGGAACTACTTCGAGGGTGATGGATGAATTTAATACCTGAGATAAGTGTACGGGTTTTTATACGCGCAGTCTTGAAACTTTCCGATCGCACCTCGTAGTTCCTTGTCCCTCAGAAATCGGAATACGAAGACCTAGTCTTAATCATCAGAACTTCTGAGATACGCGAGACAAGCTTGGTTTCCTTCTGGTCTTACACCATTTGCATCCAAAAGATTTCGAAATTACTCTACATCACTACTGTCCCTTAAATCAACGATACACCCTTTGGACTACCTCAAACTCCAAAGCTGTTCTTCATACGTCACGGCGGTTGTAATGACTGAGGTGGAGAAGGAAATTAAAAATGGCTGCTGGGGGGCACTAGGGCTTCAAGTAGAGCACGAAGAGTATGAAAACTCCAGGTTGTTAGAGCTGCGGGGTTTGGAGCAAAATTGGATGGAATTTCCTACAATTTTCTAAGGAGTGGAGGCCCCTGAGATGGCCTAGCCCCACATTTGAATAAATCCCAAGGTGGGGAGTCCGATGTAATGATCTAACCCGTCATCGTGAGAGCTCTGAGTCGTCAGATCGACCGCCCTCGTCGACTGGGCACAGGAAACGAAGCCCGGTCTCAGAGTCTAGAGTAGCACGGCCAACGCCGAAGAACCCCCAGGGGTTCGAGCAGATGGGGGCATTGCGTTGAACTACCCCCAGCAAGAGACGTTGTTACTTCGGACTTCTATGGCTTGAATCAGAAACCTTTACCACTTCAGATAAACCTGAATCCTTTGTTACTAAAGACGAGGTTTTGTTTCTTTGTCTCAGATGACGAGGTTGAGCCCGAGCCCCCATCCCACCACGTACTGCCGGTAAGTGAGAGGTCCTTTGTATATTGCCAAATTAAAACAGAAACGAATAATTCATCTTTCACGCGATAAACTGTCTCGATGTTACAGGTACGGCCTATTCCTGGACAAGGACCTGATCCTGTAGAGACAACTAACACTGAGACTATCGGAGTACCTGGACCTCGGGTAAGCGTCGTTCCGCACTGCAGGGTTCCCAAACGGGGCAGCCGCCTATCATATCGTCTTGTAGGGCAAACTTTGAAATTAATTTCTGGTATCTCCCATTTTAGCTAATTTCGTTCTTATGATACGTTTTAATGGTTGTGTTAAACAAAACATCATCGAGTTTCCTAACTGGAGTATTCAATTCTGAACGGCAATGCAAAGCTGATAAAACGTCTCACAGACTTTAACCGGTCTGTTTTTAACATTTCCTTGTTGCATCTGGAGACCACTGAAACGAGGAGACACGATTAATTTGTGGACTGAGCGCTGTGTTTGTTTCAGGGCGACCAGGGGTCTCCCGGGACGCCGGGCCGACCAGGAGATTCTGGCTTCCCTGGATCACCCGGATCACCCGGAGTCCCTGGGGTTCCAGGACCTCCCGGACCTGCGCCTGACGTGAGTATTTCATAAGAGTGATTCTAATTTCTGCAGATTTCCTCAAAGATGGTCTCACCACTAATTCTAATTTAACACATTAAATGTACCACTAACCAAATGCATTCAGGGAAAACGTATTTATGTCAAGGTCACTTATCTCATTTGAGCTCTCTAATTTTAAGTACCAGTCGCCAATGATCTACTTAAGCAAAGACCTCTTCGTCAGATACATCCTCGATAACTTTTAAGGTCTGAGAAATTTTCATTAATTTGTTTATGTGGGTACATCACCACTTTCAATGCACTAATTCCTTCCACATGTAACGCAAAGCACTTAATACTGAAACAGGTCTCCAGCTACTACCACCAACTGGCCCTCTCTCAAGCAACAGGAGACAAAGGACCTACAGCACCTGGGGGATTTCCTCCTGACCCTTTCCAGTACTTGCAGGCTCAGGTAGGGCCTGTCGGCCCCCGTGGACCTCCAGGTAAGAATATTTTGCGAGGGAGGTCGGAGGTTAAGGGCCTATGACCTTTTCTTGCATAACCAATGAAATTTAATCCAAGAGTTGTTTCATTTTGAAGGTGTTTTCCTTTCTGATGGCGTATTTGAATGAATTCCAAAATATGGGCAACACTTTTTTTTTTTGGGGGGGGGGTGTTCTGTCTGACGACAGGTCCATATGAACAGGATCCTTCCATCCTTTTCTCGGACTGGGACCTGTTCATATACGTTCTTGGCAGATGATCCAGAAGTGGTTTGCCATTGCCTTCTTCTGTGTGTGAATGGAGTAATTGTTGGGATGCCACGGAGAAACCGGGGAAGCCCCCAGAGGAAAACTCCGTGTTGCCTAGACCACGGCCTTGCCCAACACAAGTTAAAAATTCGGGCACCGCCGGGAATCGAACCCGAGACCCCAGGATTACAAGGCCAGCGTTCTAACCGCTAGACCACCGTGGCTGTGTGCAACACGTAGCGTGTCTTTTTAACCATATGACAGGTGGATTACGTCACTGTAGAAAATTCAATGTCAAAACATGAATTTGGTTAAATCTGGCCAATTAAGACTGTAACATTACTTGACACAAGACGTTCACTGCAAGTACAATCAATAAAATCTTCTTGGGCAGTTGACATCATTAATCAGCATTTATCTTGTAATGTAAGAAATAAAACTTGTTCCAGTACTTAAATACCACATATGAATATGTACAGGGAATGGAGACCCATACTTTCTTATCCTTGGCATTAGATCGAGGTGAATGGTTAACTTTCATGTTCTGGCCATTTTGCCCCTGGGGGAAAACCCCCTAACTTTACCCTTTACAAAGGGAACTGCGTGGGTGGCCAGTCAAATCACCATAATCAAAGTTGCAGTCAGTCACTTTACTGAAATGAGCTTCGATATCTCAATTATGAAGTCTGACAGAAGACGTAGATGTTAAGAGATAAATATTACGCAACATGGATAACCTGTATATGTATGTAAAGTGTAGAAGGTATTCCTAAAAATAGAGCCCAAAAGTGTGAATATATTTTAATTTTGTCTCTCTTCTGATGTATGCACATTTCTAAACCTCAGCTGTTAATTCAACTTTTTTAACATAAGATATCTTGTAAAGTTTACATTTTCAACATATGCACTGTGATTATGGATCTAATTACTTTCAAACAAATTACATTTTACATGAAGACTGAAACAAAAAGAATTATATTTTTTTTAATGGTAATAATGATTTTGACAATGAAGATAGTCTGGTAGAAGTTTACAGACGTTTAAGACTCATCGTCATGAAAACCTCAGATCCTACATGATTTTGACAATATTTGACTAATTTACAGATCTATCATAATCTGAACATCAAATGTCATGTGTCCTGAAAGAATAATTTCAGAAGTTTTCTTATGTTACACGCTGTGCGTGCGAGAATGTTTCTGTAGTCACTTTTGCAATTTTGATTTATACAATAAAGTTTTTAAAATTGTGCATTTATAATTCCACTGTCTGATATTATAGAAATTATTAGGACACGTTGATGCCTCAGATCTGTCATTTGTACATAAATTCAGAGCCCTAATTAACTGGAACCTGGCTAAAGCATTTGCTAGTTTCGGCCACCTTGTCAAGCAGTCACCAAAGAATTCTTCAAGCACAAAGTTTCATATCTTGCAGGACCACCAGGTGCTGCAGGTCCACAGGGGTTCCAGGGGGTTCGGGGTGAGTCAGGAGAGCCAGGACCCCCAGGTCAACCAGGTACACCAGGCCCCAGGGGGCTACCGGGTCTGCCTGGGAAAGACGTGAGTTCTTTTTCTGTTCAGATATTCTTCAACACCAGATATTTTTCTTTCACAGTTGACATGTTGTACATGTATCACAGTATGAGGTGATTCTTTAAGGATTGTGTTTCGGTTAGCATTTTCAGTGAGTAACCGAGACGAACCAATTTCAAAACTTAGGTGTGAGTACTAGGTACAGAAGGACATGCTCATTGATTTAAATATAGAAGGGTATCGCAGACTACAACTTACAACTACAAGAACTTCAACTTAATTACTGTATTATTTAGTTGTAAATCATTGAGCATTATTTCTACAAGGCCTAATACATATTCCAAAAATGTAAATGTTTTCTTCTTACATAACCTCAACATTTCACACCATCATCAGTTTTATAAATGCTAACAACATAATTTGCATGCTGAATTTGTAGGGTGTCTATGTTTATGATTTGTTCCCATACAAAATTTCACATATCCACCTCAACTGTTCATTATTTATCATCAGCAAACCAAAAGCTAGACTTCACTCAGATGTCATGTTGTTATTTTATATTGAACAGAAAAGTAACTTCTACGAACATTTCAGAGTTTCACCAAAGCCTGTCAATTACTTTAAAAGTTATCTGAAAGCAGAGACGCAAAAAACAGTTGCATGATAAGGCTGTCCTTCTTTGAAAAATAAGGGAATCAACCTAAATATATCTTGATATCTACAGAAGGAACCATATTAGCCTATATAGTTTAGTCATTTGAATAAAAATTTCCTTGGATATTATCCATCGTCTAGTAAATATAAAACGTAAAACGAAGTTTCGGAGATGGGACTCTATCTCCGTCTTCAGGTTCCTACACAGTTGGGCCCACTAGATAGAGCTAATTCCTATCTCCAGACCAAATAGTTTAGGCTCAGATCTGGGAAAAGAAAATACATTTGAACAGACTCTTTCTAAAACAGGAGCTCTTTGTGCCTGAAATCAATGCTGGAAATCAGACAGTGCTTTACACACATCCAGTAGTTTTGGCTATATAATTCTTGCCTGAATCCAACATCAAAAGTGACTGTAACTCATTATGCAAGGAACCTCAAGGTTCTGATAAACTTCTGTAGTAAGATCAGCAGCATGGCAAGCCACGAGATTGGAAATACAAAGACACAAATGTCTCTATGGGGCCCTGTGGCCATAAGCAGAAAGAAACAGAGTGTTTTAGTGGGTCACTACACCTACTGCAGAACTACATGATTTTCCATGGGAACTTTATTGTTGTTCAGATGGTCGACAATTCCTGTTTCCACATAATGCTACACATTCACCCATCTCATCCTTTAGCTAATACTTTGACAAGAAAGAAATCTAATCTAGGTCCTAATACTCCCTGCTGCAAACAAATAAATAATGTCTAATATTGCTGTGCTGGCGATACTGTCTTCTGACTTAGCTACCATTTTGCTGTCCTTAGGGAGAAACTGGTGATGATGGTGAAGCAGGACAGCCAGGGTCACAGGGCCCTCCTGGGCCTAGGGGACTACCCGGCATGCCAGGACTACCAGGGATCAAGGGACATCGTGGCTTTCCAGGCCTGGACGGGGCCAAGGGTGAGCAAGGGTCGTCAGGGGAGAAGGGGGCGCAGGGGAGTTCAGGACACATTGGTCCTGTTGGTCCCATGGTGAGTCATAATGATAAACACACATTTCCAATAACAATGAAAAACATTTGATAAGAACCAAAAGCAATGAGAAAACTTTGCAAATGGCAGTAGCGAACAACAGAAAAATTTTGGGAATTAAAATAGCACTTAATAAGCTAATACTGTCTGCCATGCTCAGAAACAGTAAGTGGGTATTTACATTCTTAGTAACAATAAGTAGACAATGACAGACAGCAAACATAGCTAGCACCAGGATTAAATAAGTGAACATTACTAAACATTATGCCCCAGTGCCAAATTATGAGCTCCTTTCTCACTTCAGGGTCCTGCCGGTCCAAGAGGGGAGAGAGGAAGAGAGGGACCTCCCGGACCCCCTGGACTGCGTGGTATTGATGGCATTGCAGGACCTCCAGGATCTCCGGTAAGAAATTTTCAGATTGAACATAATATTGCTCTGACACCTTGATGATCTTATTTTATCAACGGCGTTTGTTTGCAGGGAGCCATTGGGAAGCCAGGCCCACCTGGGTTCCCAGGCAGTCCGGGTATCAAAGGTGACCAGGGTGCTCAGGGACCGAAAGGGAGCCAGGGACTCCAGGGGCCACGTGGTGAGTTTGAAGACTCTCTTGCACAGCAGTTCAAAGCGTGTGTGAACCAAAAATAATAACAGGGACCTACTACAGGGGGCTTACAGACGAATGTGGACCTCTTATGAAATTGTGACTGGCAGCAGAAGACTAAAGTACTTTAAACAAAATTTGTCCCAGTGCTATTTTATTCATCACAAATCACACTTTCTTGTGACTGAACCAAGACTTCTGCAGAGAAAAATAATGCACTATGACACAGTCTTGACGGAACTTTCCTCAAGTGATATATGGATATGATGAGCATGAAATAAAAGGCAAAAGTAGTTGTTTACTACACTTCGTGCAGATGAGTCACGCGTGAAACTGTGATGGTGGACGAAAGGCTACGCAGTGTCAGAAGATCACTGTGGAAGACATCAATTCGCTAAATGACTTGATCAAGATACACTCTTTTTGCCATTTTCATCGATGAGGCCACCTGAGGTAATGGCCACAGACAAAATGTAAGAATATGGAGCCATGACACCGCCACTGAACACACCACACCAGCATGTGAACATGTGATGCAAACTGATACTCAGTAGAGTGGTAGGGTATTCTTTCCTTATGGAATCAAACGTAACATCACAAATTTTCCCAGACATACCAGAAATTTGAATGTTACTGTAAACTCGAGACACCCTGATGAAACTAAACCTCATTATGCATTTTGTCTGAATGATTAAACGACCATTTTCTAGGGCAGTAGGTTGGAACACTTGCCCTCCTTGCTCACTAGAATTGTACTTTTGGGGCAACATAAAATAAGTAGAATACAAGATCAAAACCAATTACTTGCACCATTTACAGTAGAGAATCAAAACCTTCATTGGGTAAACTCCTTGGTTTTGCCATTCTGCCTAGCACATTACATGTTTTGGTCACTTTCAATTGAACATTTGCCTGTTTCTCACTGCCATTCAGACCTTCTTGCATGTACCCAAAACACTTATTAAATATTTGGGTATCCTATTTCGAAGTTCATGCAAGCGAATTCATGTATAGACAAGACTGGCCGAGTCAAAACAGTTTTGTAACTGGTGATGTGTACTCTCTGAAAATGCCACCAGACTAAATGTCCAGACATAAACAGCCCAGACCAACCAATAAAAAAGATGGAAATACAAGCAGATTAAAGATGAAAAGGTACAGAGAACTGCAAGCCGTATTCTGTGAAAAAAATAATGTAATAATTCTGCCACATTCTCAAACTGTCGATGGTTAAGAGTTAAAAATCCAGAACAACTGCAAAAGTTGACGCTGGAGGTTGTTCAAACTGTGTACAGTGACACCATACAGCTCAATAAAAATTCTAACACTATCAAGGACACACTACTATTTGGACTAGAATTATTTAGGATTCAAAGATGGCAGGTGAATGACAGAGCTATAAAGTTGCGATGCTAGCAAATCATCCCATTGAACGTGACTGTCATAAGACCAATGGCAAGAGCAAGAAACTGACCATATCCAACTTATGCATGAGAGCCCCCCCCCCCCCCCCCCAACCTCTAGATACCACTATGTATGGGGTCAGGTACCTTCGCTTTTACAAGCGCTACCTTTATTTATTGCTCACAAGGTGGCAGGGTTTACCTGGCCCTTAATCCATCAAGTTTGACACAGCAGACAGAAACTTTAGAAGGATTTGTGATTCTCATGGCAGTGAGTCCAAAGATGGCTGTCTTCTGGGTTGTAACGCCACATAGTCTGGTAGAAGTTTCGCTGACGTTTCAGAGGTCCTTGCTACCTCCATCATCAGGACAATGAACCATCATGACTCAACCCAGAAGACGGCCATTTTGAGAGAGAATTTATTCCTTGCAGGTGAGGCGGGAAGACCGGGACAGCCTGGAGAATCGGGACCACAGGGTCCAGCTGGCAAGGATGGGCTTTCAGGTGAAAAAGGAAGCCCAGGGGCAATAGGGCTTGCAGGACCTCCAGGATTTCCAGGAGCAAGAGGACCCCCAGGCCTTAATGGAAGTCCAGGAGCTCCGGGTGTAAAAGGGAGTCCAGTAAGTGAACTCTTGAAATGTTAGGAGAGTCATACAATGTGGTACTGCAGCTGATAATGCTGATAAGAGGAGTTTATGCTTGGTTATAAGCATACATAAAACACCAAATCCACTTTATTTGTGGTATATAAAAATGGTAAAATTAAATTAATTAATTCTCTAAAATTTTTCAGCTCATTTTAAATTTAAAATGACATAGAGTGAAAAAGAGTGGTTACGTATTGATCATGAAGTTGCATTCATCTGTGTACGATGTAAGAATGAGTACAAATTGTTAATTTTCATTGATATCACTGACACTGTCTTGAGTAGGATAATATAAAAGGAGCCCTATACGTTCTCCACTTTTATGGAAGCTTATTTGACCTCTAAAAACAGACATTGCATCTGCATGGTATTTAGTCATACGAACAGGATTTAAGTCTATCTTCCATCTCCTGCTTCCCAGTGGTGGTTCGTTAGGAATGAGTGGGACCAACCACAGTACAACATAAACCCCAGCTGTGACACACCAGTACAACTCCAAATAACAGTGTGTCCACAGTTAAAGTCTGCACAGTGCCTCTCTAATTGCTTGTGTGTTAGTGTTTAGTACATGCACCAATCAAAGCTTAAGAGCTGCACACACACACTACAGTGCCCTATCCGTCATATTCTTTGTTTCTCGTGTCATAATCCAGCTGCTTTTCTGCCACGATATTATCGTCACTTGCAGGGAATACCAGGAGAACGTGGCTTCAAGGGTGAGTCAGGAATGAAGGGAGAGACAGGCGCCCCGGGACCACGTGGACTACCTGGTGCAGTAGGGTCGGAGGGAAAGAGAGGCAAGAGAGGACTGCGGGGCCCGACAGGTTCTGCGGGTCCGGCTGGAGAGCGCGGGGCGCCTGGTGGTAGAGGCCTGCCCGGACCTGACGGAGCACCTGGACCTAAAGGTAAGTCCGATCTGCGAAGCTGGGCGAGATATTAAATGTTGGAGATCACATTACTGACCACTCTATGAAATGTAATATACCTTAACAAGCTAGTACAAGCTCAATTGTGTGTCATGGTAGTCAAAGGTTTATTACCTTGTTTATAAAAGTCTGCTACTGGCCCAATCACGAGTCAGATGAATCCAGTCTACACACTCCCATCTGCTTCTGCGGCAGCCATTTAAATACTATCTTCCCGCCCATGCTCAAGTCTTTCAAGTGTTTTCTCTCCTTCAGGTTTTCTGACCAAACACTTCTCATCTCTCCCATGCATACTACATGTCCTGCCAATTTAATCCTTCTTCATTCACTTATCCTAATAATATTTTTGTGAAGAGTACAAATTACAAACCTTCTCAGGGTGAAATTTTCAACATTCTCCTGCTACTTCCTCCCTCTTATGTACAAATCTTTGTTATTCCTGTAGGATGAAAGGTCAAATTTCAAGCCCATAAAAAGCAACAGGAAATATTATAGATCATATACCTGAGCTTTCTGAAACCAATTCTGATATTCAGCATCATGTTGTGAATCAATTAGGATCTGTTATTTTCCTGGCATTGGCGTAATGTTGGTGATATTTGTACGACACAGGTCAATCAGGAGACAGGGGCCCTATTGGACCTCAGGGAGTGAAAGGCTCTCAGGGAGACCCTGGCAGACCGGGACCACCGGGACTTCAGGTATGTGACACGACAAATACAAAATACTGTATAAACCAGCAAACAACCGAGATGGAGGCAAGCCAACAAAATCTCAGAAGTGAGTGGCATTTGATTCGTAATGGAGAAAAATTAATCATACATAGTCAGAGCGCTGTACTATTATCCATGGACTTGCAATTCATCACTTCTCCATGTCCATTCTTTATTTCTATCTTGTATTCTGTCTACCTTGTGCAGTGAGTTTGTGAGGAAAACTTAAAGGTTCTTGTGTTCTGTGCTGTGAACATTTGGACTTCCAAAATTTTGTATCACTTCTGCTCGCTTCCTGCATACACAAGGAAATCTGAAAGTGATCTGTGAATTGCAGATTGGTGGGAACCTTGGAAAATGGTGGAGTAGACAGATGCGCCCATAGCTAACATTATAGTATTTTTCTTTGAAAATATAAAAGTTGGGATGTACTACGTAGAAAACCTGACAGGACAGTTTCTTGCACACGTATTTTCCAGGGCCTGGAAAATGTTCACTAGCATGGAATGTAATCTCATAACTACTCACAATTGAATTATCCCTATCTCCACCTGTGTGTGAAGTAGCAGACCCCAGACTGAGTAAGAAAATTTAGTGCTGTTGTCATCTGTTTATTTTAACACCAAATGTTAAAGCATGGAATCACAAATGTGTCATGCTCAGAGTACAATCCAGTAGGTTAGCGACAGAATGAAATGTGAGGTAATTCAGAAACAGAATAACTGGCAATGTGCCGTGTAACCACGTGACTGTCAGCCGATACTATTTTCAGATAGACAGTGCTTATTGCAGGAATCATCAAATTGCAGTTCCAATATAAGTGGGCGTGTGTTTCACAGGGACTGAGAGGAACACAAGGACGGACTGGACCTCCTGGTAAACCAGGTAACCCTGGTGAGAGAGGAATTCAAGGAGCAGATGGCAAGCCAGGTGAGCAGGGACCTCAGGGACTGCAAGGATTACCAGGGCCTCTAGGACCTCCGGGAGATAAGGGTTTCACGGTGAGTAAAAGCAATAGAGACACAGTGAGAATCCCTGGTAAATTACACTTGCAAGGCAAAAGACAATTCAAAGCTAGAGCAACCACAAGTTGTGAGATTTGAGGTTTCCATGGTGGCTGGATTTAAGATGGCTGTCTTTCGGGTTGTTGTAGTCTGGTAGAAGTTTGCCGATATTTCAGAGGTACTTGCTGCCACTTATCACCCTGATGATGGAGGCAGCAAGACCACTGAAACATAGGTAACTTCTACATGGTACAACAACCCAGAAGACAGCCATCTTCGGTCATGAACTGGTTACATTTGGTGAGAATGCTTTTAACCCCACTCTACAATAAAAGTATGAGCCAAGACAGATCGGTCAGGATGTGATTGGCCATGGGTAGATATTGAGGATTCAAATCCTGGCAGAGGCCTGCATCTAGACCTGAGGGGTGTACCCAGCATCTTATCTGATGAATATGGAAGATGTAAGGTAAGAACATCAGACTTCAAAGCAACCATTCACTCAACTCCATTTAGTGCCAAGTTTTCGAAGTATATCTCTACGCCACCTAAAAGGCTTCTTGGTGTGAATCTTAGGCACGAAGGCAACTTAGCTCTTACAGTGTACGCAAATTTAAAAAAAAAAAAATTACAAGGTCATGTTACCTTAGGTCACATATCACCCTTTTTCAGCACTTCTTTACATTTATATAAACCAATGTAAATCAGCCCATGTGAGTTGGAAATGCTGTTAAATGTAGGATCCTTAAAAATTGTATGACAGTAGATCTACTAACCATCTATTAACCATCCAAATTTAAAAACGATTTAATTGTATTGAATGTCAATTTTGTATTTTTAATCCTGTGATATTTTTTTGATAAATCTGTTTACAGACTGTGTGCGTACTAACAGAGCAAACTTCTCAAGCAACGGATTTCCAGTAACATGGACATGCAGATAGAGACAGTAATACTCTTTTGTTGCAGGGGGAACCAGGGAAAGATGGGGAACCTGGACCCCCAGGGTCAACAGGGCCACGGGGTGATGCGGGTAAAGATGGTGCTCCCGGAATACAGGGCCCTCCTGGCCCACCAGGGTCTGATGGTGAGAGAGGAGCCCCTGGCCCTGGTGGCCCTCGAGGATTCCAGGTGAGTATGCTGTGTTCAGTGAAGTGAATCCGCACCATGATCATCACAAATACACTCCGAATCCAGCTCAACAAAACTACATTTCACTAAAGTGTGGTTTCATTTAAATGTCCCTAATTTTCAAAATTGCTTATTACACTGAACCTTGTTTTTACTTTGCCTCGTGTTTGTCTTTAAAGCCTTGCCATCAACAATAAAACACCACACCCGTAAAAATCAACGGAAGTCCAAGGTAAACAAGAACTTCTCTTCTTCTATATTTGACATAGTGTGACATCAAGTAATATTTGGTAATAGTAATAAAAAATTCATGCAGTAAAGAATTATGGAAGGCAGAAAGAAGCAGAGACCTGGACATTAATTTCAGCGTCAACACTCTGGTATTCAGCTGAAAAAATCAGTGACCTTTTAAAGTTTGGTTAGGATTATCGGATTTGAAAAATCAATATATGAAATTATTTCCTACTAGCAGCATAAGTATTAGTGGATTAATTTATAAAATATAAGTGCAAGGCATGTAAGCAACCAGCCACTCCCAATTCCAACACCATCTCTGTTTCGATTACTGATGGAATTGCCCAATCTTTATACTACAACATTTTTGATAAATAGTCACAAAGGCCAACAAGCACTCCCCTTTGTGAAGAAAAACGAAGTTTCTTTCGAAGCAATTACTTCTCAGTTTGGGAGTACATAACCAGAAAGAAAAATATTACTGAAATGTGTATATATAGTACTTACATCTGTGGGACGACAACACAGCTCTCCTCCTCTGTCACAGGGTGTGCCAGGAGCTCCAGGCAATCCAGGAACAGCTGGTAAAGATGGAGAGCCAGGCCTGCAGGGTCCACCAGGAATACCAGGGTCAGCTGGAGGAAGAGGTGAGAGGGGGTTCCCAGGAGAGAGGGGCCCAGTTGGACCTCCTGGGGGTCCTGGACCCCGTGGTGAGGTCGGATCCCAAGGACATGATGGATTGCCTGTAAGTACAGACACAGTATCAAATATGTATCAAACACTGAACGGACAAGACCAGTTCAAAAACGTAAGTGCAGATGGTGGGATAATATTAAAATGCATCTTAAAGAATTAAAATTTGGCAGGAGGTTGTGAACTGGATTCTTTTGAGACAGAAAAGTGACCAGTGGTGGTTTCCTATGTGGTAATGAAGCACTGTGTTCTGTAAAAGTCAAGGAATTTATAACTTAGGGCAGAATCAGTAAGAGATTCATATTTAAGCTAAATAAACCACAACTAAGTCCCACCATTTAAAAGGCCTTCACGAAGGCCTACTAATAATTTTCTCAACTACCTCTGACATATTTAAGGAGCCTCATACCTTCGAGGATTCCATTCTTGCTATAAAAAATGATAATTTCAAGTTATTTCAATCTTTAGTAACAAAAATTGAATGTACGCAGTAACTTCTGTTTATGTTCAGAAACAATTTGTTATCTTTGAGCACCAACTCCTGAATGGTTTACCGTTTCATTAATTGATCAACTGATGGTTTAAAGCCAGTGAAACTGGTTATATGCCACTGACAATATGAAATGTGTTAAGCCTATCATCTGATGCTACGTAGTCCAGAAAATGAAAGTGTCGTCAAATAAAGTATAAATAAATTAATAAAATAAACTACATTCTTCATGTCATTTCCTTCCTTTCTGGATCTCAATTAATGTTACCTTATTACAGGGACCACCTGGCGCAAAGGGCGATAAAGGACACTCAGGGCCTTCAGGACTTGTGGTGAGTATAGACATGTTACCACTAAAATAATACAGTGATCTGCTAGACCACTGCTGTCTAATAACTCTTTAAAAACATGTGCATAAAATATTTTAACCTCTACAAACTCAAATATCTTGTATGTTATTTCCATTTTTCAACATGTTTTAGCATATACAAGGATCCAAGACTCCCACGCATGGATAATGATCAGACTGAAGCTGGATCAGACATCTTTACAATACACCTGTGCTAAGATGATTCTTGGTTATAAAAGGTTTTGAAAACATACACCCAGTATACTGTTATGCACATTGTAAATTACATTTAGTTCTGAACTAAGGTGGGAGAGGTTAACATTTATCATTGATGAATCAATTAGTTATATAGGAATAATTTCTGACAGTATTTAAATCACACAAGCATCATAAGCGACCAGCAAAAGACCAATTTAAATTTTCTACATAAAAAATGTTGTGGTGGCATTGGGAAAAACGTTTCTCAACTGCATAAATATAATGCAGAGGTTTCGTTTAAAACAAAGGGGCTTTCTTTTGTGTCTTTCTCGAGGAAACCTGAAAGCATCGCCAGTTTTTGAAATGTCAGTGCATGCACTCTAGCTCAAAAGCAGCTTATATTTCCTTACTAATAACAGAGTACATTCATATTTGTCAGTACTGATATCCCAAGCCTGTAGAATCTGCCCATTAGAAAACCTATGGAAATACATGATATTTTACTCAGGATAGAATTTTAATCAGCCATCATAGAATGTATTTCAAAGCCTCCTTAGTCCATTTAACAAAATTTTGGGAAAATAAACATCTCTTGTGACACAATAATGGGTAATTAAATGTATTTAGTATTCAAAAGGTTAACAAGATTTTGCACCTTATAAAATAATTATGAGGTAATTTAAAATGACAAAGATTTTAATCACTCAATTTTAGTGCCTCAAAATCAAAACATCTTTCAAAACTAGCTCAACCCAAGGACCGAGCCACCTTTCTTCTTAGGAGAACTGTATCCATGTTGAATAGGGAAAGACCTGTACGAATTTCCTGTCATAATTCCTTATTTTTTACTACGCTGATTATGTTTAACAGCAGTGTCTTTAGAAGCACCAGTGCTGCAATTTGACACTCAAAAATACATCAGGGGACATCCAAGGACCACTCTAGTTTGATTACACCCCTTAACATGCTGTTTTAAACCAGTCAAATGCTGCACTATTTGACTGGGTATTATAAACAAGATCAGAATTACAGAAATGCATCACAGAGAAATATATTTTTTGTATGTTCCTCTGAAATAAAATCAGTAATACAACAGCAGGCTCTATTTGAACTTGCCATGGGGCACTAAGCAGTAATGCACCTGGAAATTATAACTGTGTGCATGATTCACGCGTATACTGTATATCTACAGTAGTGTGCTACTTTGTTCTCTGCAGGGTCTGCCCGGTACAAGGGGACTACCTGGATTGCCCGGAGAGAAGGGTGAGAGGGGTGGACTGGGCCCCGTCGGGCCAGAGGGGCCTCCAGGTACGCACCTCAAGCATACTAATTATAATGATTACGATGCACTTCACAGTACAATACAAAGTACAGTAAACTACTGGTTACCTTTGTTTGGGTTATCTGAGAATGACTTTTTTACTTTCATATCGTTCCATGCCATACTGCTGCTATTTGGGGGGGGGGGGGGGGGTGTCTGCAGAGAGTATGTCAACACAATACCATTTCTTTTCCAGTGATGTAGTCAAAAGATTCTCTCTCATAGACATAGTCTATCAGAGGAAGCATGTAGTACAAATCACTATGAGTACACTTGTTTGCTACAACATAACAGTTCAGGTGCTTTAGTGAGGTTTACATAGCCTCTCTAACAACAGTACCTCATAGAGCTATACAATCGTCCTTGTCCTTGCTCCGCATTTATCACGTTCAGCAGTCTGCCGTTACAGCACAATTGACAGAAGATTTTCAAACTATGGTTTCCAGTTAGGCCTATTTTTAAAAGTGCCATTAATGCATGTCTGCCAGCATCATAATAAATGTTTGACAAATTTACAGATTTTCAATAAATGTTATATCAAGAACATGCACGTTACAGACAGAATTTTAAATTCCTTGATATCTAGAACATCGATATAGTGGTCATATTAATTTTTGAGATGGTAGCAGTAATAGCAACCAAAGAAGAGCCTTGCATTTTCTGTAGTATTAGATATTTTAAATCCTTTCATCTCGTCTCTGACACTTCAAAAGGTGTTCTTTAGATGTCACAGAGTTCACTGTTTCACAGCAATGTGTTATGACAATGACCTCAGATCCCACTGTTGCAAAAAATGAACCCTGTTCATGGGGTTTGCCTACCTCATAGGAAAAACATGACCAACAGAGAGACATGGACTGGTTCTGAAAGCATTCTTCACTCGTGCTACAGAGCAAGAAAACCTAAAAACAAAAGTGTGTAATCACTGTTTGCAGGTCGGCAGGGAGAGAGAGGTCCACAGGGTCAGGTTGGTTCTCAGGGCCCCCCAGGGGAACCGGCTGAAAGGGGCGACCCGGGGCCACCTGGACCCCCTGGCGAGGCTGGAGCCCTCGGAGGTCCTGGAGAGCGAGGTCCCACAGGACCCCAAGGACTGCAAGGATTTCCAGGCTCCCAAGTATGTGACACTTTCCTTGTCTGGCGTTACGCCTTTTACTGCCATCACTGTCAGTGTGAGGCTTTAAAATTTCTGAATTCACCCTTAAAGGATGAGAAGCAAACAGAGGTGGAGACATGGCTGGCAAGACCAAAGGGGCCTTCGAAGGGTTGTTTGATAATTAATGTTCTCCACATCCAAAACAAGCTTACTAGCCTATGGGCGAGAAAAGAAGTTTCGGTGATAAGTTTAAAAAAAAAACTTAATTCTGCATATACGATACTTCTTGTGAGGTGAGAACTTTATTTCAGCAGGAGTAATAGAATTAGACTTATTTTCAGGTGTAGAGGCTTCACCCATTAGCCTGTCGATCAGGTTGAGGAAGTAATTGTTATTACCTACATCCAAGAAAATATACTGCACCCATATTACATAGAACAATCACCATATATTTTGAGAAAAAGATAAACGAACTCAGTGTGCATAATACCAAATTATTGGAAATTACTGTAGATGACATCACTGCTCTATAAATGGGAAGAACCAATTTTAATTCAGATTATATAGCATTGAATGAGGATGATAGTGGATAATGAATTGGAAAAGATGTGGAAGAAAGAGGTCATGGTCTAATTTAAGGTACTATCCTGGCAGGGACTGTGGAAAAGCACAAAAAACCTCTGTCAGGATAGCCGGTCGCTGGGCCAAGGTTTGAACCTGGGTCCTCCCAAATACAAAGCAGGAGTGCTAACCACTCGACCACAACATTTGGTTCTGAGCATGAAAGAAAACAGTGCTGCAGCTAAATTGATTAAACAAGGACTGAACACCTTCCTTCTCCTGGGGCCTTGCTGCACTTGTTAGAAGCAGTGGTTGGGGTTAGTTCTCTCGAAATGTGAAAGAGCATTGTACTGCAGTTGATTTTGTAGGAGACAACATAATTTTTATAGGAGAACTCACGAACACAATCTGTGTTGCAGGGGTTGGTAGGCCTGCCTGGTACAAAGGGAGAGAGAGGATTTCCAGGAATGAAGGGGGAGCAAGGAAATTCTGGTTCTGCAGGTGAGTCCCCCCACTGCATATGCAGATAAGCAAAGGAGCTTCAGCACATTCTCTCAAAACACGAGAACAGGGCCTAGCATTTGTTCTGTGAGTATTCTAATGCGAATGGTTTCTTGTAAGCATCATTTAACTTGGAGTCCTAAATAAATTGCACGAGAGGTAAGTGACTGAAGGTTGTTTTCTCTTGCTCTTGTTTTTAAACTGTAAAAAAAAGTAAAAAATTAAGCTGTCCTGCTACACAATGTAGGCATTTGAGAGGAGAGGAGATATAGCTCCTGCTCATTCTTAACCTCGGAATCAGATAGGGATGAGTGGTCAGCGTCATGTCTCGGCTGTAGTACACATTGGGCAGAAGGCTGGGTGAGCCTCAAAGCCTGTCTGGGCACAGACGCTACAGGAAAAATCCTCTGCCCATGTCAGGAATCAAACCCTGGTTAACCAATCTGTAGTCAGTCACTGTACTGACTGAGCTACCCCAGCTCCTGGTTATTAAACTGTATACTTTAAAATGTTGCACTACTGCAGATACCTGAAGATTCAATTTAATTTGCTTTGCACTTAGTATAGGACATTTTCCTTTCAAAGCATAGAATGTGCCATAAGTGAATTTAATTTGTAATACTTTGAGAATGAGATTATGTAAAAATAAACTGATGTGAAGGTGAATGATGGGGACTTTTGACGTCAATGATATTGTATCAACTTGTTGCTGCAAACTATTACATAAACAGCTTCATGTTCTGTAGGTCTCCTGTCATGTCAAAATGACACATTGACAGGTTTCAGATGGAAATAAGCTGTAGTGAGTAGCAGACATGTAGCTGGGGATAGAGTGAGCTCTTTCTTAAAAAAATACTTCTACCAGATTCATCTCCGTCTGCCATCAATAATTATTCTCAATAACATTGACATTAACATAACAGCAAAATTCATAAACTCAGTGACAACGATTCATTTTAACATGTTTGCAGGTCTTTCATAACCATTACATATGAACAATTTTATTTTCCTTTGGTCTGGTATGACTGAAATTTTAATATAGTGCATCCCTTGAAACTTCACAAGGTATTTTCTGCAGAAGCTTCTTTAATTTTTATGTTATTAGATATAAAAATGAGTTCACTCTTGTATTAAACATTCTAATCGTCTGAGACAATTCCATGGATGTCAACCTATGAAAGAAGAAATCCCTGTAACACTCTCCTTTTTAATGTTTCACATGTTCACGAAATGAGAGGAGGATGACAGCTGTCAGTCTATTGACAGTGTAATCAATTAATCAGCAAAGTGATTGGCTTATCAAACCTACATTGGAGGACAGTTTACTGTTATAAACACATTAAACCAATAGACATTAATAATCGTTTTCACTGTACAGGAAGTCCAGGAGAACCGGGTCCTCCAGGATTGGTAGGACTCACGGGTGCAAAGGGAGGCCGAGGGGAGGCAGGACTGCGAGGAGAAGTGGGGCTCATGGGTCCCCCAGGACGGCCAGGGGAGCCGGGTTTGGCAGTAAGTATGCGTCTCAACATCTACAGTAAACACTACCAACACTTTCTAATTCCACAGTACGTGCATGTTCTAACAAATTTATAATGAATATGATTTTAGGTTTTCACAGCGGTGATTATGAAGATTTCTGTCTTCTGGGTTGTTGCGCCGTGTAGTATGAAAGATGTTCTTTGACCCCTCTCTCTCTTTCCTTTCTCTCCATCTCTCTCACACACCCCCACGACACACCTGATTTGTCACCTGCTCCCATTGGCTAGGGGCAGGCTACTCCATTTACTATCCAGTTCCTATAAACCTAGCCCCCTCCACTCAATTGGCACATTCATCGCCTTGATGACGGAGGCAATATGACAACTGAAACGTTGGTAAACATCTACCATACTACATGGTATAACAACCCAGAAGACATAAATCTTTGTATAAAGAGTACTGTTAGAACACTATTATGTATAGGGTAATCATACAGAATATCTGCCTAAAAGCACACTGAACACATTAGTTTACACAAACCAGTATTTCTAAATGCACATTTTAAGAAAAAATAACATTTCACAGCACATATTTGTACATGTTTTGAATACTTATGAACATTACTAAATCCACATTGAATAACCTTGACCATATTCTTGTAGATTCCTACTAATACTATGATTCTTTTGTTCACAGGGCCAGCCAGGATCAGTGGGACCTCCAGGAATACCTGGTGTGCCTGGAATAAAGGGCTCACATGGTGATACAGGCAGGCCAGGGAACCCAGGGCCACAGGGTCAGCCAGGGGCACCAGGCCCTGAAGGCCCCAAGGTATGGAGTGTACAGTACATCAGACTACAGAGTGTGAATGAAATCTGTGCTGCCGCAGTAACCAATGCCCCTTTGTTCACAGGGAGACACAGGATCTGAAGGACCTTCGGGATCACCTGGGCAGCCCGGACCTCAGGGACCTACAGGGGACAGAGGATTGCCAGGACTTCCTGGCCCCACTGGCCCAAGTGGGGCAAGAGGCCTCCGAGGAGCCTCTGTGAGTATCTAGGAGTACAGTAGAGCAGAGGTTCTCAAACATTTTATGATTGGTAATCCTTATGAGTTCGCCACGGTGGTCTAGCGGTCAGAACACTAGCCTTGTAAGCCTGGGGTCCCGGGTTCAATTCCCGGTGGTGCTCAAATTTATAACTTGTGTTGGGCAAGGCCGTGGTCTAGGCATCACGGAGTTTTCCTCCGGGGGCTTCCCCGGTTTCTCCGTGGCGTCCCAACAATTACTCCATTCACACACAGAAGAAGGCAATGGCAAACCACTTCTGGATCATCTGCCAAGAACGTATATGAACAGGTCCCAGTCCGAGAAAAGGATGGGAGGATCCTGTTCATATGGACCTGTCGTCAGACAGAACACTACAAATAAAAAAATCCTTATGAAGACAAAGAAAAGATAAGTCTAATGCCCCAGGCAAAAGAAATGTGGAAAACACACAACCTACATTTGTGTTACTGGTAAAAAAAGAAAGTAAAGAATACAGCTTGATTATATCAATTTTAAATACATAAAATATGTGAACAAATAACAAGTTGTTGCATGAATAGGAGGAAATTTTGCATCTTTCAAGGTAATATTAGCTTTGCTGAAAGCCTACAATCTCAGTTCATTTTAAAGTTGCTTATGACATAGGATTCCTCAAACCTCATGTTTAATTTATTTTATAAGTATGTTATGAATTAGGATTTTTGGTACCCCTGGAAAGCAACTTTAGTACCCTAAGGGGTACCAGTACCACTGCAGGAGAGTTCTTAATGGACAAGTAAATCATCAAATTAAGACAACAGTCATTTATATTATAAAACACCCATTTCTAAATGTTTTAAACTTACATGGGGGAAAGATATGTGTTCAGAGAAAACTGATTTAATTTTTTGATTTCTTTATCAAGATTAAGACAGTTGAGATTCAAAAATGTATTCAGATTATGTTACAACAGTGCCACCACGCTGCAGTAAGGAAAACACTAATTTATTAAGCAGTATGTGGGTATCTTCTGAGCCATGGAAATTTTAATCAGCTGTAAAACAAGTCATTTTTGTTACTGACTTTGCTCACAGCTACAGAAATCCTGACTGCACTATCTATTTCACCCATCTGATGGTAATGCAGCATAAATAGAACTAGCTAACTAGTATCAGTGAAGTAACGCCAGAAAATTAACATTATTGTCCATTATTTAAAGACTGCACATACATAATAGATAAAGAATATGAAGTTAATTCATCAGGCTGTCCATGTATTCCAGTACCAAAACAGAATTTAAACTCCTAAAATTTTGAAGAATATAGCAGTGCATAGGATGCCTAAAGCTTCCAATAACATTTAAATGAAAGCATCTTGTCACTACTTGAAACATGTTATCAGAGAAGAATGGTCTGTGTAAAATATTAAACAGTTGGTATTATGTATAAATTGAAGCTTTTGCAGCGACTGAAGTTGATGAATATTCTCGGGTTACAAACTTTGTCAGATGACTGAATGGTGAATAAAGCGTATCATCTGCCTACGTATCGAGAGCAATCTCTGATCTCATCCTGCAGTTCCCATTGGTGAGTGCACTACAAAGGATCAGATTTGCTATGCAGAAAACTTGAGAATAAGAGCAGAGATGGTTCTACAAACGTTGGCATAAGATATGGTTTATTCACCATTCAGTCACCTGACGCAGTTTGTAACCCAAGAGTCTTTCATCAGTTGGTATTATGCTTAGCTGTGTAGGATATACAAATGTAATTAAGATCTATACATTTGCAATGAAAAACAGAAATAATTAATTAAATGCCTGGGGTCCTGCTCCTGCCCACTTCACTCACCAACTCCACCACAGACTTCCACTCTTCTGTTCCTGATTTCACTCCCAATTCATCCCTACCCATCCCTTAATTTTAAAGTTTAAAGTACAAAGACGAACAGAATTATAAACAGTGCATTAATTTTCAGCTTTAAATGCTAACAAACCACAATGTTTACATGAACTTCACATGGTACACTAGTTTATGAAATCTTTTTCGTCACATTTTCTTCAGCATAGCCACACATCAAGAAGCTCGTGCCCATTCTGAGTTTCATTGATATTTTCTACGCGTAGTGCGAACAG
Source organism: Zootermopsis nevadensis (assembly GCF_977971745.1). NCBI lineage: Eukaryota > Metazoa > Arthropoda > Insecta > Blattodea > Termopsidae > Zootermopsis > Zootermopsis nevadensis. The sequence goes on along the minus strand of NW_028259149.1, from coordinate 1,378,473 downwards.
TGATTCGCAATTTCATTCTCAGTGACGTAATTAATATCCACGGCTTTCTTCTACCACTTTTATAATTAACACACACTCACTCTTACCATAACCTCGCACAGCATATTGTTGGCAGAGCCACAAACCAGAAAAATTAGACACTACCACTACTGTTGGTAGAGACACCTGTCAGCTCTGTATTACAACAATCTCATGCACCACGGTTACAAATTCACTGTACAGAGAGAAATACATTTCAAGCTGAAGTTAATATCAAAGAATCTAATGAAAGGAACTCATCTTCTCATGCACATATGTGTTAGGAACACAGATAACACACCAGGCATCTTCCTTCTCCATGGCTAATATTTTATAAAAAATTAATATTTATGTTTTTGCTTGTCCATGAAGAGGATTGGACTGATCTGTGCCAACCAGCATACCATCAGAAACAACTCTGTTGTAGGGTGAAACTGGACCACCTGGCAAGTCGGGAAGTGAGGGACCACCAGGACCTCAAGGCATAGCAGGACCTCCTGGCCCTCCAGGACCACTTGGGGAGCAAGGTCCTGAGGGTGCACCAGGAAAAGCAGGACCTCCAGGAATCGCTGGTAGACCAGGTGATAAGGGGCCAGTGGGGCCATCAGGGTCACCAGGACCCAGTGGGACACCAGGACTGCCTGTAAGTCCCTCTCTTTCTTATTTTCTTATATTCTTCCTTTTTTCTTACATTCCTTATTCCATCAATTTTTCAAATTTTAGTCTCCCTGTTCCTTTATTTAAAGTTATAACTGCTTCTATTTGTTTCAGGGTCCCCCAGGTCCCAGTGGCCCACCAGGATCGGCAGGAGAGCGCGGGCTGAGGGGAGAAACTGGTCCGCAAGGAGTAGAAGGACCTCAGGTGAGTGGTTTGACCAGCGATACCAATGGGATTTGTACTGCTCCACAAGACAACTAACTTCCAGAACCTATTTATTTTGATTGGGGTGGAAAATTCTTTGTCACTTTGGCAGGGACATTAGGTAAGGTGTCCTGCTTCTGCCCCCTTAACCAGTGTTCTGCAACTGGTGTGAACACAAGGTTCCAGGTGTTCTGCGACTTTTATAAGAAATTGTATATTTAAAATTATTCATTGTCATGACTTTTGCCATCATCTTTTCTTTAAAAACCCATGACGCTTCGGAGACGGGTTCTGTCTCCGTCTTCAGGTGAGAGGTACCAGCCTCCGAAACGTCATGGGTTTTTAAAGAAAAGATGATGGAAAAAGTCCTGACAATGAATAATTATAAGTGTAATCTACCATCGTCAGAACCCTTTAGAATTGAATTAAATTGTATATTTGCTCAAATGTCATTCTCACATAAGACCGCTGAGTCTGTCTCACCAGAATGTCTTTCAAGTCCCCTGTTCCCAGTCAAAGACTGTAATGATTATAAATGTTATAAATATAACTTTGAAAGATTGCATACCAGTATTTTAATGTTGGCCACTGTTCTACCGATTCTACTTAGAGCATGCATGATAACTTTATTCAGAAACTGGCTCACAATGGAATCTCCAAGCATTCTGTAATGCGAATCACACATGAGCTTTCATTATTTTAACACAGAGCTGTTTCTCTGGAATGTAGCGTCACTTTAATGTACATATTTGTATTATATGAATGGCAGGTGTGCCAACTGTGTGTCTGTGGACACTGACAGAGGTTGCAACACAGCAGTGATTATTCAAGTTCTATGGACAGTGAATAAAATCAAGGGATAAAAGTAGAAGAGGAACTGAAGAAAGACTAAGAGGAATAAAGGAGAATGAGAAAAACCAAGGAGGGAATTAAGAAAAAAGAGAAGAAGGAAAGATGTAGAGAAGAGGAAGGAAAATGATAGAGGAAAACAATGCAAAGAAGAGAAGTAGAGTAAATCAATGTAATATAAATTTGTTACATACTCAGTCATGCATCTCAAATTATTGACAAAGAAAGAGTTTCACAGTTGGAGACCATGTAACCTGCCTATAGGACTGTATATGACATGAACATGAACATTTACATTAATCTGAAGTCACCTTGTATTATCACAAACGGTCTGAACAAATGTTTCACTCTGTTCCCTACTTTCAAGATTTCCACGGCCACTATCATTAAACAGAGGAGTTAATGATGTGTTACTGGAGTGATCTTCAGTGTTATTACTTTTGTGTCAAATTAAGGCTGCTGGTTCAAAATTTACCCATAGTGTATACTCAATATCAGTTTTCTTTGTCACCAACCAGTGAAACATAACATTAAATGTTCACTTTTTCAATAAATTCATGATGAAACTGTGGACTTCATACACAGGAAAGCGGATGGATATACAAACTGAATATGGACACAATACATTATTTTTCAGATTTAGTGGAAATAATAAGAATGAAATGACAGAACCTTTAAAATAGTCTCAGTACTCAAATTTAGAAAAATTTGCATGGCATCACAAGTAACAGAACATTAATGTGTTATGTTGGAAACATTTATATAGCAGTGTGACCCAAAGTCTAATTTGGTTTACAATATTTAATGTAGTCCAACAGCACTGAAATTCACCATCATAAGAAAAAATTAAGAAATTTATGCTGTAAAGGGGGTGACAGTTTTAGTCTCTTTCCCATTTGTTAGCTACAATAATATACTGATATGGCTCAGAATCTATTTTCTTCAACAAGATCCTAACGGAATAGATGTAGCCACGTATCATCATGTCTTATGACAAACTATTTTTAGGGAAAACAGTTTAAGAATTAATGTAAAGCCCCTGGGTATGATCACATTTCAAGGAGTGGACCAGTTCATCTAATGTAGAGAGAATGACATATCAATGCAGTGCTGGTGCCAACCAGCGCTAAAACGTGGATTTGTCCTAAAACACATCCATGTGAGTGCAGATAAATTATTTATTTGTTACTAGGCATGTAGACCTGAGGACTGCATCAATTGATTCACAGGGCCCAAGGGGTAAGCCGGGAGCCCCCGGACCTGAGGGTGGAAAGGGAGAGAGGGGCGAGGAAGGACCTAAAGGTGCCAAGGGTCATCGCGGCCTCATTGGTTTACAAGGTCTTCCAGGGACTCAGGTAAGCCAAAAGTTCTCACTTGTGGTTCTAAATTAATGTTGGTATTGTTATATTGGTCACACATCAGTGTTTTGTGTCACAGGGTCCCTCAGGAGAGAAGGGGATGACAGGGTTACAAGGACCACCAGGGAAAGATGGAGAATCAGGCACCAAGGGTAAACTATAACCCTATATATAATAATATCATGGTATAAAGTTATTATGCATTCCTTGCATGACATGCACAAAATTAACATATAAAGGGCTAACTATGTCTGTCTGTCTGTCCATCTGACCACACGATTGATCTTGTAAACCTGAGGATAGGTTTAGATATAATCTGATATGAAGGTTATGCCACTGTAGGCTACCCTAACCTCACACTTTTTAATTTCCTGCAATCAATAATAAAAATATGATGGGAAAATTAACTTGTAAGGTGGGATCAACACTATTATATAGTCATACTTATTATAAAGTCATATATTGTGATATAGTAATAGAATTTTGAAAAGTACACAGCTTCAGTGTAGTAATTCTTGTGTAATGTAAGAAAGAAAACAAGATGACAGCTGCATGAAACAATGAAAAAATTTTGACTTTGCAGGATTCAATCCTACGAACAGCTGCATATGAGTTCAGTATTCTACCACAGATCTATATCTCATTGTGTTATGTTGTTATAGATTTACAGAACTTAAATGAACATTAATAACACATGATTAGTACAGTTGGAAATTAAAGTTGTCCAAGTAAGATAAATAACATGATCTGTTATGAAAACTTTTTCTTTAAAATTAACAGATTAAAAAACATTTCAACATGTATCACAGGCTGGCTACACATTGCATTTATTGATCAGCTCAATATACAATGTCAAGGCCCTATATATCTATGCTGCTCTCTCAATGGTCAGTTTCCAATAAACAATTGAGTGAGTAAAGAAGAAACAGAGCAACATTTAAAATATATGTTCATGCATTTCAGTGAAAATAATGGAAAATATGAAAATTATATTTTTTTAAGATTTCTTTTGTGAATAAGAAGAAAAGTGGGTAAGAGTTAAATGATTAAATCTTGTGTTGAAGGGATATGGTTAAATTTTTACATCGCCTGAGATATATTGCTGTACTTATGGTAAAATTTGCATAGTATATGTACAATACAGCTGTTTTTTTTATTTTAGCTTGCAGCATTCAAAATTCAAAATCTACAGACAAAACATGCAGAAATTCTGCGTTCCATTACCGGCTATATCTTTGCAGTCTTCATTCAGTTTTCTTCCTGAAATGACTTTTAATAAATTACTTTCATTTAACTTTCTCAACTGTTCTTAAAAACTACACTTTGTGTGAACATTTCCTGCCACTGGTTCAGTTAAAATTCAGAGAATATCAACAAAGCAGGTCAAACATTTATACAAAACAAAACACATAACAAAGTCAGCGATATTTAAAGTATGGTTTCCTCAGTGTTCTTTATACATATGAGTCCCCATTAACCAGACATAGCAGCTGCTGCTTCACAGACCCTGACAAAATGGATCCTGTACCTCAAAGTCACATGACCCAATAAGAAAAACACTGTAATGTGCGTGCACAGGAATGGCTGGTCGAGATGGCAACCCTGGAACTCCAGGTCTGCCAGGTCCCCCAGGGCAGCGAGGGCCACCAGGAGAGGAGGGACGACATGGGCAACCTGGAAGTCCTGGTCCACCTGGACCGCCAGGTCCCCCAGGAGAACCACTCGGATATGATGCAGCAGCGCTGGCGGCCCTCTTGGGCCAAGGGCAGACCAAGGTACTAACTACTAACTAGCAACAGGCATAGAGTCTTTGCATAGACTGAAAATGGTCCAATACAGATAAGGACAAATAAGTGAGAGGAAGATCAGAGAACAATGAGTACAAGGACAAACTTATGGAAAGGCAAGGCAGGGTCTAAAATGCAGAAAGAGGGTTGAAGTGGAACAAAGACAGGGAGGGCATCAGGCAGGGAAATGGTACAGAGAAGTGTGGGCAAAACGGAGAAAGGACAGATGCCAACATATTCAGGGACAGGAGGTACTGAGTAATCATGCAGTGTGTTGAGTGCTGCCAATCTTCACTTGCAGGGACCTGACCCACTTAGTGGAGATGAGCCGGCACGTATGTTTGGCACAGACCTCAATGACAGTGAGCGCCGCACCCTCATCATGAAGGCCTATGAAACACTCAAGAGCCAGTGGGAGCGGTTCCGGCGACCCGATGGAGGAAGGGACTTTCCTGCCAAGACATGTCGAGATTTGCATGTTGCGCACCCAGAACTGCCATCTGGTGACTACTGGATGGATCCCAATGAGGGGGACATACGGGATGCAATCCTGGTGCACTGCGACATGACAACCACAGCTACCTGCATCTACCCGCAGCCAAACCGCACCCCTGAGATAACATATGTGGGGGAGGAACAGGAGATCTGGGTCACTGAAGTGGAAGGTGGCATGAAGGTCAGGATTATTGCCAGTTGTAGCCATAGAAACAGTAATCATGACTTCAGTACCTTCAGCCAATAAACAATGTTGCATAGTGCATAGAAACAACTTTCCTTTGCAGCTGCCACAGTTGCCGAGTTCCTAACAACTATTTCCGTGATTACATTACTCTTGGAAGTAGAAACCTGGTTTTAAATTCTTGGCAGTATTTAATATGTTTACAGAGAACACTGTAAAATTTCTGTAGTACCATAGAATTCTTAAAAAATCACAGTGCTTATAGAGTCAAACAGAAATGTTTTCCACTGTTACAGAATTATTTACATCATGTACGAATCCTTGGAAAGAGGATCCACAGTCAAAGGGTCTTCAAAAAATTTTCTCATGGTTGTAGTAGGTCATTCCTACATTAAAAATCCTTTGTTAATATAACTAAAGTTGCAGAATTCCCACATATTTTCACAGTTACAGTGTTCTTCAAAAATGCTTCCACATGTAGTGTGCTGTTATCTCAGTCACAGTCCTCAAGAGAACTAAGTTTATACAGTCTTCAGTATGTTGTCATGCTTACAATGAATCTTCTATTAGTCCCCATGGTCAAAGTTAGAGTTACAAGAGTTTTTGCCAATATTTGTCACAGTTACTGGTTTCTTAGAACCTTATGAGCATAAACGAGATGTTTCATAAGCAAAATTCAGTGGTCATTTCTCACCCAAGTCTCCTGATTAACTGCTAGATGGCTCTGGCAGTCAAATAAGGACTGAGTAGAAATTGTGCAGAGTCAGTGGGTTGGTAACTCACACTTCAAAGACTAGGAAACCTCAGACTAGGACGCAGCGAAGACCCACAAATGGGTTGTAGAGCCAAGGAACAACAACAACAACTGGTTTCTTAGAAACATCTGTGATGAATATGAACTCTATATAGATTTAATCTGCTTATACAATAACAAAAAGTTTCAAATATTTATACAATCCTTAGAACTCTGAAACGTTTATCAATGGTTGTGTTTGCAGCTGACCTACAAAGCAGACAGCAATCAGGTGGGCTTCCTGCAACTCTTATCAAAGGGTGCTTCACAGAACATGACGTACCATTGCCGCAACTCAGTCGCCTACTTTGATGCCATAAAACGCACCTATCGGAAGGGAATTAAACTGATGACATGGAACGATGCAGAGATAATGCCACGTGGCAACCAGAGGTTCCGTTATGACGTGGGAGAAGATGAGTGCAGGGTGAGTTGTTAGAACTGGTACTGAGGTGGGATCATAAACAATGCCTTGATTTGAAGATTGCTGTCTTCTGGGTTATTGCGCCGTGCAGTCTGGTATATTTCCACAAATGTTTCAGAGGCGATGAATGTATCGCCCTGATGATGGAGGCAGTATGACCTCTGAAACGTTGGTGGAAATCTACCAGACTACATGGCACAATAACCCAGAAGACAGCAATCTTCAGACTCGCCGCTGTGAAAACCTCAAATCCCACAACACCTTGATTTGTCTCATATCCACTTAACATTGTCCTGTCATCCACATTCTGACATTCAGAGAGGCGATTTTTCAGACATTTCTTCAACAATGTATGTGTTCTTCTTCCATAATAATCTTCCCTTTATTTTTCACCTTTGGATTGATATGCTATGTGTTTCATGTTCCATTGCTGAGTGATGTCAGGAGTAGTGTTGCTGTGTTAGCAAGAGGGAGGGTGAATGGTATGATGCTATCTATTGGAAAAGTTCTGATATATAGTCTCAAAAATTAAAATGGCTCTTTATCTTGGAATTTGTTGCAGTACAAGAAACCAGAGTGGGCCAAGACGGTGATCAGCTACACCACAGACAAGGCAACACGGCTACCAATCCTGGACGTTGCAGTGCGGGATGTTGGCAACGAGGATCAGAGTTTCTGGCTCGAGATTGGTCCCGTGTGTTACACTTGATTCTCTTCAAACAAATTACTGGCTAAACCATGACATGCAGCATAACAACTATGAAATGACTGGCTGGCAAGGAAATATATGTCATGTTGATTTCTCCAAAAATGGAATTTTGTCAACTTCAAGATTCCACAAGTCCTTATTCAGATTGAAAAATAAGTAGTTTCTGATGCTTGAAACACATGAAATGGTGATTCTGTGTCAAGGTCAAGGTTACAGTATAGTTTTAAAAGTCGGCCAAGAGCAGTCTTTTCTTCGTAATGCTAGAGATTTACTTAACTTTTCCAAGGAGGATGAAACACCTCAAAAACTGAAGGGTGGCAAAAATTCATCACTTCTTACTGAAGGTGAAGCAGTGCACAAGTAACAAGTTTGTGTCTGTCAAACTTTCAAATAAAAATTAAACATCACGCGTCAAAATTATTTCCTCTCACCATTCAACCATTTACATCTCTGTGATGTACATGACGTCATTAGCTCATGAAGTGGTGCCAGGCATTGTGTAGTCATTTTTTCTGATTTAACAAATATGTTACAAATTTTATCATAAAAAATTCATAGGAAGAAGAAGACTGAGGTAGTAGAAAGAAAAATTACATATAAAAACCTCGTCTCTCTCTACCATAATTTGCAGGCCAAAACAACTTCGTGTAAAACATGTTTACTGCAAATTTTTGGCCTAATTTGTTTTTGACTGAGGATATTTAAAATATTTAACGTGAGAAACTGTCTCCAAAACACAAACACTTCATTTCAGTACAACTGCAAAACACTCAAACATTTATTTATTTGCCTTAAGCACCGCACTTCCCCCAACATCTGATTCAATTCCAAAACCACTAGCTTTAAACTCATGACACAAACAAGCACTAAGTGTAATATTTTGGATCATAAATTTTCGAGTTCTCAGTAGCCGAAGACAAGTTGCATTGTTTGCATAATCGTACATTCTCTCTGTTCCTCTAGAAAAGTCTGGCAGAAATTTATCACAGATAAGAAAGAATACGAAGCACAAACAAAGAAGTTAATCAAGCAAGAGTCTGCAGGTCACCAGAGTAAAAAGCTTGAGCACTTCAGGGTTTTGCAATCAAAAGCAATGACTGTGTTCCATGTTGCTGCAGTCATGATTAGCCAGTCCATTAGACAGACGTAAACAAAGATCCAAGAAAAGTGCCAAGTTCCACTTCAGGGATTGTGTAAATTACATGACTCATATTTATTGTCACATAGTTTTAAATGTGTGGAACTTATTAAATCAGGATTATTAACTATTTACATTACATTATATCTATGTATATAATAGCTTAAAATTTAAATTAACTAACCAAACACACCACTGCCATGTGTAGGAAACACTCTAAAACCAAGATACATGATCTGTACAAGTGTATTTATATGGCCACATACATTTTTATAGAAAACTTTACACAACTTTTTGTAATTTTTTACTGAGGAAACTCGTGTGAAACTGTCTCTCTCCTTTCTATTGTGAAACACTGAATAAAATACATATTAAAATAATTAATGTCATCATATTATTTATGCTTAATTCTAATCATGATTATTCCCTTAGCGAGAATTTTTTATTTTTCTGCAGTCATATTAATCTTCGTTCACATATTCCGATGGTACAAGCAACAAGGAACAATGACATTGTACAGAAAATTCTGAAATATTTACACCTCAACAAACGCACGCGCAAGAGAAGAGAATTTGTTCATGAAAGAGCTGATTGTGTCATCGTTATGAACAATGCTAGCTATAAAACATTAGGCTTGATGAACATAAGTTAGTCAAGACATGATAAAGCAGCATATGACACATTTAGTCACAGTGGCTTGCATAACAGTTTATGGAGAAATCAAAAATGCATGAATGAGACGTATCGTAATGTGCTTTTTCTGAGTGTCTATGGTAATATCACTACACCGTTCTGATTTGCCCAGCATCAGAAAACATATTAACACTGACAACATGACTACATTTCTTTTGTGTTGTGATAGTATTCTGTGATCCTGAATTTGGGAGAATATTTTTTTAAAAAGGAACTGAAGTTTCCAAAAAATGTCTTCCCGTAACACAATTCCAGGCTTTTGCAATTCCATTGTTTATATTTTTAGGTTATGAAGCATAACAAGTGCATAAAATCTTTTGAGTTCTTCTCCAGAAAACACTTCACATGTGATTGCAGACTATGCAAATTAAGGAGGGAAGTTCAACATCCTACAAAGTGCTTGGTAGTTTTTTTTTCTCAATCCTCTATTGAGTGCTTGTTTATAATATAAATTGGGTTAAGGATCTCACATATTGTTTTGCCAGTTTCTGGTATGACAGGGCCAACTGTCACAATATCAACCATACATTAATAATATGAAGATGTAGCTGTTGTTGTTAACAACTTAAACAATTAATAAATTATTTTCAAAAATGTATGTTAGTTGCCATTAGTGGGAAAATGTCTTAAGTATGAATAATTAGTAAAATAATTCAGTTATTTTCAAGTGATGTCATGGTTATCAAAGAAATTAGGAAATATATGCATATTTCGACAAATCATTCACAATTTGTTTCTCAAGAGAAACAGAAGAACTTAAAAAATCTAAGTTGGTAATCATTTTCATCACCTACAAGACAAAAGCTTACACCATCCACCGAATTAACAAGTGCAAACAAGCAAGCTGTCGTCTGCTACCAGTGATAAGACTGCTGACAGTGATGCCACTCACAAGTGGTGAGTCAAAGAATTATAAATTACCAGTTTTAAACATGATAAATAGAGGAAAATGCTGCCATAAACGTTTCCAGAAAAAATATGGATTTTAAATCCTTCCAGATTTTGGGATGCTGATACGAGATCTGACACTGTATCAAATTCTGTAAAAATCTGCCCTGAAGAATTAGTAACTGATAATTCTCTTCTGTGAATCCAGGTCCAACAGACAAGCACCACTACTATATAACTAGCAGTCTTTCTCATCATTTAATTTCATACTAGTTCCAGCAAATCATCAATGCTTTCCATCATTAAAACTGTAAAAGTTTTCTCTGTCAGAGTTCACTTCAAACATTAAATTTTCTGAGGTATTATCATCCCTATCCAGAACAAATGGATGAACCTAATACCTCCTGCTATTAATCTTTTACTCACACTACTATGACCAAGTCCATTTATAAAAATAAAATCACACATCCTCAAATTGTTTGCAATTGACCAATTGTACTACATTGTTAACTATAAACTATGCATATCTTAGTAGGATTTGAGGGTCTCACACATTTTGAGCAATAATTTGATCAAAGAATTCTCCCAGCATTTTCATCGTTCTGTTTGATCGCTCCGTCCTGCTTAAATGAGCAGTCTCATGCCTTAACACACAGAAAGAAATTAATTGCTACTGACACTTCCAATTTTTATGACCCAAATATTACACTTAGAGCATATTTGTGTAGTGGTTTGGAAATTAAAATAGGTATTAATAACCTGCATCAGATGTTGGGGAAAGTGTCACAACATTTGGCAACAACAGTTTCAATGAAGAAACATTAGCTGATCACATTCTGCCACAGAACTCAACACCATTCTGCAACTTTAATCGGTGTAATGCATACAAAATAAACAAACAAAAAACTATTAACACTATAAAAAGACACTAGTTTTTATAACGTTAATAGTTCAACTTCAATCTTGGCTACTTAGTCGGCTACCATATCCATTGATACTAAATCAAGCCTTGACTGCAAAATAAACTTCACCAAGGATGGTTACACCACCTCAAATTAAGTTTCAAAACCATTGACAATATCAGTGTCTTTTTTACCATATTCCTTCAGTTCATGAAGTGTATAGTATAAAATCTTCATTGCTTTTATAAGGCAATAAAATTTTCTGAATATATTTTATCAGAGGCTTTCATAGAGATCCCAACAAAACTTCTTTAAATCCTACAACTACTATCATGTTTATCAATATAGATTGCAGAATATGTAATTTTATCATGATTAACAACATATTTGGCACAGTGGAGGTAAATAAAAAACAACCAGAGCAAGTAGCACCTCCCTATTAACAACAAAGTCTGAACACATACAAATAATTATAAATATTAACTTTTAAGGTTTTCATGGCGGTGAGTTTGCAGATGGCTGTCTTCTGGGTTGTTGATCCGTGTAGTCTGGTAGGAGTTTGCCGACGTTTCAGAGGTCCTTGCTTCCTCCATCTGATGATGGACCTCTGAAATGTTAGAAAACTTCTACCAGACTAGATGGGATCAAAAAAAACAGGAGACAGCCATCTTCTAAAATTAACTTCTTCATAATAAAGTTTGAATTCACTACATCGAGCACTAGCAAGTAAAGAAACAGTATGGCAAAAGAAAATATTACGTGCCATTAGAAAAGTGTACATTGTTCACACACTGACCAGGTACGTAATTTAACCTTAAATTATCTGCACTTATTTTTAAACCAGAAAATAATAACACGAAAAACATTAATTGAATCTATTAGTATTAATTATTACTTACTTCCAAAATCTTCACTGGATATATGTTTCTGTGAACTAACCACAAACCGCACACTTGGCTTGAAAACCGCGCTTTCACCGAACGCCATCTTTGATTACCAGCATGACCAACCTTACGTACTCCACGGAGCCAAGTCCTTCCAGAGAAGCCAACTGGTGCTCAGCCACTCAAGAAATTCCCAACATTTTAATCGAACCCGAAGGCTCTCAAATTTTCAAGAGCCAACCACTGGCTCCTACACTGAGCCAGATGAATACAGTCTACGCCACCTCATCCGATTTCTCTGAGATCCATTTTAATGTTATCCTCCCACGTACGTCTAGGTCTTCCCAGGAAAAATTCGTTGAAATGGGCAGGTCAACCCCTTTCTTCCCCCCAAAAATTTGAAACAACTAAAGAATAGTGTACGCCGTTTATCTCATTTTTGGCACAAAGTTGATTCTTGTCTGTGTGGTTTTAAGAAACCTCCAATGTCTCCTTTCATAATCTAAAAAAGTCGATTACAATCAAGGGTTTTGGCTACACTTTTTAAATGGTTACGCCAAGCCACTGCTTGTTAAATAATTTTCTTGCATGCTTTCTGTTTTTCCCAGTTCCTTCATGCAAATGACGTGACAAAATCTTCAATGAGGCCAAAACCACCTCCGTCCACATCCTTTCCACTTCATTATCATCCTCTAATTCGACATTACATAGTCTCATTTACTAAAAAAAAGCGTCTTTCTCTAACGACAACAGCATACTAATACCTAAAATATCAGCTAAATTTCCGTCAACGGCCATACTATGCTGAAAACACCGGTTCTCGTCTGATCACCGCAGTTAAGCAGCATTGGGCGTGGTTAGTACTTGGATGGGTGACCGCTTGGGAACACCACGTGCTGTTGGCTTCATTTTTTTTATTTTGCTTTTTTCTTTAATAACTGCAGCCAGCATGTCGGCGTCGTTGGGACTACTCCCAAACTACCTATTTGCCGAAATGATTGCATTGTTTAATTAAGGCTTATTCTAAAAAATTCATTTTGCTGGCAATTCGTTTCTCAGTAAGTGCACTCGAGCCTATCTAGTCTGTTCCGCGATTATCGAAAACGCAATGAAACGCGTGAATGAGTGTTGGGAGATACCTGTCGAGCATATGAGATAATATTCCTCATCGCAGTCTCTCAGTATGAAATTTTGCCTGTCCAGGGGGTGCGATAGTCTACTTCCGAACACAACAAGCCAACCGAGAAAGGTGTGAGACGGGACATCTCCGAGTTAAGATACACACCGCTTGTCCAATACTTGGAGGGGTGAACATAATATGAAATAATTTTTTTTTTCTCCGGGGTGCTAATCAGATAAACACAGAAGGCAAGGGGGTTAGGCGCATGTCATATGCTTCAAGGAATTAAAAATTTAACTGTGGGATATATTTCAGAATGTTATTTTCCCTCCTAAATTTAACACACCATTCAGGAAAGGCATCAGACTGCGCGTCTCGTCGTTAAGATACAAAGCGATTGTTCGTCACTTGGAGGGGTGAACATTTTACTGAAATCTCTTTTTCTTTTACAGAATGCCTAAAGATAGTCATAGAAAGTAAAGCTGCACAGGCGTCTATCAGTAGTTGTCTGTAGATCGCAGACGAATACTAGGTGAAGGTTCAGCTTGGATGGTTTGTTATCCTACTGTGTCGGGCAGTGTTCCAAGTGCCGGCGAATACGTACTTGTTCTAGCAAGACCATATCGTGTATAGACTGAAATACTCTATTGTGTCTTGGCGTTGTATATTATTCATCGGCCACTGGGCAGCTCCTGATTTACACCCACCGAGAGAGTCAACTGTGATTTTCTCCTGCAACGGTATTTAGAAAATCATTATTTCAGCAAGGAACCACTCGGCCAGGTAAAATCTGTCTGCCGTATATTTCTGCTTATGTCCATGTATTTTATATTGGGAATTTTGAGGAAGTCGTCCGAGTTGAATCTTACTGGGTTCGGCCCTGTATTTGTTAGTGGTATCGACTTTAGAAGCTGGAAGTGTCGTTTCCTAAAGATAATCAGGAATCCGTTCTCTTGTTATTTTGTCTTTCAATTGATTGTGATTTTGAAGGTAATAAGGAATGGACTTGATATAGAAGTAACTCAGTCAAATCTAAAGCCAACGGCCATACCATGCTGAAAACACCGGTTCTCGTCTGATCACCGCAGTTAAGCAGCATTGGGCGTGATTAGTACTTGGATGGGTGACCGCTTGGGAACATCACGTGCTGTTGGCTTCATTTTTTTTTCACGTGTTTCTCCAGCACACACAGTCTCGACACAATACATTTTCGCGTCAGAAGCCACCGGACGGTGAAGTTAACCACTCTAACGACAAGTATGAATTTAATTTGCTAGATGGCTCCACTATACAGCGGCTTCTGGAAAATCCTGATGACGTCATAAAGTGGGTGTGGTATCAATGCACAGCAGTGACAGCGCAGATGGAGTAGTTACTATTACGACGTGGAAGACATTTGAGAATCTACCTGGTGAGTGTTCAAATTAAAACTCTGTACGAGTTGGGTTTCCCCATGGAGCAGGGAACTTATCCAGAAATTTGTAAAAAGGATTCATTCGTCAGTGGGTCTAGTTGAACGCAGATTTAATTATTATTTTGTCGACTATAGGATGTGGTACAATCATTAACATAGCAACCAGTACAATTTAAAATATTAGTTGGGTTTAACAAACATGAAATATTAAAACAAGTCCACTGCTGTACAGCAGATTAGTAATACTAATGATTGATACTATATGTATACTATAACCTTTAAAAGAATTGTCTATTCTTAAACTGTAGGAATTCATCAACAGAATGAAAGGTGTATGTATTTAGGTATGTTTTTAATGGTGTCATAGATTTTAGACATTGTGGTAACACCGTGTATAGTTGGATTTGTCTGAAAAAGTTCTAGATTGTTGCCAGTGAAGTTTATTAATGAAAATATATAGTCAGAAGGAAGAATTAAAATTCCTAGTTTCTTTAATAGGCTTTTACACGAATTTATATGTTTGCCAATAGCCATGATTATTGCATTTACATACTTATTTCAGGTGTGCTGTTCCTTCAAGGTTTAACGTTCAAAACCGCATGAATTTATAAGTTTTATTGCGTGCTTTTCGTCCACCTTACACCTCCCCCCCCAATTACGATTAGGTCTCTGTGAAAGAAAAAGCGATTGGGGCCATTGTTTTTTCCCCGCAAATATAAATTTATTTGTAGTTGCGCTTATCTTTTGTTTGTAATTCTGTCGGGCTCTAGAAACAAATCCCGCCGACTTGAATAGCTCTGTACCGTCCCTCAGACGCTAAGATAATGTTTTTAGAGCGTCGGTAAATACTTCATTCAAGGATTACTGGCATTAATACATTAAAAAGAAACATGTATTAGTGAACGAGCCTGGTTCACAAAGAGACAAGAAGTTCATTGTTACAATTTGAAGAACTGCAAACATGACAGAATTTTAATTTATTCTCCTGAATTACTGTTAATGTTATAATTAGTGTTTAATGACCCTGTGTAGCAGCCAGCATCTCGCAAGGATTGCGTCTGTGCTGCAAGTTTAAACGGTGTGTACGCAACACAAAGCCGTAGAACACAAAATAGCTTCATTGTGCAACTCATTGACGAGAACTAGATAATACATTCAGCTATAAATTATGCAATCTCAGAGCGGAAGGAGGAAGTGGCCAGACAGAAGTCTCATTGTCGAGAGAAGGCGGAATTTTGCTTTATATCGATAGCCAAGAGGAAAAGTTAGGTTAGGTTTATTTCACGAATTCCCAACCACATTTTCGTAAATCTTTAAAACAATAGACTTGGTAACTGGTAGCAACAGTATTAATAGTTGTAATTTTTTAAATGTATAACAGTATAGTAAATTACTTCGAGACGCGCACTAGCCGTTTCTGGAAATTAATGAAAACATTTTATTCACAAAAGTTGTGTCAGCAGACGTGTGGGGGGCGTCCAGACATCTCACCGATGGCAAGGTGCGCAGTTTGTGTGGAAGAATGGGGAACAAGGACAACGGAATATTCATTACCTCACAAAAACGTCATACAAAATTGTAATTTGTTATCGGACTCAGTGGATTTTGACAACCCATAGACATCACTAGTCGACCAACAATTGTCATTGTAAATTCTGCAGTTTTTAATGATAGTCTAATGATTAAATTTCTGAAATAGGTACTGTGAAGACTTTTATTGTTTATAATCCATACGAGAACGACTGTCGTGTTTAAAACGTGAATTCCTAGAGCTGCAGATGAAAATTTTTGAAGACATGGGGTCATATTCGCCCTCTCTTATCGACTCACGGGTCTAAGGGTTGTATGTTATGACAATGCCATGGCGTCGACAGGATTTTTCCATGGGGGAGGGGCTGCCAGAAAATTTGAATACAAACATACATTTAAGCATTAAGTTCTTTAACACTCTTGTATTCATTGTAGTTTTTTAGTAATTGTTTTATTACTAACTTTCGTTTAAGCCACAAGTTGTCAAACACCGATCAATAAATGTGATGTATTGCCCATGATATTTGTTACAATGTCTCTTAATCTGTTATTTTTAAAGAAAAAGTCTTTGTAAATGATCGCTTTAATTTCAAAAAATCCAAATCATGTGTTTGTAATTAACATATTCTTTAAATATTGCAAATGAAGAACATTAACACAATGTGCTTACATAATGGACTCATACGCAGATGGTCACAAGATCAAATCATATCGTCAGGTTTTTTTTATTGTTCATGCAGCCACCATCGTTTTTCTTTACATTACTACACCATTTTATATTTACGAAAAGTCTGTTGCCAGACATCATTGTATGGCCCCACAGTAAGTGATACTTGTGACAGTCCCACCTCACAAGTTGGCATGCCTGACATGTTGGTATTACCAGCTCTGTAGGAAATTCATCTAGCGGTTTTCGAGTTGAATCATGCAGGCAAGTGGATAAACGTACAGACAAACATGGCCAACCTTATATAAAGAATGCATAAAAGGCTGACCTATGATAAAATTATAAAGGGACTAACCAGGGTAATGTAAATTTTCATTTATGACTTCTGACCATGAGATGGTTTGTTCTCAGAACAATGAGTGATGACTGTGGTGGCGGCGGCGGCGATGGAGGTGGCGGTGGCGATGGAGGTGGCGGATGTGATAGCTCATATCACTGTGACTCCAGCCACAATGATTCTAGTCACCATGACTCCAGCCACAACGATTCTAGTCACCATGACTCCTGTCACAATGATTTCAGTCACCGTGACTCCAGCAAACACGATTCCAGCCACCGTGATTCCAGCGACTACGGCTTCAACCATGACTACTCATCACATGACACTGGAGGAGATGATGGTGGCGACAGTGGCTCAAAAACAAAGGAGAAAAGGCGGAAGAGAGAAGTACTCCACCAAGAACAGGATTGTTGCGTTGTCCTATGAAGTTGTCTGTACTGTGTGTCATCTCATAATCACGATCAAGAAATAACAAGTTCTTTGCTGAAAATACAGCTTTTGCCAGTAATGCAATGCTTGAAGCATTCACCTAACCTAACCTAATATTAAGAGGACAAAATCTACTTCTGTTCACAACTACCCTGCAGATGTGAGGTAGAAAGAGTACCATACTTGTCATGTGGTCATGGAAATGCAAAAACACAAATTTCAGTGTAATAATTCTGTAAAAATAGTAAGTTCTTGTGTAATATAATGTTTTGAACATGCTTATCATACTAGAGCAGCACATGTGCCAACTAAATGTTGAGAATATCCCTTGATATCTTGCAATATTTATAAGCACTACATTTTCACATGAACCACAAACAAAATGTAGCTACAAGAATCACCGCTACATAGTCTAACCCAGTGGTATTCAACCTTTTTTGTTCGCGTACCAACAAAGTTGTTGGTGTATAATTCACGTTATACATAGTATATAATCTACATCTAAAATAAATTAAAAAAATTACATCCAAAATAATGTATTAAATAATAAGTTTTAAATGAGAAAAAGGAGAATCAAGCTATTAAATAACAAATATATTATTGCCAATGATATAAAAATTAATAAAGGAACAAAGGTATTTTAGCAAAGCAAAATTATGTGTTTAAATCCTGCCTATTCAGTCAGGTTCCAAAGCACTATGTGGAATAAAATGAAACGAGCCGCCCAGATAATCACAAAGGAGAGCGAGAGAGAGAGAAAATTGCGCTCTCCCAAATCGAATGTCCTTACGTCCGGTTCTCCTGTGGCTAACCCTAAATCTGGCCCTGATTATTCAGTGTTTATCGTAAAATAATATTATTTTTTTAAAAATTTCATGTACCCCAGGTTGAATACCACTGGTCTAACCCATCCAGTATGGATACAGACTTGGTGCACGTGCACAAATCGTGTTCCCACAATCTACTATGACAGAACTGCTGACAATGATTGAATTCCTTGCGAAGAAAAACTAAACTGTAAAAAGTCTACGAGTGACTTCATTCTACAGAGATGCATACATGTGCACCGGCAGTTTCAGAATGTAGGTGAAGCACTTTAAAGACAGAAACATTGACATCGCCAGTCAGCCGAGCTGTGATTCACCAAGAAGTGTCGTAACTGCTTGCAACAAGCACAAATTTCATGTGTTCATCAGATACGACCAAAAGGTGACAGGAAAACTGTACAGCAGCCTGGCATAGGACACTTTTGCCATTTTGCAATGCGGGAGGTGACTCCAATTTCGGAACATCAGGAAGTCTGTTTCCATCAGGTTACCTGCTTGCTTACCGAGTAACAACGGAAGACATGCATCCTATGTCATCACAGTTGAATGCTGCCAAGTGTAACGACTTGTTCATCAACGTCATATCTGGTGATGATACTTCATTCCACCATTTTGAACCACAAACAAAATTAGAGCTTACTCATCGCCCTGATGATAGAAACAGCAAGCACCTCTGAAACATCGGTAAACTTCTACCAGACTGTGTGGTGCAACCACCCAGATGACATCTGTCTCCTTACTTACTGCCATGAGAAAGAAGTCTCACAAAATTAAAGGACATGAACTGGCTTCGTACGACATCTCCAAAAGACGAACAGTAACCTCAACTGGCATAGATTGTGGAGTACCGTGTGACAGACAAATGACCTTATAATGTGCATCTGACATGGGAGAAGATCATGACCTCTGGTATGACCTTTTTAATATCATGCATCCTGCAAAAGGTTTGTTCAGAATTAAAAAAAAAAAAAACGCATCCACTCACTGGGCTTTCATTACGAGTTTTATTCAACATGCGTGCTGTGATGATTGTATTAAGATAATCTTAAGTATAATTTTATATTATCATGTAGCTTCTATACAAAATGTATTTGCTTTCATGTTTATTGTACCAGAAAATTTTAAAATATTTTTGAACTTCGATTAAACCATTAAAAATGTGCGTGTGTATGCACAAGTTCTGAGCTGTGATAAATTTATGATATGATTTCAGGCGATGTTCCTAAATAGTGTGACAGTTTGATGAAACTGTACGTAGTGTGTAATTTAGACATTTTTTAAGATATTGTAGGTGCGTCATATAGGGCTGGGGCACTGAAATCAGTGTGTAGGGAATTAGGGAATTATAAGTTAGACTTAGTGGCAGTGCAGGAAGTGCGATGGGAGGGGGAGGGCACGATCCCAGTGGACAATTTTACATTTTTCTATGGAAAGGGGAATGACAATCATCAGCTAGGGACGGGTTTTTTTGTTCATAGCAGAATTAGGGCAGCAGTTAAGAGAGTAGAATTTGTTAGTGACAGGTTGTCTTACGTAATTTTGGAAGGACGTTGGTGCGACATCATTGTCCTTAATGTTCATGCCCCAACTGAAGACAAAAGCGATGATATCAAGGATAGCTTTTATGAAGAATTGGAATCAGTATTTGATACATTTGGCAAGTATCACATGAAAATTCTGCTAGGAGATTTCAATGCAAAAATTGGGAGGGAGGATGTCTTCAAACCCACAATAGGCAGCGAGAGTCTCCATGCACTTAGTAATGATAATGGCGTCAGAGCAGTGACCTTTGCTACGTCAAAAGATTTAATTGTAAAAAGTACAAAATTTCCACACCGTGATGTTCATAAATACACTTGGACTTCCCCAGATGGCAGAACACACAATCAAATAGATCATGTTTTAGTAGATAAGAGAAGGCAGACAAATGTAATTGATGTGAGATCATTCAGAGGAGCAGATTGCGACACTGATCATTATCTGGTGGTAGCAAAAGTGAGGGAGCGGCTTTCAGTAAGTAGACGAACTAAACAAAATTTTGACACAGAAAGATTTGATTTGAAAAAATTAAGTGAGGGAGAGGCAAAGGAACAATATCAAGTTGAAATTTCGAATAGGTTTCAAATTTTAGAGACAAATGAGGATAATGAAAGTGTGGACATCAACAGGGAGTGGGAAAATGTCAGAAACTGCATCAAAATTTCAGCAAAAGAGAAACTAGGATACTACAGGAGAAAGCAAAATAAACCGTGGTTTGATGAAGAATGTTCAAAATTAATAGATCGAAGGAAGCAAACAAAACAAATGTGGATAATCTATGTAACGTGAGACGTGAGGCTAATAGAACCTTTAGGACTAAGAAAAGGGAATACCTGAAGGGCAAAATTGCTGAACTTGAGACAAATAATAAGGAAAAAAACATCAGAGACCTGTACAGAGGCATTAATAACTTTAAGAAAGGATATCAACCCCAGACTAATTTGGTAAAGGATGATAGTGGCAATTTGCTTGCAGATCCAATAAAAATTGTGAATAGGTGGAAAAATTTCTTTAGCGAGCTCTTAAATGTTCATAATACTGGTGATATTAGACAGATTAAAATGCATACAGCTGAACTGTTGGTGCCAGAACCTAGCTTAGATGAAGTGGAACTAGCCATTGGGAAGTTGAAAAGTTATAAATCTCCAGGAATTGATCAGATTCCGGCCGAATTAATTAAAGCAGGTGGCAAAGGGTTGCATATGAGGATCCATAAGCTTATTCAGTTAATTTGGGATAAGGAAGAGATGCCACATCAATGGAAGGAATCCATAATTATTCCTATTTATAAGAAGGGGGACAAGACTGAGTGTGGTAATTACCGAGGAATATCGCTGCTATCAACCTCATACAAAATTCTATCCAACATTCTTTTGGCAAGATTAACCCCATATGCGAATGAAACTATTGGGGATCATCAGTGTGGGTTCAGACGAAACAGATCAACGATTGATCAGATCTTTTGCATTCGTCAGATACTAGAGAAAAAATGGGAGTTCGGTGGGACTGTACATCAGTTATTTATAGATTTCAAAAAAGCCTATGACTCTGTGAAGAGAGAAGTGCTATATAATATTCTTATTGAATTTGGTATACCAAAGAAGCTAGTGGGTCTAATAAAAATGTGCTTAAATGAAACCTGCAGCAAAATTCGAGTAGGTAAATATGTATCTGAGACATTCCTCATCAAGAACGGTCTAAAACAAGGAGATGCTTTGTCTCCCTTGCTCTTTAACTTTGCGCTAGAATACGCCATCAGGAAGGTCCAAGGTAGGCAGGAGGGTTTGCAATTGAATGGGACACATCAGCTATTGGCATATGCTGATGATGTTAATTTATTGGGGGACGATATAAATACAATAAAGAGGAACGCAGAAGTTTTACTAGAGGCTGGTAGACAAGTGGGGCTGGAAGTAAATTCAGAAAAAACTAAGTACATGTTAGTATCTCGTCATCAGAAGACAGGCGGGCAAAATTATCTTAGGGTGGCTAATAAATCCTTTGAAAGGGTTACAAAGTTCAAATATTTGGGAACAACAATAACAAATCAAAATGATACTTGTGAGGAAGTTAGGAGGAGACTAAATTCCGGAAATGCTTGCTACTTCTCAGTCCAAAATATTTTGTCTTCCCGTCTGATTTCTAAGAACCTGAAAATTAAAGTATACAAAACAATAATATTGCCTGTTGTTTTGTATGGGTGCGAAACATGGTCTCTCACTCAGAGGGAGGAACACAGATTGCAGGTGTTTGAGAATCGGGTGTTGAGGAGGATATTTGGGCCTAAGAGGGAAGACGATGGGGCGTGGAGAAAACTGCACAATGACGAGCTTAAAAATCTGTACTGCTCCCCCAGTATTGTGAGGGTGATTAAGTCGAGAAGAGTGAGATGGGCGGGACATGTAGCGCGCATGGATGGGACAAGAGGTGTGCACCGGGTACTGGTTGGGAAACCTGAAGGGAAGAGACCGCTGGGGAGACCTAGACGTAGATGGGAGGATAATCTCAGGCGGGATCTATGGGAGATAGGAGTTGAAGGAAACTGGATTTTGTTGGCCCAGGACAGGGTCCGGTGGAGGGCTTTGGTTAATTCGGTGATGAACCTTCGGGTTCGGTAAGCCATCTAGTTAGTTAGTTAGTTAGCGTCATATTGTGATTTATTTAAATAGTATTAGAAATATATTAAAATTGGCCGTCATTCACAATATAAGATAATTAAAAGATTAAAATATCATTTTTCGTTCCTTATCAAGTACTCGATTTACATGTGGAACATTTACGACATGTTTCAGCTATCAATAGAGCCATCATCAGGTGTTATGTTACAAATTTTTTAACTGAATTACTGAATTTTAATGATTTTTAGTTTTCATTTTTCTTATCATTTTTCTCATCCTTCATACAATCATATTAGTGACATGTGACACAACAATGGATGAAGATACAATATGAAGGATGAGAAAAATGATAACTAAAAATCATTAAAAAATCAGTAAAATTCAGTAATTCAGTTAAAAAATTTATAACATAACACCTGATGATGGCTCTATTGATAGCCGAAACATGTCGTAAATGTTCCACATGTAAATCGAGTACTCGATAAGGAACGAAAAATGATATTTTAATCTTTTAATTATCTTATATTGTGAATGACGGCCAATTTTAATATATTTCTAATACTATTTAGACATTTTTTATATATAAATTTGAAACATCCTGAATATATTTTGTTTAGATATGACAAACAGTTATCTTGTTAGTATGTGGTTAGGTCCATCCTCTGTGAACTACAAATTGGATATAAGTTGGAGGTAATTAAATTTGTGTAAAACAAGCAATTCTTGTGTTTATATTTTTAGTTTTAAGAGTGAGGATATGGGGGGGGGGGGGGGGAATTATGTGATCCAAAAGAAAATATTAAGGCCAGAAGCTGTGCATGATCAAACTTATCGCAACTGTTAACCTTTAATGACCTCTTACTCATACGTCCATGTCAGTGGCAAATCCTCTGCTCTCCTCCACTGTCATGGCAATGATTTATCACACTGATGATGGTGGCAGCAAGTACCTCTGAAATGTTGGCAAGTTCTACCAGGCTACATGGTGATACAACCCAGAAGACGCCCATTTTCATACGACTGAGAACCTGTAATCCCACAGTGTTAATCAAGGTTATAAAAAAGAATTTTCAAAGAGAACTTTGGCACAAGAACTTAAGATAATAAAAGGTGGGAGACCCTGCCTAACTCATACCTGTGTCAGTATATGAACACGAAGATGTAACAGTACTACGGAATCGAGGGGAACAAAACGCAGAAGTTGCAGCAAGTAGGTCAGACTTAATAATTAAAACTAGAAAGGTAACATTTGCTTATTAACAGATGTAGCAGTGCCATTGGATAGGAATGTAATACAGAAGGAGACTGAAAAATAAATTAGAAATACAAAAATCTTGAGTGAACAAATTCAGTGAACGTAAAATACGAAATGTTTCGTCATACCAGTAGTCACTGGGGCCACAGGAATTGTAACTAAAGAGCCTAAAAAAAATCTTGAAAGAATAAAAGGAAAGTTTTCTATAGATTCTCTGCAGAAAGCAGCCCCATGCCAGGAACATAACATTTTATAACGAAAGTTACAATCTCAAACTTGAAGCCTGAGTAGTGGGATTCATCAATGGTTCAGGAGGACCGGTATCAAGAAAAGGAAAAATCTGTGAAAAGAGAAGAAGAAATAATAATAAAAACCTGAACACTACGGTGTGATTGTTGGGCGATTTATTAATGCTGCATATCTGCATTCGTCCACATATGGCAGGCCACAAAACATAACAGAATTGTTCTAGTGCAACTACATTCGGTACTTTATTAATTACTCCCCCTCCAATAACAATTCTACCATTTTGAAACTTTTAATATGCACCCATTCACACACACACACATACAAAGTACAATAATTCAGAATAAAAAGTAAAATAAAGGAGTCCCACACACGCCATGTAGGTTGCTTGGGGGGGAGAGGTCAGCATGACGCTCTGGCCACGCTTTACCCCTGGGAAAGGACCCCAATACCCAACGGATACGAGGCTGGGTAGGCTCCAGAGCTGGTCTGGATGCAGAGACTAGAGGAAAAATCCTCTGCCCCTGTTGGGGATCGAACCGGTCATCCAGCCCATAGCCAGTCAATATGACTGACTGAGCTATCCTGGCTCCAATTCAGAACAAGGACTTTAAAGTAGGATTTGAGGTTCTCATGGCAGAGAGTATGAAGATGGCTGTCATCTGGGTTGCAGCGCCACAGTCTGGTAGAAGTTGCCAACATTTCAGCAGCCCTTGCTGCCTCCATCATCAGGGCAATAAGTCCCATTTCCCTGATGATGAAGGCCTCTGAAATGGCAAACTTCTGCCACACTACATGGCATTACAACACAGAAGACGGTCATCCTCAAGGATATTAAAATTTAAAAGCACTTCACAGATGTCTTTAAGGTTCATAAGTAATTATTTTTTGACATTACTAAATCATATTTTAAGACTTTTTATACCTTCGGAGTCTCAAACCTTTTCATTCAAACCAAGAACGTCTCAGACTAACCGGTTGAGAAGTACTGCTATAGTATAATGAATGATGATTCATCAACTGCACATTATCTAATGTCAAATGAATGTATGATAAGTGAATTGTGAAGGAGATGTAAGTAATCATGGACTATTTTTAAGGTATTATTCCAGAATTTGTTGTGAAAAACTAAGAAAAACCACAAAAACAACAGTCAAAAGAGTCAGTGTCCATGCTGAGATTTGAACATCAAACCTCCCATATAAGAAGCTAGAGTGATGGTCACTTCGCTGAAAGTTTTGTATAGCTATCACAGGAGCCACAGAAAATAGCTTCTGCATTGAACATCTTAAGATGTAAGATTTTGCTTACGTTAGGTATTTAAAAATTGGACAAAAGTGTTTGGAATGAAGGTAAGGATACGCTACAGTGGCAAAATTAACAGGAATACATTCAATGTGCTCTATAATACACATTACACTGATCAACACAGAAGCTTGCACAAAACAGACGAGCTGTCTACGGCTTCCAGAGTCTCAGCAGTCCATCCTCACTATATGAACACAACAGGTTCTGATGCGGATGATGTGACACTCCTATCACATCTTTCTCGTGAACCTGATGACAAAAATAAAATAAATAAATTTCAGTTTATAATGTTCTGCCTTCCCCATCTGCCATATAAAAAAACAAACATTACCTATTGTATTGTATGGGTGCGAAACCTAGCCTGTCACATTAAGGTAAGAACAATGATGGTGTCTGATAACAGGGCGCTGAGGGGAATATTTCGACGTGAGAGAAAACAAGTAACGGAGGCTGAAGGGAACTGCATAATGAGTAGCTCCATAGTTTATACTATTCACCAAATATAATTAAGATAATCAAACCAAGGAGAATGAAATGAGTGGGGCATGAGCACGCGTGGGGGAGACGAGAAATGAGTACAAAAGTTTGGCCGGAAGAGCCTGAACAGAAGACGCCATTCAGAAGACCTAAACATAGATGGGAATATAACATTAAAATGGATCTTAGAGATAATTTAGGTGTATGGATTCGGTTAATCTGGCTCAGGAGGGGGACATGTGGTGGGTTCTTCTGAAAACTGTGATGAACCTCCAGGTTCCTTAAAGTGAGGACAATTTCTTAACTAGCTGAGCATAATATTAGCTTCTCAAGGGTTTTGGTCCATGGAGGTAGTTACTTGCAACGCAAAGAACAGCATTTACACTAGAACAGTAATGCCACGACATACATAACTGCATCCCACTGCCTAGAACTGGACTTCTGCCCTGAATGGCAACACATTATCTGGTATGAAATACCTCGGTATTTCAATTTCTAATAATTTTAATTTTAACGTAAAATTCCTTTTCTAACCATCTGACCCAGTGCTTCCCAAACCTGGGTAAATTACCCAAAAGGGGTAAAAGTGGTTTTTTTTGGGTACCGACACAACTCAGAATACACATTAAAATTTACCGTAGAAGTGTAGAAGTACTCTGAAGAAAGCGATCAGTCATTGTGCACCGATACTCTAAAACAGTCTAACGAGTATTTATTCGCTATTTAATATATGAGCCATACTCTTGTTATTAGATTCAATCATTTTTGCCACGCTTGCATGCACATGGAGAATTGAAAAAGTACGTCTACACCTACCGCTCCCCTAAACTAAAGTTAGTGAGTCTAGTTGTCTAGTCTAAACTTTAGGTGCAGTGTGTTGCTAGCTATGGCGGTGTGAGGTACGTATCGAGTTGGCTGTGTTTATGAATCGTACCGTACACAATTGGAAAAGGTAATCTTCATTATATAATTTTAATTTATTTAAAATAATATAATGAATATTCAAATCCTAATTTTTACTTGTCATATATGTTTTCTGTGCAGTTAGTGTTTTACCTACGTTGGGTAAAAAGGACTTTCTGATAAGCGGTTTCGGGTAATGAAAGAAAAAGTTTGGGAAGCAGTGATCTAACCAACACATGCAACCAGCGACACGACAGCTCCAGTGGGTTCTAGATACTGTGCTGCTTCTGTGTTTAGTTTCCACCAACAGCGCATGTTGAATTATCATTTAATTCTGACTTTGCAGCCAAAGGAACTGTTTTAGTCTTTGCAAAATAACAGTGTCATGTTCTGCTCCACAAAGCGGACTGTTTCCGATGATTACGCAAGCTTCATAAGTACAGGTCTTAATGTGTAAAAGGATGTATCATATAAATACAGCATGAAATTCAAGCGGTGTTGGAGCAGGAGCACAAAAGTCAGGGTAAGAACTTGCAAATTATCTTTCTTTAAATGGTTTCATCCGTACAGAGGGAGTAGTACAGATTGTAAACCCGTAACTTTTTAACTAATCATGTCCTTTTCTTCTACCTAGTTCTGCCTGCATAGATTTTAAAACTCCGAATACTCTCATCATATCTGAAATATCTAACACTCCTAAAAGTATTCCACATATGAACATTGAAGAGGCTTATAATTTGTGGCTATATAAAATTGTAATATGCTTATTTACAATAACTTATCAGCTAGTACTACAAAATAAAGCCTAAATACATATTTTGCATTCTATTTTTGTAATTTTGCAAAACTTTGACTGTGCCAAATTTCTAAGCCATTCATTAAATGGTGCTGTGATCTCTCTACGCACATTAAAACGCTGAATGCCAACATCTTGCAATAATACTCACGTTCAGAGTCCGTTCCAGCTTGCCAGATGCCGTCGAGAAACAATACAGCACGAGGTCCTCTCCAACACAGTATATCCACTCTCCACGTGGCGACAGGGTACAGCAAACAAAGTCACCACCCTCACGCTTACCACTGGAGAACGACCTCACAATCTACTCACACAAATTATAAATGATTATGCAACTCAAAATAGCCAATACAAGCACTTCTCTACAAATAGCCACTTGCCCTAAAAGCAAGGAGACAATGAATTTAAGACACTACATTTCCAAGATTTGATTACGATACCTCACAGACAATGGGAACATTTCATTCATTTTAAATGCAACCAGGAGAATATATCCTGTGTTATAATAGGAAGCCTGAAACAAAATGTTATCACTATGGTCATATGGCACCGACAGAAATACATCTGATTCGTATTCAGGTGGAGCATGGTTTAAATATTACTCAATTCACTGGTTCTTGTAACGCTATTTTGTCTACGTCAGTTCTTCTAAGTTAATTCCATGACAATATGTCAAATTAGGCAAAATAATATGTTTTATTCAATGCCAAATTAGACACTACAAACAGTGCCATCTTTATTGGGTTGTAAGTATAACTGCCGAACATTTACTCCTGAATCAGAATTCTTTTGCCAGTGCTTGTTCAAGCCATGACATCTTAGCACAGCTCTAACCCTACAGAGTGACTTCCTTCTCTAAACATCATGGCATGAAGCATCCAGTGAGCAGGGCTGTAAAACTCCAGTAGACTCCACTTTGGCAAGCCAGCATTGTGCCAATCGTGTCTTGCCTAAACCCTTTCGCTGCAAAGCTCACAACATTACAAGGCAAGTTAGCAGCCAATTTCCACAGAACTCACATTATTGTGAGTTCAAACTTCATGGCCCTATGAATACTGTATTCATGCAATGATTTTTTTTCTGTAAGTGTGGGACATCTGTTGGCAATACATACAAGCATCTGCCTATGTTAAATATAATTCTTCCTGTGAGATATAGTTTTGTTTTCAAAGTTCCAGTTAGTGCTGTCATGTTAAGTGGTAGCCATGGCTTCTTTTAGACATAAACAGAATGCAGAAAATTTTATTAGTAAACTCTTCTTTGCAGAACGTACATCTCAGGGTAGTAAATAGTCTTAAAAAAACTAAAAAGTTATTTACAATGCCAAGGAATTTTGCATTTACAAAAATTATGCTGCAAAAAGTTAAGAAGTGATCAAATACTACATCCAGAAATTCATTTTAGAGGAGATGTGTTTCTAAAATCAACACAACCTACTTTTAGGTGTGCAGATTCACAAATTAACAATCCTGCTAACGCATATTGTCCGGTGTATAAAGTGAAGCTTTCGCGGCAACTGAAGTTGATGAAAGACTCTAAGGTTGGCCTATCATCACAAATATTTTGATAACATCCAGAAAATGACAGACGCCATACTAGACATTTCAGTAAACAAGGGGATCTATAGCCACCCACACATCACTAAGCAGATACTGAGTTACAATGCACAGTAGTCTTGTCGGTTCCACATCACCCTAAGACATGGCAGTCAAGAAAAACAATTCCCTATGTTCCTGCTAGAACTAAATTTACTACAGTGAAACCTCGATGCATCGTTTTCGGCGGGGGTGGGAAATAAAAACGATGAATGCGGGAAAACGATAGATGCGGGAAAACGATAGATGCGGGAAAACGATAGATGCGGGAAAGCATTAAAAATTTAAAAAAAAAAACAATGTTTCTCTTTCAAAGTTACTTCTTTTTACCAAAAAAGTCTTTAATGGACAACTGGTTTGTCGAAACTTTACGTTTTAGACCAAACAGAGCACTTTCCACGTTCAAAATGTTTTCCTCGTCACGTTCACTAATATTAAGCACATAAAAGAACGACTTCACTTTCGCCAATGCAGCGTGCGCTTCGGCAAAACTCGGCAAAGCTTCGGGCTCGCATTCGTCGTCTTCTTCTTCCTCACCACTCCCACCCCCTTCGCGGACAATAACAGGAAGAATGGAAATACTATTACTGCCGAACTCAACGAAACGTAGCTGTAGAAAACCCTGAACCGCTGGAAACGAGATGAACCAGAAGAAAGAAAAGTGCCGCCAGCCTTTCCTTTGTACTTGTAATAAAAGCATTTGTGAAGAAATTCACACTGCACATGCCATCTGGCATCGCTGGAACGAAATATGAGTGCACCCAAATTAAAATCGTAAAATTTCTGACAATGGGCACCGCCATTCACTCCAACTATCACCCCTGCACCGCTGACCCCTCATTCCAAAAGAATCTGTGCTGGTTGGGCGACATAACAGGTTACCGCTACTGCGTATTCCAAAAACATCGTGCGTCTTTCGGTAATAATTTATCTCAAAACCCAGCATTTTAAATTCTCAGAAACGATCATTGCGGGAAAATTGTGGGCCGGGACTAAGATTTTTGAACGATCGATGCGATAAAACGATAGTTCGAGGAACGATAGAAGCGGGAAAATGTAACATTATTTTATATTGGATGTATTCGGGACCGAACAAAACGGACGATGTATCCGGGAAAACGATAGTTCCGGGAACGATGGATAGAGGTTTCACTGTATTAAATAATCTACCCCACTTCCAGTTTTAAAATTCCATAGGAACAAAAGCTTATAAGCAGACAGATGTCATGTGCAGTCTGGTAGAACTTTAATGTTGTTTCAGAAATGCTTGCTGCCTCCATCACCAGGGCATTGATGGCAGAGGCAGTAAGTACCTCTGAAACATCAGTAAAATTCTATCAGACTAAGAATCGCTGTCTTCCGAGTAGTATGTTACAGGTTTACAGACATTTCAGAGGTCTTTGCGAGAAAATTCTACCAGACTACATGGTGAAACAACCCAGGAGACAGCCATCTTCAGACTCAATGTCGCGAAAACCTCAAGTTCCATCAGATTAGAAAGTGCAACAACCCGGACGACTGCCATCATCATACTTCTCACTGTGAGAACCTGAAATGAAAACTTGCAAGTCATGAATGAGATACTCACCTGTCCCTGCATGTTCATGATGACGACAGTGTTTGATCTGTTGCACACTACGAAGTGCTCCGGGTTCTTGGGCAGCAGGTGGATGCTGTTCACCGTTATATCACCTGCGCCACCCAGAGACTTGAACGTACTGGTACACTCTGTAGACTTGATGCTCCACACCTTAACTGTGCCATCTGATGAAGCACTGCAAACAATCATGATTCTGATATGTCTTATGGCACTCACCTGCCGACATGCAAGCGTTATGTACCGGAAAAGAACCATATAACACCATACTGAAGAAAAACAACATTTTCCAATGTATAAAAACACATTGAGAACTCACGGAGAATATGAAAGAAATTCTGAAGGGGACAGGTTCTTAACCATGTGAGACAGAAATTACTAGACGACTGATAACAGCTGGTAAAAGGGGGTGGGTGGAGAAAAAAGGAAATGCACGAGATAAATTGCCATTGGAATCTTAAATTCAGAACCATAATTGATTATATCATAATGACAAGAAACCTTTGGAATATATTAAATTATGTCAAAACAATGGCAAGCATAAGGTTAGATCACAGAATCCTAATTGCAGACTTTAAAATGGTAAAAGATGACCAATTTTAAACCAAGTGTACAAAATTAAAATGTGGAAGCTGAAACATCAGGACGATAAAGAAATTTTCACAGAACTACTGAAGACCAAATCACCTAAAGCTGAAATACAATCAGTGGAAGAAGAATGGGACAGACTTAAGGTCAGCTTTATAGAAACAACAGAGGAGGTATGTGGCTGAAAAAAAATGGGAGTAGTCAAAAGGAAAGATCACGGTGCACAGATAGAATAAAAGAAGCTATAATGAGAAAATATTATATAATGACTGCAGAGAGTAGTTCAATGACAGAATTGAGAGATGACAGCAATGTTAAGACTGTAGAGAAATGGAGAAATAAGAAGAAATAGTACTGAAAACAAATGGGATAAAGAGATCTGGGAAACAAGTTGCAGAAAAATGGCGAGATACAAAATTAAAGAACTGGAAAGGCTTCAGAATTTTATGATTTAGCTACAGACATAAAATGTAAAATTACAGTATTCAACATGCATTTTAAAAAGATACTATTATATGGAGGCCCCCACCCCCATCTCCATATAATAGCTCAGTCAGTATAGTGACTAGCTACGGGCTGGACGACCGGGGTTCAATCCCCGACGGGGGCAGAGGATTTTTCCTCTAGCCTCTGCGTCCAGACCGGCTCTGGGGCCCACCCAGCCTCCTCCACAATGGGTACCGGGGTCCTTTCCCGGGGGTAAAGCCGGCCGGGGCGTGATGCTGACCACTCACCCCCATCTAGTGCCGAGGTCAAGGAAGAGAGGAGCTATACCTCCACTCCCCCCAAGCGCCTACATGGCGTATAGTGGGACAAACTTTACTTTACTTTACTAATATATGGAGCAGAAACATGGACACGTGCAAATACAGAACAAAATAAACTACAAGCAACTGAGATGAAATTCCTGAGGGGAAAATTTGGAAATCCAGGAAAGACAGAATAAGAAGAAATACACATTCAGAGAGAGCTCATGATGGAGGAAATACAGAATTAAACTGAGAGAAGTGGATTGACATTAATAGAATGTATAATTATAAAATACCAAAAAGATTAACAGAAATGAGGATAACTGGAAGAAGACCCAGGGGGAGACCATGCACATGATGGAAAGACCAAGTTACGACGGATGTAGAGAGTAGATGAGACTGGAAGACTGAAGATGAAAATGCACGTAAGGGCAGACAGAACTGGAGATGCCTATGCAAAAGGTAACCCACAAGTGTGGAAACAATTTAAGGAAGAAAAATATGAACCGAAGAGGTTACATATTTAGTCTTCAATGACGCAACTAAATGAGTTATTATGTTCTGTAAACGTTCAAAGAGTGGGAAGGAATAAGCCATACTTCGCACTTGGCTGTAGGTAGACACCAATGTTTCGAAGGAAAACACTGTCCATCTTCACCCCTAAAGATTTCAGTGTCTGTCTTCTGGGCAGTAACACTGTCAGGACTTGTAGAAAAGATATCTGTATTTTGGATAAACTTGCTGTTTCCATCTTCAGGGCTGAAGTACACACACAGCATTACTACCCAGAAGACAAACATTGACATCTTCACGCTTGTGAGAACCTCAAATGTCATAAATGCAAAACCTGTCCGCATAGCCAGAATTCTGCCGAAAACTCAAGCTGGGTACCGCCACACTCCAAATGACAGACATCACAACTTAGGCAAAATTTCGTAGCATGAAAATATAAAGGGTACTGTAATAAGAATGGTAAAATAAAAGCAGATGGCATGCTGTGAAAGATAAAGCTGTCAAAATAAAATGTTTCAATGCATAGCTCCGTGCAAAAAACTAGACGCTTCTGCAAGCCTTCTTCTTTTTATGTATCACTTCTGTTTCATACAGGCTAATGGAATTCTTAGTACAACTGACCTCAGTAAGCTGTGCCCATCTGGAGTGAAGACAACCTCATTCACAAAGGAGCTGTGCCCTCTAAACTCCTTCAGCGTCTTACCAGACTTGAGACCGTGAATCCTGCAAATAGAAGGAGAAAGAAAATGTTAATACAAAACCCAAGTGCAATTTGACACAGCAACTGTTTTATTTATTAGTAACAGCACTGAACATATGTCAACTGCTGGAGAACTTCAGTAGCATTTCAGGAGGAAGAAGAAAATGGGGCTGTAAGGAAGTACAGGAATGGACAGACAGTGATCTGAGAAGACACAGTAAGTTTTGAACCAGATGCCTTTGAACACCTCATTCACTTAGATACTATAATACGCTAGGAATCATAAGAATTCTGAGTGAGTCTAAGTCCTTATTAAATTCCTGATATTTATTTATTTAGTGTTCTGTCCGACGACAGGTCCATATGAACAGGATCCTTCGATCCTTTTCTCGGACTGGGACCTGTTCATATACGTTCTTGGCAGATGATCCAGAAGTGGTTTGGCATTGCCTTCTTCTGTGTGTGAATGGAGTAATTGTTGGGATGCCACGGAGAAACCGGGGAAGCCCCCGGAGGAAAACTCCGTGTTGCCTAGACCACGGCCTTGCCCAACACAAGTTATAAATTCGTGCACCGCCGGGAATCGAACCCGAGACCCCAGGATTACAAGGCCAGCGTTCTAACCGCTAGACCACCGTGGCACAAATTCCTGATATGACTAATTAATTCAACATGTGCCCTTAGAGTAATTTATATCAAGCACAGAACTGAAGCAGACATGGTACATTGAACAGCATAAAACAATTTAAAGGCCTCTGTGTTCGTAGAACATCACCGACAGTCGACATCCTTGATCTTCACACATGCATACATAAGCTCAACTTTCTAGAAAATGAAAACTTTATTAGCAAATGGTTTTAGACATAAAGCATTGAAGTGGCTGTAAGCTGATACCAATTTTAGATTGCTCAGTTTTAGACAAAGGAAGCTGGATTAATTTAACAATGTGACAGGCCAGAATTGTATGGATGCAGCTATACAGGTTTTGTATTTAATGCAAGAAGGCCGGAGATACATGCTCCGTCATAGATAATCTATAGCTGAAAATAGCAACAGTCTATGGGACTTTATGTTAATGTACGAGTGTCTACACTGAACAAGACGCATAACTGGACGTGGAAGTAAGATAAACTTTTGCACCTCTGACTGTAATACCCAGAGCATTACAAAGCAGGTAAACATACCTAACCTAACCTAACCATGCTTGGAGAAATCCATACACATTTCAGGGCATTATAATTCTTGCGGGATTTTTTATAAAAGCAAACCCATACTTAGGAGTGGATGATTTAGGTATAAACATTTTTGACTACCTTAAAAGCCTTTAGAAACATTTTCGACACACATGATTGAAGTTCTGTTTCTGTAAATATATCAAGTTTTTAGTATTAATATGTAATGAGACATTATAGTCCCATTCAGACAGTGATAAAATACACATACTGGACTGTTATCTCCTACAGTCAATAAAGATTAACAAATACAAATTAATAACCAAAGCAACAACAAAATACAATAAGATAAAACATTTCCAGACAAACTTTAGAAAGCATATTAAGAAAAAAATTGAGATATTTCCATTTTGGGGTACAATGGACTCTAAAGAACGTGATAAAATGTTACATAACAATACACATTATTCAGGGTGCTTTTTCCTGCCTGCAGAACACTTGTTAAAGGGTCTCAAAATCTCATGTATCAAATGCAGAAGCTATCACATGCTGTCATCATCCAAGGGTGTCCAGAAACACCCTGTTGTGTGCCAGACGTTCACCCACACACACCTGATGGTTGCATCAAAGGATGCGCTTAGCACTTGGCTGTTGTCACGTGAAAACTGCAGGCAAGTCACTCCCTTGATATGCGCCTTCTCGAAGCGACGCAGACACTGCCCAGTCTGAATGCGCCACACCTTCACCTTCCCATCCTGTGAACCTGACGCCAGCATCTCCGAGTCTCTGCTGAATGACATGCACAGCACCGCCTCCTCCATCATCATGAAGTTGTCCTACAGAACAGAAAATTAAGATGCATATTTTGCACAAGTTCTTTTAATGACTTGTGTTTGAACCTGGGCCTCCTGCTTTCCAAACAACTCACGTCTCAGCTACTCAGAACACCTTCTACAAAGTGGCTGTTTCTTACAAATGAAATACGTGTTTATTGCAGTTATAATACGAGATAAACTGTGACAAAATGCTAATAATACCAACAGCTCACACACATAAAGGGATTTGGGTCTAGTTCCACACTCTACTTTGTCTCATTCAAGAATGATCCTGGCGTAAAGAAATCAGCGGAGAATTCAACTGTAGCCACATCACGTGATTAGCAGAGAGGAACCTGCACGTGCTTAACAATTATAGGGAGTATGTCAACAAGTGTTGTCAAATGATAGTGTGCGTTTTGGCCAGGTCGCTTAAAATTAATTCATGAGAGGGATTAAGAAATTCATAAGAATAGCAAATATAATACAATGGTCTGTATAATGAGCACCAGGTTGACATAAGTGCACCTGTCTCCCTTCAATCGCGTGGTGGGAACACGGTGATTGCCCCTCCTTTGTTTACATCAGTAATGTTCTTGGGTGAGATAGAAGACAGTGTGTTTCTTTTTAATTGCGGATGAAGAGTAATTTACTGTTCTTAGATTATGAAATAGACCTTCTAACTTTCTTTAACGAACAAATTATTAGCAGACAGTGAACATGATTTCAGTGAGGGAAAAAAAAGAGACGGAAGAAGAGATGACAGTTATTTCACATATTTGAACCAGCAACATGAATACAGATTCATATACTGCTGCTTAGGCATGTTATAGTACTTAAGATATTATCTCTCTTGAAACACACATTACGGATATTAATGACACTTAAAAAAATCATGTAACTCTTTTTTACTAATGAATGTAACCTTACTTAGTAAGTACACAGAGAAAATTTCTGATAAGCTGTTGGAAATGTTAAACTGAGTGATAAGGTATCAAAGAGGAAGATTCACGAAATGTGACGTCTTAAAAAATGTAATTCTTCTGGTGGCTGTTGTCTTATTGTGCAAAGAAAATATTTCTAAAACTTTTCTGTTTATATTACACAAACCAGACACATGTACGACAGTTTGAAGTAAATGGAAGTGTGTGATAAATGTGCAAAGGGGTGTAAAAAATGAGTCTCTGTCTGAAGAAAGTTATGAACACAACAATTCATGTAATAATAAAAAGTCTTGAGGAACAGCAATTAATATTTATGAGAACAGGGACATCACAGAAGAGTCATGATTTATCATTGCTTCACTTCTCTGACGAGGCTTACTTGCATTTTGATAATTATATTAACAAACACAATTCAGAATTTTGGTTTCATATAATCCAAAGTTTACTACTGCAACCCGCTATACAGTGTTTGTGTATCAGTATAATAAAGAGGTGGCATTGGTAGTACAGTTACTTCTGATGTTTACCTCATTCTGCCGAGGGATTCATTTGTACCTTCACTGCACAAATAAAGCACTGAAATAAATACAGCCTGGTTTCAATAAGCTCACAACAGCATAACATATGCTCTTTGATGTATTATCATCAGCAGCGACTATGCCAAAGCCAAACAGTCGACT
Source organism: Zootermopsis nevadensis (assembly GCF_977971745.1). Classification (NCBI taxonomy): domain Eukaryota; kingdom Metazoa; phylum Arthropoda; class Insecta; order Blattodea; family Termopsidae; genus Zootermopsis; species Zootermopsis nevadensis. The sequence continues at coordinate 1,341,668 of NW_028259149.1, read as the reverse complement.
ACTTTTTGTGGGGTTATTTGAAGAACACGATATTTCATCTGTGCATCATTTTTGCGCTACAAGGACATTACACTGAATACCTCTGGTTAAGAAACCATTTTTTCCAAGCATGCAAAAAGGTCTGTAAAACTTTCAAGCAGTTCTGTTTGCTAATAAAACTATAGCACCAAATTTAAATTGTCACAGTAAAAATCATTCCGTACTTAATGTCACATACAATACAATTATGAGTAGACCTATTTAATTTATTTATATTTAAAGTTTAAATGCGTCATGTTTGTGTTTTATAATTAAAATATATAATATAATTCAGGTCTATACACAAACTTTATTTACAGATGTTAAAATTTAAAATTTAAAATTTGCGCTATTCATCGTTACGATATAAAGTAGTTTTAAAGGAAAAACCTGAAGATGATGCTACGCATCGAAACATGTAGTAAATGAAGGCGCAGTATTGTAACATCGTAGTAACGATGAATAGCGCAAATTTTAAATTTTAAATTTTAACATCTGTAAATAAAGTTTGTGTATAGACCTGAATTATATTATATATTTTATTTAATTTATGTTCCACACATTACAAAAAAGAATCTTAAGAGTACAATAAATTTATCTCAGTATTTGAGGCTCATTTCATCAAACCTTGGTCAAGTCTCATATCATAAGAAACGGCTATAGGAGAGCTAACAGTTCACACTAATATAAGCTCTTTAAGAACAGACATTTACAAATTAGTAATTTAAATAGTGCTTAGAATTAGACTTACAGTTTTTGATGAAGGGATATCATTAAACTGAAACATATTCTTGGCTGTTTTCCTTTGCCCATTATTAAAAAAAAAACACTTTAGAAGCTGGCTTTGCTTCTGGAATGTTCTCTGTACTTTTAACTAACTGACAAAGCAAAACGTCCAAGAATATAGATCAGTTAAGTCCCTGGCATGCAAAATAATGCCAGATTCAGATGACCACACTATCCGGCTACACTATTCCACATATACTGCTTTAGTCGGAGCTTTAGGACTGTCCACAGGGCATGCACAGTACCTGAGCCTGGTACTTGAGATCCTTTCTGATCTTTCCCGTTGTGAAGTTCCACACTTCTATAAAACCATCGACACTGCCAGTAACCAGATATTGTCCATCAGGGGAGAAGCGCGCACACTCTACATGTGACTTCTGTCCAAATTTTATCTGCTTTGACAACTGCGTCGGGTACTTTTCTTCCTCCTGATCTCTAATGGCCGCCTTGCCTCGGAACAGATCGATCGTCGTGCCTGTAACATGTTTTTATGCGTATGGACTCTTGTGAAATGTATACCAAACTTCTGATGGTTGAAGATTTCCGTCTTCTGGGTTGTTGCGCTGTGTAGTCTGGTCGATGTTAACCAACGTTTCAGAGGTCATACTGCCTCATCGCCCTGATGACGGAGGCAGTATGACCTCTGAAACGTTGGTTAACATCGACCAGACTACACAGCGCAACAACTCAGAAGGCAGAAATCTTCATATTCACCGCTGTGAGAACCTCAAGTCTTCCGATGGTTGTTCATGCTGAATCTGCAACAGTTCTCAATGCTTTAAAGTACAGAGGAAACTTATACAGACCACCTACTGGAACATTCAATAACAATGCAATTCTGTCCACAGTGTACTTAGGTATTCATATGCTTCTACGAATAAGCAGTATTAACCATCTGATCTGTGTAATGGAGATGCATTGTTTTCTCTGAGGTATGAAATAACTAACTGTATACAAGAGAATCCTTCTTGAGAAGCTAATGATATTAATTTAATCATCCCAAACACATTTGATGAAAATTATAAATAATGCACCTCCTCATTATGCCATTATCTCCACTCTTTCACATCATCCACCATCGGTCCAAATATTCTCCACAGCATCATTATCTCAAACACCCTTAATCTGTGTTCAGCAATTAATGTAAAAGATCAATTTTCTTTTTATATAAAGTCCAAGGCCTTGAGAAATATTTCGTAAAATGTCGCTTTTTTAAAGTGAGAATCTTTTAGCCCCAGTCCAACCCCAACATGGAGGGCCAGCCCCTGCCGGCTGTCTGTAACTACTTATTCAATACATTTGGAGACAGCCTCTTGCATAAATCATATCATTCATATAAATGGACTAACCACATCACTGGCTTGGCACCTTCAACAAGAATGTGATTAAATACACACTAATAACACTTATGCTCCTTGGCGCAGCATTAGTGGGGGGGGGGGGGGGGGGGGATGACAACAATGTACCGTTCCTACACATAAACATGCTACAGAACCACACCTGGAGGGAGAAGTCCTTGATGCTGTTGCCACTTCAACGACTGTCCAAGCAGAGCCAGAAGACGAGACGATGGCACGACAGAAACCTCTCCAGAAAGAGCCTGTGCTATGGCAGCACGTCGCTTCTCTTTTGTGCTGCCATCTGGATATGCTTCTCGGGGGTCAAAGTACGAACGGGCCAGCAAGTTCTCTGAAATATAAAGTTTATGATGATCCACCATAAATAAAAACTACAGTTTCAAACACTTTTATCATATGGAACCTCCAAGTATTATGTAATCTCAAAGTTCATCTCTTTCACAATAGAAACCCCAGCATTATACATTACCAACAAATCTTAATCTAATTTAATCTCTTTCTCATAAGAATGACCTGTAGCTCATCCTGGCTCTTTCAAAAAACTGCTATCAGTTTGTTGTATTTGAGGTCTTTACAGAAGCGAGTATGAACATGCTGTGTTATAGGCAGATGCACTATGCATTCTGGTAGAAGTTTACCAACATTTCAGAGGCCCTTACTGCCTGCAACACCCTCATGATTGAGACAGTAAGCACCTCTGAACGTTGGTAAACTTCTACCAGATTATGTGGCACAACTACCTAGAAGAAAACCTTCAACTCTCGGTTTAAAAATCAGTGACAACATACAACCACATTCATGGCAAGTAAACATATACAGTGTCACAAAAAGATGTATATTTTAGATGTTATTATTATTATTATTTAGTGTTCTGTCTGACGACAGGTCCATATGGACAGGATCCTTCCATCCTTTTCTCGGACTGGGACCTGTTCATATACGTTCTTGGCAGATGATCCAGAAGTGGTTTGCCATTGCCTTCTTCTGTGTGTGAATGGAGTAATTGTTGGGATGCCACGGAGGAAAACTCCGTGTTGCCTAGACCACGGCCTTGCCCAACACAAGTTATAAATTCGGGCACCGCCGGGAATCGAACCCGAGACCCCCAGTATTACAAGGCCAGCGTTCTAACTGCTAGACCACCGTGGCTATATATTTTTAAATTAAATTAAATAAAATGAAGCGATTTTGTTAAAATATAATAATCACTTTTGTTTCATAACGTATCTTACTTTCCCATAATTCAGCTCTAAGACAAAGAATTACGAACGGATCAAATAATACGTTCGCCCACTCGCCACAAGCCGGAAGGCAAAGGCGTGTAAGCTGAAGCCCCGGCGAGTAGGAGGGTGCGGCAGTGTGCGCGGAAGGGTCAGGGCGCGAGCCCGCCTGGAGCCGCCGCCGGTGCAGATCTTGGTGGTAGTAGCAAGTACAAAATTATTTAACCTATTCCCCCCAAAACTATGTATGCCTCTCTTTTCAGTTATTTAAGGGCTACCACACTAATTACCAACAAAATGTAAATCACATCTTCATATTCTGCAGATATAGAAAACGCCTACAATTTGAATTAAACCTGATTAAATTTGTAGAAGTTCCAGTCATTTCAGTACAAACAAGCACTTAATTCTTTTTTTAAGATAACCCTCTTGAGCTTCAATCTGGGTCTGGATTACTGAGTTTTTTGACTTATTCCATTACCTGATATTCAAAAAAACACGCAACATTTTGAGAACCCAATCTGTCCTCTTCCTCGGGTGTACAAAAGGTGACAGTGATTGAGGTTAGCTCTTTCTAATGGACCTAAAAGAGTAAGTGGCCACCTTTACTACACCCGAGGACGAGGTCAGCTCCGGTTCTCAACCCACGTATCTGTTGAGTGTACGAACCAAACATCGTACAGTAATGTTTATGTTACCATTGTTGGTGGACCAAATATTCATCGTAAGACACAAATATGACTGTTTAACTCTTAGGTCTGTTGGTAAGAAGTAAAAACAAGGCCTTCTGCAACAAGCAGGATGCAGCATGGACGCCCACAGATTTAATGAATGTGAGAGAGGCCTGAGGTAAATTGAGGACCTGACCAGAGAAAAATAGTCAATTCCAACTGATAATACAGTCCTCTGTATTCTTGCATTGCTCTACTTTCTTATTCTCCTTTTTACTGTACATATTCTTCAAGGTCAAGTGTTACAGTTCAAATAAATCTTTAATAGTATGGTATATTACAGTTACATAGGAACACACTGTAAGAAGCTTCTAAGTTACTGACTGCCATCTATTAATCAGTGTACAACATGCATATAACCACAAAAATGCAGAGAAATGAACACAAGGCTAAATGACAACTGTGCTCACTTCCCTTTATTTTCTGACACTGTAGCACAGCAGCAAGACAAAATGACTGACATGCACCCACTAACGAGCGGCCAAACTATGCACGTACGAGGTGCGATCGGAAAGTTTCCAGACTGTGTCAATAGAGGGCGAACCGGATGTAGTACGAGCTTCTGCCGCTAGGGGGTGCGGCCTACAATCATAGTGAATCAGTGTGCCAGCCGGCATCATCGAATTAGCATTTGTTTCTTAGTTACGGGCGTTTTGGTAGTGCATTACACCGACCCTCCTGCGATTTCGGAATGGCGTGTGCATCAAATTTTGCCAAAGACTCGCCAAAACGGCTACGGAAAGCTATGAAATGCTAAAGCAAGCATTTGGGGAGTCCGCAATGGGTCGTGCACAAACGTTTGTGTGGCATTCACGTTTTAAAAATGGCCGAACCTCTGTCGATGATGACGAGCGTTCTGGACGACCATCTTCAAGCACAACGCCCGAAAATGTTACGAAGATTCGGCAGGCCATTCACGAAGATCGACGTCGTACCATCAACGACTTGTGCAACATTGTTGGGATAGGCTATGGGACCTGTCAGCTGATTCTAAAGGAAGAACTCCACATGCGACGCATCGCAGCCAAGTTTGTGCCAAGGCTCCTGTCTGAGGACCAAGAATCGACTTCTCGTTTGTCAGGAGCTCAAAGATCTTGCCGGATCGCTGGATTTAGCTCCGTGTGACTTCTTCCTCTTCCCAAAGATGAAAATTCAGCTAAAGGGAAGGAGATTTGAGACGATAGAAGAGATTCAGGCAGAATCGCAGATGGTACTTGACAGGCTGACAAAGAAAGATTTCCAGGGATGCTTCCAGGCTTGGCAGCGGCGCTGGGATCGTTGTGTTCACTCCCAGGGGAACTACTTCGAGGGTGATGGATGAATTTAATACCTGAGATAAGTGTACGGGTTTTTATAGGCACAGTCTTGAAACTTTCCGATCGCACCTCGTAGTTGTGATCTGCCAGTACAATTAGTAATGTTTTTATGAATCGCATTCCCTTTAAGGTTTAAATACTTCATTCTGCAACGGCAAATCCCATAGTGCTAACTGTAGATTTAAGGGTCAAATGTGCACAAAATCAAAACTAAGAACTGTTGAGCATCAAGCTGAATAATATGACCTTTTGCTACGACACTTAAATCCATACTTTATGGTGAAGTAGACAATTTATATTCATTCGAATGTTTATTGTTGTACCATTTATCGCAATAAAAAATATATAAATTTACTATATACCACTGTGTTTAAAGCTGCAAAGGATTACATACAACCTGAATAAAAGGCTTTCATTTTATTATATTTTTAAAGGTGTCAGAAAACCTGAAAATTGTGTGATCATCACATTCTGTTCAGATGGTAAGAAGGACTCGTTTGACGAATCAAAGAACAGGAACACTCACCCAAGTGAATGTACCGCTCAGGTTCTTGCTGTTTCATCATGATCATGGGGTCAGTCTGTCGCAGTAGTGAGCGTGCTGCACCAAGCTCACGCAGCTCAATGAGCTCCAACACAACCTGCAACATTACAGAACAATAACATGAGTTTTGCAGCAGCACGACCAATTATGAATGGCTTTTCTTGAATTAGGTTGTGACATTTCCGCACAAGTGATGACATCAGCTAGGCAACCAATTTGGGGGGGGGGGTTTACAAATGCAACAACAGTGTCCAAGACAACAACGGTATACAATGTTATTGTTGTGTTGTGATCTGAGGTTTTTTTTTTTATTTGTAGTGTTCTGTCTGACGACAGGTCCATATATTATGAACAGGATCCTTCCAACCTCTTCAGGTTTTCATACATATATACATTCTTGGCAGAGATGATCAGAAGTGGTTTGCCATTGCCTTCTTCTGTGTGTGAATGGAGTAATTGTTGGGATGCCACGGAGAAACTGGGGAAGCCCCCGGAGGAAAACTCCGTGATGCCTACACCACGGCCTTACCCAACACAAGTTATAAATTTGAGCACCACCGGGAATTGAACCCGGGACCCCAAGCTTACAAGGCTAGTGTTCTGACCACTAGACCACCGTGGCGGTGATCTGAGGTAATTGTTCCAAATGTGTGCTCCAACAAAGACCTCAGTTCACAGTGTTGCAACAAAGATGGTGAAAGCACAGGGGTGTCCAGTCCCAGTCAGAAAGGCACAAGAGAAGAGGCCCAAGGTGACAAAGGCTCTGGAGTAGCAAGCAAACGGGGCATTATGGAGGGAAGTTTCTGGGGTTTTCCACAGGGGCTGCAGATCTCAGACATATCCTAGCCCAGTGAGTTTCTTTTTCTTCTTGTGGCTCTAAAACCCAGTGTGGGTCTTGGCCACTTCTTGTGGAGGTCCTCTTACATGCCACAAATCTACGAAATGGGACCGCCGGTTTTACTTCTCTTCCGAAGGAAGTCTTGCTACGGCTTTTTATCATCCTTAAAAATAAGCAAACCTTGGGTCCAGTAGCAAGCATGCTACCACTAGACCACCGAGGATGACCCTAGCCCAGTGACTGGCCAGGCCAAATGGTGGGTAGTCCTACTGATGGATTCACCCATCAGTACAGATCCCTGTGGTCTGAATAAGCAGAAATTAGTTCTATGAAATACTGATTGTACCAATTGTGAGTCCTACAAGTTGGAGATTTTAGGATGGATGTGTAAAAAGTAAAGGTGGAATTGAAGACAGCCTCTTAGAAATAACACGTGGCAATGCTGCATTAAGTCACTGGAGGAGCTGGTGAAATTGAACACCAACAAGTGAAGGGGCTGTTTTGATTAATTCATTCTTGTTTAAAGGAACGAGATAAAATGCTAAGCCATGTGAGGGGCGATGGAATTGTGTTTTCAACTTTACAGCATAACCAAAGATGAGAAGATTCCTCTGCAGGGTAAGAGGAGGCTCTTCAGATTCCACATAAACATCAGGATGACTGTCACAGAAGAAACTAGCGGTAAGACAAACTCCAGTATTGTAAAATGGCTATATTGTAGGCCATTCTGACTTCATTGTCTGTCTCAGACCTTACAGATAAAACTTTTAAAACATTCAATGACCATTTGCGTGAAGCCATCTAACGTGAGGTACACATAAGAAACTGCTGTCATGACGAGACTTGACAGATGAAACAAGGAGAGATGGTGGACTAGGAAAGACTAGAGACAAATACATCCCAGGACTTTGCACTTTGCTTCACAAACAAGGCACTGAATCTTAGTATGGAGGAATTAAAAAAAATATTTTCTTGCATGCTTTTTGATGCTTCTAATGAGAAGCATCAAAAAGCTAATTTCCAAGCATGGGTGTCACCACAGTCATCCATCCACCAATAGAGTGGCTCACAGCAAAGACTCATGGATAACCTGAGAGATACGAGAGAACACGACTCAAAATAAGAGACTCACGCTTGTGACAGAAGACAATTTGTGTTCCTTTAGAATCACTAAGATAACTGAAGATAGATCACTAAGCACAGACCAAGTTCATAATTGTAAAATCATGTACTGTGTTATGGCTAAATATACTTCCCTGCATAATGAAGTCAAAACAACAGATAGTAGTAGATGTTAAAACTGTCCAATACAGATGAAGATTCAAAGAGCCTGACACATTTCTGTAAAACTATCCAATACCAAATTTCATCAAAATCAATTTATTTCAAAGCATGTGGGCAGACAGACAGAGAGATGAAGTGATTTTAATACAAACTTCACAAAGTTTTGTGTGCCTTATAAGGTAATTTATTTGCTTCATTAGTGGCAAATTAAATAATTTTTTGTTAGTCATTTAAATATAAAACTCTACAGGTAAGAACTTGTTTGGGTTGGCTTCTAGTTCAAAGAAAAATGCATCATGCCCTGATATAACACACATAAAATGTATGGCAAATGTAAAATGGATTATCTATCTCTCTCTCGTACCTGTTCATAAAGATCAATCAGCTTCTTGTCCGGAAGTTTAAGTGACTGTATGGCTTTCAGGACTGTATCCCAGTGTCCATTGTTAATATCCGACACAAAGCCTTCCACACTGTCGACAGTGTTCAGGGAGACTCCAGTCTCTTCCTAAGATATAAAAACATTTATTAATAAATAAAGGCAGATAATTATGCAAAATTAAATGGATTTATGTAGGATCAGAACTTCTCATCATGGCAAGCATGAAAATGGCTGTCTTCTGAGCTGTAGCACTACATAATCTGGTAATTTACCAACATTTCAGAGCTACTTGCTGCCTCCATTATCAGTGCCCATCATTATCACACTGATGAAGTAGGCAGCAAATACCTCTAAAACAATGGTAAACTCCTACCATACTACACTGTGCTACAACCCAGAAGACAGCCAACCTAAACTAGACACAGAGTTAATCAGACTGACTACAGGATGTAGAATAAGTCATAAAGCACAAATATACAGAACAGTACAATTTAAAATATAAATGAAGTTTCACAAATGAAAAATATTCAGAATGAACATGTTAAATATTTTTTTATGGTTTATTTAAAGATTCATTTCTAGTGGCTGAGACTATATAGTGTCAAATGAGAGGATGATAGTGAATGAATTGAAAGGCATTTGGAAGGAGGTGGTCGAGGCCTAATTTAAGGTACTATCCCGACATTTGCCTGGAGGGACTTAGAAAAACTACAGAAAACACCAGTCAGGATAGCTGGTCTCTGGGATGAGACTTGAAACTGGGGCATCCTGTGTTAACATGTTGCATTAAAGCCACTCTTCTATACAACAGACTTATGTAAGTAGAGTAACTCCTAAAAGGGTTATTAATCTTCTTCAAAATTCAAACATTCAGCAACAGAATAAAAAGTGTGTGAATTTAGGTATCTTTTTAATGCTAACTGCAATTCTAATTATAGTATGTCATTAAAGTATGGTGACCTGTTCCATTACATAACCTAGAAATGCATACTAAATATAGACAAAAGTTTAATTGAGAAAGAAGAAAAGCAACTTAACGACAGTTAACAACATAGTTCAAACCTGTAATTCCGTAAATACACTAATGTGAAATCCAATAAATTTTTTAATGTACTTCATTTAATAACGTCGTACTGAGCAACAAATCTTTCCGTCGAAATTCACAAAACATTAAAGTGTTCGGAGGCAATGCTATTATTTACCTGAAGCGTCTGTAATGTGCGAATTAAATTCGACTCCTTCAAGTATTGCTGAATTAAACGTATAACACTGAAATAAAACAAAAAGATTAAAATATATGGGACTACATCAATATAACATAACGAAATCTACAATCCAAGTTGCAAATCAAAAACTCTTGCTTACTCTGCAGATTCTATTTCGATAGACATGTCTAATCACGTCGCCGGATATATTTATTTACCAGGCACTATTTATCAATATCATTCGTAATATTTCCCGTGGAATAAATCAATAAATGTTAATGTTTGAGGTTCAAAAACCACTCTCACACAACATCAAACACTATGTTAATGTTGGTATTAATACATTAATACCAACTTGGTATTAATACATTAATACCAACATAAATTCATATATTCACAGATTATAGGTATATTGTATGCTGGCTGATTCTTAGAACGAAAGAAAGACATACAAGGAATAAGAGAATAACACAAACTTGTCAGCACCAAATGGGAACATATTAACTTATCATTAAGAATGGAAACACTAATTTTAACCTTCTGAATTCGGAACGGGACTGATCGTACCCAGTCCATGTCAAATAATAATAATAATACAATAAAATTTATATTCCATACATTATTTGCAATCTGAAGCCAAGGATGTAAAATGTAAAACATGTCATAGCATAAGTACAACACTTATTTACAATAAGAAGCTGCCCCACTAAGTGCCATCCTGGCACTTGGGGGGGGAAAGCCGTACACCTCCTACTCATTCATAACCTGGGCGCTAGATAGGGGTGAGTGGTCAGCATCATGACCCGGCCGCACCCAACACCCAAGAAAGGACCTGGGTACCCATCGGGTGGGATCCAGAGCCGGTCTGGATGCAGAGGCTAGAGGAAAAAGTGCCCCCGTCGGGGATCGAACCTCGGTCATCCAATCCTTAGTGAGTCACTAAACCTAGAAATATAAACTACACAGTTGTGACATCAACTTACAATAAAGGACAGCATTCTACTTTCGTCATCTAACTCAGAAATTGGCAAACCACGGTCTGAAGACCGACCTACAAGGCTTCTTTTTGGCAACTGAAATATAAAAATGTTACCATAATATGATTCCTACATTTGTGGCACTATTTTAGAATTTCTCAGAGACCCAAAGTCTTCCTACAAAGATGTATGAATCTGGGAGTTTTATTGCAACTAATTTTTGCCAATGTAAACATTTTCTGTTAATTCACATATATTTTATTTTATTTTTTTCCTCAAAATCAAAATCTAGATCTGATATGGCATTTTGAGATGACATCACAGGACTCTTTCTTATGTGAATGCAATTCTTGAGGGGAATGACAGTGTATTGCACAACTCATAAACAGCAGTAAATGCTTTTGAAGCAAAACTCCTCTTATTTTAAAAAAAGTTGCACATTTTTGTATCATACAAAGCAGGCACATAAACTATGGTGCAGCTGAAAAGAATGTGATTATTATTTGTAAAATACATAGGGAATTTTGTCATTGATTGTAAGATTGCAGGAAAGTAGATTATGAAACTATTTACTTCTTCCCACTTCTTTGACGTGAAAAACAATCCAGAAAATCTTCAGCAGGCGTACAGTGGCCTGCAAAGTGACACAGAAACTGAATGTTCACTTTGTTGAATGTTTCTGAACTAGTGTTTCAGCCCTTAAGTGAGTCAAACTGACCTCTCTGATGAAGACAGGCATTTCTGTGTAGTCATGGGCATTGCAAGGTCCACATTTACTCACATTATAATTATTGAAAAGGTTATCTGTAGCTGCAGCTAGCACCATCTGTCACACTAACATGGAATGTATTAACATTTAAGTAGGTAGCTGGTATACATTTCATGCTTCTGAAAAGAAGGAAAATATGTTCTCTCCAGCCCAATCAAACACTGTAACCTCTAATCTGGTCAAGAACTTATGAAATATGCCCTTTGAATTCTGAAAAGATCCATGCTTACCTCTCAAGTTTCCAAATAATTTTTTCAAAAGTTCAGACTTGCCTTGATCAAGGACCTGAGAGGTCAAGGGAAGGGTGACTCAACCTCAGACTACACCACAGGGAAATTTGTATCTTATATGCGTCATGTTTGTGTTTGATTAAATATATTTATTTTGTACAGTCTATACACAAACGTTTGAAGTTTATACGATTATTTATTTATTTCCTATGTCAATTTATACTCATTCCAAGAAAATAATTAAATATTAATTCCACAGATAAATATAACGTCTGACTACAATAAACAACTTACCATGAAAATGAAAAGCTACAAACAGAACTACGGATCATTATAATATATTGCATCAAATATCTAATAGTTTTTAAAATATTTTAAATTAATAAAAACCTGAAGACGACGGTATTACCCGTCGAAACATGTCGTTTTAATAAAAGCGCTAAAAATATAATGTAAAATCGTATTTACGATTAAGAGCGCTAATATAATATTTTACACAATAAAATGTTTTAATATTATATAATTTTTACAACACCAATAAACTTCAAACGTTGTGTATAGACTGTACAAAATAAATATACCACAGGGAAAATCAACCACTTCTACCAGCCAACTGATCAAACTTAACATACAACACAGTGAAGGAAAATTAGTGCAATGTTGCATGTATAATTGAGAAAGAGAGAAACAAATCAAAGAAATTAGGACAATATTAGGTTATCTGAAATGCAATGTGGATTTGTGTGTTAATCCGTGCTAAAGGCTGTGTAATACCAAACTGCGTTTGTGAACACATTCCAGCAATATGCTGGATAAGATCATCAAAAATAAGTATTATAATAAGTACTATTATTTTACTGATATATTTTTGAATAACAATATCTTTATGTAATAAGCTGGCTATGGGAGTGATTTTCTGATAGGGAGGGGGTGATGAGATAAGGAATACAATTTTAGATTTGTCTTCAGATATTTCTGCCAATCTTCACATTTTGAGGTAGTTATAAAAGGAATAATTGCTTCCAGGTAACTTTGGTAAGTAAACCCATCCTTTACAAACTATACAACCTTATTACACAAGTGTCTCAAACAATGTAAAAAATCTATAGAAGCATTTTGGAAACACAGAGTTCTGTTCTTGCAAATTAATATTTTTAATATGTCTTGACTTACACTATATAGTTTAATTCAATCAACTATGAGCACATGGATTTTCCTTTCAACTGATAAAGGTTAAGAACCATTTTAATACTTGCCTTCAATTTATGTTGTGGTCTTCCAAGTTGCCAGTTCCCTTCAAGTTTTCCACCTGAAATTTCTTATGCATTTCTCATCTCTCCCATACACGCTACATATCCCATTCATTCTCCCTAAATTACTAACATGTAATTAAATTTGATACTACACAAATTATAAAGCTCTTCATTACGCAACTTTCTACAACCTCCCATTACTTCGTCCCCCTTATGCTCAAGTATTCTGCTTAGCATCCTATTATCAAACATCTTCAATCTATGTTTGCCCCTTTATGTAAGAGAAAAAGTTTCAAACCCATACAAAAAGCAGGTAAAACTATAGTTCATCAACTACTCCAAGGATTTGGTCTATTGACCCATTCTGGGACAGTTGCTCAAGGCAACTTGTACTTTTTAGTCTTGTAGGGTGCATTTGAGTAGTGAGTAACAAGCCCAATGCCTTTGCACAATTTCTGCTCAATCCTGATTTTGACTGCTAGAGCCATCTAGTAGTGAATCTGGAGAGACTTGGGTGAGAAATTGCCACTTAATTTTGCTTATGAAACATCTCATATTATGCTCATAAAGTTCTTTTACATGCAGTAAATCTATAATATAGGACTGCCAGCTTTACTTCCCCTCCAAAGGAAGTTGTGCTACAGATTTTTATCACCCTTAAAAATCCACCAACCCCGGCTAGGTTTGAACCCACAAACTTAGGGTCCAGTGGCAAGTATGCCAACCACTAGTCCACTGAGTTTTTTTTTTTTGACAGGGTGCAGGATGATCAAAGATTCTGAACTGAATGGTATCAAGCATCTATGGAATATAATCTCCTCTTAATTTTCGGAGGGTAATCTGTTACTGCCAATCTCAGATATTTGGAGCTTTTTTATTTGTAGTGTTCTGTCTGACGACAGGTCCATATGAACAGGATCCTTCCATCCTTTTCTCGGACTGGGACCTGTTCATATACGTTCTTTGCCGATCATCCAGAAGTGGTTTGCCATTGCCTTCTTCTGTGTGTGAATGGAGTAATTGTTGGGATGCCACAGAGGAAAACTCCGTGTTGCCTAGACCACGGCCTTGCCCAACACAAGTTATAAATTCGGGCACCGCCGGGAATCGAACCCGAGACCCCAGGATTACAAGGCCAGCGTTCTAACCGCTAGACCACCGTGTAACCATTTGGAGCTACCACATTTTTAATGAATGTATTACCCAGCTTTATTTTTATAGTGTCTTGCATTCTAGTGATGTGCCTTTAAATGTTTTTAGTTTTCTCTTTGTTTTCCATATAGCACCAAACCAGTGTTTTCTAAACATTTAACAAGCGAAAAATGTATCTTCATTGGTTTGTATGAGTGTAAAACTTAGTGTGCATTCTCTTCCAAACACACATGTATTACACCACCTGTTGTCAACAATCAGCTCACACCTTACTTGCCCCTACTTATCTTGCAATGACTCACTGAACTAACCTGCCATCTGCTGAGAAATCTGAAGAAACATGCAGTAACCTCCCAATTCTTCCAGAATATGTGATACCACTTGCAGAGCAATGAGAAACACTGCATAAAACTGAATGCGGTCAGCCAGGTGCCAGAAAGAAACATTCAGGTTTGCAAGATTATGTTGGAGTCTTTTCACTTTAGCTTTATTTTCTCTCTCTTGTACTCACGTATATTTACAACACTGTTCCTTCCCCTCTTAATCTCTCAAATGCATAGCATGTGGACACATCTTGCACTACTTTAAATGTGGCGAGTATGATGATTGTAGATGTCGAGCCCTATCTTAGGCTTAGCCACAGCAAATGCCATTTTCACTAATCCTTCCTCTTAATTCTATGTACTGTAAAGAGGTATTCTGTTGTCCTGAATTCAAGCCCCTTCTGCCAGGACCTTGTTAAAGACGACGAAGAAATATGCTAGACAATGGAAACAAGATAAATGTAGTGTTAATTCAGAGAGTGAATGTAATGAAGTCAGGAAAGATCCATAATATATCAGATTTTTAATGTACCACAAATGCTAAAAAGTGTAGGGAAGACAGATTTAAAATGCATCTAGTCAGAGATTTTAAAGCATCATATGATAGCATAGACAGAACTAGGCTCTGCCTAGCAAACGAGAAAATTGAGATCATTAAGAAGCTCATTAATATGATAACAGTCACCGTAAGAAACGCACAATATTAAATCATAATTCATGCAATGTTATCTGAACTGTTATCCATATGAAATGGTGTTCAGCAAGGAGATGCTTTAGCATACTTGCTGTTTAACATAGCACTTGAAAAGTTCATCAGAGATGCAAAAATTAACATAATAGGCAGCATCTTTTATAAATAAGTGTAGATTTTTGCATATGCAGATTAAAGATAAAAAGGCACCAAGGGAAATACACTTGCAAATTAACCAAGATAAAACAAAATACAAGCCAAAGGGGAGGGGGGGGGGGGGCTGAACAAAACCCTCCCCAAATATAAACTGGCCTTCCAAATTTGAAACCATGCAAAGTTTGACCTACCTGGGATCTAAAGTTAGATGTAAAAATCATTCAGGTGTGGAGATAAAATAAAGTATTCTCTCTGCAAATACATATTTCCACGAAGTTTCTAGTCACACCTGAACTTTAGGAAAACGAAAATGACACTGTATAAGGTGGCTCCTAGATCAGTAGCAACATACACATCCGAGATATGGACGCTCACAAAGGCAGACGAGAGAACACTAGGCTTGTTTAAGAGAAACATCCTCAGGAAAATCTTTGGAGTTGTGCAGGATAGAGGGCAGTGGAGAAAGAACATGCAATTTTGATTTACATAACTTACATGGTGAGCCAGATCTGGCTGAATGTATTAAAATAAACAGATTAGTTGGGTGGGCATGTAATTTGAATGGATAATAACCACATAATTAAGAGAATGTTTAATGCCAGGCCAGAAGGAAAAATAGGAACTGAAAGACCTAAACTGCAAGGGGGGGGGGGGGCAATGTTGACCATGATATCAGGTTTTTGGGAGAGAGGAACTGGAATAAGTTGTAAATCAAAATAGAAGACTGGAGGAAGCTTTTGAAGAAGGCCAGGGCCAACACAGGGTTGTCAAGCCAATTATGATATAGCAACTTACCTGATGGGAAAGAACAGGCCCAACTGCTATTTATATTCCTACAGAACAAATGAGTTAAATCATGATGAATATCTTTGAAACTAAAGATAGCTGTCTACTGGGTTGTAGCACTGTAGAGTCTGATAAAAGTTTACCAACTTTTCAGAGGTCCTTGCCTCTGAAATGCTGGTACACTTCTACCAGACTACATGGTGCTGCAACCCAGAACACAGCCATCTTCAGACACACTGCTGTGAAAACCACAAATCCTATCTTTCAAACTACTTACTGTAGATGATACAGTAATGACAAATGTTCTTGGGTTTAGAAATTGAATTTTTAAGACAGTCAATGATATATGATGGATGATCAGGCCTATGATAAGCTTTGAGCCAAGAAAAGTAAGAAAATGTAAATATTGTACAACCATAATGCTACAGGTATATTCAGCTAGTTTCATAAAAAAAACAATTTTTAATTTTGCATAATATTCAAGGATACATGCTGAATGAGCAAGCACATGGGAAGTTTCTGTGTAAGAGAAATAGATAAGAAATTGTAAACATTTGTCAAAGTACCCAACAGTAACACCATGAGCACTATGCTGGTTAAAATACAAAACCCTGAGAGAAAAATATAATCTACCTCACTGCCCAAAGAAATATCAGGTCATACCCTACAGTGATGTGTCTTAAGATGACTGCTCTGACTAAAAGATTTCTTACACTCACTACAGGCATATGGCCTTTCTCCACTGTGCACACGCTGATGTTCCTTCAGATTACTCAGGGTACGATATGAGTTATTACACACATCACATAAATACGGACGCTCTCCACTATGTATGCGCTGATGTGCCTGTAGATGACTCCTCAGACTGAAAGATTTGTTACAGACATCACATGCATATGGACGCTCTCCACTATGTGTTCGATGATGCATCTTCAGATTACTCTTTCTGGCAAATGATTTCTTACACACATCACAAGAATATGGCTGCTCCCCACTATGTATACGTTGATGCCTCTTCATATCATTGTGACTACTGAAAGATTTATTGCACACATCACAGGAATACGGTTTAACCCCACTGTGTATGAGGTAATGTGTTTTTAGATTACTTTTTCTACCGAATGATTTATTACACACATCACAGGAATATGGCTGTTCCCCACTGTGTGTGAGTTGGTGTGTCTTCAGAATACTTTGACAAGTGAATGACTTACTACACACATCACATGCATACGGACGCTCTCCACTATGAATGCGCTGATGTATCTTCAGATTACCTTTTCTACTGAATGGTTTATTACACACATCACAAATGAAAGGCTGCTCCCCACTATGCATACGTTGATGTCTCTTCAAATCGCTCTGATTACTGAATGATTTACTGCACACATCACAGGGATATGGACGCACACCACTGTGAATACATTGATGTTTCTTCAGATTACCTGACTGATTAAATGACTTATTACACATATCACAGGAAAATGGATGCTCCCCACTATGTATGCGTTGATGTGTCTTCAGATTACTCTGACTGCTTAACGATTTATTACACACATCACAGGAATATCGACGCTCCCCATTGTGTAAGTGTTGATGTCTCTTCAGATTACTCCTTAGATGAAATGATTTATGACAAATATGACAGGAATATGGACGATCCTCATCATGTATAACTTGATTCTCATTGAGAGGAATCTGGTAAAAAAAAGAACAAAAATTGGGATAAGTCTCGACAGAAGAATGAGTTTGAAAGCAAGACACAAATTAGATCAGGTGAAAAACTGTGTTCTTCACCAAATACCATTACATGAGCTGTACTTAGTGAAGGAGATAGATAGATAGTTCCTGTAACTCCTAAATGGAGCACAGAGCCTCCTTTCGGAGGTTTCATAGTCTTTAAAGTGTGCATTTAAGAGTAGTGAGTGCTTAGCCCACTGACTCTGCACAAATTATACTCACTCCTGATTTGCCTGCCAGAGCCATCTAGCAGTGAACCAGGAGAGACTTGGGTGAGAAATGGCCGCTGAATTTTGCTTACGAAACATCTTGTATCATGCTGGCAAGGTTCTTTTACATGCTGTAAATCTATGACATGGGACCACCGGATTTACTTCCACTCCGAAGGGAGTTATGCTATAGATTTTTATCACCCTTAAAAATCCATCGAACCCGCAAACCTTGGGTACAGTGGCGAGCACGCTAACTACTAGTCCACAGAGGGCGACATTTAGTGGAGGGGTGTGCTGTAAACACTGCAAGAACCATAGGTCACATACCCTGTTACAAAGAGTAATTCAGAGTGGTATGTGAAATACATTTCAAACTTAAAATTATTCACTATCTGGACTTTTTCCATCATCCTTGTTTAGAAGAAAGAAACTATGACGTTTCTGACAGACCTAACTGCGTAGATACCTCTCACCTGAAGACAGATACACAGCCAGTTTCCTTCACAGAAACAGATTACTAGCTAAAAAATATTTTCTGACCAGTCTAAAATTTATTTTATTGCATGCAGACAAAAATCTATTTACCATATGAGACACCAGACAAGAAACACTGCTCTTAATATATTATTGAATGTTTTTTCACATAATAAAACAGTGTGGTTAGGTTATGAAACATGACATGGAATGATTTGCAAAAATTCCACTAGATGGCACAACCTGTAAAAATCACGGTATGAAAAATCTGTCTTCATCACAGAAGGCAGCAAGTGACCCCACCCACTATGTACTGCATTGAATGGAGGCATATGCCATGTTCCCCACTTATCAGGTTACAGGTTAAGCATACACCACACACAAACTGCACAACACATTTCATATCCAAAATTTTTGTTGTTAACTACTAGACTGAGGAATGAAACACATCATGAATTTGAAAAGTTATAAAATTCCACTCAAATATGTGCTCCTTAAGCATCTTTTCCTCATTAATCCATTATCTCTTAGAATACCAGTTTAAGATATGCAGAAGAAACAACACCTGTAATGAAGTAAAAATTCTGTTTGATTTCACAGTCATAACAAAAAAGCTATCCCACTGCATGCCATGTAAGCGCTTGCAGGGAGAGGCAGTATAGCTCCTACTCATTCCTAACCTCAGCACTAGATAAGGGTGAGTGATCAGCATCATGCCCTGGCCACGTTTCACCCCTGAGAAAAGATCCTGGTACCCATTGGATACAAGACTGGGTGGGCACTAGAGCCAATCTGGGTGCAGAGGCTAGAGGAAAAAATCCTCTGCCTATCAGGGATTGAACTCCGGTCATCTAGTCCGTAGTCAATCACTACATTGACTAAGCTACCCTGGCTCCTACATTCACAATGGAAAAGTGAAATGAATTAACAAAATGTTCAACTTCAAATGTTAATATTTTTCTGAAAAAATCCTCATTTTAATTTGAGTAAGAAAAAACAAAAGAGTAAATGTCACTACATTAAATGGAAATATAGCTTAACCTTTACATTTGACATATTTAAGTTATATAACAATCCTTTCTGTCTGGGAGCAGTTTGTAGTATGGTGCTACTTTGTCACAGTTGTATGTTTCTTCAGTCACATTAAGTAGAATTTAAAGAAACATAAGATGTCATTACATGCATATTCACCTTTAAGGTTAAATTACCATGTCCCACGCTGAACCTCACCAAAGCCACCTTCTCTCTGCTAAGTAGTTTTGAATTCACATCCATGCAAAATCTGGCTTTTTACGAGAGTTACTACAAAAGTCGGCAACTAATGTTTTGGAGCAAACGCGTTATATCAAAGAAAGTTCAAAATATACATATGAAAGGGAACGATATACTCCTCCAATTGGCGTAGTCAGATCAGTTAGGTGTGAATGGGTGTAGGTATAGTAGGCAAGAAAAAAGGCACATTATGGAATGACCGTTCAAAGTGTCAAGAAACTTTTACGACGTTGGAGATGGGAAGTACTACACCATCCTCCATATTTATCCGACCTTTCGCCATGTGACTATGAGTTAATACCCAAATTGAAACAGCCATTGCGAGGGAAGCGCTTTCGTACACGAGAGGACATTTCCAACGCAGTTCGGCGCAAGATGGCAAGATTTGGAGATGGTGAAGCTGATGGTAATTGCCATCTTCCTCGTCATTGGAAGCGAGTACTTGATACACACGGAGATTACTTTGAAGGTCTTAATGTAAGAATTCTGATTTAACTAACACTGAATTTTTGAATTTCTTTAATCACAATTGAATTTTTCGAGGATCAAAGAATTGGGGGGGGGGGGGGGGGGAGAGAAAAAGAGAGAGAGAGAGATCATTCTGTAATGTGCCTTTTTTCTTGCCTACTGTATCTACACCCATTCACAACTGCCTGATCTGACTATGCCAGTCGGAGGAGTATATCATGCCCTTTCATATGTATATTTTGAACTTTCTTCAATATAACATGTTTGCCCCCAAAAAATTAATTGCCATGACTTCTGAAGTAACCCTCGTATTAACCATTTTTAACTAGTGATAACCTTAAACTTTTCTCCAACTATATATATATATATATACACACACACACACACAGTGTCCCTCAGTTTACGATGCCATCAATTAATGACATTTTGATTTACGATCCACCTCCCACAGCGCCCCACTGCTTCTATTTGCAATAAATTTTCAATCGATGATATTCATATCACACGGCCTTAAACATTGGCTCCTAGGTGGACACAGTAGACCTCAGCCAATCAGCAACCACTTTCATGAAAGTTTGAATTTCAGATGGTTAGCATTTCAGTGTCTAATGTGTGTTGCTTGTGGAAACAGCAAAAATATATTTCCTATATTCGATTAACGATATGATGGTTTCCATGTAACAAATTACCGTCGTCACCCAAGAGGCCACTGTAACTATATCTTTTGGTGAACATTACTGCAGCATCCCTAATGTACCTAAAACTGAATGATGAAATGTTAATATAAAGACCATGGCCCTTGCAACTTCAGTGTTTAATCGAGTGTGTGCTGTACCCTTTATGAGAATTTAACTCTTCATAGGTGAAGCAGGTATAAGGATATGCATGGCTGATGGAAATCAACTCTGTGCTTTGCAGCTGTGAAAATTGCTAGTTCACTTAATACAGTGAAACCTCGATGCATCGTTTTTGGCGGGGGTGGGAAATAAAAACGATGAATACGGGAAAACGATAGTTGCGGGAAAGCAATAATTTTTTTAAAAAAAACAATGTTTCTCTTTCAAAGTTACTTCTTTTTACCAAAAAAGTCTTTAATGGACAACTGGTTTGTCGAAACTTTACGTTTTAGACCAAACAGAGCACTTTCCACGTTCAAAATGTTTTCCTCGTCATGTTCACTAATATTATGCACATAAAAGAACGACTTCACTTTTGCCAATGCTTCGGCAAAACTCGGCACAGCTTCGGGCTCGCATTCGTCGTCTTCCTCTTCCTCACCACTCCCACCCCCTTCGCGGACAATAACAGGAAGAATGGAAATACTATTACGGCTGAAACGTAGCTGTAGAAGACACAAGATGAACCAGAAGAATGAAAAGTGCCGCCAGCCTTTCCTTTGTACTTATAATAAAAGCATTTGTGAAGAAATTCACACTGCACATGCCATCTGGCATCGCTGGAACGAAATATGAGTGCGCCCTAATTAAACTCGTAAAATTTCTGGCATTGGGCACCGCCATTCACTCCAACTATCACCCCTGCACCGCTGACCCTCATTCCAAAAGAATCTGTGCTGGTTGGGCGACATAATAGGTTACCACTACTGTGTATTCCAAAAACATTGTGCGTCTTTCGGTATTAATTTATCTCAAAACCCAGCATTTTAATTTCTCAGAAACGATCATTGCGGGAAACTTGTGGGCCGGGACTAAGATTTTGGAACGATCGATGCGATAAAATGATAGTTCGAGGAACGATAGAAGCGGGAAAATGTAAAATTATTTTATATTGGATGTATTCGGGACCGAACAAAACGGACGATGCATTCGGGAAAACGATAGTTCCGGGAACGATGGATAGAGGTTTCACTGTAAAAGAATTCCAAGGAAACACTAGTGAATCCACATAGAACCCAGCAAACTATTGTACCCACTACACAGTTGACTTTAATCTCTACACCTCTGCATCACACCACAGAATGTGACAGTATAATCTTTTAAATATCTGTAAACATATTTAAGATCAACTGCTATAAAATAAAACATAACAATCTTGGTGGATGTGGTACATCTGAATCCACAGGAGTGGGCATGGTATGTTAAGGACCAAGTGTATTTGTGAAATGTGCACACACATGTAAAACGCGTGTACACAGACATCCAGCTCACCTCATGTTCTGCCTTTGTTACTGGAAATGTTATTAGCAGAGGATCCTCCTCCTCTTCTACATCTTTGGCAACCTCAACTTTGATGTTGATGACCTGATTTTCATCATGAGAAGATGTTAGAAATGTCTCACTGTACGAACCAGGTACAACTTCCGGCAAGTTGCTGCAGTTCTGTAAAACCATCACACTGTTATCAATCATGACTGTATTCTCTCATTACATAAAACAGGATACATCTTTATTACAACTGTTCCGCAGTATAACAAACTGACTATTGGTCTGCATAAACATTCTTCTTAATAACAATCAAAATAAAGTAAAAAGTGATAAAATATGTATTTAGCTTTAAAATACTTTCCATTCACCATTTAACTAAAGATAGGAACAATATTAGGTTATTTTACAAAAGATTATTTCATCATGTTACATCACAGGAAACATAAATCGTCCAACAGTTATGAAGTTAAGCCTGTTAAATATTTTAACTTTATTATCAGCCAGTATTAGAATACTAAACTAACTAACTAGATGGCTTACCGAACCCGAAGGTTCATCACTGAATTAACCAAAGCCCTCCACCGGACCCTGTCCTGGGCCAACAAAATCCAGTTTCCTTCAACTCCTATCTCCCATAGATCCCGCCTGAGATTATCCTCCCATCTACATATAGGTCTCCCCAGCGGTCTCTTCCCTTCAGGTTTCCCAACCAGTACCCGGTGCACACCTCTTGTCCCATCCATGCGCGCTACATGCCCTGCCCATCTCATTCTTCTCGACTTAATCACCCTCACAATACTGGGGGAGGAGTACAGATTTTTAAGCTCGTCATTGTGCAGTTTTCTCCACGTCCCATTGTCTTCCCTCTTAGGCCCAAATATCCTCCTCAACACCTGATTCTCAAACACCTGCAATCTGTGTTCCTCCCTCTGAGTGAGAGACCATGTTTCGCACCCATACAAAACAACAGGCAAGATTATTGTTGTTTTGTATACTTTAATTTTCAGGTTAGTATTAGAATACTAGGTAAAATAATTATTTCATTAAAGCCTAACATCAAGCTCCACGAGTGGGTAGCCATAATTCATATCCGAAGAACCACGCCACAACCAGACGTCATGTTCCCTTATGCTACATAATTTTGTTTACTAATAATGAAGTGAAATATGTAAAGGTTGATATGGATAGTGTACATGTATGAAGTATGTACCTTTTGTGCATGTACACTATCCACATTTGACAATGCAGTTTGATTCCATTCTGACAAAACTAAACCACTACAAGGGCATAGCATAGTTAATTAAGAAGTTATATGAATGTTTTATATCATAACTGCTTTAAAGGTGAATATATTCTTTTCATATATATGAATCAACCGTAAGCATTTTCTGAAATGGATGGAAAATTATAAATGACTTGCACTGTAACAACAAATTCACACATGTGCGTGCACGCACCAATTATCTGAAAACAAGGCTCACCTCAGGTTCAGTCTTTTTTACAGGATAAGCTGATGGCAGGTAAACTTCAGCAGTTTTCATGGCAATGAAATCACGTTCGCTTGGTGTATCCACATCATTTTCTACTTTGATTAGATCAATATTCTGAAAATTATAAATAACTCTGTTAGACAACACATTTCTGCATGTATGCCTGACAATGTCATCTGTCAGTGCTGGAAGAATAAAGTTCAGTTTGTTACATAACAAAAGAATTTACAAGCATCTCCCTGTGGTGGTATATACGAGGTGCGATCGGAAAGTTTCCAGACTGTGTCAATAGAGGGCGAACCGGATGTAGTACGAGCTTCTGCCGCTAGGGGGTGCGGCCTACATTCATAGTGAATCAGTGTGCCAGCCGGCATCATCGAATTAGCATTTGTTTCTTAGTTACGGACGTTTTGGTAGTGCATTACACCGACCCTCCTGCGATTTCGGAATGGCGTGTGCATCAAATTTTGCCAAAGACTCGCCAAACGGAAACCTATGAAATGCTAAAGCAAGCATTTGGGCAGTCCGCAATGGGTCGTGCACAAACTTTTGTGTGGCATTCACGTTTTAAAAATGGCCGAACCTCTGTCGATGATGACGAGCGTTCTGGACGACCATCTTCGAGCACAACACCCGAAAATGTTACGAAGATTCGGCAGGCCATTCACGAAGATCGACGTCGTACCATCAACGACTTGTGCGACATTGTTGGGATAGGCTATGGGACCTGTCAGCTGATTCTAAAGGAAGAACTCCACATGCGACGCATCCTGTCTGAGGACCAGAAGCAGAATCGACTTCTCGTTTGTCAGGAGCTCAAAGATCTTGCAAGAACCGACCCCAACTTCCTTTCTAATCTCCATGTGACTTCTTCCTCTTCCCAAAGATGAAAATTCAGCTAAAGAGAAGGAGATTTGAGACGATAGAAGAGATTCAGGCAGAATCGCAGATGGTGCTTGACAGGCTGACAAAGAAAGATTTCCAGGGATGCTTCCAGGCTTGGCAGCGGCGCTGGGATCATTGTGTTCACTCCCAGAGGAACTACTTCGAGGGTGATGGATGAATTTAATACCTGAGATACGTGTACGGGTTTTTATACGCGCAGTCTGGAAACCTTTTGGTCGCACCTCGTATAATTTGTTGCTTAAGCAACTATTAGTCAATGCACATGTAAAGTAAATCTTAAATATTTATGTTTTTAATGAAAGTTTTGTAAATGACTACTAAAACAATTTAAAAAAGGCACTAATTAATTTCAGAGTTAACCCTCAATGTACAGACAGCTAAGACCTTATCCAAAAGTTTAAGCCATCAAGTGGGAGAAGGGAATACACAAGCAACCATGGAGACTTTTAATTGAGGAGCATGAGTGGAATTTTCTGACCTCATGATATTACTTAAGATGTAATAAATTTTGGTGCACCAAACTGACTGCACTTTATGTGTATTGTATTATGTAACTTGTCAAACTCAGAGCCAAAACCTGATGAGGTAAAACATTATGGCTCCTATGGACTTTGGTTCAATGTATCCAGCAATCAGTAGCCTGGTTGCTAGATGCATGGAAAAACTTTCTAGCAATATCAGTATAAATGAGATAAAAGTCAGTTTCTATTTCTGTTTCCGAAGAACTAAGTACCTCAAATGTCTTTGATACACAAGACAATGATGATACTGTTATAACAGATGAAGCATAGCACAGAAGAAAAAAAAAAGGATACAGTAAATCAGTTCAATGTTTCTGACAGCACACTGAATTGCATTATGTACCCCATGCCATATCAAATCATGTTCTTCATAGAAGCAAACTAATTACTGGACAATATCCATTGTCCAGATTTAATAAAACACGACATTTCACACATTGAAATCTATCTCCGTCTTCAGGTAAAACCTACTCTGTTGGGCCCAATCGATAAAGTGAGGCCCTGTCTTCAGAGACAGGGACTGTTCAATGACAGGTTTCATGGTATACTACCCCTTCTATACATACTTACATATATACATAACTTTATATCCTATTATTTACATTTTACTATGAGTAATTATTCTTGTGGAACTCAGATGACGGAAATAAAAAAAATTAACACACTGATGTCCACCGATTGGGAATTGGCAAGGCAGTTGCAATGGGGGAACAAATGACTCCAAATATTCTACCGCTATTTCTAACACCACCTTTAACCTGAGCTGTATAAGACGGATGCACTGACCATCCCCCATTCTGTGAACACTTGTCACAAATACTTGGTTTCTTTGGTTAGATAAATCAAGTGAACAAGTTGATAACATCTGTTCATGCACACACCACTTACTAGGCTTTCCTTCAGTGAAGGATATATTTCTTCAGCTCTCTGTACCATAATTTTCGGCACTCTCATTGCAACAGACGGCACAATATTTTCTAAATTTAATTCTTGCTCATCACACATGGTGGTTCGTGAGTTGTATAAAAGAATCCTAGTGACGTGGCTTCATACTTCTGATAATTGTATCTAACTTCAAATTTCTGCAGACATCCTGAAAGGAAATGTATTATGTTTAAACACACCGTATTCTTATTTCCAATAGACAGAGGGGCATTTCATTGACAATTAAATCTTTGCTAACATGCATACAGAGATGAGAGTAAGAACGTGCAATATGATTTTCACAGTCTGAATACTTGTAATGAGAACAAAACCACATTATATTGATTGTGATGATGGAGGAATATATTGCAAAATTATTGTTAGTTATAATATAATGTCCTTTATACATAATCCTGGTCCACGATAAAATTCACCACAATCATTTTCCACCATAATTACATTAACATCATGATGCTCATACACTCACACCCCACAAAAGTTACCCATGCATGTTTGAAAACAGGGGCTCATAACATAAAATAATTTCACCCATTCTCTGTCAGATCTGTATCTGTTGTGAACACATAAGTGTGCTGGAAACATTGATAAACTTTATAAACTGCAACAGAAAGGTGTATTATATATAAATTTAATTTGTTACATGAGTCTTCAAGCTGAAATATCACCTTTACCATCAAAAAAATCATACAAAACTTACATAATGCAACGAAATAAATTAAGCAGAGTCTGTTTTGACAAGGTAATAGCTGCTCAGCAGATTAAGAATCTGCCTATATGTGGAACTTGAAACTTCTTTAATCTGTTCACAATTGCAGATAAAAATGTGCCAAATAAATTCAGTCATCACCATAATACCACATTTCTTTTTGGATATGTTAATAGGTCTTCCAAACAATCTCTTGTTTTCAGGTTTTCCAACCAAAACTTTCTATGGATTTATCTACCTCTTCATGTGTCATGTCCATTATTTGATCACCCCAGTAACATTTAGAATTATTGCATTCAAATGTTAATCTTTTGATGGTTTTTTTGTCCTCTACACACTCAGCCGAATGTTACACTTTTCTAACCCAAAAAAATGTTTCATACAATGTGTAAGTGGAGACGAAGAGTTAAGAGTCCACATAAAATATTACATAAAGTTCCTCATCATGCAGTTTTCTTCATCCCCGTTACTTTTTATGTCATAGATCCCAAATTTCTCTTCAGCATTTCATTTTGAAACTCTTCAAATCTATGTTCCTTAAATTACATAAACAGTTCGAGTTTAACATTCATAAAGACTAAAGCACTATACACATTTAATTCTATGGTGTTTACGTGGACAATGTAAGATTCTTACCTTAACCACACAACGCATGCTTAAACTTAGCAGAATTAATAAGATACTTACGATACTATGCACTAACTAAAGAAGATTACGAATCACAAATTATAGCAGACTCAATTGAAAATATAAATCAAAGCCTTTACCACCCAAATCAGATCTATAGGAATATAGAGCAACAGTTTGAAAACATAAAGTTACGTCAAATCACGTGGAAATAAAACAATCATGAGGCTAAACCAACTGTAGTAACGTGTAATACATCGGCAAACAAACGTTGCCAGAAACAGAAGAATGCATACACATCACCAAAGTAAAAATAACTCAATTATGACTATCACTGCAGCCAATCAAGCAGAGATCAAAGCGTAAAAGCAAGGTTATCAAAGATTCAAGCAGCAGAACATGATTTCAACGACTTTACTGGGCATTACAAGCGTACAACACTAACAAAATAAACGGGCTAAAGTAAACAAAATGAGGAATTGTACATATGAAATGAACTGGATTCAGCATAACTGAAGTAACTTGAATAACAAGCGTTACATAACCCACCACATTATCTATTGACGGGACAAATGCGAACACAGTAAATACCAACCTAGAACTTAATAATTTTCAGAATATCTTTGCCACTAATTCCTTTCGAGAAGTCGCAGCAGGTCGACCAACTTAAGTCTCTCACCTCGATTCAGGAGCCTCACAATACATTGGCTTTGTTCGCAATTGTCAACCACATAGCTGTCCGTCCTGCGGGAGACTAAGAACACCAACTGTCCAGAAAAATAAAAGGGTTCATATTCATTCCCAAGGTGTTGCAATTATATTCTGAAAGACTGGAAACCACGCCGTGCAAGCTATAAAAGATGTTTTTTACAAAGGAGGACGTGAACATTTTTGCCAATTAAATATATAGAATGTACAAGAGTCTTATGCAGACCAAAGCTAAAAATTAACACAGGGCAGGAATCAATGAGGAAGTTAGTTCAATATAAAAGAAAGTGGTCGACAATTATACCTTGTACTTAAGTTCCATGCTACTCCCCAAGTAAAGACAAAAGGAATTTCAGACTGTATTCCAAGTCTTGAAGTTCAGTTTGTGGCTTTATCACCCACTCTGCACAATCCGAAGTCAAAACTCAAGCCTACTATAAAGGTTACGCAATTGAAATCAAGAGAATTGCGATCAAACATGCTACATCAAATGCCAGCATGCAAGCAAGTAGTGTGCTTTCAGTCAGATTTTGGCTGACATCTGCTTGGAATGTCACGCAGCCTCTTTACCCAACAACCTTAGACTATTGTGACACTTTTAAATGTGTCTGTGTGACCAGCAGTCCCATGTTAAACTAGGACTGCATGTGGCTAACATTAAAACACTGTCCAAAATTTTTAATGATGACATAATGAACCATGTCATTAAGCCATCTGCCTTCAAGTAGCCACATTCATGCCATAGACAATGAAGAACTGAAAAATCCTAGCAAGACACTGAACTCAAAAGGATTAAAAATGTAAATAAAGCTGAGCCAGATGTTGGCTTCTTACCATAGAGAACTAGGTTTAATCCTGGGCAAATTCAAGTGACATTCATGGTAAATGAAGTGGCACTGGTGAGCATTTTTCTTCTGCTCATTATCATATGAACATTGCCCCATATTAAACCATCACTGCCACAATGTGCAAAATTATCCTCATCAAGCAGTGAATTAGTAATAAGTTTGGAGCTTCATCTCTGACCTCGCACTGGACTGGTCTTACAACAGAAACACTTCTTCTTCCTCAGACTGGCTTCAAATAACGGAGGCAGGAATTACAAACCGATTTGTGCAAGAACTTACATTTATAGTTTTTTTTGTAGTTTAATTGCGTCATGTTTGTGCTTAAATTAATAATTCGAATGTCAACTAATTGTTTTACAGAATACAGAACGACTGATATAAAAAATACAAAACAAGACGAACAACAAAAAGAAACAATCTACAAAAAATGAAAACTACAAAACAAACAAATCAACGATAGTTGCATAATAAATATACATTAGTTTTAAAGACGAAAATAGCCTGAAGATGATGCGGTTGCATTGAAACATGTTGTGAAATAAAATAATGAGCGCTAAAATTGTAACATCGTAATAGCGATGATAAGCGCCAAATTTTAAAGTTTTAGCTTTAATAACACCAATTTTAACAACTAAGTTTGTGTACTGACGGAAATAAATAAATATATTACTAAACTTACATTTAATCATAGCACAGTTAAAGCAAATTGTGAGGTCATCTTTCGTCTCTTTTCCCAGTATTTCAGATAAAAATTCTAAGATAATGAACAGTTTTGTTTTAACCTAAATGGGCCATAAATGTGAGAATTTGATCCTAAAAAGGCTATGAACTGTATTATCAGATTACCAACAAATGGCTCATAGGCTGCATGTTTTGTACAGTCCACATATATATTTATAATAAAGTATCACTCTGCATAACAAGAAAACAGCTGCTGCTTAAATTAAATACTTCATTTTAAGTAAAAAGTTAATAAAAATTGAAATATAGTAATTTCAATAAATTTTCTTCATTTATGAAATTGCAACTTTGAGTTGACTACTGGTACCTTGGTTCCAAAACTACAAGAAATATGCAAGATAATCAGAATCTAAATTAATAAGAGCATAGGTAAGTGTTCACAGGTCACTTCTTGTTTCACGTCACGCAATAATTTTGTATAACAAATATATACAATCTCTTATTGTTGCTTACAAATACACTAAAAATTGTAGTTTATTCCATTTGTTGCTGGCACACTAAATTATTTTTGCCAGTCATTAAAATGTAAAACCCTAAGGGAAAAAGACTGTCTGGGTCCTAAATTCTTGGGCTGGCTACTAATCCTAATAAAAATCTGTCATGCACTTCATTGATGTGTCTCTAGATGATTGCTTTGATTGATAGATTAGACACCACAGGTGTATGAATGCTCACCACTATGTATGCAATTGTATGTCTTCAGATTACCCTTTCTACCAAATAATTTATTACGCACATCACAAATACATGATTGCATTCCAGTATACATGCAATGATGTTTCTTTAGATTATCTGACTGATTAAATGATCATGTCCTCAATGAATGAAAGGAAGAATTCATTCACAAGGGAAAGTATATTAAATTTCTTAAACAGTTCTTTGCAACAGTGATCCCAACCTTTTTTCATCTGTGGCACTAATTCATCAAACACACATAACACCACATCATAAATGTTACCTCATGAAACGGGGATATGAAGCTATACATGGCCATAAATGTGTCCACATAAAAGACTTGCCAAAATAGAGTAGAAGCATACAAAAATAAAACATTACACAACATGAATAAAACTATCAATGAACCTGTTTCTGTGCATAACAAATTCTAATTAGGAAAGATAAGATATTGCCTTTTTCTAACTATAACATAACCACAGGCTATAATTTCTTTAAAAAGATTTATGGCACATGAAACATGGCGGCATGGAGTTTTTTAATACCTGTCATTATTGATCTAATGATATACTTTGGGAATTAAATACTCTTTTAGCATTTGTTAAATTTTTCCTGAACATTCGTAACTCCACATGACATGACTGAATGTAAACAAGCAAAATAAACTAATTTTAAAGTATCTATTTTCAAAACTGGTTTGATTTTTCTCATGGTAAAGCATGATGAACTTAATTTGAGGAAAATACTCTGTTTGTTTTTTTCAAAAGTATATTATTATCAATTTGTAATCTGTTGATCCTACTTTTTCAATTATTCTATTATCATAACCAATTTTTACATTAATACACATTTCATTGTTACCAAATTTCAGTTTTTTTACAACATTTAATGTGAGTTTACTGGTTTTTAACCATTTGTTAAAATCAAGAAAGACATTTTTAATGGAACATTGAAAATAGTCCCTTTCAAGATGATAATAATACTAGTATCATCAGCAAAAAGCGTAGTCTTCATTTAGGAACTGATGGTTAGAGGTACATCATTGATATATATGAGGAAATGCAAAGGACCAAATATTGAACCTTGAGGAGCTCCACGTTTTACAATGGCAGTTTCAGGATCTACTACAATTTGAATTAGGGCATTTCATGTCTATTCTCCGTTTTCTGCCATTATTATATTACTTAAACAATTGCCCAACCCATTGCCATTGGAAACAGAATTATGAACACACAACAAAACAAAATGGATTATCAAGAAACATTTAAGAGTTATCATTAGCAAAAATAACAATACAGAACAGGAATGCAGATTAAAGAGGCCCTTATACTTGGGATAATAATTGTGCAATATGAATTTTTCAGTCATAATTAATGGTGTAGGAGCGGTATTAAGGTTTGCACAATGAACAAACATCATGAGATTGAAATATACTGAGAAAACAGACTTGCATCAAGTTTTATTACACTGCCTAGTGTGAATATAGTGCAATATCTCTTCCTTGCTGATAAGAAATTAGACTGACTCGGCCTGTCATAAAAACCGTGATTATTATTCTGGTGGTTCAATATAAACTTGGAGACATGTATAATATAGTTTTATTGCAAAACTCGCCTGTGAAACTTGCGGTTCCCCAATAACATTTTTCCAGAAACACTGGAAACAGGAAAGACATACTTTTTAAAATAAAGTGTGAATTACCTTCCAGTATTTATAAAATACACTTCCATGTAAAATCTAATAAAGACTGTTGTAACTTTTATTTTTCGCTCATTTATTATTTGGATAGGATACGTGATTTTCTATCTCTACGTTCACATCTCACACTCTTTCCTTTATTCACACCACAAAAATATCCATTTCGTTAGACGTACATGTTGGTTCACCTGTATCACTTAGTGTCTACTGCACTGCAATACCAACATGCAGATTGGTAATATGATGTTGAAAGTTAGCGATAAAATAGACGTCTCATAGTTACTTTGTTCTGCCATCTATTCGCTTCAATTGAGAAACTATTGTACTAACGATTTGGCGGCCAGGTGGTAACAACTATTATCCCATCCCGCAACTTAGACACACCATAGGAGCAACTAGTTTTACAAATCTGAAGACGACTTCAATTTCTACAAGACTGCATGCAGTCTGGTAGAAACCGACATTTCAGATGCACTTCTGAAATCTTACCGACTGGTCTGCAGATGGTTCATACAATAAATTTATGAAAGATACGGATAGATGGCAAGCTGTAGTGCCGTCACAGATACATAAGATAAAGGAGCCGTACAAACTTTATTCATGATGATGTACTAATTTAAAAATGACCGGAAGGCGCAAAGCCAGGATTGCCAAACCTGATGTGAAATATAATTAGATTTCTTTTTAAATGTTAGCGATTACAAACATGTCACTGCTGTTCGTGTTGTAAAGTTTAGTCCCTGTAATATATTAGACAGTACAGGTGGAACGAAAGCATGAATGTTGTCAATATTAAATGTTGTGAAAATAATTCAGTATCTTGTATAAATGAAAAGTACAGATGTTTTTTGTGTTCGTATTCTGTTATTGATAGAGGTCTTGGAAATATTACTGCCAGTGCTAATCGGTATGTGGAAATTCAGTAATTGTAGAAGTACATAATGCAGTTGGCTGTTTTCTGGATTGTAGCGGCTTTTTGCCTGGTCGTCTACCGACGTTTCAAAAGTGCTTGCTGCCGTTATAGTCAGGGCGATGAGATGGAAGCAGCAAACACCTTCGAAACGTCGGTTATCTTCAAACAGACTTGGCGGTGCAGCAACACAGAAGACAGCTATTTTCGTACTCACCGCCGTGAGAACTTCACTTTTATCGATAATTTTCAAGGGAATTTCCTTCAAAATTAGCACAAGTTTATATTTGAGTTTTACATGTTTCTGATTTAAAGTTGTGGGCAGCCTTTGAATAGGGTATGTAACAACTTACTGCAGGAGCTATAACAGAGTGTTGCATATAATTGTTGATGAATAATAGAGTGTTATTACTTTCTTAGAGGTTCAGTACATACTGTGAAATTTTATCAAGGAAGAATAAACTTTAGGCAAAAGTTTGGTGCATCTATTTGCAGTTACTTGAGATGTATCATAATAAATTATTAAGATTTCAACTACAGGAATATAGTGTGGGGATTATTCGTTACCAAGGACAGGGGCTGATTGGTTTCTGATGTATGTGCTGAGTATTAATATGTACTTGTTCCTAGGATTAGGAAACTCTTGTACCTTGGTACTTTCATTCTGGAGTCCAAGCCTAAGGGTACTTACAAGACGGAGCCTAGCAGGTCGTTGGTAGCTGGGAAGGTAGCATAGCAGAAGCTGAAGGCATGCACAGTGACTCTTGTTCCTGCTGACTCATTTCCGAGACTGGTAGTTGAGTACTAGACGTGCCTGTAAAAACTATGTATTCAAGTAGTGGCAGTGACGATGAGGAATTACTGGATAGCTGTGCTTCTAAATGGTTCTTGTTGCAACAAGAATTATCTCTGCGGGAGTATCAAATGCTTCCAGTCAATGTCGACAAATAATTTTGGAGAATATCACCATCTCTATAAAAAGTTAAGAAATTATCCAAGTCAATTTTTCAAGTATTTAAGAATGGAAATTGAAATGTTTGATTATATTTTGAGTGTGACAAGAGAAAAGATTCAGAAGAAATGGAAAAACTGTCATGGAAATCCCATCGTGCAGGAAGAGCGACTTGTGCTTACATTGAGGTATCCTGAAATAGTTTTTGTGCCAATGTGCAGAAATATATATGTTTATCATAAGAGATTGACTGACGTATAATTACGTTTATTTTGTACTAACGTTCATTCTGCAATGCTAATTACAAAAGATTCTTTTTTGTAGGTGCATACGGGCCGAAATACTCGAAGTGCCAAGATTATCAGAGATGCTTTCAGAATGTATGTCTATATTTATTGAACTGCTTATTTGTAAACTGCATAATAAAACGCAAATAAACTTTTCCACATCCATTTTGCACGGCACCCGTAACTGACATACAAATTCATTACCCACATGGAATAGAAATCATACTTTGCGCATGCCTGACTTCCGAGCTGGCAAGCGACCGGCCAGGCCTCGTCTTGTTCACTCATATTTAAAATACACTGTTCCATTCTTCATGCTAGGCGACCATCCAGTCTACCAGTGACCATCTAGGCTCTGTCTTGTACGTACCCTAACATTCCATCTGAATGGTCAGTTCTCCCGGATTTCTCAGTAATGATCTTCACCCAATAGATCTTTACTTCCCAACCTATTATCCAATCTGTTCTCACCACCCAAGCTGGATCATCAGGTGTGCTGATTTGGAGAGTTTCTCTTAGTTGGTGGCATTTCAGGATTTGGCATTTTAATGTATAGACTCTGTGCTGGAGAATTTCATGAGAATGCTATTCCAAGCTGCCACTCATCACATACTCCTACCACCATCAGCTGCTAGTTCCACACTGGACTAACAAGTGTTTAGATACCATTTGTGCCCAGGAGATAGGAGTTTGATATTTTCAAGCTTACCTCTTAGAAGAGAAACTGATTGTATTCAAATACCTCTGTGGCAAGGCTTAGCACATTATATGCAAGTCTATAAATGTGTTGTGGCAGGCTTTTGTCTATAATCTTTTCTTATGTTTGAAAATGACTACGGACTGGACGACCAGGGTTTGATCCTCGACGGGGCAGAGGATTTTTCCTCTAGCCTCTGCGTCCAGACCGGCTCTGGGTCTCACCTAGTATCCTATCCAATGGGTTCCGTGGTCCTTTCCTGGTGGTAAAGTGTGGTTGGGGCACGACGCTGACCACTCACCTCCATCTAGTGCCGAGGTTAGGAATGAGTAGGAACTGTGCCATCTCTCCCCTGAAGCGCATATAGTGGCACAGCTTTACTTTACTTTATATTTTTACAGCACAGCATGGATATGATGAAACATGAACCTGCTTCAGGTGGTGAAACATTGGCTTCGTCTTCAGAGGGCAATGATCAGCTCATTGATATGAAACAGGAAACTGAGGTGAGTTGCGATATAAGTTGCCGCTTCTTCATTCTGGCCCTGACCCTACACAATTAAGATCATCAGATTTGTTTGTTCTCTGTTGTGGTTTGTTAGTGAACGCTTTGTGTACGTGGTTCACTATCAGTTTTAGCACAGAACGTGGGGCTGGGAAACACTGAAAGAAGTAAAGTAATCCTAGTAAGTAAAGTATTAGATGATATGCAGTGTGTTTGTTCTGACAATGTGCAGAAAGGCAGTCTGTGAGACATTGTCACGAGCTTAGCTGAGTGTTCTTTTTCCACAGCTTGAAGTGGACTTCGCAAAAGTAACTGCTAATATAGACAGTGACATAGGTTCAATGACCAGAGTTCAAGAAGATTACTTGGTTGCTGATAAACAATGTCTTGATCCAGTTTCGTTTGTCAAAATTAAGATTGAAGTCAAAGTGAGTCGTATAATCTTTCCTTGCTTCCTTCCGTGCGTATTGTGTCAAGTTATTTGAAGTTTTGTCACCGTTACAGAGATACTCTGTCCATGAAGCCTAGTATATCATATTGGTTGAATCCTCAAGTTCACAGATGAGATTCCTTTCTATATTTTAAGATGTTTTTATGCTTCGTGGTGCTTCATAATGACTTCATTTTAATAGCATTAATAATAAATACAAACATGTAACAGTTGTTTTTAACGTGATGTTTATTTATGTACATAAATCAAGAATACTCCAAACAAATTTTAGCCAATGGTAAATTAACTTAAATAGAGAAATACATATTTATTATTATAGAATTTGTTGTAACATAAGAGAGAAAATGCAGTTTTGGCATTCAAGGTTTTAGTGTCCTTTTAAATGTCCTCCATGGCTAATATGTTAACCCTTCAAGATTTAAATATCATCTAAGCTGACACTGTGGCGCTGTTTAAATGGCCTGTCAGAAAGGAGTGTGCTAATTCATATTAAATCATACAATTCATAAGACGATGGTTTGTTATGAAGCATAAAAGGTAACACTTTATAAAACTATACTTTAAGTAATACCACACTGGACGTTAGTTGCACAAGAGTTGGTGTATTATCTAAGTTGAGTTACTTAACTTTATGTCCACTGGCCTAAGTTGAGGTTTCTGTTGTTGGTCTACGGTGAGCCGTGGTTGCGTTGTCTGTGCCTGTGAATTTCAATGTTGTGTGAGTAATAATGTAATATGTAGAATTTATGTCTCACTTGTGGAAATACCTCGTCTCGCATTGCAGATGGAAGCGAACAATTTGAGTCTCGTGGCTGTACCATTGCTGCCTGTTTTGTTCAGTCAGTTGTCCTCAGTCCTACATACTGTGCCAGTCCAAGTTCGTAGTTCGATCCCCGAACGGGCTGAACCTTGAGATGAGGGGTAAACCAGGCTTTGGCATGTTAATCTGGTTTATATAAACGAAGGAGGTGTGATTAGATCACTGCTTCCCAAACTTTTTCCTTCATTACCCAAAACCGCTTATCAGAAATGTAGGTAAAACACAATGTAGGTAAAACACTAACTGCACAGAAAACATATATGACAAGTGAAGAGAGATCGGTAAAAATAGGAAGAAAACAATGTGTTTGATGCAATGTCTTTATTTTAAACATCTCTAAACATTTTAGCAGCCACAAAAAGTTTGGTAATTATTCACCATGAATATTTCATCACCCAGGTCCCAGCTAATGAGTAAAATGCCACAGCTCCATATTATTTACTAGTTCCGAAACATTGGGAGGAATTGGAGACAGAGCACATCTCAAATCGTTTTGGGGGTTCAGCAAACAGTTTTGTTTCGTGCTCTTTATGAAGGCAAGAGTGGAAAATCCTACTTCACACATGTAGGTGCTCGGAAACTGCAATAATTTGCATCACGGCCTCCCCAGCTACCGCAGGATATTCATCGTTAATTGTTAACCAGAAAGACTCCAAATGGTCCCTTTTTTCTTGAAATAACATTTTGCACTGACTGCTTGACCTAAGTTCCATCATTTGCTCTGCAAAACCGTTAACACTATCGGGGATTTCAGTCAGGTCACACAGAAATGTGTGTGTCGTTACCCAAAGAAAAACCACTTTTACCCATTTTTGGGTAATATACCCAGGTTTGGGAAGCACTGGATTAGATGGTATTTGGTATGCCTTACTTCATCCAAATTTGATCGATTTTATTAATTTTAGCATTGTTAAATGTATTAAATTGGAAGAAAGTGGCCACACTCGGTCGCTTGAACATCTCTCTTCTTGACTTTCCATCTAGAGGGAACGTAAAATAAACATAGATTGCGCAATCGTGTAAGTTGTTACACAATGTATACATAAGCCTTTCCAGATGTGGAATGACGATTGCATTACAACCATCGCCTCACTGCGACTGACCAATGGAATTTGAGTATGGCTCTCAGGTGCGTTCCTGAAGTTATGGGGTGATTTTGGGGGCACGAATCAGATCGCCATATTTAATTCTAATTTAAGAACAGTTACGAGTTGTGAGCGAGTCGAATGTGATGCTTAAATGCTCAGGGAACTTTACTTACATAGTTGACTACTTGAAAATGAACATGACATAAGACATTTTAATAAGAAATAATTTTATTCCACATGCTAGTGTTTGCACAGAGTCTGAATTACTAAGTAATATTTGAATGTGAATATGTCTGTGTGTTTTGAAAGAATTCCTGTGCCGTGAACATATTTGAAACACCCGGAGATGATTTCCATGAAAAAATTAAAAATCTATTTGTTATATATTCTTACAGCACAACATGAATGCAATCAAAGTTGAACCTGATTTGTATAAGACGTTGCCAGTGTCTTCATTAAGCAGTAACAAACTGGTTCATGTGAAACAAGAAGAGTATTCTGCATTCCCTAATTTGGATTGGGAAACTGAGGTGAGTTGTTCTTCATGCTCGTATTTTATGATCCTCACATTATATATATATATATATATATATATACCAATATGAAGTTTTTGGAATTAAAGCAGTTGTAGGCAAGTCAGAATCACAAATTTCATTAAACTTCTGCATTGTGATACTTTCATGTGGACCGGTCAGTAATCTAATTAATTAATCTTTACATGTCATTCTGTGGAATTCATTCCAGTTAACTATAATCAGCATTGCAGTACTGAACTAGGAGCCACAGAAAGTTTATACATAGGTTGGAAACAGGTTGGTCCTGTACTTTGAAACTGCGGAAATCTCCTATTTTGTTTTAATATAAAATTGACCTTTATTCTGACTAACTCTTACTCTTAGATAAGAAAATATAATAAAAACTATTTTTAGTTATTAAAAAAGCTCCAAAGTTTCAAGTTTTAAACACAGATCTAGTGTACATGTTTTTTTTATAATAAAAAAAGTAAAGTTGTTCCACTATGCACCATGTAGACACTTGGAGGAGAGGGGGTATAGCTTGTACTCATTCTTGATGTCGACACTAGATAGGGGTGAGTGGTCAGAGTCATACCCCAGCCGTACTTAATCCTCGAGAAGGGACCTTGGTACCCACTGGAAAGGAGGCTGCAAGGGGCCCCAGAGCCGGTCTGTATACAGAGGCTAGAAGAAAAATCCTCCACCTCCATCAGGGATCGAACCCTGGTCATCCAGTTGGTAGCCAGTCACTATACTGACTGAGCTATGTCTTCCTGTAATTTAAATATTAATAGATGATGAACTTCACACAGTTCAATAAAAACCTTACATGCCACCGTGAAGATGATTTAGGTTAGACCACAACTTGTAGTAATATTGTAAAAAAGACATTAAAATGAAAGCTGTAAAGCTGTACAGATGGATATTATTTATATCAAAATGTTATTTTAGCTATATGATAACAGGATGCACACACTAAAGATTAATATGGAGTGTGTTAGGACAGTATAACAATTAAGGCTGAGTAACAGTTTTAGAGAATATGTTGTGAATTTTTTTTACAGCACAGTTTGAATAAAGTGAAAGTAATGGATGATTCAAACACTGACTCTGACTCCGTTAATGCAGATTCAGAGGGTAAGCTGGTTGACAACAAACCGCTTCTTGATCATATTGAATTTGTTGCAGTGAAGGCCGAAGTAACAGTAAGTTACGGTTAATATTCTCTTTCATTCGCCCTCTGCGTTTGAGTTTAGAATTATTTGTCAGCCATTATGAATGTGTATCTAATGTCTGTATCTATTTCCAGAAAAATAAAAAGTGTCCTTTTATATCAGTTTGAGCTGTTATATCATGTAAATCACAGCAAATGACTTTCCATTTAAAACATTTCTGATATTGCTATTAAAAATGTTAGATTTATGGTTTGTATTTCACTTCAGAAGCCACAAAATAAAGAAATATTAGGACTGTCACTATGATGTATTGATAGGAGAAAGTAACCTCTCAACGTGGAGTTACTAAATTAAATCATTCACTGTTGTTCCCTGGAGGATCCAGAGTTTTAAATATAAGTGTAGCAGTGTTCTGCAACCAGTTTACCACCACAAGGTTACAGGTGTGTTGCATTCTTATATGTTATTGTATATTCCAACTTTATAATTTGAAAAAGGCAATATCTCATCTTTTAGAATTGGCGTTTGTAATATACACTCACACACAGGTTCGTTATCAGTAGTTTTATTCAACATGTGTTACGTTTTGTTTTCATGTACCTGCAAGGATTTATGTGTGAATACATACGTATGGTGATGTATCCCCTTTTTGTGAGGTGATATTTGATGGTGTACCATTTTGTGTCTTTTTAACAAATTAGGGTATGTTGCAGGTGAAAACATTTGCAGAACACTGATGTAACATGCATGAATTGTGTTATGAGAACACACAAAACTATTTTGGTACTATAATGTAGTGCTGATCAGCCATTGTTTTACAATTTTCTTTTAAATTTCATCTTTTGTTTATGAAACAGTGAGTGAAGGATGGTGTCACCATTATAGAGGTGGTTCTTTTGGAAGCTCTACATTTTTATTTTTTGTAACACTGCTTTTTAGAAAAATTATGTGAGCCATTAAGTATTTTTGAAACTATTGTATATATTAGTGCAAGTATTTTGACCTATGATGTGTATATATGAAGGAGATTCAGAAACAGCAGTGGCAATTGGAATATTTTCATTATATGAGTCTCAAGAATGTGGAGGCCTTGTCATGCTGTAGCTGAATGTCATGTGGTGACGTGCTGCAAGTGTGGTTCAATTGTCCATTTGTGACAAGTGAGAATGGTATGAAGATGACTGCTGCTCTAGACGTGTACACCAAGTACAAGCAACTTTATGTTTTTTGGTGTCTGAAGGAATGTAGGTACAGAAATCCATCAACAGTTCGCTGCCAAGTCTGGACAAAACTGTTTGCCACAGTGAAGTGTGGATGAGAGGACTGAAATGTTTGAAAGCAGCCAAACCATTCAATAAAATTTTCCTGGCCAATCACCCATCATCAAGGTTCATGTGATGGGGACAGATATGGTCCCTGAAATGCTGGTTTCATTGTTTAACCATCTGACATGGCTGATCACGCTGGCCTTGTAATCCTGGGGTCTCGGGTTCGATTCCCGGCGCTGCCCGAATTTATAACTTGTGTTGGGCAAGGCCGTGGTCTAGGCAACACGGAGTTTTCCTTCGTGGCATCCCAACAATTACTCCATTCACACACAGAAGAAGGCAATGGCAAACCACTTCTGGATCATCTGCCAAGAACGTATATGAACAGGTCCCAGTCCGAGAAAAGGATGGAAGGATCCTGTTCATATGGACCTGGACCTGTCGTCAGACAGAACACTAAATTAAAAATGATAAAAATGTCACAGAGAAAGCTTCAAATCATATATCAGCCAAACCGTTGTTGTTGATGCTGACAGGTAGGGATGCCCATTCACATCCACAAATGAGCAAAATGTGAAGCATGCTCAATTAGTGATTCTTGGAAACTGTAGGTTAATTGTTGTGGAAATTGCTATAAGACTAGTCATTAACGTTGCTCATCCTTGGTGTGAACATGTACTATAGCAACCATCACACTCCACATGCTTGGCAAAAATGGACTTACAATTGAGCCACACTCACAGTATGACCAGGTTTCAACAGTGTTGCCAATCATACAAAGACAATATTTCAATGTTGATAGGGTTGCCATATTTTTAGTGTTACAAACCACAACACTGCCATTCTTATATGAAGAGGAAGGTGGGACACATTACAGCATGTGACAAGTTTAGTGCCATCCATGCTCTTTCTTTTTGTACATATCATTATTACGCTCCATGTATTTAATATAAGTGGAAAATTACAATAATTAAGACTTTTATAAAATATCAAATTGTCTTGATGGTCACTTAAAACTTTTCAACTCAATAACAGGTTTCATCACTGTCACAGTATAAGGACTGATGTCGTTCCATTTTGTTTATTTAGAAAAGGATTTCCTTTGCAGTTCATCTGTAAACTTGCAACTGCATTTGGAATTTTTTGAACAAATAAAAAGATAATTGGCACAGTAAAAAATGCAAACAACTCAGATGCTTAAAGATTGCTGTTCTCTGGGTTGTTTCACCATGTAGTCTGGTTGATGTTTACTGACATTTCAGAGGTCCTTGCTGCCTCCATCATCACCCTGATCATGGAGGCAGCAAGGACCTCTGAAACATTAGTAAACATCTACCAGACTACATGGCGAAA
Source organism: Zootermopsis nevadensis (assembly GCF_977971745.1). Taxonomy (NCBI): domain Eukaryota; kingdom Metazoa; phylum Arthropoda; class Insecta; order Blattodea; family Termopsidae; genus Zootermopsis; species Zootermopsis nevadensis. Next base: position 1,299,432 of record NW_028259149.1, on the reverse strand, counting down.
GAACCCAGAAGACAGCAATCTTCTGACTCACTGTCATGGAAACCTCAAATCCTACAATCTGTACGTTGATTTCCATTTTAGAGGTCTTAGCAATAAAAGACAAATTTTATTTAGCACAACGAAAACTATTATGAAAATATGCTGAGAGTCCCAAGAGATATTTGAAGTTTGTATCACTTTCCTACAAACATCAGAGTGGAAGGGTTATGACAAATTTCTTATAACCAGTTAACTATAGTCTATTTTCACAAACATTATTATATATTGAGTCATGGTGGTAGAACCATTGTTTCTGGTGTAGAGGACATCCACTTATCTGCATACACACAAATACTATAACTTATTTGTGCTTGATTGTAGGAAGAGCTCTGCGGTGATACTGCAATCAAAGAAGAGTGTAAGGATGAGGTAACAATAGAGGAGCATGATCCGATTCCACAGGGGTGAGTGTGTTAATACAGTATTTTGTATCATATTTCTTGGTGATAGCTCATCATCTTGTCAAAATGGCTAGGCCATAGATTAGAGCAGGGGTGGCCAACCCGCGGGCCGCATGTGGCCCGCCTTGAACATTTTTCCGGCCCGCGAGATTCATCACATTTTTACAAAGTATATTTATTTTATAATGGCCAAAGTAGTGAAAACCAATGTATTAAAAAAATACATTATTTGTGCATCCATATATTCAAAAATTATCTGTCGAAATTATGAGAAAAAATTAACTTTGATTTTAAAATAATATTCTTGCGAATATATGACAGATATTGCCTGTTTTATTCATGAGTTAGTGCTATATATTTCTTTACAATGTACGCTTAGTATCATTATTATTATATTATCTATGTTTACATGTAAGAATAATGGTAAACACAATAATAATAACTCATTATGTTTCAATTTTTCACTCCAAAAAAATGTCTATAGTGTATCTAAATCTAATATGGGGATATATAATTTTATATGTGGCCCGCGGAGTTATGATGCATTTCCAAAGTGGCCCGAAAGATCATTTGGGTTGGCCACCCCTGGATTAGAGGAAGGACTAAGTGTTTGTAGATATCAGATATACAGACACTGATAAAAAATACTTGGACTTATCATTAGTATCGTTACCTTATTGACCTGTGATTCTGTTCTCTCTTTTACAAATTAGTGCTCTTGTGACCTAATACTGCGACTCTATCCATGTTGGAAATATCTATGGAAGTCCTGTGTTTTGAACCCTGCAATTCGCTTTTTTTAAAATTAATTTTGTTGATGTCATCACATCTTTCCTTGGAGTTTTTGGAAGCACAAAAAGTACACTCTGGGCTATCCGCAATGGGTCAGGGCAAACAGTTAGGCAGCTTCTGGCCATAAATTCGTATTCAGACAAAGCTGACTGGATAAAGACATTTTTGTGGCTCCATAATTCAGGATGTTATTTGCCTCACAGCTTACTGCAGACATTGTGTAGAATTCAGGCATTCTAGGTAGAAGGGCTTTGGCATAATCTTTGATGTGTGAATGTGATAGAGGGTGTTCATGATGAGCAACATGGTCTGTTCCTGATTTTTTCTTAAAATATGACCCAAAAAATCTAATTTTTTTATTTCACGTTAGAATACGCCCACAGAAATTAAAGTATTGATACAAGTTTTGATGAAAAATATTTAATTGTACTGAAAAAAATGTTTATATAATAAATTTGTTCTTACCCCAAGTTATCTCTGGTCACTATCCATTATTTGTAAAAAGTAACTGTCCCATCCATAGCACGCATGTGACACTGCAGTTAGTGTGAAAACCTGTGACATTTGCTGCAGAAGCCGAAAAGTCATATTCATGTGTGATCTAGCATAGCTGTGTATAAGTACACAAGCAGTTCATTGTTTACTGAAATCTAGAGTTTGATACATTTTCTTCGTGACCTAAGTTAACTCTGTTTAGTAATAATGGACTGTAAGGAAAAATGTCCTAAATTCACTTGGGTTAATATATTTTTTTCAAAAATAATGAGCCTGATATATCTCAGTAGTCAGAGAAGTGATTCAATTCAATATTAATGTTTATATTATTTGTATATTCACAAACAGAAAACTTTTTCTTGAAACTTATAAGTTAATCACTGCTATTTGGAATGCCTCAAATGTTGATTCATTTGTTTATTGCTGTGGGATTAAATCCTGGTGCACAGTTCCATCAATGTTGAAAAGCAGTGCCCAAAACATTCAGCAGAAGTCATTTCACTTTTGAAATCTGAAAATAACTCGAATGTTGCTGCTCATTGCTTTCTCAAAAAAATAAAATAAAGCCTAGTTTGAAATGTAACTTATTTTAAAGGATCAGAAATTGCAGATATCTTATAGCCTTTAAGTAGGGTCCTTTCCTCGAAAGCAGTCCTCCACAAGTCCCATCTGCATTCTGCCGATAATTTGCTGCAGTGCATTTATGAGAATAAAAACATTGACATCTATGAAATTTGCATGACAGATGTAATGCATTAAGCTTAACCAACATTTTTGTTATGGCCTGATTCTAAACACCATGAAAACTAAACATCACAGGACATTTTATGTATAATATTTTTGACTGATTTTAAACAAGGAATCACGCTATTGATAGCTTGTGTGTAAATTTTGTTTTATTCTCTGTCTTATGGTCTGATTCTAATATCCACAGTTGGAACAACTGGGTGTCCATCATACAGATCAGCTGATCATATTTTGTCATTATTTAGAATGATCAGTCCTTTCATCATTCTGTGATGTGACAGCACCATAATTTGGAAATAATACCAGTCACTGTTGTCAAGTCTCAATGCACATTGCAGTAGAAGACAAAAATATCACTGCTACAACGTTGTTGCTACCAGTGACATTTCAAAAGAGCAGTATTGCCAATTGGCAGCATGTGAATTATTCAAGAGAACTAACTGATGCATCTGCGCTGATGAAAATAAAAATTAGTTTCTATATTTTGACAGGACATCAAAGGATACTTTACTCATTATCTTAAATTTTGAGGCAGTAAAGTATTCATGAATTAGGATTTGAGGTTCTCATGGCAGTGAGTACAAAGGTGGCTGTCTTCTGGGTTGTAGCATCATGTAGTCTGACAGAAGTCTACCAATATATCAGAGGTAATGATGATGGAGGCAGCAGGGGCTACCGTCACATGTGGCCAATAATGGTCACAAGTTGTAATGGAAGTTCTATGTGTGTCTCGGTAAAATGAAGTAGTCACGTTCCTATCTTAGAGTACTGCTATATAGATGTGGAAATGTAATGCAGTTTGCGTTATTTGTCCCCTGTAATCTTCCTTCACCTGTCATACTCTAATGTGTCAATAGACGTGTGAATGACACATCTCCATATTCACGAAGAATATGTTCCTGAGGAGTTTTCAGACAGTGAAATTCATGAATAATGTCATGGACTCTTATCAAGTATGTGTGTATATCCTTTAAATAAAGAAGGTATTATTATTTTCTTTCTTCATGGCTTTTATACTTGTACATACATTGTTAACGTCACTTATATTTCTTTTGAGAAGCACGAGTGCGTGCAAAATACAGATAAAAGGTGCTAGACTTCATGAAATGTTGCATGTACGACAGAGTTGTAGACTGAGTGGTATTGTGATTAAGTGTTTGTGGGTTAGATTCTCTGAAAATGTGCGCAGTTTGAAAATATACACCACAGAAACCTTTTGAAATACAATTTGTCATAATGTATTGTATGGTCATTCCTCAAAAGGAGGTCATCCTTTTGAGGGCTAATCATAATCATGTACTGGACCAGATTTACAAGTGTCGATAAATGATTTTGTCATCCAGAAAGAATTCACATGTTTATATTGTCATTTGTATAGTATTTAAATTGAAACTGGGTACACAGATTTTGTGCTCCACCAAGTTCTACATTCTTGGACTGAGGGGTTTAATGCATCTGTAGCACATGTTACCATGTTTCACCTGCAGTGAACACATTCTTCAGTAGCTATATTTTTAAAGAGGCATTGACTTGAAACAATTGCCTTTTTTTAAAAAAATCTCTGAGGGTAAAAATGTTTTGAACTGTAGGAAGGAGGGTAACATGTATTGTAGTTTGTGGAGTGTAACAAACTGTAGGGATCGTTATTCATTCCCCATTTGCCACTTTCAGTGACCTACTTAGTCTCCATCCTGTCTTAAATGTTTCGGTGCTTGATTATTAGTAATTTTTAATATTCACTTCAACCCTCTGAAGTTATAGCTTATCTAAATATTACTTAAAAATTTAGTCCCTACCAAAACACATTGCTTCTACATTAGAAGCTCAGTTGGTTAAAAATGATTAAGAAAATAATTGTTTACTCAGAAATGCATGAAACCTTGCACTCTGCATGCTGTATGCAGAGTTATTGATTATTATAGCTGATGCCCTAACAGGGGCAGAGAATTTTCTTCTAGCCCCTGCATCCAGACCATATCAGGTGCCACCCAGCTGCCTGTCAAATGGGTCCTGGTGGTTCTTTCCCTGGGGTAAAGCGCAGCCAGGGCATGATGCTGACCACTTACATTCATCTAGTGCCAAGGTTAAGAATGAGCAAGACCTATATACCTCTCCCCACGAGTGCCTACATGGAACGTGGCAGGATAGCTTTATTTTTTTTATAGCTGATGGTATATGTAATTAGCACTGAGCATTAAAAGGTTAAAAATGTGGCCCCATACTATCATTCCTGGCATGATCTTCCATCGTTTCATTCATATTGAAAGTTCTGAGAAATCAATTGAAACGTTGAAGCTACCACATTTTTACGTCCCGATAAGATTGTTATGAGAGCTTTGATGTTTTCAGCAAGTAAAAAGTGGCTAGCCATCTAGGTTATTGTACAATGTAAGCTGGTAGGAGTTTGCCAACATTTTAGAGGTGTTTCATGCCTTCATCAGGGTGACACACTATACTACCAACTACATTACGCAACAACCCAGACGACTGCCATCTTCAAGACTATAATGCTTCCACTCCTATTCCATTGAGAAGAATATTTTAATTTTTTTGTTTTGCATTTCTTTGCATCATCCTTAAGTTGAAATTTGTTTTTTTGTCCATTAAGTGCATTTCTTGTAGTTCCATAATATAACTGGAATTCAGTTTCTTGAGAGCACATTAATGATGTAGAAGTGATATGGTTACAGTGCTGAAGCATACTCCGTTGGAGGCAGAGTCAGTTCATCGGTGAATTCAGAAAATCATCATACTGTTAAGTGGCCTTTAAAATGTAATGTTTGTGCAAAAGGATTCCCTGACAGTAGTTATTTTGTCAATCATCAGTGCATACATTCTGTTGATAGGCTTTTCAAATGTGAGTTTTGTGAGGCAGGATTTGCAAGGAATGGATATCTTGTTTCTCACCTACGCACACACTTTGGTGGAAAACGTTACGACTGTGAAATTTCTAAGAAAACATTCTCCGGAAGTTGTGATAAATATAAAATTGTGCATTGTGGTGACAAACATTTCAACTGTGAGATTTGTGGGAAGGGATTCTCTTTGAGAGGAAACCTGTTCAAACATCGACGTATTCATACTGGTGAAAAACCTTTCAAGTGCAATATTTGTGGGAAAGAATTCTCCTTGAACGGCAATCTTTCAAGACATCAACGCACCCACACTGGTGAGAAATCTTACGAGTGCGAGATTTGTGGAAAGGGTTTCTCTTTGAGGGGACATCTTGTTTCACATCGACGCACTCACACGGGTGAAAAACCTTATACATGTGACATTTGTGGAAAGGGTTTCTCAGAGAATTCAAGTCTTGTAAAACACAAGCGCACTCATACTGGTGAGAAACCATTTAGATGTGAGGTTTGTGACAGAAGTTTCTCTGTCAGTGGACATCTAACTTCACATCGACGTGCACACACTGGGGAGAAACCATTCAGGTGTACCATTTGCAAGAAGGGTTTCTCTGTGCCTGGAAATCTCGTTATACATAAACGTAGACACACTGGAGAAACACCGTTCATGTGTGCACATTGTGGGAAAGGTTTTTCATCACGGGGAAATCTTGTTGCACATCTATTCACACACGGTGATGAAAAGCGTTTTGAATGTGAAATTTGTGGGAAAAGATTTTCAGTAAGGAAGCAGTTAGTTAATCACATTTACTGTCATACTGCAGACTAGCCATTCATCTAAACGATTTTGAGATCTGTAAGAAAACAAGTCTTTGGAAAGCAGCCTTGTGTTCATGACAGTTATGGGATTAGATTCTACAGGCATGACTTTCAAAGACATTTTTGTAAGTTCCTATATTATAGCGTGGGTATAATTTGTAATTTTCCATTATTGGTACTGGTAGCCCAGGATCATTTTAGGTGTATACATTATGCATATTTATTAGTGGTTTGCTAAATAATTGTATATAATCAAAGACTAGTTCATATTTGGGCATTGCTTATGTCATTATTTTTCATTGGTGCATATTGATACATGTGGCTTTGTACTTGAGCCTCAATAAGATATTGTTCTAGTGTTTATTTCGCTACCAACATCCACATCACATTTTTTTTACAGGTTCCATCTTTCATGCCGAATTTTTAATGTTATTGTGTGTTATTATCCAAACATACTTTCATATTGGATGCCATGCAGCTATATTAGAAACAGTGTCACTTAAAACCATCTAATGCAAGCATGTCAAATTCAAAAGCTAACACGGGCCAAATAAACAAGGTTTAAGTTTATGTGGGCCGCAAAAAAACAAAAACTCCAATTTTCATAGAAACGTAGGTTTATTTCAAAAAGTATAGTATATAAAAAAAGAACAAGAACGATAAAATTAATGTTTTCTTCCTGACACTTGGCATCTCTTCTCTCAAGTCAGTACAAGACTAATAACGTGGCACTGGCACGTGGTAGTAGGTATATAATCGGCTGCTAAAATATTTGCTGCTAGTATTAGTGGGGGGAAATGGATGCAACACGATTATAGTAATCAGTCATTGGTGAACGTTGTAGTTCGTTATTAATAATTATGTATAACAGGATATTGTAAAAATTAAGTTACGAAATTTTTATTAAAACGTTTCTTACATACCGTTACATTGGCTTGGCAGCAAAAAAATTCGTTGTGGGCCGCATGTGGCCCGCAAGTTTGACATGCTTGATCTAATGTAATTAAGTATATTGAAGGCTTATTCAACCAATGTGTTTTGGGCCACCAGGGCCAATATTCAGGGGCATACACAATGTTAATATAAAATGTCACTTCTCAGCAGATAATAACTGGATATCAAGATAGTGACAGAGATGAATCTAACCAGTAAAAATAATAATAATATCCAAGTTTACACAAATTGGAAATGTGGCAGTCATAAAAGTTCTGAGGGTTTTAAAAACTTGTTAAAATTTTAAGATAATAATTGCATAAAAGTCGTACAGTTTGTTAGAAATATATGGAATAATCGTGATAAGGGCAATGAGTTATGCATGTAAAAATTTTTGGCAGTTGAGATTATAGTGGTGAACATTAGATTTTACCTCAAGTATGTGTTTCTACTGTAGATTGAACAACACTTAGATTACCAACCGTATTTAGTTGTGTGCTTTACTAGAAATGGATTCACTGATGATGCCAAAGAGATAATTAAGTAGGATTTGAAGTTTTCACAGCAGTGAGTCTGAAGATTGCTGTCTTCTGGTTTGTTGTATCATGTCATCTGGTAGAAGTCTACTGGCGTTTCAGAGGTCCTTGCTGCCTTCATCATCAGGGCGATGCAAGGAACTCTGAAACGTCAGTAAACTTCTACCTGACTACACGGTGCAACAACCCAGAACATACCTATCACCAGAGAGAGAATTGTTTACATCAGGGGTGGCCAACCCAAATGATCTTTCGGGCCACTTTGGAAATGCATCATAACTCTGCGGGCCACATATAAAATTATATATCCCCATATTAGATTTAGATACACTATAGACATTTTTTTGGAGTGAAAAATTGAAACATAATGAGTTATTATTATTGTGTTTACTATTATTCTTACATGTAAACATAGATAATATAATAATAATGATACTAAGCGTACATTGTAAAGAAATATATAGCACTAAAAATTAAATATAGAAAATATATAAATATGAATGAAATAAAAATAATGAAATCATTAAAAAATATTTATTTTACTAGTGCGATATTTGTTTCTCCACTCTTTCACTTAGCTTTTGCAAATCGATCTCAATTTGGGTATTTGCACATCGAAATTGGTGTTGCAGGTTAGCGTCCGTTATGTTTGAGCGTGTTTTGTGTTTGGTCAATTTCATTTTCGAAAAAAACGATTCGCAGGTGTAAGTTGAACCAAAAGCGCTAACAACTTTTTGTGCCAGATTGGAAAATTTCTCTTTTGTGACGTAAGTGTTATAAAAATCTATTTTTGATTCTGATGTTTCAAAAATGTGTTTTAATTCAATATTGCACTGTAAGTCAACCAGTTCCATTTGGAGATATTCTGGGGCCGACTCGATTTTAACATGAAAGGGAGATGAATATATTTCAAAAATTTTGTTGTATTTGTCTAACTCTAAATTACTGAATCGGCTTTCAAAAGCAGCTGTAAGTTTTCTTATTTCTTTTGCATATTTGATGTAATTGTTACATTTTGATTTCTTAGATTCTTTCAACAATGGAAAGTGGTGAGCGTTATTACTTTTCAATTGCGATTCAAATAACAACAATTTCTTCTGAAATGCTTTGATGTGATTAAATGTATCGATTATAAGGTTATCTTTTCCTTGCAATGATATATTTAATTGATTAAGTTTTTCGACAATATCCACTAAAAAGCATAAATCCAATAACCACTCATCATTTCTTAATTCTGGTACAGGTCTTTGCTTGTCATTCATAAACAAGTCAATTTCTTCTCGTAACTCATAAAACCGCTGTAAACATCTTCCACGACTTAACCATCTGACTTGACTGAAGTATACAACGTCACCATATTCAGAATCTAATTCTTTCAGGAACTCCTTAAATTGTCGATGCGGAAGTGCATGTGATCGAATGTAATTCACTGTTTTTATAACTACTTGCATAACATGATCCATCGATAATACTTGGGCACATAAATTTTGTTGATGAATCAAACAGTGGATTATAATTAAATCCTCTCTTTTGGAGCGATTGCTAGTTTTGTTGTTGGATTCTATTTTATCGATTAGTAATTTTATAGCTCCCTTTTCTTTACCTATCATAGCAGGTGCTCCATCAGTTGATATTCCAGAAAGTATTTCCAAATCCAAGTTGTTTTCGCATAAACAGTTTTCAACAGCATGGAAAATATCTTTTCCTGTTGTTGTACCTTTTAAACTTATCAAATTTAACATTTCTTCAGTTACTTGAAATGATTCATTTACTCCAAGAAGGAACACTACAAGCTGAGCTGAGTCTGAAATGTCTGTGCTTTCGTCAAATGCCAAGGAAAAATATTTGAAATCTCGAATTCTGTCGCGCAGTTTTAAGATAATTTCATTTGAAATGTCATTAATTCGACGACACACTGTTTGCTGAGATAGGCTTAGGTTCGAAAACAGTTTACTTTTATCAGGCAAAATATCCTTCACAACAGCTTCCAAACATTCTTTCACAAATTCACCATCCGAAAATGTTTTCATTTTTTTTCCAATCACAAATGAAACAGAATAGCTTGCCTTAACAATATTGGAAGGTTGCTGTAATGCTGCACCAAACATTTTTTGTTGAGCCTTTTATTGCGACTTAAACTCCTTGCGCTTCGATTGTTTCACTTCTTTATCGAACTTCAAATAATCCTTATGTTTTGTTTCGTAATGCCTCTTAACATTATATTCCTTAAATACAGCAACGACCTCTCGGCAAATTAAACATAATAATTTTGTATTTTGAACTATGAAGAAGTACTTTTCTTCCCATTCATCGCTATACTTTCTATTTTCATCCACTATTCTTCTTTTCTTTGCAGTCATACTGAAAATAAGAGAGATATTAAATATATCTATTTTTAATTGTTAAATTAAAAGTCATTTTTAATTTAATAGGAGTTATTACCTGGCTGTTGTTGTTTTAAATATGTTGTTGAAGTACAGGCATATTAAAATAATTATCCTGCAGTCACAGCACACAAAACGAAACCAAAAAGCAAATTTTCACTTGAAACTGAGAGTCTGCTCTGCTCTGCTATCAACAATCAACTGTGCGTATCTAGGTATGGTCACTGCGTCACTGAGGGCACTTAAGAGTGAAACATAGAACCTGTTATATTAGATGTTCCAAGATGCACGCGCATCATGAGTTCGCAGAATATAGTTTAATTATTCTCCGAACTCATAACTGTAAACTCATGAATAAAACAGGCAATATCTGTCATATATTCGCAAGAATATTATTTTAAAATCAAAGTTAATTTTTTCTCATAATTTCGACAGACAATTTTTGAATATACGGATGCACAAATAATGTATTTTTTTAATACATTGGTTTTCACTACTTTGGCCATTATAAAATAAATATATTTTGTAAAAGTGTGATGAATCTTGCGGGCCGGAAAAATGTTCAAGGCGGGCCACATGCGGCCCGCGGGTTGGCCACCCCTGGTTTAAACCAAAGTTGAATGGGGGAGGAACAAAAAGAGCAATTAATATTACTAATGTCTTATTTCCAGTCTTCATTGGAAATCCTTCTTAATAAATTTATCACAGATCTTAGACTGTGAATGTTGACAAATTTTACTGAAATACTTAGACCTGTTCATTTCTAACACTTTTTCATAGTACACTTCCTCTTTTGCAAAATGTTACACCACTTCCAGAACATGTTCTTACACACACATCAGTTATGAATTAGATGACATTTGTTCAGAAACTCAAACCAGAAATCACATGATACGGATGCTGTGTATTTAATTACGTCTCCACGGAGTACTCTGACAATGAAACGACGTATTACACATCATAGCAAAAACACCAATACATACATTAATGATCCTTGTGATCACTCTGTTTAGCGCACACACACACACACACACACACAGAAACACGGACACTATCCATGTTATATGCTCTAATGTCTCTTCAGATGACTCCACTGACTGAATGATCTGTCACACATGTAATAAAAGGTGTCTCTTCAGAGACATCTTCCAAGTGAATGATTTATTACACACGTCACAGGTAAATGGACGCTCTCCACTGTGTATGACTTGATGTTGTTTCAGATTACTCTTCTGAGTAAATGATTTATTACACATGTCACAGGGAAATGGATGCTCTCCACTGTGTATGACTTGATGTTGTTTCAGATTACACTTCTGGGTGAATGATTTATCACACATGTCACAGGTATATGGACGCGCCCCACTGTGTATGACTTGATGTTGTTTCAGCTGACTCTTCCGAGTGTACGATTTATCACACATGTCACAGGCATATGGACGCGCCCCACTGTGTATGACTTGATGTTGTTTCAGCAGACTCTTCTGGGTGAATGATTTATTACACACGTCACAGGACGCTCTCCACTGTGTATGACTTGATGTTGTTTCAGATAATTCTTCCGAGTGAATGACTTATTACACACGTCACAGGTAAATGGAAGCTTTCCACTATGTGTGAGTTGATGTCTCTTTAGACCACTTGGAGAAGAGAATGTTTTACTGCATACATCACAGGAATTGGGATGTCCCCCACCATGCTTAACTTCATGTTCTTTCTGAGGACTCTGCTGAAGAAAAGAGATGAGAATTATGATAAACTTATCATAAAAAAGAAGAAGAATGAGTTTGAAAGCAACATGATAGGTTTTTCTACCAAATCCCATTACCTCACCCAAAGTTAGTGGAGGGCATGCAAGAATTTGAAGCCCACATTGCAGTTTACAACAGTTAATTCACTGAAGTATGTGACATAATCTGGAGCACCTGACCTCAAACTTCAGCCCCCAATTTAACATCATACTCAAACAATAAATGCCAAGTCACTCAGTTATCTTGGATCTTACTCTGTACCAGGTTGGCTCTGAATCCCTTAGTAAACACATTTTTTTGCACAGTGGGACAGCTACATGTAAATTTGTTGGTTCAATCACTTGTTGGCTACTTACAGCAAGAGATTAAATATTTTGGAGCCCCTGAATTCAACCCATGGTCTTCCATCGCATAATGTGTTCTATCCTTGAATGGTAGGTCACTGTTTTAAAAGGTAAGCACACAAACTTGGCAAATATATTACTCTAGATGCAGTGGCACAGGAAGATGTAAAATTACTAGTTCATTTAGTTCCTTGATAATTGTAACAAAAAGTTGGGTTTCTGGTCAGGCCTGAACTCGGACACATATCAAATGGACTCCTGAATGACAGAATGGTACTTAAGAGGTTCAAAAAATAATCTGTAATGCACAGAATAGAAGAAAAGTCACGTATGCCAACTATCCCTGGATTCTCATCCTATATCATAACATACATACTCCAGTTCTTTGTATCCAGCCAGACTTGTTATTAGAAAACCTATAGCAAAATGATTGGGCTTTCTGCAACAGGCAAGCAAGAGTTAACCAATCAGAGTCAAAGTATCAAGAAGTGGGGATATATGAAGCCATGATTTGCTAATGCGAATATAAATTCAAAAAAATAACCTAAATAAATAAACCTGATCTTTAGGTTTCTCTATTTGTCAATAAGAATTCCAGCACATCTTGATGCCTTAATAAGTAACAGAAAACAAATAAAATTATCTGTTCAGATGAAGTGATGTACAGTCTACAGTAATAATGACTGTTCCAATAAACCACTATCCAAACTTTAGTTGAACTACTAACATGACCACTTCTTAAAAGTTTTAATTTTTATAAAAACATATTTCCACCAATTTCATGTTCAAAACATTTAGAAGAAACTTTAAGTCTTTTCTTCATCGGTCATTTCTTGGAAGAACGGTCTATGTATAAAATTAACACAACGTTTACAATTTATCCACACACTGCAGAAGCACTTAAAGAAAACATTTGACAATTCATTTCGGCAATATCCCAAGAAGAGCTCCATCGAGTATTTTGAAACATGCTAACGAGGTGTGAAGCTTGCTTGCTTGCAAGCACAAGGAAGTCACTTAGAACATCTTTCGTGATTTAAGGTAAGAACAATTAATGTAATAACATGTCTTAGTGACGAGAAATATTCGTAGTTCACTGTTACTAGCGGCACTGTAACTGATTCGCGGGTCACCCACCAGAGGAACACGCACAACTCCCGCCCACATCAACAGAGCGCCGGCCGACCACGCAATGCAAGCACGACCGCAGCCTCATAAATTGTAGACACGGTACATGTACATCTATCCTAAATAAGATTTACTGAGAGTACAATCTGTTAATTCAGCATACCATATCCTTACTTCAGAAGGAAGCGGTAGAGACTGAGTATATTGCGAAAACACACACAGTGCTCAGAATCTATCTGTAGAATAATTATCAGGATCTACAAATGTCTGAAGATCGTCTGTGATGCCATTCATAACTTAGATACAATTTCAAAATTTATTCATCAGATGACACTATTTTCATTTGGATGGAAAGACACACACATGAGGACAATTGACACTTTAATGGACATACCTCCTGTTCATCCTTGATTACTGCAGATAGTATTGGAACAGGATGTTCCTCAATTTTTATATCTGAGACGTCTTCAGCTTTTACTCCGATGACCTCAATTCCATTATGAGACATATCACTGTCGGAATGAGGTTCATGTTTCACCGAATCCATACAGTTCTGTAAAACCAAAGTACACATATATAATTATTGTGTTGCAGAAATGTTCTTTTTATAAAACAGCATGCATGTATGGATACATTTGTACATACAAACAAACAGATAAGAACCATACATAATGTGGTTAAAAGGAGGCTTACCTCCCATTCATCCTCTGTTATTGGAAAAGTTGATAGTGTGTAAACCTCGTCATTTCTCAAGCCAACAGAATCTTCTACACTTAGTTCATCCACATCCTTTTCTGTCTTCATTTCATAACAATTCTGCTGTAAAAGTATGAGTTAAACAGAATTCCTTGAGATGATATGCATTAAATGCAGGTATAAACTGGATGAGAATCTACAACAGAATATTCTGAAATAGAATATGGGGTGCCCTCAAGCTAATACTGAGTATATTCAGGATAAAATTGTATCTCGCAAATCTTTTTCACATCAAAATTTCCAGAAAATAAGAAACTCTGGCAAAAAATTCAGTAACCTTGTGTTGATGAAACAAGAAATTTACTGGAATCCTACTGTAGCATCTCACATTCAATCCCCATAGATAAATACACAACTTCTTTCGTTTATAAAGGATAATTCCACACTGTTAACTGTGTAGCGGTCATGCTCATGGTAGCCATCACAAAATAAACACAAGGCGGGAATCTTTTTCAACCACATTATAACATAACGACTTGCGACCTTTTTATATAACTATTGGTTATGTTTGTTTCTATACTTACGGAGGTCTCCTTCAGAGAAGGAAATATATTTTCAACTCTATGTAATATAATTTTAGGCACTCTTGTTGCAACAGACTCCAGAAGGTTATTAACATAAGAAAATTGTTCATCACACATCATGATTGATATATTGTACAGGAAAGTAGATTGAGAGAAACGTGCTATGTGGCTTCTGTCTTCCGAACAAAGGCGGACAATGATATGAGCGTCCGTTTGCTGTCAGCGATAATCATTCTATCTTCTAGTGCACAGATAACTTAACTAAACTTGACCGTAGGTTTTCTCGGCGGGTGCTAAATGTTTTATGTTAACCAACATTTCGGCAAACAATGCAATTTCAGTCTGGACTTCCTACATACGAAACTTATGGGATGGATCACGCCATTGAATACAGTGAAGAAGTGGAAGGGCGCGATATCCCAGAAGACAGCAATCTTCGTATCTGTCGCTGTGTGAACGTGAAATCTTACCCTCAATCTGCGTAATTCCTTCGTGAAACGAAGGACCGTTTCTCAACAAGGACCAAGTTGCCTTTTCGAGGTGGAACATGTGGTACACAATTTACAAAAGCAGTTTTCATTTTGGAGGTGGTAACTTTTCGACTGTATGATCTTATGTTTCAAGGTCAGCGAAGCTTGGTGATGTACAGCGCGACTTGTATTAACTGTGGGAACTCCAATGAGATTGGACCAATAAAACATGCTTACTTTGTTCCTGCGGGAATCAGTTAAAGGGAATGAGGAAAGCTGATCTTTGTTTCAGCTGTTCAGTAACAGTGTAACTCCTGTGAGGTCTGCACACATGTGAATTCCTTGACCATAAACTTTAAACCCTCCACTGACTTCACAATGCCTTGGTTACCATCTCACTCATTACTTCAACACTGTGCTGGGTGATTGTAGCAGGAGCTTACATTTATAGATCTAGTAATTGTTAAGAGTGCCCCAACTCTTCACAAGCTGTCACTTGATTTTTTCCAAAATTCGTTCCATTCTGCCTCAGCTGCTGCTTGACGCTGTGGTTTGGGGGAAATGTGTTGACATGATTCAGACACTGCTAGAACGTTTCAGCACTATGGACGACATACAAGGCTGAATGCAATGCTGTAGCAGAGGAGAGGGACTTGACCCAATAATTGTGGTACAGGTGATTAATTAGGTTATAAACTGGTGATAAAACATTGATGTTTACTTAATATCTGTATTAAAAACAACCCATTACCATTTATTTCTTTATTGTTCTGTCTGACGACAAGTCCATATGAACAGGATCCTTCCATCCTTTTCTCGGACTGGGACCTGTTCATATACGTTCTTGGCAGATGATCCAGAAGTGGTTTGCCATTGCCTTCTTCTGTGTGTGAATGGAGTAATTGTTGGGATGCCACGGAGAAACCGGGGAAGCCCCCGGAGGAAAACTCTGTGTTGCCTAGACAACCTTCAATCTCTTCTTTCCCCATGAGAATTCTTGAATGAAACAATACAGTAACACTGGGGATAGATAACTGAATGAAACAATTTTACCAATTAGGAGTCCTGGATGCCCTGAAAAACATATTAAATAAATTCACTATAAAACTAATATTTCAAATGCTAGTGACATGTGTGAATAGATAAGATATCTAATTCTTGTCCTTTGGCGTTTGTGATTGGAGTTCAGTGTGAAGTTGGCTTCGAGGGATGAGTGACATCAAATGTTATTCAATTCAGGAAACACTGTAGTTAACATGTTCAGGGTGGCACGTAGTGGACATGAATTTCTGGATGATTAATATAAGACAGGGCAAGTAAGCAAGCTGTTATCCGACAGTAGCCGCTCACTGTCCTACTCAGCCAATCAGTCTTTTTCAAACCTATTCCACGTTGAAGATTGCTGTCTTCTGGGTTGTGGTGCCATGTAGTCTGGTAGCAGTTTACCGACGTTTCTGAGGTCCTTACTGCCTCCATATAACTATAGTGCTTACCACTCGCACGGCTTATTCATCACCCTGATGATGGAGGAAGCAAGGCCCTCTGAAATGTCAGTAAACTTCAACCAGACCACATGGTCCTACAACCCAGAAGACAGCAATCTTCATACTCACTGCCGTGAAAACCTCAAATCCTACTATTCCATGTTGTTACGTAGCTTGAAACCTGCTGTCCTTAGCACAGCCGTTTCTTCTCTTATCCATGTCAACACACGTAGCGCGCACACACAAAGTATATGCAGATTTGTAAGTTGCCTCTTCATGCAAATAAAAAGTCTATCTAACAGAATGACAGTTTCAATTACTGGAGCCAAGGCAACCCTCATAATGAAGAATACATGCAACAGAATGCTCCTTGTAAAGTGACTCGATCTCATCTGTACTCACCTGCAAACAGGCATAACAAGTAACAGTTTGCAGTTCACTTTCGGCTAAAATAGTGCCAGCTCCTTTGTACTACAAGACATCTAGCATAAAGAAGCATGCATTGTGAATTTTAAATGTCATTTATGTCCTAAAATTTCTGAGTATAAGAAGCTTTGATTTTCTAAAATAAATATTTGTAAGTACAGAGATCATTTACAATCATAACACTTCATGTAAATCCACCAGACTCGCTTCAATATTGAGGTGTAGTTTCTGCATAATATCCTATTTCAGCACCTGGATGGTAAACCAATTGGAATTCTTCCAATTCCCCTTCAAAACATCCTTTCTGGAAACCCCCCCTACTGAGACGCTCTTCACTCAGTGCTATAGAGTTAAACACATCATTGATATCAGCAGTTTCATCATGAATTTCCTTCATAGTTTGTTCAACTGCCGTTTCAAATTTTTGTTCATTTGACATCTGTCACTGCAAACAAATTTCCCAACTTACTCCTTCATGGTTACAAGTTAGAATTTGTTTCTTTCCAATAATATGGTGAATCTACAATTCAGAACTGAACTGCAATAACACCTTTCAGTACATTCAAAATGAAGTATAATATACAAATTTTGAAGCTAAAGCCATCAGAACGAATAACATATCGTCGGTATGAGTGATAACACAGACAGTTTTGGGGGTTCGATATCACAAGCATATGATACATAAATTGCAAAACAATACTCGTCCTTTACGAGCCTTGAAACGTTTCTTTATCATTTGACAAGCGTGCAGTGGGGATAAGAAACCGGTTATCTGAATTTTCTGTAAAACTACAAATCGTTTTCCCCTTTTAGGTTAAGAAATCTACAATTGTACTGAAATAATCACTGTTAACACCAGAAGAATGACTCAAAACCAGGCATCAAATGCATGCACAAATAATCCAAAGGTGGCTACCACAGATATCCTAACAAATTACAAATATATCTTCCTTCCATGAGCGACCGCTAGGAGCGCATTCACAACACGAGATATCGGGTTCTCATGGCACCGAGTATGAAGCTGTGTGCGTCACGACGTTCCACGAGAGGCGTCATAATTCGTTCAGTTCAGGAAACAGGATTTGAATCAGAGAACGTGAAGGTAAGGGACTGCTTCTGAGACCTACGCGCATATGAAAGGATAATATTAAAACGGATAAGAAATGGAAGTTTTGGACTGAGTTTAACTGGCTCTGGTACAGATAAGTGGCGGGCTCTTTTGAAAATGGTACTGAACGTTCAGGGTTCCATAAAGGTCGTGGAATATGTTGACGATATGAACTACCATCAGCTTCTCAAGAACAGTTATGCTCCACAGAAATTAGTCTCTGCGGTAGCTGACTAAAGAGAAAGACAGTTTGTGAGTCATGACTTGAAGCTTCCAGTCACACGCGGAGAACCTGCTATCCGAAATGAGAATTAACCGCGACTTTCCTCAGACTTAGTAATTCTGCTCCGTACCGGTGGAGGTTCCAGAAACCGGCCACACTGAGGTTTCCCATGGCAAATGCCGTGACTGTAAGCCGAATTTAAGTAAGCCACGACCACTTCCTTCCACACCATACCCAATTCATTACTCACTCACCAACATGTCTTTCGACACTCATAAACCGAGCCACTAACAGCAGCGTCGTTAAATAAACAGCACACACAAAGGACCGTGAAGTAAACAAAGAACGGCCTCAAGTGTACCCTGAGAGGTCTGTAGTAAATGTGCACCTCAATCCGGAAGTCGCGATTTGAATCCGTAGGTTTCCTGCGTGGAATTAAAATTTCGCTGGATTACAGTCCAGGGCCCACCACGGCCTTTCCCACTGTCGCAATGCCTCAAAATCGCCATTGCTCTAGTAGAAGAAACAGAACAAATGAAAGCGAGCCATAAAAAGAAGGCTCATAACCATGTTCACCAATGGACCACATGAATCCACACTCAAACCTCCCACCCTGCTTCATTAAGATCCATCTACATCTTTCAGGTTTCCTAAAAACTTTGTTGTAACAGCATAAACCAAATACAGAAATAACAGACAAACAGGTCCTACATTCCAGCATGGAATACTTTTAGAACCTGTTCTTTGTGATTCTGAACTGGTCTTAGCATTCATTTATTGAAAGTGCAACTGCGTTACTCTAGATGTTACATCACTCCTACAAAGATACAAACACAGCAAATAACACATTGTATGTATAATCAAACACAAAGTTTACCAACTTCCTTAATTAACTATTTTCTGCTGCGTACTTAACTATTTACGCTGCCAACAACAGCAAACAACGTCATATTTCAGGTTCCCAGAGTAGCAAGTACAGTGAAACCTCTATCCATCGGTGCCCGAACTATCGTTTTCCCGTATGCATCGTCCGTTTTGTTCGGTCCCGGATACACCCCATATAAAATAATGCTACATTTTCCCGCTTCTATCATTTTATCGCATCAATCGTTCAAAAATCTTAGTCCTGGCCCACAATTTTCCCGTTACGATCGTTTCTGAGAAATTATAACGAAATTTACGCTATGTTTTTAGAATTTAAAATGCTGGCTTTTGAGATAAATTAATAAATACCGAAAGACGCACAATGTTTTTGGAATATAAAGTAGCGGTAACCTGTTATATCGCCTGACCAGCCGAGTTTTGTTTGGTATAATGGGTTAGCGTTGCGGGGGTGCTAGTTGGAGTCAATGGCGGTGCTGATTGGCAGAAACGTTATGAGTTTACATTAGGCTGCACTCATACGTATTTCGTTCCACCGCCGCCAGATGGCATGCACAGTGTGAATTTCTTTCGGAATGCTTTCATTATAAGTTCTGGTTCGTCTCGTTTTCAGTGGTTCAGGGTCTTCTGCAACTACGTTTCATCGAGTTCGGCAGTAATAGTATTATCCGTTCATATTTCGATTCTTCTAGTTCCAATCTATATTTTTGTTATTATTCCTGTCCCATGTCTCGCCCAGTAAAGCAAGTCGGAACTCTTCAAGAAACATTAAAAATCAAAGAAGTGGAGAAGAATCCATTTGAAAGAAGAATCGACATTGCTAAACGCCTTGGATTAGCACCATCTACCCTAAACTCAATAGTTGCGAAGAAGAAATAAATCCGGGAACAAACTGACAAGTGTGGTAATTCATGCAAAAAAAGGAAAACTGGAAGAAAATCAACTTTGAGTGAGCTAGAAAGTGTCCTCTTTGCTTGGTACCAGCAATCGCGGGCCTCAGGAATTCCTGTTGATGGCACCATCTTGCGGGAAAAAGCCAAGACTATAGCCGCAAGACTGAATACTGAAAATTGTGCAGATTTAAAGAACGACATGGTATGGTGTATAAGAAGTTAGCCGGCGAAAGTGCTGCTGTGGCACGAGAGACGGCCAACACTGCTGAAGGGATATTAGCCGCGGGACATTTATAATGGGGATGAGACCGGATTTTTCTAGAACGCCCTCCCGGATAGGACGCTGGCATTGAAAGGTGAATCTTGCAAAAATCTGGATTACAGTTCTTCTGTATGTTAACAGTGACGGTGGTGACAAACGGGGTCCGATTGTAGTTGGAAAATCGCTGAAACCGCGTTGTTTCAAGAATGTAAAAAAAAACTTCCGGTGAAATATCATGCCAACAAAAAGGCATGGATGACCACAGACATCTTTACGGCGTTTTTTAAGTTCTCTGGATGCCTCCGTGGGCGCACAAGGCAGAAAGATTTTGCTGTTTGTGGATAATTGCATCCGAAGGACGACATTTCTACGAAATGTGAAAGTCGTGCAGTATCCAGCAAATTGCACGAGCGTCTTGCAACCGCTTGATTTGGGCACCATCAAGTCTTTCAAGCAGTTGTAGAGAAAGCGCTTTGTGCAAACAGATGTCTGTGTAGGATGTCGACATGAAAACTGACGTGCTACAAGCTATTCATTTCACAGTTGCAGCTTGGCGGCAGGTCTCCCAACTGTTGCGAATTGTTTTCGCTAAGGTGGCTACGGGTTTGAACTTCGCGCAGAAGCAGAGGATGAACATGATGGCTTTCACGAAGACTGGAATCGATTTGGCGCAGTGAAAGACGTGTTTAAATCGCGAAGGGAGCGGGAGCGGTGAGGAACAAGAAGACGAACGCTAGCCCGAAGATGGGCAGAGTTTTGCTGACGCACTTACTGCATTGATGTAAAAGTTAATTCGTTCTTTTATGCGAACAATATTTGTGAAGATGATGGGGAAAACGTTTTGAACATGGAAAGTGCTCTGTTTCGCCTAAAACTTAAAGTTATCCATTAAAGACTTTTTTGGAAAAAAGAAGTAACTTTGAAACAGGATTTGTGTGTATTGTTTTGTGTTTTGTGTATGCTGTATCCTCTATTTTAATTTATTTTTAATCCTGTCGTTTTTCATTTCCCACCTCCTTCATAAACGATACATCGAGATTTCACTGTATTTGAAAAAAACAAGAACAAAGAACCATGAAGTTATTTCTGTTTGGTATGCTCACTCTATAGGGTAAGTCATGAACATACTTCTCAAAATCATGTGTGGTTTGTCAGACTCCCGGAACCTTCCATAGTGTTTAATAACTTTATCATTCATATGGAAGAAGTACCAATTCATGAAAAATATGCTGTCTTTTTCATATTGACAGAAAGATGCATAATTGTAAATATAATTAAATGCAATTAATTTCTCTGCAATTACTATTATCTGAGCAGTTTAATGGGCAGTAATATTCTTAATTCTGTCCACATTGTTTTGCAGAGTAAGTAGATTTTCATGGCATGTGAACACATGCCATTCTCACATTTTTGTCATTTTCATGAGCAATGCTTTGCCTGCCAGTTCTCTTATAGGATTCATTGGCTAGTCACAGATTTTTATGCTACTCAAGCACAGAGCATCTGTTGAGAGGATTCTATGCCGAGTCCACTTAGCTCGTACTCAGAGGACACTGTTTTAACCTCCCAGAAGCCACTGTGAAGTAAATTATACTGTCAGAGGCACTTGCTGTCAAACAAATTGACAGGAAGTGCAGATTCCAGAAATAACTCCCTCCCTCTTACCAGGAAACATAAGGAATGTGGTCAGCAGATTAGTGATAGCAAAAGGTAGATCTACTACTGAACTCCCCTCTCTCGGCTTACACATCGCTCATTCAGGTGCCACGACTACTCGCGCGACCTATAATCTGTTAGGTGTTTTACCTTATTATTGGGCTTGTTAAAATGTGTTAAATGTATAACTCGTATATAATGTGGGAACATTCATATGTTCCCACATGAACAATTGCTTATTTATGTATAGAACATGTCTCTGGAGTATTAAGTTTTATTCACAAATCCATCCATTTACCAACCCACCCACCCACCCATCCGTAATTTTATCTATCAGTTCATCCGTCTATTCCGTCTATACTCTTGGTCTCATTCAGATCCTCACAACATATTCGTAGAAGTTGTCTTTGAATATTTGGTGTTTTACTGCCTTCTGTAGATTTACCATGTAAATGTCTTCTAATAGATTACTCCATAGAAATTATATTCCCTTATCTGAGTTATATGTCCAGTCCATTGTAACTTCATTTTACTGTGCTCATTGCTGAACCATTAGAATTTAAATGTGCCTTCAAAACAGGACACACATGTTTAACATTTTGGCACAGAAATAAATAAATTAAATGATCCATGCTGTCAGGACTCCGATAAAAACAAAGAAGTTGTAAAATGTGGAAAGGTGTTGCTGTAACTACCCACATTATTTGAATGTCACTCCTAACAAGGAATGATGTGTTGTGTGTAGTGACGGAGGTACAATGTTTCATATGTTACTGCATTGTTTAACGTATATGTCATTTGAAAGTTTCCAGTTTTTAACACTCAACATGTTTTGAATTTTGAACAAATAATTCCATGTACGTGTGCTTTTAGATATCTCTGCATCCTGACAGCTCTTAACGCGATTTCATTCTGATGTGTGTAGCTGTGAAACCTCCAAAAAGGTCAGTTTTTTCCTCAACAATTCATATGGATACTTTCTACAGGTTTGTCATTTTCCAATGAATCAGTTCAAGATCCAGGTTTTTCTGGTAAAATGTTGATCTGGATGAAATTAATATTGGTAATCTGGCCAGTCCCTGCTCCAGATGGCTGCCTTCTGGATTGTAGTCTGGTAGAAGTTCACCGACGTTTCAGAGGTCCTTGCTGCCTCATGTGATGACTCATCATCCTGATGATGGAGGCAGAAAGGACCTCTGAAATGTTGATAAACTTCTATCAGACTACATGGCGCTGCAACCCAGAAGACAGCCGTCTTCACACTCACTGCCTTGAGACCCTCTAATGCTACTTGAATCAAATCCAGTCTGATGAACTGGATCGCTCCTCCAGTTGTTTCCTGTTTCAGTTTGATCATGACAGCATCTGAAAATGTGTGCCATGTTTTTGATTTGCATTATCCTCTTCAGTTCATCATATCTTTATTACTGTTGACACAAATGTTAATTTTAATGGTCTAGCGGTTAGAACGCTGGCCTTGTAATCCTGGGGTCTCGGGTTCGATTCCCGGCGGTGCCCGAATTTATAACTTGTGTTGGGCAAGGCCGTGGTCTAGGCAACACGGAGTTTTCCTCCGTGGAATCCCAACAATTACTCCATCCACACACAGAAGAAGGCAATGGCAAACCACTTCTGGATCATCTGCCATGAACGTATATGAACAGGTCCCAGTCCGATAAAAGGATGGAAGGATCCTGTTCATATGGACCTGTCGTCAGACAGAACACTAAAAAAAAAAAAAAAAATTACTGTGTATCAATGAAATGTATGTATGGTAATCTTTTTATGCTGAGTAAATATTTATGTTGCTTCTTCTCCTGACAATTTTTTTTTCTATCTGCAGTCACAGTGTTGATCTACTCCAAACAAATTAGATCACAAAGTGATCCATAGATCTCACACCAACTACTTGTATACTTGTATGTATACTGATACTGGACCAGTTCACTCTTTGCCGAGAACAGCTTCTTATAAATTTTTCCTTAGTATGATGCCATAATAAAGTGAAAATTGTATCAATAGATGCACAGATACACAGCAAGACAGAAATGTTTTGGGAATCCTTTACCACAGATTTTACATTTGAAACTTTTCTTGTCAATCTGCATGCTCTGCCTTTAAACTAATTATCTCAATCTCAGTTCTATTTCTGAACTCCTTAAACCTTGCATACGATGCCGTGTATTGATATATAAAATCATTCATACAAACAAAAACTGTTTACGCTTGAAAAGACACTTAGTGCCAGATGCGTTTCGACCTCAAGAGGTCATCATCAGTGGCAAACAAATTAATTCATATTAAATCATACAATTCATAAGACGATGGTTTCTTATGAAGCATAAAAGGTAACACTTTATAAAACTATACTTTAAGTAATACCACACTGGACGTTAGTTGCACAAGAGTTGATGTATTATCTAAGTTGAGTTACTTAACTTTATGTCCACTGGCCTAAGTTGAGGTTTCTGTTGTTGGTCTACGGTGAGCCGTGGTTGCACTGTCTGTGCCTATGAACTTCAACATTGCGTGGGTATTATTTCTAAAATATTAACATGTGAAAGGTTTATTTCTATTTTGTCTGTGATGAACAGGACTGAGACTGCTCACTCTATGGTGCAGGAAATTATTTAAAAAGTTGACTGTATAGTCAGCTTGTCAAAGAATTGCCCACTTAATGAACCTGAAGGTTCATCACCGTGTATACCATACTATCCGAAGCAAGTTGCATCCAGTTTCCTCCAAGGATACCTATCTCCCTAAAGCCCATATTAACATTATCCTCCCAACCTACACCTAGGTCTTCCCAGCATTCTCCTCCTTTCAGGCCTTCCAACCAATACCTTGTAAATACCCCCCTCCTCCCCCACGTGTGCTGCATATCTTGCCCTCCTCAATGTAATTGCCCAAACAATATCAGGTAAGCAGTACAGGCTGTGATGCCCATCATTATGCAGTTTTCTCCATGATATGTCTTGCTCAACACTGTTATCAGGGACCCCCAATCTATGTTCCTCCCTCAAAGTGAGAGACCAAGTTTTGCACCCATACAACACAATTGGCAAAATTACACTTCTTTATTTATCTTTAGTTTTTATGAGATGGGAAGACAAATGATTTTGGACTGAATGATAGCAAATATTCCCTGAATTTAATCTGCTCTTGATTTATGTCAAGATTGTCATTTTGACTTCCTAGTGTCATCCACAAATACTTGAATTTTGTCACATTTTTGAACAATTCATTAGTTATGCTTATATTCTGGTTTTGTCTTGAATTCTGATAGTGAGACATGTTCATATACTTTGTTTTTTCTACATTTTATTTCTAGACCAGGACTGAGACTACTATAATTTTATAATCCCATGAATTTTGTATTTGAATGTCTTTTTGCCAGAGTATGTGCAGACTGTCTCCTGAGGTATATTCTGAGAATTTGATCTGACAGGTGCAAGTAAGATAATTTAATGGAGGTGGAAGCAGTAACCTCATATGACAAAATAATTAGTGACTGGTATGAAGAAGTCACCCTCATAAAAAAACTTATCCAGCTGCATTTGAACTTAGATTTATTATTCAGTTAACAGACTAGTACAGCCACCTAGTCTGTTCAACAAGATGGCAGTCATCTTTTGTATAATATGCTGTATTATGCAGCTTCCCAGCTTTTATGTATGTTTTTCATTCTTCGGTGACATTCATTACAGAATGGTAGACTGCTTTGCACATACACCGAAAAATTCAGATATCTACCCTGCATCACAATGAAAGGCTTATACTTTTTTAATATAATAAATTTAGTTGAGAAAACTAATTCATACCGTGCATTGTTAAATTCTTAATTACTTTTTTGTTTTATTTACGGTTACTACCGTGCTGGAGGTGGTTACTGTTGTCGGGACGAATCCCTGTTTTCTGGGCGATAAGTACATTGTAAGGGGTTCAGAGGGGTAGCAGGAAGCATATACTGTCCAAACTATAAACATTTCTCCAACACAAATATTTTTGTAGCTTGTTGCATCATTTCCTGTGTCGTTAATGTACTTCAGATTCCACAGAGAGAGTA
This sequence comes from Zootermopsis nevadensis, assembly GCF_977971745.1. Lineage (NCBI taxonomy): Eukaryota > Metazoa > Arthropoda > Insecta > Blattodea > Termopsidae > Zootermopsis > Zootermopsis nevadensis. The sequence goes on along the minus strand of NW_028259149.1, from coordinate 1,273,461 downwards.
TGTGCTTTCCTTCTATCCACAATCTAGTGATGTACGCAAAAAGCAGTTTGATTCCTGGTACAGTGGAAGACATTACGGCAGTGAAGTGCGTGTGACGTAACTGTGTGTATATTTCATGTTTCACAGTAAGCATGAATGAAGTCTAGAACGGATAACCCGTTTTCTAATTACATTTAGTATCAGATAATTTTACGACATATGTGGAGCAGTGTCAGTTTTCATAGAGATCGGAAGATTTTAACGACCACTTAGTATAAGATCATAAATAATTTGAGCTTTTCGCAAGTAGCTACATGCACCGATATTTTTTAGCCTGCTTTGACAAACGTGAAAAAGTAAATTGCATAAACGGATATTAGCTTAATTCGATAAACTTCACGACAGGATTAATTAGATAAATTGATTTTGAAATCTAACGTGTAGTGAGCAATTCATTTCAGTTTTCGTCCTCCATCTGGCTACACCAAAGTTCCTCCTCCCACTATTTACAGCCATTAATTCAATCGAATCTAAATGGTTACCACCACAAGCACATACCTTGTTTTTTAGTTTCTTTGACGGGTTGTGAACTTTATGGTTATATATTATCGAAAGAGGATCATTGTGATATTGACATCGCGTGAATGCGCTGAGAAATTCGAGACAACCTTCGGAATAGCTAATCTCTGGGCAGAAGATTGAACCCGCTTCTCCCAAATACGAAGCTGGGGGTGACAGCCATTGAACCTCAACCATGCAACGTCCAGAGGTAAGAGGCACATACAGACGTGGAACCAACTTTGTATAAATTATATGTAACGAAATAAATATACTGATCTTTCACAAATAACAGGCCTTTCCATAACCTAGGAAAGTACTTGTTGCTCCCATTAATTTTGATGTGTGAAACGACACGAGTTTACTGTGAAAATACAAGAAAACTTGTTTCCAAGAACTGCATAATCCACAAAAATGCAATAATTCATATCTCTGTATCATGGAGTCAAGCATGTCACAGTTTGCATGTTATTTTGTAGGTTATGTGTGTCCTGAGGTATCAAGCATCCACTGGTACCAAGTATGTTTACAGTTTGAAGTAAAAAAGGTGAACTCTTTATATTCCATTGTTTTAATTTTTGTGAAGCTGTTGTTCATAGTACGTGACATAGGATATCAGAAATCATTCACTTGTGCTTGATGAATTTGTGATAAAGTATTGTAATTGGTGATTACACAATTGGTTCTTCACAATAAGAGATGGGTTTATTTCACACATGAATACAGTTGATGTATTCCTTGATGATTGTTCTATTCTTTGCATTCTGTTGTGGCTGTTTTACAATTCTTCTATGTTATTTTTATGATTTAGTACAAAAGATTTAGCATAACTTTGTCTACACCACTGCATGTCTACTGCTTCTGATGTGTCTTTCACCTACGAACAGTTTATTAAAGTACACAATATCAACACAGAGCAATAATGTAAACGTTAATATTACATGAAAAGGAAACAGTGTTACTTCATTTTATCTATATTTTTGTTCTGTATTTTGCTTTTACTGAAATAAATAATCTGTATAAGTCAAGTGTTTTAAGGTAGTTTTCAATTATGGAACTTGGCATCAAGCCACCATTAACTTAATCTATGAAACAAAACATTGTTAATTTGTCTCATATAATAACATTTTAATCTATTTAACTTAAATGTTTTAGGTAGTTTTACCTATCGAATACAACATATCTTACTTAAGTAAAAATCTGCTTCAGGTATGATATCACCATAGCCTGATGATGATATTGTGTGATCAAAACATGAGCTCTAGAATATATTTATTGCTAATAAATTAAAGAATTTGTTATGAGTACAGCACACTCATTATAAGAATTGAGTTTTACACGGCGGTGAGTCTCAAGATGGCTGTCTTCTGGGTTGTTGCGCCATGCAGTCTGGTAGAAGTTTACTGACGTTTCAAGGTCCTTGCTGCCTCTGTCATCAGGACAGTGCCCTCTGAAATGTTGGTAAACCTCTGCCAGACTACATGGTGCAACAACCCAGAAGACATCCATCTTCACCTCACTCATTGTGTATAATGTAATAGTGTGAATAATTATAAAAAATGTATGTGTCAGTCTATTCATGTCCCAATGTGAAATGCTCTTAAAATGATTTGCAAAGGCTTCTTTAAATCTGGCTACACATTTTTAATACACTAAGGTCAAATATTAAAGTCAAAATGTTAATAACCCCAAAATATTTCTGCACTGTGACTTCCATTTTTCATGCTATTTTTGTTGAATTTCATCCGTTCATTTTACATTTTTATAACATGAGATATATCGCAGACATAAACAAATGCTTCCTCAGTATTCAATATGATGGATGAAAAAATGTGAATAGTTTTTGACATGAATTTTGTACTTTTTAAATCTAGCCAAGCACTCTGATGCTTTAGTATAACAGAGTTCCTTCTTGAAATATCCATTTAAATATGTTTAAAGTTTCCGTTCTAACCATGTGAACACAAAACATTGTTTTTACTCATGGCTGCTATAAAATATCATTTTTATTCTAGCTGGGGTGAAATCAGACAGAATTGTCAACAGTGAATGTGGTTTTGAAGAGGGAGGAAATGATAGATTCTGTTGAACAGAAAAGTGGTATTGATAAAATTCTCTCAGGCGAGCAACTGTATAAATTCGACATAGAAGCCCAATATTTCAGAGACTCAGTCTCCATCATGTTGGGATAATCATTCCCTTATGATAGAGACAGAGTCTCTGAAATGGAATTATGTTTTGAATTGATGCGGTTGCTCACCCGAGAGGATTTTGTCTCTGTTAGTTGCCAAATAAGGTTCAAATCACTGAGAAAGGTGATGTAGTCTTCATTTGTTTATTTAATATTCTTACAGAAGATATCATGGACTATATTGGTGAAAATACAGTTAATGGTGAATCAGAGTGAAGAACTATTGGAATAGGAAATTTGAGACGGTTACAAAAGTGTACAGAACTGGACGCTGTTAAACAATAGGCATTTGTTAGCATGCTTCAAATACGAAGATGTTTTCACATATTACATAAAGTGCTTCGAAAAAAGATGTGGAAGCAGTAACTTCTGGAGGAGAGATAGCTTAGATTGGTGAGATGGTATCATCGGAAGCAAATGGAAAATTTGTAATAATATTGTTAATTTAGTTATTGTATGTAGACATGTGTATAAAGCTTGATGTAAATGAGAGTCCAGTTAGTAACTTGTAAGCAGGATTAAAGATAAACAGAAGAATAAAGTCTGGATAGTAAGAGAACAGCGCATAGTCTGCGCTCTGCAAACACTTGGTGTTGAATGGAAACTTCCTTCTGTATAGAGAACTTAACTCAAATAAATGATTGATTGATATGTGGTTTGTTGTCCCTATAGCGTATGTCATGGATATATAATAAAATAATTTCCTGACTTTGTAATTGACCTTCGTATGCAGAGACTTACTCATTATATATGTTTACAGCATAGCACGGATGTAATCAAACATGAACCTGCTTCGGATAGTGAGAGTGACACTCAGCTGATCAGTATGAAACAGGAAGGCCTTACTGCGTTTTCTGCTGTGAAAAATGAAAGTGAGGTTAGTTTTCCTGTTACAAATCATGTCATTGCTTGTGAGCATGTGCTGTTTTATGTTAAAAACAAGGCAGGCCAGTAAATAAACTTTTAATTGTAAGACTTGAGGTTCTCACAGCGGTGAATATGAAGATTTCTGTCTTCTGGGTTGTTGCGCTGTGTAGTCTGGTCGATGTTAACCAACGTTTCAGAGGTCATACTGCCTCCGTCATCAGGGCGATGAATATCATTCATCGCCCTGATGACGGAGGCAGTATGACCTCTGAAACGTTGGTTAACATCGACCAGACTACACAGCGCAACAACCCAGAAGACAGAAATCTTCAAACTTTTAATTATTTGTAATGTTTTTTAATACTAATCACCAGGTTACATGCTTCAAGGTCATAGTGTTGCAACAGAAATGGGAGACTCCTGGCCAGTGAAGACAGCTCAGAACTCAAAGCGTAACACAGTTAGCAATGCTGTGCTGTCACAGTCCTTCTGTGGTCTTGAAGCATACAATATGGCTGCTATATCGTAACTGTACCATTCATATGCTTGTATTAATATTGGAGGTCAGACTATAATCATCACTGTTTTACTGTTTTTAATGTATTTTATATATGAACTACAAGCTGTTAAAAGTGGGACATGCAAAAGTATGGACCAATGGTAGCTATTTAAAAACCTTTGCTGTCTTTCTTCTCCTCAACCATAACTAACTAACTAACTAACTACATGGCTAACTACTACCAGAAGGTCCATTGTCGAATTAACCAAAGCCCTCCACCAGTTCCTGTCCTGGGCCAGCAAAATCCAGTTGTGTTTAACTCCTATTTCCCACAGATCCTGCTTGATATTATCCTCCCATCTATGTCTAGATCTCTCCAGCGGTCTCTTCCCCTCAGGCTTCCCGACAAATACCCGGTGCACACCTCTTGCCTCATCCATGCGTGCTACATGCCCTGCCCATCTCATTCTTCTTGACTTAATCGCCCTGACAATATTGGGGGTGGAGTATATCCTCTCCCCCATGCTTGATACAAATTTATGTATCATTATAGTATTTGCAGTATGTTATATATGTGCAAATGAAGTCAGGTCAAAAGACTGATTTGAATGTCTGTTTGTTACAGGACAACTTGGACTCTGTGAATGTGATGGCTAATGCAAACACCGCTTCTAACCCATTAATTGGAGTTACTGAGAATAAACTGATTGATGACAAACAGCATATTGATTCCTTTGCGTTTGTTACAGTAAAGACTGAAGTTAAAGTGAGTTATAGACTTCTTATTTGCTTCCATAATTTTTGCATTTGTTACCATTACAGCAGAAAACCTGTTGCCAAATCTGTATTTATTTATGACAGTTCAATTTAAAGCGTATTTCACCTATTTCTCTAAGTTTTATCTAATATTATTGTTTGTTGTAGGCCTTAGTCGTCAGTATTACATGCGTCCAGTAGTTTTTACCATGTGCGCTGTTTGCATGTGTTTGTTTAATATTGCTGGTTTTCTGGACCTCACCTGTTATTTAATATTCTAAAATATTACCTAGACCAGCTTCAAGGAATGTGATTAGCTCCATCTATCAGAACCACCAGAATAACATATTTTTACCAAAAGACAGGAGCAGGGCTAGCTCCTGAAACGTAGCGGTCTTTTTTGGAATAACAGGTGATGGATCAAGTCCAGAAAAACAGCAATATTGAATGTAATGCATCATCTTTAGAACCATTTAGAGTCGTGTGTTTCTTGCATGCAAAGGCTTCAGTTTAGTGACCTTGAAGTAAATATTAAATTAATATAAATGAAATTTCCCGGTATAAACTTTATTTACTCCACAGATGTTTAATATTACTTAATTATAAATATACCAAGAAGGAGATGGGAGGATATTATCAAGATAAATCTTAGGGAGGTGGGCTGTGAGGAAGACAAATGGATGGAGTTTTGCTCAGGATCGTGGCCGGTGGCAAGCTTTGGTATTGTCGGTGTTGAATCTGCGGGTTCTGCTACCAGGGAGTTAGTTAGTTAGTTATAAATATTGTTCTTAATACTTTGTTTTCACATACCAATCTCCATTTCAAAAGGGGAGTGTCCAACTGACGTCTGTGGCAGAACTCTTTCCATATGTTTGTAATTTAGTAGAATGATAGAAAGTTAGGTAGCATGTTGTGTGTTAAAAATGTAGGCGTTTATTCCCGACCACATGTGGGCTATACACCATGTGTATGTCTCATACACTGTATACATGTGCATGTTGATGCTCCAGTAACCAGTGTTTGGATTCCAGGATGAACCATGGGATTATGAGGCAGAAACCCATGTACTGAAGGATGAAGTAACAACGGAAGAACATGAATTGTTGCCACAGGGGTGAGTGTAATATGAAAGGAATTTTTTTAGTCATATTTGTTGATAATTCACAGGCATTTCAAAATTGATGACATGATTTTGGAAAAAATCAGTGTTTGTAGAAGCTAGATATAGAGAAAATATATATATTTTATTCTATGCGGCCTTGTAGTTGATACAGCGTTGTTAATTTTTTTATAAACAAGGGATAAGCATGAATTTGTTAAGAATGTTTTGAAAGATTTTTTCTACTGAATTACTGAATCCGTGGAGCAAAGTCCTTGTTTTGAAGCTGATAGTCATTCAGTAAATAAAGTCATTCCTCGGCTTGTGCGTAACCCAGAGGTTCCCAAAGTGTGGGGTGCCCCCCTGGGGGAGACAGTGGTTTTCTGGGGGGCGTGTTGTTTGTATGAACAATTTTTTTTAACGAAATATGGAGAAACATTTTTAACATCCTTTGCTTGGTTGAGGCAGTTTAGTTGTCTGACAGTGCTGTAGAATTCAGACTCGTAGAGCATCGGCGGTTTTAGGAAGTAAACAGCAATACAAGTCTACGTACAGTTAACGACCCATCCCACTAATCCAGGTATGAAGCATATATTTTATTACAGTTTTTTTAAATTAAATGCATTGAATAATATATACTAAATTATAAAAAAAATTTGTACTCATAGCTAAATATTATGAAAAATCTGTTTGCTTGCACTTGTTCTGGAAGGGGGGCGTGAAATTTATGAAATTTTTTAAGGGGGGCGCAAGGTATAGAAGTTTGGGAACCTGTGGCATAACCCAAAGGGTCATTACCATGTTCACAAGAGCCTGCCTTGTTAATGAAAGAAATTAGATTTACTCTGTTATTGGAAGTTCTGTTACACAATCTACTAGCAGATTGCGTGCAGTCTTACTGTGGTGAGATTTGACAAATGCCTACGTTTCTTATCAATATTTTTTGCCTGGAAGGTTATCGTAAGCCTGATCATTTGATACATATTGTTGGATATCATAGGAAGAAACTATTATCCCTCAACCCAAGAACATTTATTTATCTTTACAATATAATATACAGTAATTAGTGTCAAAGATATTTGTCAGAATTTTACATATTCTTTCTGTGTGAATATAAATAGCAGCTGGGCCTGGTCTTCCTCCTCAGGTTAATTGTACAATAAATTTGTTGAAATTTATTATGTATTTATACAGTGGAAAACTGAGGAAAAAAGTTTAAATCTTCCCAAGTGGAAAACGGATATATCTGGAGCTTATGAAATGTTCCATTGAACCGATTTTTCTACCATAAGAAGTTCTTGTAAGCCACTCCGATGTTCATAGGAGATGTTAGTTGTTTCACAAAGTGTAACAGATAGCAGTATTTAGTGTAATGAGATTGCAGGAAGCTCTGGTTTACTTTGCGTGCTTATTCAGGTTACATGACACATGGTTGCTCTTTGTTTTTTGTGTTTAATTATGTAATTATGAAAGATGTAAAGAAGGAGAGTGCATGATGATGAAGATGAAATAGTGTTTATCTTGGATGTTAGCAGTGGAAGTGTATCAATTATTAATTCTAGTGATAGTGATTGTGAAGTAAGGGATGCTGATGCGAATGAGAGCTAGAGTGGTACAAGCGACAATGGTAGCATAAAAGGAGCAAAAGAGATAAGTGACTGGCTTCAGGTTACAGATTCAGAACCCAGACCAAGCACCACAATTCCATTGCAAAATATAGAACATAAAGCAGTTATAGCATCAAGTTTCAATTGCGAAACTGGGCCTGTTGAATATTTTGAACTCTTCTGTGATCTTAATTTCTTGGCCTCATCCTGTATGAATGCTAACAAAAAGAAAATGCAGAATATGCCCAGTACAAAAAGAGCTAGAATCACAAACTAGTCTCCCCCATCCCTAGCTGAAATCAAGACACAGCTTCGTGCGTTGATAAACACAGACCTGCTTCCCATGTCTGATATTACAGGCTACTACTCTCAGGCACAGGTGAACGAGCATGAATGAGATGTTTTGTAAGCAAAATTCTGTGGTCATTTCTCACCCATGTCTCTCCTGATTCACTACTAGATGGTTCTAGCAGATAAATCAGGATTGAGTAGAAATTGTGCAGAGGCAGTGGGCTTGTAACTCACTACTCATAAATGCACATTCAAAGACTAGGGAACCTCCCACATGGGAGGATGCCAAGGCCTGGACTCGGGCTGTAGTGCCATTCGATGGATCTTGGTACTTTTTTCTTTCATGGAGCAAACGTAAGGTGAAAACCAAGCGCCCTCAAACCTCCCTAATGAAACCAAATGTGGTGCTGCATTACAGTGAATGTGTGGGAGGGGTCAACTGCAGTTCTTACCAGTTTATGAGAACAAACAAATGCTACAAAAAGTTTTTATTCTGGCTTTTGAAAGTGGGTACAGTGAATTCATAGGAGCCGTATGTCTTGGCTCAGGAACAACACAGCCAGTGGCCTATAACTTACGAGAAGTTCAGGCAGCGTCTCGTGGAATCCCTAGCGCACGAAAGAATGTCTGCTAGTGGCAGAATGCACAAGGCTAAGCAAGGAAGACCATGCAGTGGCCCACCTGAAGAAAGGTGCCTGTGTCGTGTGCAAGGGTAACAAATTCCAGAAACACACGATACATTATTGCAGGCCATGCTTTGGAAAGCCACTTTTAGACCCAGATAAGGACTTTGAACTGTGTCCAACTGTCACAGGCTTCTGAATAATTGCATTTGTAAATGTGTATGAGCATTAGTGCCATTAATGGAATAGTATATGTCTTTAAGTGCATAGTCTTTTGACCATGATCGGAATCCACGTATGAAGTTTGATTGCAATCATAAAACTTGTATTAAAATGCGAAACAAAATGTAATTGTGCTTACTTGTGAGTAAGCAATGTTAATGTTTGGGGAAAGTGAAGAAAGTTTAGTGTGTAATGAGTATAGTGACTATGTTGAATGGCAGCAAGAAGCGTCCTTAGGTTGCAGATGGAGGAAAGCCGTTCAGATGTGGAGGGTAGCTGCGACAGCCAACAAGGGGCGGTTCTCCATTTTCAGGGTTGGGAAAGGGTTTAATAACTCCTTGCCACAAAATAAAGCATGCAACAAAACTGCATATTACATATTTAAGCATTTCCCATTGAACCTTAAACAATGGAAACGGTTGGGACTAGTGAGCAGAGCAGCTGTACCAAAAAGAAGAAGAAAATGAATGTATGTATTATTGAAGCAGAGGTTACAATTTTATCATCTGTAGAAAATGAGAAAAAGTTGAAATGGAGGTTTCGACTTTGTACAGGTGGTGCTGTTGGAAGTAAAAACACATAGTACAGCATATTGTGTTCTTAATAATAGTTACTTCATTGCCATAGAATATCATTTGACAACCCACAGCTACTTTTGGCTATTCTTTTCATTGGTTTGTAAGTATAATGTGTTAGTACTTAATATCTCCTTTCTGTCCCACATACAATAGGCCATATCAGTTGTGCAGAAAACTGCCTTCAAATTCTGTCATTAATCCATTTTATTTAATGATTTAACCTGTTTTTCATCAACTTTATCCTGAGCATGAAACGAGATTACCTAATTTTTGTTATTGCTAGCTATATTGAAATAAATTTCATTTCCTTCAGCATTACACCTACAGCTGAAAGGATGTGTGGATTGTATGTGCTCTATGCTGATTCTTCTTTCAGCTAAGCTATATCATCGTAACTGAAATGTGAGATGCACAAATAATGTTGTTCTTGGTTTTGGCCCTTCAGCCCTGAAGATGGAGAATTTATGTTTCTATGAAATGGCATCTACTGACAAGTCTGCAGAATGCAGTGTAACCTAACCTCACTTAACCTAAAGAATCCAGAAGAATAACATAATTTTCACTGCTGGGAAAACATCAGATTTCACAAGATGCACAGAGTTTATATATGTATTTTAGCCGACTTCTCACCATATGGTCTATACGATATTCAGTCCATGTTCACTTTATGATGAATGTGATGTTCATGTTAGTTTTCCCATAAAAAACTTCTGATAAACAATCCCAGTACTCTTTCATTACTCTTCTGAGATAAGCATTAGGCATGCCAACCCTGAACATTTATTATCCCATTTTACTCTGCAGTTGAACTTCACATCTAACCCTGTACTTTGACCAGAACCAGAGAAAGGATTTGGAAAAGTATGTGTAGTGATGTAGAACTGTTATGTTACAGTGCCAACAACTTCACTAATCAGAGGATAGTCAGTGCTTCTACAAAGTTTACAAAGAAGCCTTTTGCATGTGACATTTGTGGTAAATTATTGTTGCGTAGAGGAAGTCTAATTAATCATCGACGCACACACACTGGTGAAAAACCTTACAAATGTCAGTTTTGTGGGAAAGGATTTATAGAAAGTGGAGGCCTACTTAAACATCACCGCATTCATACAGGTGAAAAACCTTTCAAATGTGAAATTTGTGACAAAGGTTTCTCAGAGAGTGGAAGCCTGTACAAACATCGACGCACACACTCTGGTGAGAAACCTTTCAAATGTGATGTTTGTGGGAAAGTATTGTCACGTAAAGGTACTCTAGTTAATCATCATCATCGTATACATAGTAGCGAGAAACCTTTCACATGTCACATTTGTTTGAAAGGGTTTTCAGAGTCAAAACGCTTAACTAAACATTGGAGCATACATACTGCTGAGAAGCGTTTCAAATGTGAAATCTGTGGGAAAAGATTCCAAAAGCTTGGTCAGCACGCTGAACATCTCCGAAGACATATGGGAGAGAAGCCATACAAGTGTGAAATTTGTGAGAAGTTATTTTCAGCAAAGAGTGATCTTGTGAAACATCAACGTACACACATTTGAAAAAAGTCTTTTTTTTGTTAAAGGGAAGAAAGGCATTTTCTTAGTGAATATTAATTTAGATGGACAAATACGTTTTGTGGAATCTCATACAAAGTTTTAAATCAACGGCCATTTATTACAGACTTTGAATGTTGTTTTTATTAAGCTCTCTCATATATTTATTTTTGGACAATGTCTCAGCTACATATATGCACCAGATGGACTGTGACTGAAGCTAGACTGTGGGCCCATAACAAGTTGTGTATGGAAAGTGCATTGCTAGAAAAGAGTACAAATTCATTTTAAGCCAAGAAAATGACTGGGCAATTTCTCATTAGTATTATATTTTCATCAATGCCACTTTCTTTGCTTGAGTCTTTATTCTTATCTCCATGCGTTTGTCCACATATGCCTTTTTTCTATCTTCCATTGACTACAGTTACTTATGCCAGACATCTGTTAAGTGAAAGCATCATTAAGTCTTCCTAATTTGAAGAAAAATATGAACTCATATTTATGATTTCCTGAGAGTTGTATGACCCAGTCTGACTTCAACGAAGCTGAGTTGATTCTGTTTCCTCATAGTCAGGTCACCAAGGTAGGAGACTAAAGTTGATGTGGAGGTCAAATTTCTAAGTTAAAATTCTAATGTATGAATTTTTTAATTATCATATTTTTTCACAGAAATACTCAATGAAATCGTACACTTGTATATTATTTGAATCTATATTACAGAACATCTGTATTCAGTTCATATCAAGAGCAATTGGAAGTGGTTACTATAATGTGCGGATTGTGATGTTTGAAGGAGAATGTGTAACTGCTGTTTGTCTGTAAAGCACACACACTCGAGTAACTTTTTTAACAGGCAAAATTAACTATCAATGGTATCATTTACATTAATAGTGTATTATTTATGCTGCATTGCTATTGGTATGAGTTAAACACAGACATCTTCAAACATACAGTTCAGCAATATACAAGTGCATAATTTTATTGAGTTTTTGTGTGAAAACAACAATAACATTAAACTAATATGTAGACAATGGAACTCAAACTTGTGAATTTTATACCCACATCAACAATTGTTCCCTACCGTTGTGACTTGCTTTTGACATAACATGGGCAACTCAGCTTTGTTGTTGTAGGACTGGGTCACATGACTCTTGGAAAGGCATTAACAATTATTCATACATACTTTTTTCTTTAATTCACATCTAGCATAAATAATTGTAATTAATGAAAGGTAGAGAAAAGTCATATAAAGACAAATGCAAGGAGTCTATGAATGACTGGAATTATGATACTTACACATACATCACATCCAGAAGTGCTTAATTTTTGTTGCGCAGAATGTCTTCATTCATGTCATACCATAAACTTGGTTTTTAGACAGATCCATTAATGAAAATATTCTTATTATACTACAGTGTTTCCCATGTAACATGGAACCCACAGTGACAGAAGGCTGTCAGATAGTGACAAGCTCATAGTATCCACATTTTTAAGCTATATTATTTCATGCAACTTACCACATCTTATAGCAGTTGTTAAAAATTGCCACCCTTAATTCTCAGGCATGCTTGACATATGACATATAGGTAGGACTCGGTTTACGCCGGGGTTAGGTTCCTGAGATATCTGGCGTAAAATGAAACGGCGTAAATTGAAGCAAAAATATAATGGGAACATATGTAAATACATTAGGTTCCATTCCAAAATTTTCAGTAATCAACACAAAATACTTGAAAAATCTTTTATGTTTTGAAATTTACGTATTGAAAATTGAGCAAAGTTTAAGAAAAAGAAAGAAAATTTACTGCTTTAAAAACGATGGAATAGATGTCTGGTTTTCTTCTTTTCTGTTAATAAGTTATACTATGGCTGTAGAACTGTCTCAATTCCTGTCTTAATGGTTGAGCTCCACTCCCAGTTGGGGTCGTTGCTACAGAAGATCTCACATCCCTTATTGACAAGAGCAATAGCCTCTTGCATTGATTTCACTGTTAGTGCCTGACCGACATTGCAGAGTCAGCTTCACTTTCCTTAACCTTTCGGCGACCTGTTCTCTAGACACCAGTGAATGTTTGTCAGTTCACTTGCAGTTCTTAGTCCGTGGTTAATGTAATTTGCTTTTTCTTGTCGTATTTTATATTCCGTTTTTTGTTTAATTATTTAAATTTTAGGCCATAGCTTATCAATTATAGTTTTGTTACAATATAAGTTTTATTACAATGTCTGGACCATCTGTGTCTATGAAGTTGGGCAGAGTCATGACTCATTACCCCCTCCAATCGTGATCTATGAAAGGTGCAAAAGTGAAGCGGGCATAAATTGAAGTGGCGTAAACCGAGTCCTACCTGTATTATCAACAACTTTTTAAATTCTTGTCTAGAAACTTATTGTACTGTTTATGTGATGTTTCCTTTAATTTCATCCATAGTACGTATGTAGATTGTTTTGATAAACTCTGTCTTTGAAACTTCCACACAAAACAGTCATATGGTGTAATACCAGGTGAATGAGCAGGCCACAAAGGATCAATAATTATTTGACCCCCAAACATTGAATTATTGGCTGTATGGGCAGTTGCACTGTGTTGCTGAAAGAATCAATGTTCTTTCTCCACTACACTTAAATAAAAAATGGTGTAAGAATTTTGTCCAGTATGTAATTCTGAATTTATTATATCCAAAAATAAGGTGGTTACGATTATTCTAGTTACAGTACACAGCATACCATACTCAAAGTTCAGTGATGTGTAACAGCACTTTCTGTATTAGTTTAAGATTTTCTCTCAATCATCATATCTTGTTGTCTGCATTTGCATGGTCTCTCAATTAAAACCATGCTGTTTGTTCTCACAGTCATAATGGTGGACCAACATCTCATCTCTGGCCACAGGACTGTGTAGAAATTTATCTTCCTTTTTCTAGTGCTGCAAATGTTTCTGACATATGCGTAGTCTCTTAGCTTTTATCTCAGCAGTTAACACGTGAGGCGCCGGTCTGGCACAAATCTTTTGATGTGAGAGCTAGGATATCCGGCTATACCACAAAACTAGTTCTGTCTTTACAGAATCTAGAATTAGTCAAGTAGAGGCAAAACTCTTCAATTTACCCTCATCATTACGTTCGAACAAGAATACTAAATGAAATTTGGTTTATATTATGGTTAATCAAGTCATAGGATATGTGTACATGGTCTTTTTTTTCTTTCTTAAAACCATATTAATTGGATATAAAATTAATATAATAAATCTTCTTCTTGTCTGTTGTTTATTAAAATATTAAATATACATAGATAATTTACATTTGTAATGAATATGTTTAGTGCTTCCAGTGTGTGAAGAAAATACCAAATTGAAACTAAAACATCCTCAGAAATACAACACATTCCTTTTGTATATCTCCTTTTAAATACAAATTTTGCAGATACTCTTTGGGCTAGTTCCATAGAAAATAGCAATTTATGTAAATCAGGTGGCAAACATGGCCACGCAAAACTTCCACCATGAACATCACAGGACCTGCTTTAGAGCACACTTATGTTTCATTTGGATAGTCGGCTGTACTTTGTTTTTGGGGCCTTGCTTCATCTTATTGAAATGAATTCTTGGTAACATAACAGGATAGCCCATGATAAAGGAAATAAATTCATTCTGAACATCATCAATTAAAACTTCAGACATTACTGATGATATGAAATACGTAGGTCAATGTATGTCACTACTGTAAAGAACATATAAACACTTTAACTCATCAGAATTGCAGTGGAATGTCTGTAATAATGGCTGGATTTAGGAGGCCCGAAACCAAGCATTACTGTATCATTTACATGAAAGTAAGCTTATCAGAGATGCAAATAAACTTCAAAAATGTTTGACAAATTTTTTTGGAATTTGTTCTTTGTCCTAGTTGTTTTAACCACTGAATTTCAGAAATTGTCTGCATTTCCTTCATCGTATGACAGATTTAAGATGAGATATTATACTGTGCTGGGCCTCTAAGTAGATTCACGGTATGTAAGATGGAGCCTAGAAGGTTGCTGGTAGACTGTGTCTTTGCCTAGCCTGAAGAATGGAACGTTGTATTTTGAATGTGAGTGACCAAAATGAAGCCGGGCCAGAATCGGGCCAGTCGCTTGCCAGCTTGCTGGTCACTGGAAGAATAAAAAAATCCCTTCCTTTGGCTGCTCCAAGCAGCCAGCATGGAAGTCATGCATGTGCAGAGAACCACAGTAGGTTTTGTATTCCATATGGATATTGAATTTGTATGTCAGTTATAAGTGCCGTTTAAAATGGTTGGGGAGAGTTGATTGCCTGTGTGTTTTGCAGACAACCCTTTGTGGAGACTTGATTTGTAATACTGAAACTGTGGGAAAAAAACTGGCACTGAAATAAATACCAACAGTGAATAATTTTTATAAGTAATGTGAATTCACCAAAAATGTGTCCATCCTTTATTTTATGAACATAAATTCTGTTTATACCAGCAAGTAACACTTCTCACCAGTTGTAGACAACAAAATATATGGATTCATTCAATTTATTTTGGACACATTACAGAAGATGCTGTGCGTAAGAAATGGGAATATTTAAGGGATTATTTCTGGTTGAAATTCCATAGTCTCAGTCAGAAGGTACTTCCAGCAACGTAACGCCTTATGGCCATATTACAAACAACTGCTCTTTTTAAAACACAGTTGAGAGTAGGATGTCGCAGGGCAATTTACAAGTCACAGAGCCAGATAATGAAACTACCAACAATTGCAGAGAGTGAGCCATGTTTCACTACCACAGAGAGCATGTAAGCGACCTAACATAGTTCTTGGAGAAGCATTCTTGAACATCGAGCAACAGAAAGTTGATTCCCTTAAACAAAAGA
The DNA here is from genome assembly GCF_977971745.1 of Zootermopsis nevadensis. NCBI lineage: Eukaryota > Metazoa > Arthropoda > Insecta > Blattodea > Termopsidae > Zootermopsis > Zootermopsis nevadensis. The sequence continues at coordinate 1,257,788 of NW_028259149.1, read as the reverse complement.
TTGCAAGGAATTCTCACTAGTTTGCCAATGAGGATGTACGTTTTGTTTTAAAGTTTATTGCCTCACATTGCCAAAATTCCTTCATAGAGGAAATTGTTAACACTGCCCATCATACACATGCACGCCATTTCCCATATTTACCCAGCATGCATATTTACTATCTCCACAATCATCGGAAACGGTAAATGCAGGATCTCTTCAATTCGAAACTCAGGTCTCAGGTTACAGTGGCCAGTTAGTTGTATTTGCACATGCAAAGCTTCAACTGGAATTAACTTATGATTCTCTTTACAGTTTTGAGTTGTTTAGTAAGCATGCATTTGCATTTCCTTGTAGAAATCTCAGTTTTTAACAATCAAAAATGTTTTATAATTCTGTTCAGTTGAAAATTGTAATTAGAATAACTATTTAGCATTTGACTTTATGTCAATTTATATTATTAGGAAAATAATTTGTACAATAATGTAAGCTTTTTAGCTTTTTATTTAATAGTTCTCACTCACAATAAATGAATTTTCTATTTCTTGTAGCGCTACAGCCTTTTAATTTTGGACTCGGCTTCCCTGGGTTTCTGAACACTGACTTCTTTTATGAGGTGGGGTCCTTGGCCCCATGCTCAACCCCTTACCATGAGGGCTGGGATTTGATTTCAGGGTTTACTCCTCTAGGGAGGTTGGCTTCACTATCCCTACGGAGCCCCCCCCTGCTCTATCGTTGTGGGGCACACTTCATCTGGGGACTCTGTCGAGGCCATTCTGGCTTGGGAGACCCTACCAGTAGTACGCTACCACCAGCATCACTCTCAACTTCATTGAAGCACACAATCCTCCCCACCCGGCACCGAAGGTGCCTTCAAGAAGGTGGTGTCCGTGGGGAGGAAATGAATTTTCAGTCATGGTTAATTTATTATACATAACAATCACTTAAAAGCATAAATAAGTTTTGTAAACTTGTGATTTGTGTTGCATCTTGAAAGCATCTCTGATACTCTTGGCTCTTTGAATATTTTGGCCTGTACATTGTGCAGGTAGAAGAGAAATGTCAGCTGAGGAATAAGTAACATCTTTCCAATGGAGTTCCACTCCTTCTTTTATAGTTATCACATTTTACAAGACACAGGCTGCTTTTACAGCTCAGATAAGTGAAGTAAGAACTGCAAACAGGTTTCATATTGAAACCTGTTCAGAGGAGTCCACTTGGATGACAGGAAGATACCTTATAAAGTACCGCATTTAATGTGCCACATGTTAAAATCACCATTTCTGTAAGGCCTGTGTCTGATTGATTGTGTAATCAGTTTTTTAAACCTGCAGTATACGTGTCTCATCTGGTGAGCAAAATGTGTTCATCATATTTCCGTTGTTGACTTCAAGATTAGGCCTATATTTCTTGCAGAGTTCCTGCATTATTTGTAGCGACTCTTTGTATATGTTAAAGGGAAATGTGTGCCACAGATACGATACTAAGTTCCATTGTATCAGTCAGAAACAACATTCACAATATCAGCTGCAACTTACTGCATCAGGTATTAATGGTCACAGAAATGGAAAGTGAAATATTTAGGAAAATCCTAACCATTTTGAATATAAACTTTTGCTTTGTGTTTCTGAAACATTAAGTGTTTAAAATTTGAATTATTTAACAGTCTGCAGTAAGGAATATGCTATAAGTCAGAACAATATTTATATCAAAATTTGTAATTTAGTAAAAACAAGTAAGTTGTGCATTAAACACCCCTAGTATTTATATGCTAATTAAATTAAGGTATAATAGTGCTTGAAATGTGGCTCAAATGTGGATAATGGCCACAAAATGCATACAAACTTTGTATAGAAATGTGGAAGGCAATAAGATGATGGATGATATTAAGATGGAGCCTGAAGAAGAAATTTTTGAGGATCCAGAGTGACTCCTGATTAGATCCAATGACAAGTCTTGGCATTAGAGGTCTTGAGCCATCAGGTGCAGTTACCAGAGAGCTTGGTTACGTAGTGTTTTGTATTTATTCATTGCCTTCTTGAAGTGTTTGTAGATGTTGGCAAAATCCTTCTGTAAGTTTGGAGCCTGGCAAGTTGGCTGTACTCTAAAGAGTACATGGCCACTGTATTAGTACTGTAAATCTGTAATTGAAATGTCATAAGGATCATTTTAGTCCCTTGAACAGCTACATTAACCAGAATATTAAAACTGGGATGTAGAAACAAATTAATCTTACACTCAAATTTCCTGTCTTTATCATATTGGTATGGCAGTTCACTGTACAGAAACTATATGGATGTTTTGTTCGCATTAGATTTGTAAAGTACATATAGACTTCTTTTTTGTGCATTACTTATAAATAATTATGCTGTTGATAAACTTACGAGGTGCAATCGGAAAGTTTCAAGACTCTGTCAATAGAGGGCGAACCGGATGTAGTACGAGCTTTTGCCGCTAGGGGGTGCGGCCTACATTCATAGTGAATCAGTGTGCCAGCCGGCATCATCGAATTAGCATTTGTTTCTTAGTTACGGGCGTTTTGGTAGTGCATTACACCGACCCTCCTGCGATTTCGGAATGGCGTGTGCATCAAATTTTGCCAAAGACTCGCCAAAACGGCTACGGAAACCTATGAAATGCTAAAGCAAGCATTTGGGGAGTCCGCAATGGGTCGTGCACAAACTTTTGTGTGGCATTCACGTTTTAAAAATGGCCGAACCTCTGTCGATGATGACGAGCGTTCTGGACGACCATCTTCGAGCACAACGCCCGAAAATGTTACGAAGATTCGGCAGGCCATTCACGAAGATCGACGTCGTACCATCAACGACTTGTGCGACATTGTTGGGATAGGCTATGGGACCTGTCAGCTGATTCTAAAGGAAGAACTCCACATGCGACGCATCATGACAACGCGCCAGCGCACACTGCCCTCAAAGTTCGGCAGTTTTTGGCCTCAAACACCATGGCCGTCATCCCGCACCCTCCTTATTCGCCCTGTGACTTCTTCCTCTTCCCAAAGATGAAAATTCAGCTAAAGGGAAGGAGATTTGAGACGATAGAAGAGATTCAGGCAGAATCGCAGATGGTGCTTGACAGGCTGACAAAGAAAGATTTCCAGGGATGCTTCCAGTCTTGGCAGCGGCGCTGGGATCGTTGTGTTCACTCCCAGGGGAACTACTTCGAGGGTGATGGATGAATTTAATACCTGAGGTAAGTGTACGGGTTTTTATAGGCGCAGTCTAGAAACTTTCCGATCGCACCTCGTATGTCGAATAAAAATTTATATAATTTACAATTTCTTAGATGAAGTGTGATTTCATATGAAAACATAAGTTTACAACAATATAAAGGTGTTAATATTTGTCTTTAGGTTGTAATGCCATGTGGATTTTAGTAAGCTACCAGCATTTTAAAGGAACTTACTGTGTCATCAAAAACATTTCTGGTTGGGTTATGAATGCTGATTCCTCAGAGCTATGTAAGTTTAATGGTCCTGATATTGATCACCAGAGATATGTTAATTTAATTGGTTCTTTGGATAAGGTTAATTAATCTCATTCTAGTTTCACTAGCCACTGAGTATGTCATATAATTACCTTTTTATCTAAAATAATATTAAGAATGATATTGTCAGCTGCCTTCAGAGTTGAAGAATGCCCTTCTTTAGTTCTTTAACATATTTCTATTTTTTATTTTGGTAATAATTCATCAAACTATTGTTTTACTTCAGTGAAATGTTTAAAAAAAAAAGAAATGCACTTAAAACTGAGGAAGAACTATTAAAAGAATGTAATATTGTTTTAAATTATGTATTTCAAGCTCTAAAATATCCCTTATAAATTTCAGTAGAAATTTTATTTAAGAGATTCCACTATTAGTTCTGAATATTTTCTCATACAATAGACTTTGTGGAACTTTCAGCCCACATAACCTTAACCCAAAATGCCAACATTGACATTTTCACTGCACAAGAATGGCAAGTCTCGCTATAAAAAGATTATTATCTGTATGGCTTATATGTATTCATGGCAGACGTGTCTTTATATTTTTCTTAAAAGTTCTGCAAGAACATTCTAATTTCAAAATAGAAAAATAGACTTCTTATCTAGTGACACTAAAATGGCAAATTGTGTAGTTCAGTAATCAATGAATATATCACTCAACTAGCATACTTGTAAAGTCTTGTATTTCTGTCCTTGTATAGACTGTAGGTTTGTGTTTAAATGCATATATTTTTACCTACGGATGGTTATTTGTTATGCCTAAAAATGCAACTCTATTCAAGATGACTGTCTCTTCCCTTCTTGTGGAAGCTACAACACTACACAGTGCAACATCCACGAGACGGTCATCTTCATACTTTTCACTGTGAGAACCTGGAATCTCAATTATCACAGTTACTCATTTTATTGCCTCAGGAAGATTTTTAGTTCTGAGGTGATAAAATGCAGATTTTTTGCATCAAAATCCCTTACTAATTACAGATTTTTAGTACTGTGTGTTTGTAATTCCCTTCTGGCTCTAAGTGTCATTGTATCAAATCAATAATTTCTGCATTGATGAGCAGGTCCAGTCATCTCATTAGAATTCTAAAGATTTCATTTCAGAGATTACTGTTCCTCATTTATATTCATTAAGTCCCTGCTTCCATTCTAGGTCTGAGTAAGTTTTGTGAGGTTTTCCTTAGGCTTATAGCAAAATAAAATATTCACTCATTTCCTTGGTGCTGACGGTTGTCGTCAGCCAACTCACATTCATGGAAGAACGACGGCTGTGTATGGAAAATGCATGTCTCTCACAACAATGGTGCAGGGGATACCATATTGTTACACAACAATGCCTGTCTGCATGTTGCCTGTACTTTACAGGACTCTCTGCATTCCAAGCATTGAAAGGTGTGGACTGTCCCCCACACACACCAGACCTGTGGTCTGAAGAAAGAACTAAAGGGCCCATGTATTTGGTCAGACAAAGATTTCAAGACTGTTATGGTACATTGTTTGGTTTTAAATTGTATCCCTCCCTCAGTGTCTATGGGAATTGTTTTTAACAGCTTCAGCTCCATTACTTGTAACATTCCCCAGAAGAGTTTCATTTGAAAAAGCCTCAGACATCTTAAAGTACTTGAGATGTTATGTGCTATATTTTCCTATATTACAAGTACAAGTAGAAGACATGAGATGTGTACCATTTTACTGTAACATTGTTCACGAACTGAAAGGTAGAGGAATGAAGAGTAAATGCATTTGAGTACATTATGTGACCAACTTTATGATTTGTACAACTTGATTTTTGAAATCTTTTTGCCAGAAGCACGAAACTCAAAGTTGTTAAAATAGTATGAAGTAGAAAAAACTATAATTGTTTTCAACCGAATTGATGGCTGGAGCGTGCACCAATCACATGTACTGTGCCATGGTAGGAAGTAGTGGTGGTAGGTGGAACGGCAAGGTAGTGAGGAAACAACATAGAGTGGTGCCAGATATAGCATCGCGGAACATTGGATGGTTACAACACTAAGCAAAGAACATGTTAGAATTTCCTACAACGCAGTGCGGCTGCCGATGCTTCTACCACGGGGTTTCTGAACAGACTGAGGTCTCCCTGCTTACCAACAGACCTTCTTTGCGCTGATTAGTCACTCACAAAGAGCAGAACTTGACTCAACCGCCAATTCCGCTGAAAAACATAATAAATGCTTACTATCATCCAGGAAGCTGCATTCCATTTATCAGAAAATGTTAACCTAACCTAACCTGAGGATCTGGAGAAGCAGCTGTACTCATGATGTTATTGGACATAGACATGGTTATAAGTTAACATGTTTTGTGCTTTGTCTAGACAAATATGTTCAGGCCTTTTTCTTTGCTGAATGTACTCTACCAAGACATGTTGGAGGAATGTCTCTTGCGTGTCATGGAAAAAGAGGATTCTGATGACATGGTGTTCCAACAAGACAGAAACCTTCACATTTCCTCAAGAAAGTGAGTGTCCAGGAGGTGCGATAGTCTACTTCCGAAAAAAGGAGGGCAACCACAAAAGATGTGAGACGGGACATCTCCGAGTTAAGATAAACACCGCTTGTCCAATACTTGGAGGGGTGAACATAATTTGAAATCCATTTTTTTTTCTCCGGGGTGCTAATCAGATAAACACAGAATGCAAGGGGGTTAGGCGCCTGTCATATGCTTCAAGGAATTAAAAATTTATCTGTGGGATATATTTCTGAATGTTATTTTCCCTCCTAAATTTAACACACCATTCAGGAAATGCATGAGACTGTGGGTCTCGTCGTTAAGATACAAAGCGACTGTCCGTCACTTGGAGGGGTGAACATTTTACTGAAATCTCTTTTTCTTTTACAGAATGCGTAAGGATAGTCATAGAAGGTAAGATGCACAGGCGTCTATCAGTAGTTGACTGTAGATCGCAGACGAACACTAGGTGAAAGTTCAGCTTGGATGGTTTCTTATCCTACTGTGTCGGGCAGTGTTCCAAGTGCCGGCGAATACGTACTTGTTCTAGCAAGACCATATCGTGTATAGACTGAAATACTCTATTGTGTCATGGCGTTGTATATTATTCATCGGCCACTGGGCAGCTCCTGATTTACACCCACCGAGAGAGTCAACTGTGATTTTCTCCTGCAACGGTATTTAGAAAATCATTATTTCAGCAAGGAACCACTCGGCCAGGTAAAATCTGTCTGCCGTATATTTCTACTTATGTCCATGTATTTTATATTGGGAATTTTGAGGAAGTCGTCCGAGGTGAATCTTTCAGGGTTCGGCCCTGTATTTGTTAGTGGTATCGACTTTAGAAGCTGGAAGTGTCGTTTTCTAAAGATAATCAGCAATCCGTTCTCTTACTATTTTGAAATTCAATTGATTTGGTTATGCAGGAAATAAGGAATGGACTTGTTATAGGAGTAACTCAGTCAAATCTAATGCCAACGGCCATACCATGCTGAAAACACCGGTTCTCGTCTGATCACCGCAGTTAAGCAGCATTGGGCGTGGTTAGTACTTGGATGGGTGACCGCTTGGGAACACCACGTGCTGTTGGCTTCATTTTTTTTATTTTGCTTTTTTCTTTAATAACTGCAGCCAGCATGTCGGCGTCGTTGGGACTGCTCCCAAACTACCTATTTGCCGAAATGATTGCATTGTTTGATTATGGCTTTTTCTAAAAAAATTCCTTTGTGTTGCCTAATCGTTTCTCAGTAAGTGCACTCGAGCCTAGCCAGTTTGTTCCGCGATTATCGAAGACGCAATGAAACGCGTGAATGAGTGTTGGGAGATACCTGTCGAGCAAATGAGGTAATTTTCCTCACCGCAGTATCTTTGTGTGAAATTTTGCCGTCCAGGTGGTGGGATGGTCTACTTCCGGAAAAAGGAGGGCAAACACGAAAGATGTGAGACGGGACATCTCCGAGTTAAGGTACACAGCGCTTGTCCAATACTTGGAGGGGTGAACATTATATGAATTCCTTTTTTTTCTCTTCGGGGGTATAATCAGATAAACACAGAAGGCAAGGGGGTTAGGCGCCTGTCATTTGCTTCATGTTATTTCAAAATTTAGTCTAGGATAATTTATATTTGAATGTAATTTTCCCTCCTAAAATTAACACACCTTTCAAGAAAGGCTTCAGACTGTGGGTCTCGTCGTTAAGATACAAAGCGACTGTCCGTCACTTGGAGGGGTGAACGTTTTACTAAATTTTTTTTTTTCTTTTACAGAATGCCTAAAGTTAGTCATAGAAAGTAAAGCTGCACAGGCGTCTATCAGTAGTTGACTTTAGATCGC